>NC_092419.1:59489462-60091545 GCF_040894005.1 Engystomops pustulosus
AAGCAATCAAATAAGCCCTCATCCACAAGCCATTTGCCTAATGACGGAGGGGATGTCCTGCCCTGGTTCGTTGAGTCGATCTGAGGGTCTGGGACGAGATTAAAATCTCCACATAGCACCAGATGTCCCTTTTGAACTTTTCATATCTTCTTCATCAATTTGTTTAGGAATCTCTTTTGCGAAGAATTTGAGCAGTAGATATTGGCTAATGTGAAAGGTACCAAGTTAATAATAGAAACCAGGACAAGAAATCTCCCCCCATCATCTGCTATTACATCCTGTACACATATATTTACATTATTGCGAAATGCTATGAAAACCCCTGCTACCTTAGTGTCAGCGTTGGCTTGGTAGCTGATACTATAGTTGCGGTTGCTAAATTTGGGACATTTATTTTTAGCAAAATGGGTCTCTTGGAGACATATGACATCTGCTTTTATCTTATCAGCATCCTTCCACACTGAGGCTCTTTTAAAGGGAGAGTTCAACCCCTTGGTATTTAGTGACATAATTTTAAGAGACATCTTTAATGTTCCCCAAAGCTAATAAAAGCTGGATTGTATTGGCATATTTCATGTGCTCACCTCTAATGATAGTGTTCCTATGGCCCATTAGAACTAGAAACATCTTTTTAACTAGTAAACCGTAACATTTAGTGGCAATGGAGGGGACACTGAGATCCTGCTGCCATTGCCTTACGTTAGCTGCCAAACTGCTAAAGAAATATGCGTACAGAAAAATCAGAAAGACAGGATAACTCAAAACCTGTTGATACATGGGGGTAACAGTCCGCCTGCAGCTTTTCGACTTGTTACCTAAATATAAAATGAGAAGAATGAGGTTTCCTCCATCACAGGAACGGTTAAGCTTTGTCCCAGTCCTTTTGGACCTTTTGCTGATGTTGAGAATGACGAGCATTCAGAATATCCGCCTCTTCTATGCCCCATTTGACCATCAGTGGTGGACCATCTTCTGGGCAGTTTAGGATGTGGGTTGTTCCATCTTTGCGTATCAGAAGCTTCAATGGGAATCCCCATTTGTAAGGGATCTCATGCGCCCGTAATGCTCCTGTTTCCTGGCTTGTAAGGTTGCTTGAGACAAATCTACAAACAGCTTTATGGTCTGGAAGAGTGGGCGCTTTCCTGGAGTAGGACATCAGCGCTTCGTTTACGTGGAAATAGTGCAGTCTTGCAATCACATCACGTGGAACATTATCTGGAATGTTTTTAGGTTTTGGATATATTTTTTGCATATATTTTTTTTTATAGCTGTAGAAGATGTATACCAACACCGTGGCTCAGAAATAAGTGAATAGGTGAAGAGTTTATGACATGGTCAAGACGCTACATGGCATGTTTCACCTGCAAACTGCAGGCTCATCAGTAGACCGCTAGAAACCGTATCTAGTTTTTAATGATGTACTAATGATGTGCAATCCCTGTGTCCAGTTTACAATAATGTAATAAAAGTGGGCAGTATAATCAAAGGCTCTCCATATAGGTTATTAGGCAATGGCCATATTACCATCGGAGAGAGATCCCTTCGGATTAGATACCGGTTGGGACCAAGCGCCGGAATAGTTGGACGCCAAGTTGCGGCGTCCCTCTCAGCAGGATTACGCCGGTGTGTGGAACACGACCATATGCGCCAACCGACCGATCCTGACAACAGTCGACTAGTCGACCTAAGATGACATTTCCTATGGATTAACTCATGACTCTCATAAAATACATACATGGATCTAGAATAGGAAGGTGCTCACCTATAGCTGGTTATATCACATTACTGGATGCATTAAAGTCAGAACAATGGTGTCATTGATCCTTGACCTATTTTCAGCTGTGGCGGCACAGCCATTTATAATATCATACTTATCCTTCATCACTAATTTTCTCCTTCTACTCATTGCGTATTAAAAGTTGAGTTTACACACTTCACCTATTTTGGACTCTAGATCTAGATGCCAGCAATAAAACCTTAAAATATTAGAAGAAAGGGATCTTTGCGGCACTCCAGAAGTCTAGGGCATTTTTCATCAGAGTCAAAGTCAAAGGGCACACTTCCTGGAATCTTGATGACTTTTGACTTCGGAGACCACTGTGGTACAGGACACTGGTAACATTGTACAAGCAGCTAGTAAAGGTCTGGCAAAGAATTAAAGTGTTTCAAAGAAACACAGTGGGGCACATTTACTTACCCGGCCACAGGAGTTCCCGAGTGTCCGACGATCATGCACACCATCACGATTCACAAAGATTGTGCGCCGATTTCTTCCACGTGACGCTTCCCCGATTCCCTCCCGGTGTATGTAGGTGCTTGGATTGCGACACAATTTTTAAGTTAAATCCCACGGTTTGTCCAAATCCGTCGGATTGTCCGACGGCCCGCCCCCCCCCCCCGTTTTGTGTCGCATGAAAGCCGACGCGATTGTGACACAATCTGATTGCGTGCGCCACAATCCCCTTCTAAATACTTGTCCCAGTGGCACGATTCCCGAAAACGTTGGAAAACCCGATGTAAATGTGGCCGCGAGACCCTTAGTAAATAAGCCCCAGTGTCTGTCCATGAGTTCAAAACCAGTGATAAGCAACACAATTTGGCAGGTTCAGGCAGGCATCTAAAGGGTGTTGTCACTACACGTCTTTTAAAATGAGGAACGGAGGAATTGAAGGACGAGTATGTGGCCATGGTGCTGCTGCTGGTGGTGTTGATGGAGCTTGTGCTGCAGGGAGAAGATGTGTTCCATCTCTGTTGCTCTGGTGCAAGTAGGCACAAGGTGCATAGTGTGTACTGATAGGCCCCAGTAGGCGACACGAAGTTGAGGCATTGGTCAGTTACACATTTTTGCTACACAATTGGTAGTGTAGTGCACTTCACCTCACCAGTGAGCAATGCTGTAGGTTGATTGTCCTAGCTTGGAATCTGTGGCACATCCCTCAGCCCTAGTACCATGAGTTCCACAACTCCAGAAAACTTTTATTGCAAGATGAGGGTGGGCCATCAGAATATACCTATGATGACGAAGAAATACAATTGCCTATGGCTGCGGCTTTCTGCAGATATGAGAAAGAGAACAGCGGTAAGAGTTTGGTGTTAGGAGAAGCGAGGGATGATGATGAGGTCTTGGATCCAAGGTGGGTGGAAGGCTGTGATGCTTAGGAGAAAAAGGCAGCGCCCACTGGGTTAATGTAGTTTGAAACGGGAGGTGCTCTTGCTCACACTCTGCCCCGCTCAAGATTGCCAGACATCACTCCTTGCCTCCTATTGTCTCCTGCAACTACTCCACATCCTTCTCTCCAGCTTTTTCATCCAGTCAGACACCACCACTGGAATAATAACAGTGGGATGTGCTAAAACTCATCTGTCGGAACGAAACAACTCACACCGCCCAGGAGCTGTGGATTGGGATATGAGAAGTTGCTGCTGCTGAACCTCAAGCTCAGCAAGGTGGTGTGCGACAACAGCCAGATCCTGGTAGCAGTTTGGGACCAAGCAAAGTTAAGCACGTTTCTAGTATTGCCCATGTGCTTAACTTGGTGGTGCAAAGGTTACTGGCCAACTATACCGACCTGCTGAAGCTACTGCATCAAATGCATGGCACGTGTTTGCTGCTGCCCGCCTATCTGCACTGTAGATGAACTTTGGCCCGCCCTTTAGCCACTTTATGTGATGTACCAACTAGGTGGAATTCCGGTTTACATATACTATAAAGGATGTCTAAGCAGCAGCAGGCATTTGTAGACTTCCAACTTCTGGGCCTCCATGAGGGGGATACTTCCCAATGAGGAAAGCTTGTCCTTGCCTTTGGGGACCCTGGGACACTAGAGCCACTATATGCTCCATTGCCTGCTCTCTGACATCCAAGTTGTCTGGATACTTAACGGTGGCAAATACTGGGTGGCCACCCTGCTGATGCTACAAGGATAACATATCATTCTTCATTCCAATACTAGGGCATGAGTGGATGGGGCATGTAGTACCAGGAGGCAGAATGTGACACGGTGGAGGTTTTTTTCGTGTCCACATGTTTTCTGGTGCTGAAGGATTGGTCCTTCCCAATTAATTTCTGGGTGGGAAAATTGAACATGTGGCCAGTACCTGTCCTCTGTGCCTTGCAGGCGCTCTCTTGCCTGCTTGCAAATGTGCTGTCAGAGTGTGTGCTCAACACCAGTAAGAGAATTTGTCTCTCTACAACCAATATGGATATGCTAACATTTAAGATAAGCAAATCATGGATCCCATGCCACTCCATTTTGCCAGTGTCTGAATAATTCTGCATTCCCAGAATATCAACTTCAAATTTTTCAATTCCGGATTAAAGGAGCTTGAAATTGAAAATATAAATTCTTCATTCAAATAACTGTCTGTACACCCAGGGTGTGTGGTTTTCCCATTGCTTCTCTTACTGCTATGAGAATGAATGATTAATTTCAACAGCTGTAACACAATTTTTTATTATTTCTTTTTTTCTATGTTGTGTTATTATTTAAAGTACTTTGCTTAACCCTTTGTGACCTGTTTTCAGCCCTCTTACCCTTTACTAGCTCAATTCACAGTGGTCACCAGGCAAATGCTCACTGTGCTGTCACCAGGGAACATGTTGACAGAAAATCCTCCACCATGTCACATTCTGCCTCCTGGTACTGCCCCATCCACTCATGCTCTAGTATTGGAATGAAGAATGATATGCTATCCTTGTAGCATAGATCCAGCAGGGTGGCCACCCAGTATTTGGCATTGTTTAGTATCCGGACATCTCGGATGTCAGAGAGCAGGCAATGGAGCATATAGTGGATCTAGTGTCCCAGGCTGCCAAGAGGCAAGGAAGACAGTACAGGGAGATTCAGCGGTCTAAAGACAGCTTTGATCTCCCTGCACAGCCCAATAGCTGAAGTCAGTCTGAATCGCTGTGCAGTGTACAATTCCACAGTAGGTGCCATGGACAGAACTCCATGCATCATAGCAATATCAGATGCAAGGACTCTCTGCTTTCTAGCAAAAATGGCAATACCAACTGATCATGTTTATAGTTTGGTGCTACTCTTCCACAGGTAAGCAGGGGCTCCTGTCCATGAAACAGGGATCAGTTTGTGAAACCGAACACTGCAATGAGTTTTAGCTCTAATATAGTAGCAGAGTAGTGTACGGGATTTATCCATATTCCAAATGCACGCTGTGAAAAAAAACCTTGTGGTTTATGATTCACAGCATGTCATTTCACTGCTGCTCATTCAGGAGCGGAATTTAAGCTTTGCCATGCAAAGATTTGAGCTTTCCCCCTGCTGCAAAAAATCGCAACATAAAGCACATCACAAACAAGCTAGTTTCTGAAGCTTTATATTTTATAGAAAGGAATTATGTATTACTTCATAGGTTTTTTTTATTTTTTTTTTATAGTATAAAATACATCACGGTTTTCATTAAAAAGTTTTAAAACTAGTATTTCGTTTTTTCGTGCAAGAAGAGGAGATCATCAAACATAAATCTTGTTACACTTGAACTACAAAAACTAATAGTTGGATAGCACTAGCATAGCACTCTGACCAAAATCCCCAAAATTAAAAGGTTTAGGTTTCTAAGAGTAGTCACTTTATGGGTGTTTGTTATATTTTAATCCTCTAAAAAATGTAATGGCAGTATGGTGCCAGAAAACCAGAAAAAGGAAATAAACCTCCAAAACCCATAATGCATTTCTGTCATTTCATGTTGTGTACCAAGCCCAAATTATATGGGCACATAGAGCAATGCTAAAAACAGTGAACTTCTGGCAAAGGTGAAAAAAAAAGCTTTTAAAGCCATTTTTTTTCTCAATTTCTTTTCCACAAAAATCATTTGTCCAGTTCATAATATAACCTGCATATCCACACTTGTATGTAGCAGTTTATACCAACTTGTTTTCTTACAATCAATATTTAACCCTCTAGGTGCCAACATTTTTAAATGATAGACACTAGGCTTCTTTGGTTTAATGTCTTTTTTTGATCTTCCTCTCTCCAATTTCTTATCCTTTCTTAACCAAATAAAATTAACCCTGTAGGGTCCTTTTGTGCATTTTCTCAAAATCAGCTGACAAATTATGGGTGAGTAGGCGTTTTTTTCTTATACCGAATATGCTCACTGATCCTTACCTTTAATTTGTGTCCTGTTCTCCCCACATATAACTACATATCCAGTAGTCGGCCCTCTGCCCTACAATATATAGCTAGCCAGCCCCCTGCTCCCCAGTATATAGCCATCCAGTCCCCCATCCCCAGTATATAACCAGCCAGCAGCCTACCCCACAGTCTAAAGCCTACCAGCATCCTTCCCCCCAATATATAGCCAGTCAGCCCCCTGCCCCCAGCATGGCCAGTACAGAGAAATAATAAACTCAGTACTCTCATTTCCAATGCCCTCACAGGGCATTGATTCCTGTGCTCGTGTAGCGACAGCTTTGTGAACACTGGCCGTGCACACATTATAATGTAAGTCACTTGCTGACATCCTAGTGCAGTGATGGCAAACCTTTTAGAGACCGAGTGCCCAAAATACAACAAAGACCCGCTTATTTATCGCAGAGTGCCAACACAGAAATTTATTTGTGATTTATACTCCCTGCTCTGTCACAGTTTTCATTGATACCAGCACCTGAGGCACCAATATAGCAGAAAATAGTCCCAGGTAGAGCTGTCACTTTAAAATAGCTCTGTGCACAGCAAGTCCTGGGCTGTCTGGTACTGCAGGAAGATACCTGGAGTCATCTCTGGTGATGGTCTGAGTGCCCACAGAAAGGGCTCCGAGTGCCACCTCTGGCACCAGTGCCATAGGTTAGCCATCACTGTCCTAGTGTGTGTGTGGGCAGTGACAGGTCCGTGCACGTTCCCATGCACACACTATGATGTCAGCAGGCGGCTGTGTGTTAACGGCCAGCATGCATAGAGCTTTCACTGCCCGAGCACAGGAATCAAGCGGGATGGGGGACAAAAAGGTGAGAACGGAGTTAATTCATTTTATGTCCTAGGCATATATTGGGGGCAGGGGGCTGTCAGGCTATATACTGGGAGCAATAGAGCTGGCAGGCTATATACTGGGAGCAGGGGACTGGCCAGCTATATACTGGGAGCACAAAGCTGTTGCTGCCTGCACACAGGAGTCAAGTAAAGTTTATTTTTTTTGTATATACCAGAGTACAAACTGAGTAGGGCTTTCTCAGCATAAAAATTGTGCTGAAAAACTTGGCTTATGCTCTAGTACAGTGATTTTCAACCAGTGTGCCGCGACACATGGATGGGTGTGCCGCGGGGAAAGTTCCCCAAACTATGGTGCCCCCTGTGTTTGTTCCCCGGCAATGCGCAGTCACGGCTACTTACAATGTAGGAGACGTGTACAATAACACATGCGCAAGCTTTGAACCTCGCGCGACAAAATGACGTCACCGAGGCCGGCGCATCATCCTGAGAGCAGAGAGACTCTCGCATTTGCCCACCGCCAAGGTAATGTCCACCAATAATGCTGACTTTATGAGCTTTTGCCTGAGTATATGAACTGTTGGCCGAATACTCAGCATATGAGCTGGTACTTGTAGTACTCCAGCAGTATACTGCATATAACAATGAGAAATGTAAAATGACAAATACTATAGTCATGAGGCTGGAGTACTACAAGTACCAGTCCATATACTGAGTATATGAGCTGGCACTTGTACTCTGGCCTTATGGCCATAGTACTTCTCATTGTACCCCTTAATTTTGCAGTATATGAGCCATATAATAATCAGCACCATATACTAAAAACAGGGAGAAACTGAAAGAGCTTTGTGTGCGTCTTTCCACCTTTCCTGCCAGGATATCCCTTTTGTGTTTATCGAAACAGGCCCAGGTTTCACACTGAGTGATTCCCATATACACCTCAGTGGTGTATACTTTTTTTGCACACACCACCTGCCAGGCTTTAGGCCTGTCCTCCGGTTCCTTTGCCAAGCACCGTGACCATAATGTGTCTGTCACCAAAAGACTAGCGAAGGGCTAAGGTCACTGGGCCACTAACCAAAAACCCTAAACTAAACAAAATGAAACACCTATTTTATACAAAAAAGTAATTGATGTCAACAACATTGTGGTTAAAAAATATTTCATTTTATTATTTATTTCATATAATATAATAGAATGGCAAACATTTTTGGAGCAACACACAGAAAAGCATTGCACAGTACTCCAACTGTAAACATGAAAAAATAGAGCAACAATAAAATACTGCAGTAGATTAGGTGCTAAATTAAGTACATTTGAGATAGTAACTAAAACACACCTAAGTAAAGAATGAATAGACCTCTGATGCCACTGAGATAACAGGGGCAACACTGGAACATAGAACCATTATCAATTATAGTCTAGATCCAGGTGAACCAAAATGAATGCATAGAACATACAAACCATCGGTACTGTGCAGAGGCGCCAACGTGTGTTTTGCCAGGAAACTGCTTAGTCTGGGGGACAGCTAAGCAACACGAACAATACACTTTTAAATAAAAAACACCCTATCAGAAAGGGCCACAAATCACTGTAACATAACACACCTGAGGTGGGAGACCTGCCACTGGATCGTTATCATCCGGGACAAACCGCATGAAAAACCCATGATGTCACTTCATCGCAAGACGTGAGACACAAACCAGGAGCCGTGAAATCTCGGTACATCACAAACATCGCAGGACTATGGCACCCGGTAGTCACGAAGCAAAAAGAACTGTCAAATAATCGGAGATGGGAAACACGGGTGAGTAATATAGGGACTGAGTGCTAAACCTAACAGTTAATAAGAATGTGGTGCAAAAAATGTCAAAAAATATTTCTTAGAGAGTATCAATAAATAAAACCCTAATAAAGTATGTATGTGAATAGAACCCATGAAACAAAAATAAAATCACACATAATACCAATACTTATTAGCAATGGCCAAAAAAGAAGGGATAATCCCTATTAATATTGCACGTAACCCAAAAACATACTTAAAAATACTACAAATATAAATACATATAAGTGTGTATGAAGATACATATAACACCCATGCAAGCGCAAAGTGACAAAAAGTGCAAGTGCAAAAAATAGTGAAAAATCACATGCTTAAATACACAAGTCGTTAAATATCATAGTGGGATAAAAATCAAGCCATTAGGGCCGATGAACAAGAAACCCATGGATAATGCGTCCAAATACAAGTCCATGGAGAAATATCTTAAGCCAATTAACATCGATGTATAGAGCAACACGATCCAATAGAGCGGGTAGCTAAAAAAGATAAAACACGAAAAATGATAAAACCAAGTTACTAAATTCATTATATATATTCATCCACCAAAACTTCCTTAAATATACTCGGCAACCTATCCAAACCTCTGAAAGCAAAGAAACGCGTAGTTTACAGAAATGACGCAACACTTAGGTTTTCCAATGTGGCATTCAATGTAAAAATCCATCTGGCCTCTTTTTGTGCTAGAATGCTTTTCCAATTGCCCCCTCTACCATCAAAAAGAACCCTATCGATGCCTCTAACCTTTAGGAGGGAGCCGTCACAATCATGATGTTGCTTGAAATGTCATGAAAGGGTCTTTAGATTGATATCGAATTCTACGTCCTTGGCGGACGCAATGCTGAAAACATGTTCTCTGATCCTTGTCCTGAATTCTCTTGATGTGAGGCCTACATAAGATAAGCCACAAGCCATAATGTGTCCATGGCTGCATAAGCCAGCCACTCTGTTATTCTGGACCTCGACTGTCTACAACCATCAAAGAAAGGTTAAGCCCCGGTGTGGGATGTTGCACATGGAAAGAGTTAGGTATTGTGCGGGTTGGAATGCAGCGGAGCTTGTAGGTTACAGGGTTAATTTGTTGCAGTACTACAAACGGTCCAAGGAAGGCACAAAGGAAGGAACAAACTTGTAGGAAGGCACCTTCAGACGGATGTTTCTTGAGGATAACCAGACCTTTCTTCTGGGAGAAAACTGAGGAGCTGGTCTTTTTGTCAGCATTTTTCTTTATGCGAGCTATCGCCTTTAGGATGGGAGATTTAGGAAGGAACTACAGATTCTTGTCATCCGTATAAATAATTACAGGATACACAGATCCCTCCAAGAGATGTCTCCACTCTTCCAGGGCCAACTTGATGGCCAAAAGCTCACGATCTTCAATTGAATAGTTTCTTTTTGCTGGGGAGAAGGGCTTCGAGAAAAAGCCACAGGACTGGAATTTACCCTTAGCATTCTTTTGGAACAGAAGAGCTCCAGCTCAGATGGACGAGGCATCACCTTCAGGAAGAATTGCCGTGTGACAATGATGAAGAACAGAGGCTGAAGTAAAACGATTAAGAAAATGCAGAATCCGCTTTAGAACTTCAATTCTTTGCATTCACCCCCTTCTTAGTGAGAGCATAGATGGGGGTCAGTGAGTGAAGGGAAATTTTCTTGTTTAAGTTTGCAAATCCCAAAAAACATTGAATGGCACGGAGACCCAGAGGACGAGGCCAATCCAGGACAGCTTTCACCTTTTCTAGGTCAATTTGAAGACCTTTGACGGACATGATATAACCACAAAATGACAAAAAAGTTCTCTCGAACATGCATTTCTCTAGTTTGGCATCACAATACTAGACGAACATGCCTCCGATGCGTCATCAGATCTGGAAAATAGATCAAGATGTCAAGATACACCACCACGCAGATATTCAACAAGTCCCGGAAGATTACAAACTCTTGGAACACTGCTGGAGCATTACACAGACCGAAGGTCATCACCAGATACTTATAGTGACCGTCTCGGATGTCGAATGCAGTGCTCCACTCGTCACCTTCACAGATACAGATCACGTTGTAGGCCCCTCGGAGATCCAACTCAAGATGTGTGGAGCTAAAGTCTTCTTTATCAAAGAGTTTAGAGATAAGAGACAAGGGATACTTGACTGTGATCTAATTCAAACCGCGGTAGCCTGTAAAAGGCAGACTAGATCCATCCTTCTTCTGTACAAAGAAAAACCCAGCACTGGCTGGAGAAGACGACTTCTTTATAAACCCCCTCTCTAGGTTTTCCTTGATATAAGCAGACATTGCCAGAGTCTCTGGAAGGGACAGTGGGTAAACCCATCCATAAGTAGAAGTGCCAGGCATCAGATCTATCGGACAGGAAAATGTCTGCATAGACAGCATACTGCGGAAGCAGGTCAGGTAGCGGCTCCAGGGTTGACAGAACGGACCGGAAGGTCCTTAGACATACACTTCTTCTGGCAGCAAGTACCCCATTGTAGGACTTCACTGGTGTCCCAATTGAAGACCGGGGAATGGCATGGGAACTAGGGGAGGCCCAGAAGAACTTGGTCCATAGGATTGGGCAGAAAGAAAAACCAGATGCTCTGAGTGCAGGGCCCCTTTTTTCAGTGAAAGAGCTTCAGTGACTAACTGAATCCTCTCTGGAAAACATTTGCTATTTAGAGAGGAAAGTGACACAGGCTTCTCAAGGCGAATCACTGAGAGTTTGTGCTGCAAAACTAAGTTCTCCTGAATAAAGTTGGCTGCAGCTACACAATCGGGATACACAGTCACGGAGATCAAGGAGTTGGAGTTTCCCAGCTTCCAAGAATAGCTGCAAACATAAAGTGGGCTCTTAATACAACAAGGAGACACTGATTGCAGCCTCGACTTTAAGTACTAGCCTCTAGTTCGTGGGGCTTGCGAGCACAATTTTTTAGAGTGTCATTTTGCTGGGGGATAATCCGATGGTGCTCTGACTTTTATAAATGAGAAAGTCTTTTTGTCTTGTGCAAATGTGAAGAGTAGAAAAAGTCGGCACTCACCGTTTTTCTTTAAAACGTCTTTTTCTTTTATTTCATGTCGTTAAAAATGCTCTGCTTCACAGGGAGAGATGTATGACAGCAGGAAAAAAAAAAAGGTGAGTGTTAGAGGGACGAATCGTTTCGCGCTATCCTAGTGCTTCATCTTGCCGGCTACTGCATGGTGTTCCAAACAATTTAAGTTGGCCGTCATGCAAAGCTCACTAGCGTCATCAGAACACACCCACAACCTTAACCCGTTACAATTGGTTAAAAACATAATCAAAGGTGGAGTCAGACCACACCCCTAGAAAGGCTAAATGCTGCATCGGACCAGAAGGGAAATCACATTGCTATTTTCCACCAATCACTATTTAGGTGGGCGGAGATATGCGCTAAAACCAAAGCGGACCTTAGTGGAACTGAGTTACGGGACAAAATCACGTGTCCGTAGTGACTTAGAACTTAACATCATAGACAGGGGCGTGGTATGGCAACCTCTGGGAGAGAACTAAGGGATACGATATCCAATACGAGGTGGGCGTGATAACGGCTAGAAGACTGGCGCGGACCTGAAAGAGAACTAAGGTCTGTTCTTTCTAAGTATTACTATTGTGGCAGGACCTGTCATTCAGTGGGCGTGAACTTTTTTCTCCGATCGGGGTCTAAGGTGGAACCAAAGGGTTCGAGCTTAGCAATACTTTAGTGGAATCTATTATTTTAGGAGACAATTAATTACTTTATTAAAATAAAACCCATATAATTTTTATCGTTAAGGCCCAGGGCCTCAGTTTTCATTATCCACCATGCCTCTCTCCTCAGCAGTTTTTTTTTTTGTCTGTCGCCCCCATGGACCGGAACGGATACTAATTCTAGTGCCGCAAATGACAGAATATCGGGATTGCCGTTATGCGCCACCTTGACATGCTCTATTAACCGAGGGGCCCCTTCACCATTAATAATGGAATTCTTATGTTCTCTGAACTGGGTGAAAAGGTTCCTGATGGTTTTGCCTATATAATGTAATCTATAATGTAAACGATGAAGCAAGATCTACATATAATAAAAGAATTCACTTTGTGGCTCATACCTCCTATTTGTAAGGTTTTTCCTTGAATCATTTGGGAGCAATGATTACAACTACCACATTTGTGGTTCCCCAAAGAGGCCATTTTCTTTAGCCAATTTCCTTCACTGTTTCTCTCAGGCAGTCTACTTCATACTACGAAGTCATTGATAGTCTTGCTTCTTCTAAAAGTCACGGTGGGACCTTTCTCCGCTATTCCCTTTAATTGTGGGTCAGATTTAACTATGTACCAATTTTTGTAGATAACCTTTTTTCATTTTTTTTTTTGACTTAACAGTTGTTCAGGGGACAATTTTTCAGCTCTTACCCTCACTTTATTCAATAAATGAGGGAGATAACCTCTCTTTAGGAGTCTATTAGTTAATTCATCTGCCTGTTCATGAAATAATCCAATATCTCTATTTATCCGTCATAGACGGAGATATTGACCATACGGTATAGCTCTTTTCACATGGTGGGGGTGGTAGCTGGTGTAATGCAAGTACGAATTTGTGGCTGTTGGTTTTCTGAACATGGTCGTAACCATTATTATTAGTAGTAGTATTATTCCTAATCAAAAATCCCCCCCCCCCCAAAATTGTATGTGAAAAGCGTGCCCATGATGTTTTGATTAAGATTTGAAACAAACTCTAGAAAATCATCTTGTGTGCCTGACCAGACGATAAATATATCGTCTACATAGTGATAACAATATTGGATACATTTCAGGTAAATATTTTCTGTTGCATAAATATACTTGTCCTCAAAGAAGGCTAGAAAAATATTGGCATAGGTGCATGCCATGGGGGTCCCCATAGCTGTTCCATCCAATTGCCTGAACCATTTTTCCAGGAATTTAAAGTTATTATTGGATAAGATGAAATGTGTGGCCTCACAAGTAAATGCAATTAAATTAGGATCCTTTCCTGCCACGGTTAATATTTTTTCGATGGCCTTGATTCCTATGGTGTGTGGTATTCTCGTATAAAGACTTTCTACGTCAATGGTGGTCAAATGAAAGTTTTTTTTGCCAAACACAGTTCCTTATCACTTTTAAGAAGTCTTTTTCTTAAAAGTGATAAGGAACGGTGTTTGGCAAAAAAAGAATTTCATTATTAATGGTAGAGGGGCCCCTCGGTTAATAGAGCATGTCAATGTAGGGCATAATGGTAATCTTGATGTTCTGTCATTTGCAGGACTAGAATTGGTTCCAGTCCATGGGGGCGACACACAAAAAAAATGGTTGATAATGAAAACGGAGGCCCTCGGGGCCCTGGGCCTTAAAGATAAAAATGATATATATTTTTTTTTTATAAAGTAATTAATTGTCTTCTAAAATAAAAGATTCCACTAAAATATCGCTAAGCCCAAACCCTTTGGTTCCACCTTAGACCCCGACCGGAGAAAAATGTACTAAGTTCACGCCCACCCCCCACCTCGTATTAGATATCGTATCCCTTAGTTCTCTCCCAGAAGTTGCCATACCATGCCCCTGTCTATGACGTTTAGTTCTAAGTCACTATGGACATGTGATTTTGTCCTGTAACTCTGTTTCCACTAATGTCCACAGCAAAGATAATGTCAGCTCACCTGGAATGTTGATTTTGCACCCTTGTGGATCGATCGAGCACGGACCTCTTATCCAGTACTGCTTACTCGAAACACAATGTCCAGCTCCACGATACAAAAATCCACTTGCGTCTTTTGTAGAAAAAATATTCTTTATTGTCCACTTTTTACATACAATAAAACCGCATGGAGTCATCGAGTCAAAATCGAACGGTGATCGCCTACGCGTTTCAGGTAGAAGCTCTACCCTTATTCATGGCTAACTTTAGATATGCTGTTCATGATTTTAAATGGAAGCGTATTCCCTCACGTGATCGGAGCCAGGCCGGAAACGCCCGATTCGGTCACAGGTAAGAATCGCTAATACCATTACATTATATAGAAAGAAAAAAACAAATGAACACACAATTTAAAAATGAGGATATGTAAGAACAGAAATACTTATTCGAAACTATTGCCCCTGTCATGTACATTCTGAAAATGTCTAGAAGCCATGGAAATATTTACAGCTTCTTTATTTTTAGCATTAGATAGGTGACGGCGAATGCTAACCTTTAGTGGTCCACTAGTACACCCTACATACTGGACCCGGCAAATATTGCATGTAATAATGTAGATGACAAATGACGTGTTGCAGTTAATAAAATGACATACTTTAAACTGTTTGCCTGTACTCAGAGAAAAAAATTCTCTAGAAGGCATAGCATAAGTACAACAAGTACATTTGGTATGACCACATTTATAGAATCCCACCGTTGACACAGGTATTCTTTTTATTCTCCTCTGAACTAAATAGACTCGGGGACAAAATACTAGCTAATGTAGGTGCCTTTCTTGAAACAAACCTAACGTTCCTATCTATAAATTTCGCAATAGTGTTATCCGCCGATAACAGAGGTAAGTATCTTTTAATGATGTTAATAATTTCTGAATACTGGGAACTGAAGGCTGTGGAAAAAGTGATTGGGCATTCTTGGGGTCGGTTCGAGGGTTTGGTTCGGGTCCTATTCTCACTTGTAAGCTGGATTCTGGGAATTTTTCTGACTATATTGGTTGCTCTATTTAGCATCCAAGGTGGATACTTCCTATTTTGTAAGCCCTGACATATTCTTTGATGTACATCCTACAATACCACCTCGGATGATGCATCGGACTCATCTACAAATCTACAAAGTCATCAGCGTCAAAAAACGAAGAAGGGAGGAAACACCGAAAGACGGTATGTGCTGAGACAACAAAAGTAATAGACAGCACAGTGTTAAACCTCTCAAGTTATATTATTTCCAATGAACAGACAGATCTATTGTCGAAAGGTCTAGGCTTCTCTCCGTCTATTTCATTTAATCTGTTTAACACTTTGTTGGACATTAATAGATTTGCAAGGAATATTACTTTGAAAAAACACTTCAATTTTGTAACTGACAGATTGGATGACAATATGAATGTCAATATAAATATATTAGATGACTGTAATCAGATAGAGTTGTCTTTAAATGCCGAGACCAATTCCTTTCATGACCAAATGCAGATTATCATACACCGCAGGTTGGCTGCTGAAACTTGTTCCAATAAATACACTGACAGAAATTCATTGTTCAGAACTAACAACCGTTATTTCTACCCTGTTCAGTCGCGTCCGGATGTTTTGGATGTTTTTCAGGACAGTGTAGAACAGGAACTAATTGAATTAAATAAAAGGGATTCCGAAAACAGACCTACTCCGTTTGACAATCTCACCCCTCCGCTAAGACTGGCTTTAAAACAACTAAAAAACAATAATGATCTTGTCATACGCCAGGCTGATAAAGGCGGGGCGGTGGTATTGCTAGACACGGGCCTGTACAGAAAACTTAATTTTCTTATTCTTTCAGATGAAATTACATATAGGGAACTCAGTAATGATCCCACTAACAGTTTCCAAATATGTCTGAGAAATTTAGTGGAGGAAGGTGTTAAAATGGGAGCTTATGACAAAAAAATGCTAAATATCTAACAGTAAATAATCCTGTAGTTACAATTTTTCATTCACTTCCAAAAACTCATAAAGAAATTTTCCCTCCCCCACTTAGACCCATAGTATCGGGTATAGGGTCTTTATCAGAGAGACTGGGTGAGTGAGGTAGACCATTATCTTCAACCCATAGTTAAAGCTCTTCCCGGATATCTACGGGACACAAAACATGTTGTCTCACTGTTGGATGGATTGGTTTGGAAAGACACATACTGTTGGTTAACATGTGATGTAATCTCGTTGTACCCTTCCCTTACACACGATGTAGCCTTAAAATCATTATCACATTTTCTGACATATTATAGTGACTATGCCCCGTGTGTTAAGGAGTTCATTATTATGGCAATGGAATTTCTTTTGTTGAAAAATTACTTTACATTTGATAATAGGTTTTTTGTTCTGCGGAGCAGCCATGGGGGGTAAATGTTCTCCCTCCCTGGATAATATGTGGGAAGAGATTTTTCTGTTTTCACCTGACAATATGAATCTAAAATTTACTTTTTGTTGTAATCCTGACAGGATGAACTTTTTAGACATTACCCTTAACAGTGGAGAACATGTATCGATCTCTCCATATGTAAAGCCAACAGCAGTCAATTCAGTACTTGAGGCCACCTCTTGTCATGCTTCCCATACTATAAAAAATATACCAGTCGGTGAATTGATAAGAAATTGTTCACAACAGACTGTGTATGAAGAACAAAATCAAAGAATATGTCAGGGCTTACAAAATAGGAAGTATCCACCTTGGATGCTAAATAGAGCAACCAATATAGTAGAAAATTCCCAGAATCCAGCTTACAAGTGAGAACAGGACCCGAACCAAACCCTCGAACCGACCCCGAGAATGCCCAATCACTTTTTCCACAGACTTCAGTTCCCAGTATTCAGAAATTATTAACATCATTAAAAGATACTTACCTCTTTTATCGGCGGATAACACTATTGCAAAATTTATAGATGGGAATGTTAGGTTTGTTTCAAGGAAGGCACCTACATTAGCTAATATTTTGTCCCCGAGTCTATTTAGTTCAGAGGAGAATAAAAAGAATGCCTGGCTGTCAACGGTGGGATTCTATAAATGTGGTGATACCAAATGTACTTGTTGAACTTATGCTATGCCTTCTAGAGAATTTTTTTCTCTGAGTACAGGCAAACAGTTTAAAGTACCGTATATTCCGGCGTATAAGACGACCTGGTGTATAAGACGACCCCCCTACTTTCCTGTTTAAAATGTAGAGTTTAAGATATATTCGCCGTATAAGACTACCACTTTTCCAACGCATACAAAACACCTGTAAAAATTTTTAAAAAAAACAGATTTGAATTTAACATGGTCCTTTTTTTAATTTAAATTCTTATGACATGCAGGTATATAGCAGGAAAACTGTCGCTCATAAACATAAGGCATACAACAACAACATTACCATCGTCCATTTTACTGTAAATGTTACCATACTGTACCTTAAATTTATATTTTATTAAATATTCCATGCCATGTACTCAGAAGCGGGGAAAAAATTCCAAATGCAATGAAAATGGTGAAAAAACGCATTTGCGCCATCTTCTTGTGGGCATGGATATTACGTCTTTCACTGAGCGCCCCAAATGACATGTCTACTTTATTCTTTGGGTCGGTACGATTAAGGGGATACCAAATTTGTATAGGTTTTATAATGTTTTCATACATTTACAAAAATGAAAACCTCCTGTACAAAAATAGTTTTTTTTTATTTTGCCAACTTCTGGCGCTAATAACTTTTTTATACTTTGGTGTACGGAGCTGTGGGTTGTCATTTTTTGCGAAATTTGATAATATTTTCAATGTTATCATTTTTAGGACTGTACGACCTTTTGATCACTTTTTATAGATTTTTTTATATTTTTCAAAATGGCAAAAAAAAATGCCATTTTCGACTTTGGGCGTTATTTTCCGTTACGGGGTTAAACGCGTTGAAAAACAGTTATCATATTTTGATAGATCGGGCATTTTCGGACGCGGCTATACCTGATGTGTTTTTGATTTTTACTGTTTATTTATATTTATGTCAGTTCTAGGGAAAGGGGGGTGATTTGAAATTTTAGGGTTTTTATTATAATTTTTTTTTAAACTTTTTTTTATTTTTATTTATACTATTTTTCAGACTCCCTAGGGTACTTTAACCGTAGGTTGTCTGATCGATGCTACCATATACTGCCATACTACAGTATGGCAGTATATAGGGGTTTTCCTCCTCATTCATTACAATGTGCTATCAGCACATTGTAATGAAGGGGTTAAAACGAAATAGCCTCGGGTCTTCGGACCCATGCTGTGAAAACACCCGCGATTGGTGCTAGCAATATGCAGCAAAGACTTACCGGCTATGGAGAGGGCTCAGCCCGTGAGCCCTCTCCATGCAGCGCGGTCGGGATTACCGGCGTATAAGACAACCCCAGAGAAGACTTCAAAAGTAGTCTTATACGCCGGAATATACGGTATGTCATTTCATTAACTGCAACACGTCATTTGTCATCTACATTATTGCATGCAATATTTGCCGGGTCCAATATGTAGGGTGTACTAGTGGACCACTAAAGGTTCGCATTCGCCGTCGCCTATCTGATGCTAAAAATAAAGAAGCTGTAAATATTTCCATGGCTTCTAGACATTTTCAGAATGTACATGACGGCGACTGCAGTGCTTTTAGTTGGATGGGCATAGAAAAGAACGAACAAAATATGAAAGTCTAAGGGGCAATAGTTTCAAATAAGTATTTCTGTTATTACATATCCTCATTTTTAATGCATACTGTTTTTAAATTGTGTGTTCATTTGTTTTTTTCTTTCTATATAATGTAATGGTATTAGCGATGCCCACCTGTGACCGAATTGGGGCGTTTCCGGCCTGGCTCCGATCACGTGCATGAATACGCTTCCATTTAAATTCATGAACAGCATATCTAAAGTTAGCCATGAATAAGGGTAGAGCTTCTACCTGAAACGCGTAGGAGATCACCGTTCGATTTTTGTGATGACTCCATGCGGTTTTATTGTATGTAAGAAGTGGACAATAAAGAATATTTTTTCTACAAAAGACGCAAGTGGATTTTTGTATCGTCGAGCTGGACATTGTGTTTCGAGTCAGTTTCCACTAAGGTCCGCTTTGGTTTCAGTGCATAGCTCCGCCCACCTAAATAGTGATTGGAGGAAAATAGCAATGTATTTTCCCTTCTGGTCTGATGCAGCATTAAGCCTTTCTAGGGGTGTTGTCTAATTCTGACTCCACCTTTGATTATGTTTTTAACCAATTGTAACGGGTTAAGGTTGTGGGTGTGTTCTGATTACGTTAGTGAGCTTTGCATGGCGGGCAACTTAAATTGTTTGGAACACCATGCAGTAGCAGGCAAGATGAAGCACTAGGATAGCGCGAAACGATTCCTCCCTCTCTCACCTTTTTGTTTCCTGCTGTCATACGTCTCTCCCTGTGAAGCAGAGCATTTTTAAAGATATGAAATAAAAGAAAAAGAAGACTTTTTCTATAATTCACATTTGCACAAAAAGTGCACTCTTGTAGCAGTACAGATGCTTTTGCTTTAGTCCTCTCAACTTGCATAGGCTTCTCTGGCAATGAATTTACAGGGATGAGCAGAGGTCGCTGAAAGTTTCGTGACAGTCTTGAAATCCTCTTTCTCGAGTCACCTCCTTTAGATGTTCATGAAAGTGCACATCAATACCTGTGGCCAAGGCTATAAGCTCAAGGAGGTTCACATGCCCCTTTCTGCCGGCTCATCTTTCATACGGGAGCAAGACCTTCCCAAAAGGCAGCAACAAGGGCATCAATATTCCAGGTATTGCAGCAAGTATCCAAAACTGAAAAGCTCACTTCCCAACAGTAGGTCTGTGCTGGTGCAGACGAAGCATTTTCAGGACTGAAATGCTCCCAGAGAGGTTAAGCTCAGGATAAAGCTTCTCCAGAAGCAAGTAAACTATAAATGCCAGCTTAGAACGCTCAGTAGGGACTGAGATGGGACAGCCTAGCAGGGAAACGCCCTGTTCCTTTAAGGAGTAGTGAGGGGCACCGCCCATGCCATAAGGGAGCTGAATCATGATGGCTGGAGGGGATACCAGGGTTACAATCAGATTATTATTGACCAATTGAGGCCTGGATTTGGAGTTGAACACAAGTCCAAATGAGGCTCAGTATTGAGTGTGGCCTGCACATGCCTGTAAGACCTCCCTACAAAGCCTCAGCATGCTCATGATGAGGTTGCGGATGGTGTCCCCAGGGATCTCCTAACAGACCTGGACTAAAGCATCCACTAACTCCTGGACAGTCTGTGGTGCAACGTGATGTTGGTGGATGGAGTGAGAGATTATGTCCCAGGTGCTCAATTGGATTCAGTTCTGAGGAGCCAGTTGGCCAGCCAATACCGTCAAACATTCTCCAACCACACAAGATCTACATTGTCCTGCATCAGGAAAAACCCAGGGCCAACCACACCAGCATATGGCCTCACAAGGGTTCTGAGGATCTAATCTCGGTACATAATGGTAGTCAGGCTACCTCTGGCAAGTGGGCAGTGTGGCCCTCAAAAGAAATGTCACCCCACAACATTATTGACCCACTACCAAACTGGTCATGCTGAAGGATGTTGCTGGCAGTAGATTGCTCTGCATGGTGTCTCCATGCTCTGTCACGTCTGTCACGTACTCAGTGTGAACCTGCTTTCCTCTCTAAAGAGAGCACAGGGCGCCATTGGCGAATTTGCCAATCCTGGTGTTATCTGGCAAATGCCAAGTATACTGCAGGCTCTTGGGCTGTGAGTACAATCGCTATCTGTGGACGATGGACTCTTATACTATCCTTATGGAGTTGGAGACACATGTCCAATTGTGGCCTGCTGGATGTCATTTTGCAGGGCTCTGGCGGCACTCCTCCTGTACTTCCTCGCATAAAGGTAGCGGTCCTGTTGCTGGGTTGGTTCCCGCCTACTCCCCCTCCATGTCCCCTGGTTTATTAGCCTGTCTCCTGGCAGTGCCTCGAGCCTCTGGACACTACATTGACAAACAAAGTAATTCTGGTACATTTTAAAAAAGGATAGAGACCTAAACTGTTATACAAATTAAATGTTAAATGATCTCTGAGAGTTCATTTAAAAATGCAGTGGGTTAAGAGGTCTATTAAAGTCTACACTTTCATGGAGTAATAACTTTGAAAAAATAAATTGTATCCCATTTCACGCGCTACACATGAGAGACCCGCAGTAAACTGGGCAGAAGTCACTAGCAAATGGTGAAATACGGCGGCAGCAGTCCTGGAAGCAACCGAGGACAACCCGATTGCGCGTCAGTCAGCGGACACAAAGCTGGGAAAGAAAAATCGAGACCAGAAGTTCCCGCTTGCACGCGGCACAAGATGGCCCGTGTCACTCACCCTCTGATGCATCAGAACACTCGGACACGCCGTCGGACCCCGAGACCAGCTCCTCACGCTTAGAGATATCACAAGCAGTGCTGCAGAAAGCGATCACGGCAGCGCTGGCACTGGTCATGAAAGAACTATTGGAGATGAAAGCTGAGGTACGCCACATGGGGCATAGAGTGGAGGCCCTGGAATCAGGGCAGGAAGAGCTAGTGGGCTTTGCTAAAGCTGTGAGGGGCAGACTGCTAGCTAAGGACAACCAGATAAATCACACTTTCCTGATGCTGGAAGACCAAGAAAATAGGAGCCGCCTAAAAAATGTTAGGCTTTCCCTGAATCTTGGGCTGCAGAAGTGCTGCCGAACATCATGCAGCAGATCTTTGCTACGTTACTAGGAGCAGACCGCTCCGGGAAAGTTTTAGTTGAGAGAGTTCACAGAGCTCTCAGACCCAAACCAGCCCCATCAGATCCCCCCAGGGACATAATCTGCGGGCTCATGAGCTATCCTCAGCAAAGCGAGGGAGCATGGCGACCTAGAATTTGAAGGTACTAAAGTAGCCCTCTATCAGGACTTAGCCGCATCCACTCTGGCAAAAAGGCGCCTCTTCAGACCACTCTTAACCAAACTACACGATCTCAACCGGCAGTACAAGTGGCTTTCCCTTTTGGCCTGCAATTCTCCAAGGGGAACCAGCAAACGTTGATCATACATCCGAGGGACTTGGAGAAAGCGTGGAAGCATGTAGGGATCGATCCCATCCACATTCGCTCTTGGCTACCGGCAGCTAACAAGACTGAGCTACCTCCGTTGAAAAAGCTTACCCCCTGGCAGTTGGTAGCGTCGCCAAACCAGCGAGAGATAAGAAGCGAGCAATCAGGAAGGAGGACACTTGAAACACTCATACCGGACAGGTTCACCTAACCTTTCCATCTTACTCCTTATGATTCTAACCTGTTTTCTTTTTCTGATCTCACAGTAAGATGTTAAGACGCCACACGGTAACTAGAATAAGTGTTTTCCCTTTCACAAGATGCATATGTGAATAGTTTATTCTTTCATTCACCATTTGCCTTAGTTTGTATCAGATACGGTCAATAGGATCAAGTCGCTATAAAATCGGGCAAGCTGCCCCTCGACCATGATAAAGTTGTATTACTTGACACCCAGTCATTAGTTGACAACTTAAGTAGTTAATGGGACTCCTCCACAATGGTGGGCGCGCCTACTTAGTGAAAGTAGTGATCCCAGGCGCATTGGCGCAGGCCATGCGGATTACTCTCCAAAAGTGGGAGCTCTGTATGCATGCACTGCGAAATACCCACGGAGGGATTGTTGGCAATTGTTTTTTGTTTGCATGTTTAATTTACTGTTTTAGCTCTTTCTTTCCTTAGAATATGTTTGTCTCAATAGTGTGGTAGCCTCCCCCCATCCTTCCCTCCCCCCTCTTTCCTGGTCTTCCCCCACCCCCCAGGTAACACAACCAAGAAGTGTTAAGAGAAGCAACTCCCTTCGGTGCTCTCCACCCATGATTGATTCCCTATGTGATGGCGACGCTACAAATCACTTCCTGGAATTTGAAAGGTCTCAACTCTCCCAGTAAGAGATCCCAGCTCTTTCTCCTATTGTGGCGCTTTAACACTGAAGTGGTATTACTTCAGGAAACTCACTTTAAGGAAAACAGAATCCCCAAATTACCACTTAAGTCATACGACCAGTGGTACCACAGCCGCAGCCCCTCAGCATCTTCTAAAGGTTTTTCCATAGGTTTTCACAGGAACGTACCTTTCACATTAAAAGACACATATAAGGACACAGAGGGTGGCGTTATCCTAATCAAGAGTCTAATAGGGGGGTGATGTATACTTTCGTTTCGCTCTATGCGCCCAATAAAGGCCAATCTGCGTGGTTATGTAGCGTATTAGAAAGAATTAAGCTGTTCCAGAAGGCCTCCTAATAGTAGGTGGAGATCTGAATGTCACACTGAACCCGCTAGAGGATTCTTCAACTGGGCACTTTGCTTGCACTTTCAGAGCTCTAAAGAGAATTAGGGTGGCTCTGGGGGACCTTTTGCTGTTAGACTCATGGAGAACTTTACACCCGATGATAGAACTTACACCTTCCATTCTGTCCCTCATAACACATGGCAGAGATTAGATTACCTATTCGTACAATCAGACCACATAGAACAGGCCTTGTCAGTGGAGATAGGACCCGGTACGATATCTGACCATGCGCCTTTTTTGAAGTTCTTCCTCATGCCACATCTACCGGCTAAAGAATGGACGTGGCGGCTGAACGAGATACTTTTAGACGATGAATCTCTGTTAGCCGAACTACTAACTAAGATGTCCAAATCCTTCGCTGACAACACTAATGTTGGACTAGATCCAGTAACCTTGTGGGAAGGCCAGAAGGTTGTTGCTTGAGGGTTTCTAATGGAAATGGGTGCACGGATGAAGAAAAAAAGGAATGAGAAAATAGAGGGATTGCTTTAAAGAATCTCTGACCTAGAGAGGCAACATAAGCGGCTTAAGGCCCTACAGATGGAGGAGGACCTAAAATCCGCTAGAGAAATGCTGAAAGACCACCTCAACGTCACGGTAGCAAAGATGTACCTAAAAGCACAACACAAATTCTATGCACATGGGGACAAGTGTAGCAGGACCATGACCAACCTTTTGAAAAAAGCACAGTCACGCACAATTGTGTCTGCCATTAAAACATCAACAGGGGATAGAGTACATAAAACGGAGGACACCGCACACTTCCGTCTATGCCTTCAGCCCATATAACTATGGGCACTATCCCATATAACTATGCACAAGGCAGGCAAAGACCCTGAACAACCTGGGAGTTATCTTCCCATCTCGCACACAGACGGACATCACTACTCCCCCGTCTTATATCTGAAGATCAGGCAGGATTTGTTAAGGGTAGGGAGGGCAAGGGTGGCCAAAGTACTCAGAGCCATACATTTAGCTAATTCTAGGAAGACTTCCCTTATCCTTCTCGGCATGGACGTCGAGAAGGCATTTGATAGGGTAGATTGGCTTTTCATGAGGAAAATTCTTCTGAAATATGGCTTCCCGACTGGTTTTGTGGGTGCCATCTTTTCATTATACAGTGAGCCCTCCGCGCGTATTAGAGTTAATGGGAATTTGTGCAACAGGACAAATGCAACGCATTAAAGGGTTTAAGATGGGTACTTCCACATGTCAATTGGCTGCATTTGCCGACGACCTAATTTTCTTGATTACCAACCCTACCGAAGCTTTGCCAATACTTTGTCGCCACTTTGAAGTTGGCTAACTGGTTAAAGTAATCAAAGTCAATATGAGCAAGCCAGAAATCCTGAACATATCTCTACCAGCTTATCAGGTTAAAAGGATCAAACCAACATCTCCGTTCCTTTGGCAGAACGACTCTATTAAGTACAGTAGTTGGGCGTCAAACTGGCAAGCGAATCGCGTAACCTGTATAAATTGAACTTTACACCACTAATAGACGCCATACAACAAATGCTGACAGATTATAATCTGCCCAACATCTCGTGGATGGGTAGAAAGAACGTTCTAAAAGCCTATGTGATGCCTAAAATACTCTATCCCCTTTTGATGCTCCCAATAACTGTACGAGGGAACTTCTTCTCCAAAATCAAAAAAATGTTCTCAAATTATTTATGGAGAGGGAAACGCCCAACGTGGAAGGGGGGACTGGGGGTCCCTGACGGTAGATACTATTACTGGGCCGCACAGGCGGCAAGAGGCGTAGCATATAGATCTCAGGGCCGCTCCTCAGTGCTCACCACGTCGATGGGGCAGAAGGAGAGATCTCTGACACTGGGGGTGGGGGGATCTTGGAGGCAGAATCTAGATTGTCTGGACAAACTGACGAGGCACACACTTCAGATGTGGCATGAAGTGAACAAGAGATTTGACATATCCCCTTTCCCGTACCCTATAATGCCAGCTAGCCTCCTCCCATACACAGTCTCTAAGAAGTGGGCAGATGTACCCACCTGGTGGATGGGATTTGAAGATCTCACAATAGGGGAATTTCTTAAAAAAGCAGACAATATGCAGGATGTAGAACTTAAGAATAAAACAAAAGGGAAGGGTTGTCTGACACTTATCAAGATGCAGCTCAAGTCAGTGTGCAGGGAGTTCCAAAAGGTCCACGGTGCAGTGAGGGATGCAGGAGATATCATTAGCTATAGGGGCCCCTAAAGCTACGAAGGTGTTGTTTCTCCATGATCTCCTGCTAACAAAGAAAACACCTCACTACCCTCTTTATATCTCAGCATGGGAGAAAGAGCTGGGCCTTACCCTTACAGATGTAAGACACTCCTACGGTTTTTCTCGCTGTGTTAGGCTACAAAAAAGTCATTACAAACTATTGTTGCGGTGGTATCAAACCCCTGAATCCTTGCTCTACTGGGGCTTGCACCCCATGGGGGTATGCTGGAGATGCGGGCAAGAATCGGGTTCATACACACGTGTGGTGGTCCTGCACCCTAATCAAAACATACTGGTTGGAGATACAAAGTAGAATACGATCCATTTGTTTTTCCTCCCTTCAAATCTCACTGCCTTTACTTTGCTTGGGCTTGGCGCCTGGTGACACTAGGTTATGCGAGCCACCAATATCGGCATGGGAAGAGAAGGTAGCTCAGATTTGTCGAATGGAGGAACCTTCAAGCTGGGCATCTCACACACACGAGCAATTCATAAAAACATGGCAACCATGGTTAGACTACAAAGCCAAAAGCTAACAGTGAACAAACTGCCGAGAGAGAGCAGCAGGAGCACATGCCCTCCGAGTAGTTAGCAATTAAGCATTGCACTCACCAACAAATATCTAAACTCTTGACCACCTCCCAACCACCCCCCCCTCACACACACTACCGCAAACCTTCTCCCTCTGATTTCCCTCCCCCTGTCTTACCCCACCCCTGTCTATCGCTACCATCATACCAGATTTAATTGATTACTATTTGTTTACATTAGTGTGTTAAAATTGTGTTAGGTTACTGTATAATACAATGTCTTGAGCACAACATATATATCACCTCACTAAAGTCATACCTTTTGCATCACAAGAGGACGATATCATCTCTTCTTACCTCATACTATGTAGATGCTGTATACAATGAATATGTATGACTAGATGTAATAGTCGATTTTTTTTTGCTCAGTACCCTTGGGATGTACAAACCAATGTGCCAATATATATTGTATCTATTCTTGGTTAAAAATTTTAATAAAAACAGAATTGATAAAAAAAAACTTGCTTAGGCTACATTCACACGATCTATGCCCGCCGTACCGTAGTACGGCGGGCATACATCGGCGCTGCGGAGAGAAGCAGGGGATGAGCGCAGCTCACCCCCACCCCTCTCCATAGGAAGATACAGCGCACGGTGCCATATCTTCGGAAAAGATAGGACAAGTCCTATCTTTTCCCAGGCTACAGAGCAGTACGGTGCCGCACGTGCCCCGTACAGGGCCGTGAGGCCATAGAAGTGTATGGGGGAAGTATATCGGCTGTACATATGTCGGCCATATACTGTATACGTCCCCCATACATGTGTGTGAATGTAGCCTTACAAAGAGTTGCCAAGATGTTTATTATAAATCGGATTTATTATTCACTTTAAATAGGGACAGAGGAAAAAAAGACAAGATGTGAAGTAGTAGGTGTAAATGACATGTGTATACCTGGGGTTGTGGTAAAATAAAGAATCTTTGGAATACGGTATTATTAGCATTATATAAGCATTAAAACTACTTTAGTGGGAATTTTTGATATAGAGCAAATTGCTCTGAATGGGTTCAGGTTTTTGGCTTCTGTCCTTGAAAACACCCAGAACTGCTGGTGATTGACGGCTCCTTTTTAGTATCTTTGCTTCGGAAAGCTAGGTGTGAGTTTGAGCTTGTTTTGTCTGCAGCTGTGGCTTGAGTGATAGAAGGCTGAACCAGTCAGTGCTGGAGGCAGTGTCCATTGCTCCCTTTTTATTTTTCCCAGTTCTTTTTAGAGTGTGATGGTTATTCAGTCTCATCTTTGCTATCTAGTGCTTTTGTTTGCTTTTCTGTGTATTTGACCTTGGCTACAATTACTCTCTTCCTTTGAGCCAGTCATAGTATCATAGTATATAAGGCTGAAAGGAGACGCAAGTCCATCAAGTCCAACCTTTAAGAATTAAATAAATGTTTTATCCCCATAACCTGTGATATTTTTTCTCTCCAGAAAGGCATCCAGGCCTCTCTTGAACATGTACATAGAGTCCGCCATAACAACCTCCTGCGGCAGAGTTCCATAGTCTCACTGCTCTTACAGTAAAGAATAGAGATGAGCGAACATGCTCGTCCGAGCTTGATGCTCGGTCGAGCATTAGGGTACTCGAAACTGCTCGTTACTCGGACGAATACTTCGCCCGCTCGAGAAAATGGCAGCTCCCGCCGTTTTGCTTTTTGGCCGCCAGAAACAGAGCCAATCACAAGCCAGGAGACTCTGCACTCCACCCAGCATGACGTGGTACCCTTACACGTCGATAGCAGTGGTTGGCTGGCCAGATCAGGTGACCCTGGGATAGACTAGCCGCTGGCCGCGCTGCTCGGATCATTCTGTCTCTGGATGCCGCTAGGGAGAGAGCTGCTGCTGCTCAGGGAAAGCGTTAGGGTGTTCTATTAGCTTACTGTTAGGCAGGAGTGATTCTCAAAGAACCCAACAGCCCTTCTTAGGGCTACAATAACGTTCTACTTTTTTTATTTTAATTTGCATCTTTTACCATTTTGTGAGGAATTAGCAGGGGGACTTGCTACCGTTGTGTTTAGCTCTTAGTGGCACACATATCCATAGCAAAGACCGAAGTGGGAAAATTCAGTAGGGGTTGGATTTCTATTAGGCAATAACTCAGTGTCATCTCATCTGGCATAGTAGTGTGCTTCCTTTGATACTTGGCTAGAAAATAGCCATAGGAGAATACAAATAGCTTCTTGAAGCCTACAGTAGCGTTCTATATATTTGATTTCTGGTTGATCTGCTGGTGGCTGTAGTTTCTGCAGTGCATGTACTTGCCAATTCTGAGCAATTTGTAGTGAGACTTGCGACCGCTGTGTTCTGCGCTTAGTGGCGCACATATCCATAGCAAAGGCTGAAGTGGCAAAATTCAGTAGGGGTTGGATTTCTATTAGGCAATAACTCAGTGTCATCTCATCTGGCATAGTACTGTGCTTCCTTTGATACTTGGCTAGAAAATAGCCATAGCAATAGGATAGCATTGTTTGGTTTTAAAAACTCAAAAAAAACAAAAAACACAAAAAAAAAAAAAAAAACACAAAAAAAAACAAAAAAAAGTAAAAAAAAAAATAAAGTTATAACTCTCATTTTAAAAATGTTTAACCCGAGGGCTAGGGGTAGAGGACGAGGGCGGGGACGTGGGCGTCCAACTACTGCAGGGGTCAGAGGCCGTGGTCCTGGGCGGGGTGAGACACCACCTGCTGATGAGGGAGCAGGGGAACGCCGCAGAGCTACACTCCCTAGGTTCATGTCTGAAGTTACTGGGACTCGTGGTAGAGCACTGTTGAGGCCAGAACAGTGCGAACAGGTGATGTCGTGGATTGCTGACAATGCTTCGAGCAATTTGTCCACCACCAGTCAGTCTTCCACGCAGTCCACCCATGTCACCGAAATCGCCACTCCTCCAGCTCCTGCACCTCAGCCTCCTCCCCCCCAGTCTGCCCCCTCCCAGGAAAATTTGGCATTTGAACCGGCATACTCTGAGGAACTGTTTTCTGGACCCTTCCCACAGTCACAAACCACTTGTCCGGTTGCTGCTGAGCAATTTTCCGATGCCCAGGTTTTCCACCAGTCACAGTCTGTGGGTGATGATGACCTTCTTGACGTAGTGGAAGTGTGTAAAGAGGTGTCCGACGATGAGGAGACACGGTTGTCAGACAGTGGGGAAGTTGTTGTCAGGGCAGGAAGTCCGAGGGGGGAGCAGACTGAGGGATCGGAGGATGATGAGGTGACAGACCCAAGCTGGGTTGAGAGGCCGGGTGAACACAGTGCTTCTGAGACGGAGGAGAGTCCTCGACCTGAACAGGTTGGAAGAGGCAGTGGTGGGGCCAGACGGAGAGGCAGGGCCAGAGCTGGTGCATCAGCGCCACTGTCAACTAGTGAAGCTCCCGTGGTGAGGGCTCTTGCGGCGAGGGCTAGATCTTCAGAAGTGTGGAGGTTCTTTAAGGAAACACCGGATGACCGACGGACTGTGGTGTGCAACATTTGCCAAACCAGGCTCAGCAGGGGTTCCACCACTACTAGCTTAACTACCACCAGTATGCGCAGGCATATGAATGCTAAGCACCCCACTCAGTGGCAACAAGCCCGTTCACCTCCGGCCGTGCACACCACTGCTCCTTCCCCTGTGTCAGCTGCTAGTCAGCCCCCTGCCCAGGACCCTGGCACAAAAACCCCATCGTCGCCTCCACGATCCTCCACAGCATCCACCAGCGTTCAGCTCTCCATACCCCAGACGCTGGAGCGGAAACGCAAATATAGTGCAACCCACCCGCACGCCCAAGCCCTTAATGTGCACATCTCCAGATTGCTTAGCCTGGAGATGCTGCCCTATAGGCTAGTAGAGACCGAGGCCTTTCGCAACCTCATGGCGGCGGCCGCCCCTCGGTATTCGGTCCCCAGCCGCCACTACTTTTCCCGATGTGCCGTCCCAGCCCTGCACCAGCACGTGTCAGACAACATCATCCGTGCCCTGACCAACGCCGTTTCTGACAAGGTCCACCTGACCACGGACACGTGGACGAGTGCTGCCGGGCAGGGCCACTATATATCGCTGACGGCACATTGGGTTAACTTGGTGGAGGCTGGGACCGAGTCTGACCCTGGGGCTGCTCATATACTGCCGACGCCGAGGATTGCGGGGCCTACCTCGGTCCAGGTGTTTCAGGCCTACTATGCCTCCTCCTCCTCCCACCCCTCCTCCACCTCCTCCTCCGAACTACCATCCGTGGGCACGGCGCCATCAGTCGGTAGCTCTAGGCACAGCAGCAGTGCCGTCGCTAAGCGACAGCAGGCGGTGCTCAAACTGCTGAGCCTAGGCGACAAAAGGCACACCGCCCAAGAGCTATTACAGGGCATCACGGCGCAGACTGATCTGTGGCTGGCACCGCTGAACCTCAAGCCGGGAATGGTTGTGTGTGACAACGGCCGTAACCTGGTGGCGGCTCTGCAACTCGGCAGACTGACACATGTGCCATGCCTGGCCCATGTGTTAAATCTGATAGTGCAGCGTTTCCTCAAGACATACCCCAATCTGTCTGATTTGCTCACGAAGGTGCGCCGCATCTGTGCGCATTTCAGGAAGTCCAGCCCAGATGCTGCCACTCTCAGGGCAGCGCAGCGCCGCCTCCAACTGCCCGCTCACCGACTGTTGTGCGACGTGCCCACGAGGTGGAATTCAACACTGACCATGTTATCCAGAGTTTACCAGCAGCGCAGAGCGATTGTAGACTGCCAGATGTCAACTTCCACCAGAACTGGTAGTCAGGTCAGTCAGCTTCCTCAAGTCTACAATGAGGAGTGGACGTGGATGTCTGATATCTGTCAGGTGCTGAGTAACTTTGAGGAGTCAACACAGATGGTCAGTGGCGATGCCGCCATCATCAGCCTCACCATCCCGCTGCTTGGCCTGTTGAAAAACTCTCTGGTCAGCATGAAGTCGGAAGCTTTGCGCTCGTCACAAGAGACGGGGGAAGAATATTCCCTTGTTGATAGCCAAAGCACCCTGAGGTCTGTTTCTCAGCGCATATCGGAGGAGGTGGAGGTGGAGGAGGATGAGGAGGAAGAGGAGGAGAATGTTGGCGAGACACAAGAGGGGACCATTGTTGAGTCCTTCACTGTTCAGCGTGTATGGGCAGAAGAAGAGGAGTTGGAGGAGTTGGAGGAGGAGGAAATGGACAGTCAGGCCAGTGAGGGGAGTGAATTCTTACGCGTTGGTACTCTGGCGCATATGGCAGATTTCATGCTAGGCTGCCTATCCCGTGACCCTCGCGTTCAAAGAATTTATTCCAGCACCGATTACTGGGTGTTCACTCTCCTGGACCCACGGTACAAGCAAAATCTTCCCACTCTCATCCCTGGAGAGGAAAGGAGTGTGAGAATGCATGAATACCAGCAGGCCCTGGTGCACAAGCTGAAACAGTATTTCCCTTCTGACAGCGCTAGCGGCAGAGTGCGTAGTTCTGCGGGACAAGTAGCGAGGGAGAGTAGGCGAGCAGGCAGCTTGTCCAGCACTGGCAAGGGTACGCTTTACAAGGCTTTTGCCAGCTTTATGTCACCCCAGCAAGACACTGTCACCTGTCCCCAGTCTCGGCAGAGTAGGGCTGATCTTTACAGAAAGATGGTGAGGGAGTACGTAGCTGACCATACCATCGTCCTAAATGATCACACAGCTCCCTACAACTACTGGGTTTCAAAGCTGGACATGTGGCACGAACTGGCGCTGTACGCCTTGGAGGTTCTTGCCTGCCCTGCCGCTAGCGTCTTGTCCGAGCGGGTTTTCAGTGCAGCTGGTGGCATCATCACCGATAAGCGTACACGCCTGTCGACTGACAGCGCTGACAGGCTGACGCTTATTAAAATGAATAAAGGCTGGATTTCTCAGAATTTCCAATCTCCACCAGGTGAAGGAAGCTCAACCTGAATAATTGATCCACTCCTCCTCCTCCTCCTCATTTTCCTCCTTCTCCTCCTCTTTGTACAGTAAAGCAGAGGAAAATGGCTATTTTTTGACAGGGCCCACTGGCTCTTGCTATAGTACTTCATGCATTTAATTTTTCTGGAGGGCCACCTACCCGGTCCTCTGTTTGAAACAATTTTTGTGAGTGCCACATACAGGCACTCAATCTATTCCATTTTTCTGGAGGGCCACCTACCCGGTCCTCTGTTTTAAAAAATGTTTGGGACTGCCACATACAGGCACTCAATCTATTCCATTTTACTGCAGGGCCACCTACCTGCTCCTCTGGTTTGAACAATTTTTGGGACTGCCACATACAGGCACTCAATCTATTCCATTTTACTGGAGGGCCACCTACCTGCTCCTCTGGTTTGAAACATTTTTGGGACTGCCACATACAGGCACTCAATCTATTCCATTTTACTGCAGGGCCACCTACCTGCTCCTCTGGTTTGAACAATTTTTGGGACTGCCACATACAGGCACTCAATCTATTCCATTTTACTGGAGGGCCACCTACCTGCTCCTCTGGTTTGAAACATTTTTGGGACTGCCACATACAGGCACTCAATCTATTCCATTTTACTGCAGTGCCACCTACCTGCTCCTCTGGTTTGAACAATTTTTGGGACTGCCACATACAGGCACTCAATCTATTCCATTTTACTGGAGGGCCACCTACCTGCTCCTCTGGTTTGAAACATTTTTGGGACTGCCACATACAGGCACTCAATCTATCCCATTTTACTGGAGGGCCACCTACCTGCTCCTCTGGTTTGAAAAATGTTTGGGACTGCCACATACAGGCACTATCCAAATTAAATTGTCTCCATAGCAGCCTCCACACGTTGTCTCCATTGCTACCTCCAAAAGTCGTCCATATAGCTGCCTCCATACATCGTCCCTTTATCAAACGAGGTGTGTCAGGCAGAAATTTGGGTTGTTTTCATGGATTCCACATCAAAGTTGTTAACTTTGTCACCACCCTGCTGTGTAATCCCCAAAATATACTGGCAAACTTTTACCATTTAGGGATATTATTTCAGCGCTTCTTGCGCATCTGTTTACATTCCCCTCACCCGGCATATCCTAAACTTATAAGAACGCTACTACACTTGATCTTATACAAAAGGTTCTTAGAAGTGCTGTTTGGGGAGTAGCCTAGAGACAGGGGCTTGGATTGGCGAAAGCTCGCCTGGCAGCGGAACGCCAGCTCCATGCGCATCATGCGCTTCTTGCGCATCTGTTTACATTCCCCTCACCCGCCATATCCCAAACTTATAAGAACGCTACTACACTTAACTTGGTGCAGGCTGGGACCGAGTCTGACCCTGGGGCTGGTCATATACTGCCGACGCAGAGAATTGCGGGGCCTACCTCGGTCCAGGTCTCAAAGGCCTACTATACCTCCTCCCACCCCTCCTCCACCTCCTCCTCCTCCGAATTACCATCCGTGGGCATGGCGCCATCAGTCGGTAGCTCTAGGCACAGCAGCAGTGCCGTCGCTAAGCGACAGCAGGCGGTGCTGAAACTGCTGAGCCTAGGCGATAAAAGGCACACCGCCCAAGAGCTATTACAGGGCATTCCACATCAAAGTTGTTAACTTTGTCGCCACCCTGCTGTGTAATCCCCAAAATATACTTGCAAACTTTTACCATTTAGGGATATTATTTCAGCGCTTCTTGCGCATCTGTTTACATTCCCCTCACCCGGCATATCCTAAACTTATAAGAACGCTACTACACTTATACAAAAGGTTCTTAGAAGTGCTGTTTGGGGAGTAGCCTAGAGACAGGGGCTTGGATTGGCGAAAGCTCGCCTGGCAGCGGAGCGCCAGCTCCATGCCAAGATCCAACTAACATAGTTTTAACTGCAGCACCTTTAATCTACTACTAGTTCACTGCCTCCATACATGGTCCCCTTATCAAACGAGCTGTGTCAGGCAGAATTTTGGGTTGTTTTCATGGCTTCCATGTTAACTTTGTCGCCACCCTGCTGTGTAATCCACAAAATATACTGGCAAACTTTTATCATGTACCGATATTATTTGAGCGCTTCTTGCTCACCTCCTTTGGTTCCTCTCTGCCACCCATTGGTTTGAAGCCTGAGTCCATTTAGGGTATGTCGCCATGCCACTCTCTAGCCTGCTGCCGCTGCCTCTGCATGCCGTCCCCTATAGTGTCAGGGTCAATTATTGGATGTTTTAGATGCTATCTAGCTTCATTCTGTCACTCTGTCATGGCCATGCTGTTGCCCATAATTTTGGCATAATGGTGCGATTATGCAGCCTCAGAGGCATCCATGCATGCTGCCCCTGCTGTTTCCTGTCCATTTCCGTGGTGTTTCCATCCTTTTCTGAGGTTCCCAGGTGTTTGGCCAAGCTTCCCTGTGCAGAGCCTTGGTCCCCTTGAAAAATGCTCGAGTCTCCCATTGACTTCAATGGGGTTCGTTATTCGAGACGAGCACTCGAGCATCGGGAAAAGTTCGTCTCGAATAACGAGTACCCGAGCATTTTAGTGTTCGCTCATCTCTAGTAAAGAACCTTTGTCTATGTTGATGGTAAAATCGCCTCTCCTCTAGGCGTAGAGGATGCCCCCTTGTCCTGGTCACAGGCCGAGGTATAAAAAGATCTTTGGAGAGATCCTTGTACTGTCCATTCAGGTATTTGTACATTGTAATGAGGTCTCCCCTCAGTCGTCTTTTTTCTAAACTGAATAATCCCAAATTTTGTAATCTGTCAGTGTATTCTAGTTCCCCCATTCCCCTAATAATCCTGATAGCTCTCCTCTGCACCCGTTCCAGCTATACTATATCCTTTTTATACACTGGTGCCCAAAACTGTACACAATATTCCATGTGTGGTCTGACCAGGGATTTGTATAAGGGCAAAACTATGTCTTTATCACAGAAGAAAAAGTGTCCAGGCTCCTTTCCTCTGCTTGACCAACTACCTGTATCAGTGACCCCATCCCCTCACATCTGGTACAGTCTTTCTCCTCAGCAGTCACTTCTCACCTCACTGAAATCTTCAACCTCTCTCTTTCTTCTGGTGTCGTCCCCTCTTCTTTCAAGCATGTGCTTATTATCCCATTACTAAAGAAACCTTCTATGGACCCATCCAGTGCTGCTAACTACCGATCAGTTTCTAACCTTTCATCTCTGGACCCCCTACATTCTGATTTCTGCTCTATGCACTCCACTGAAACTGCTGATCCAGTGATCTCCCCACAGCTAAATCCAAAGGTGACTTATCGCTGCTCATTCTTCTGGATCTATCGGCAGCGTTCAATACTGTGGACCACCAGCTTCTCCTCGGGATGCTTAGCTCCATTGGCGTGAAGGACACTGCACTCCACTTTCATTGTCTCCTTTTCCGGATCTTTCTCTTCTCATCTTCCTTTCAGTGTTGGGGTTCCTCAGGGCTCAGTCTTAAGTCCTCTTCTCTTTTCCATCTATACTGCTCCCATCGGAGAAACCTTCAGTAGATTTGGCTTACAGTATCATCTCTATGCTGATAAATATACTTCTGCACGTAACATCAGCCCCGTCTCTAACACCATGTCCTCTCTCTTCTTGAAACTTAATATTTCTAAGACTGAACTCCTTATCCTTCCACCATCTACTAACCAACTCAACCCTCACTTCTCCATCTCAGTCTGTGGGATCACTATAACAATAATGCAAAAGCCCATTAATGCAAAAGCCCATTTATACTTGGGGTCGTGCTGGACTGTGGCTTCTCCTTTACACCGTATATCTTGCTCGCTCTTGCCACATGCATCTCAAAAAAATCTCCAGAATCTGACCATTTCTGACAATTGAAACTTCTAAAATGCTAATTGTTGCTCTTATTCACTAGACTACTGTAACTCACTACTAATCGGTCTTCCACTCACTAAACACTCTCCTCTACAATCTATTCCTAATGCAGCAGCCAGGCTAGTTTTTCAGACCAAATGCTACCCGGATGCCTCCAGTCTGTGCCAGTCACTACACTGGCTGCCTGTGTCCTTCCGAATTCAGTTTAAAATAATCTCCCTCATCCACAAAACTCTGCATAATGCCATACTCTGCAATGTAGGATATATATATGTCCCCTATGATTTGTAAAGCGCTACGGAATTTGATGGCGCTATATAAATAAAGATTATTATTATTATTATTATTATTATCCCTGTGCTGAGTGGTTTTGCTGAATAAAACTCTGTCGCTTCTGTGCCTGGCTCAGCACTTCTCCTCTCATTTAATTATGCACTGATCATAAGAATGAGGTAATCACTGCTGTGTTTGAGTTATCCAGCTCAGGTTGATTAGTCCTGTCTGGATAGTTCAGGAATCTGTGTAGTGAATCTAACCCAGCTTTCCCAAGGACCTGAATGTTATAATTGTTTTTTTCAGCAGAGCCATGCTGGAGGTGTGTATAATTGGAATAATAACAGCGCGCCGAGCCATCTGTATGTGGGCATGAGGAGTCCCAGAGCATAAATTTGCATAAACTTATAATTGATTTTTTGGCAGAAAATGTATGTTACAGAAGCCAAGATCAATTCCTGCATCAGCATAACAAATACTGTCTGAAGGAAAAAAAAAAACAAAAAAACAGCCCCTTACTGAGTCATAGATTTCCTTTAATTAGCTGATGTTCTGAACCTGTCCAGATGATTAAAATATCAGTAAACCGGTAGGCCAAGGGTTTGATGTGGCAGGGTTCCAGGAGGTCATTTTCCAGTTTTGCCACAAAGAGGTTAGCATATTGTGGTGCCATCCTTGTTCCCATGGCAGTTCCAGTGTTCTGTAGCTAGATTTTCTCCCGAAACGAGAAAAAATTGTGCTTTAGAATAAATTTGGTCAGCTGTAAAAGGCGGTCTTTATGTTATCTAGATCAGTGGTCCTCAACTACCAGGTCGTGGCACACCGGTCCAGGGCCGTGGCAAAAAGACCATAAAGTAAAAAACTTTATTCTCAACTCACGCTCCTATTCTCCTTGTGGTTCCAGGCTCCTCTTCCCTGTGGCTTCCCAGCAGAATGCAAGAGGCATGTCTATGCATGCTGTCAGTGCGCGCACACTATGATGCAATCGGCCTCATCATAGTATGTGCGCACTAGCCGTGCACATAGGAATACCTCTTGCAGTCTGCCAGGGGGAGAAGAGGAGTATCAGAGGTGAGAATAGAGTTTTTTATTTTTAAGGGGGCATTGCAGGTGATACACAGCGATGCCTCCAGTAACACACAAAAGCATGTGTATATACAGCGTTACCCCCTAGTAAAACTTATATACAGCCTACCTCTGCAGGAATACATACATATATACAGCCTACCCCCCTGCCTGTAATAGGCAGGTTAATACACAGTCCGTTACAAAATAATAAAGTTATACTCGCCAGATGCATGCCAAACTCGTTCCCCGGATTTGCGCCGACATCATCTTCTCTTGCGATGTCAGTGTCCTGGTGCAGGGTCTGATGTCACTGTGCCGCAAGCATCAGGACACCAATATGTTGTGCGCTCTATGGCAGAGCAGAGAAGGAATGTATCCTTCGTTTCCCACATATAAAAATTTACGGGCTACCGCCCAGATTGTACAGACAGCCTATGGCGGTCAAAAACACATAATGGGGGATTCGGGCGGATGCAAGGAAGCAGTGAGGGCCCTGTGGCGCATGCCCCCCTTTTATTTGACCCCGTTGATGGCCAACACAAGAGGGTATCCTTTACACCTAGAAAAGAGGCAGTTCTACCACAGCCATTGTTGCTGTTGCTCTGTGGAGTTATTCTGACTGACTGGGGTCAGGAAGGAATTTTTCCCTATTTTGAGCCAATTGGCTTCAGCCATGCAGGTTCTTCTTTCGCCTTCCTCTAAATCAAGGCTTTACGTGTAGGGTAGACTTGATGTACTAAAGTTGTTTCTCAACCATATCTTCTATAATATTGTAATTAAGGGCTACAGAAAATGGGCATATAAGTGAGGGCTAAAAGGGGTGTACTCAAAGGATATTATGTTTTATGGGTACAATCAGCCAGTCTGGTTGCCCAGCCAAAACTTTGCTATGGGGTCAAACCCTTTCTATCCACACCCCTGGATACATATGCAATAGGAAGTTGTTTTTTATCAGATAATAGAAAATGGTAAAGCAATGGTTTGGTTAATTAATAATAAGTAGCAGTAAGTTACTATTTATGTATCATAAGGGTTGAAAATATGGATATTTTAGGATCCAAATGAAATACACGACAAAGGGGAACCTGTTGCAACACAGACCTGAAATATTACCTCTGAAGCAATATTTGAGACTAGCCTCAATGGGGCAGATTTATCAGGCTGTCTGAAAGTCAGAATATTTCTTGTTGCCCATGGCAACCAATCACGGCTCAGCTTTCATTTCACCAGTGCTCATGAATATTTTAGAGGGGAACTGTGGTTGGTTGCCATGGGCACCTAGAAATATTCTCACTTTCAGACAGCTTGATAAATCTGCCCCAATATGTATAATAAACTACAAATATTATTACTGCTACATAAATTTGATGATAATATTTTAACATAAATGTCAGGACCACAGATTGTGACTAAATAGTGCCATGTCTTCTGTCTATATTTGATACATATGATTAATTTCAATGATATCTGTGAAGGTGTGAACATGGTAAAAATCAAAGGAAAAAAAGTATGCGACCTACTCTAAGGCTAGGGTCATGTTCAGTAGTGGATTATAATATGGGCAGTTTGGGTGTAAGCCCAGGGCCAAAGTCTTCTATTGGGCTCATAGCCACCCAAACCACCCACCAAATTTTATACTGTGAATGGCCTTAACCCCTGGAATCCTTGTGCATCTGTTTCTGCTTTCAATACACGAGCCATTTTGAAACACTTTGAGGAGCTTTTAAAACCACAGTTTGAAATTATGCATCCTTCATGCATCTTGTATAGAAATTGCAATCTAGATTCGTACGGGCTATTATATTCATAAAGCCCAGGGCCCACAGCAGTCTTCATCTGCCCCTTGGTATATCCAGTAAAAAAAGAGGTAATATTTATCCAATGGATGTGGAAAGGGTAAAAAAAAAGAACTTGAATTGTGGCACAACCCTAATGATATATAGCCAAAAAATGTTGTATTAATTATTCTATAGTTAAAAATATAAAAAGTTAATCAGAGAACATGTTTCACAACGATTATTTTGCGCTTTATACTGGACGAGGTGTTGTACTTTTACAGCTAGCAAATCAATCTGGAAAACCATATTTATTTGCACCTGGAAGTGCCAGTGTTTTTTCTTCCCTTGTTTAAGTATTTATATGCCCTTTGTCATGTGACTCCTATGCACATGCTACATGCAAATTTGCCACCATCAACTAAAATATAGTTGTGGATTTGACATCCATTGGAGTTTTTTATGGGGAGTTAAGGCAACTCTATGAACCGTCAGCGGATGGCTGGACATTAATCATACAGTGATAATACTATCACCACTGATAATAGAAAATACAGTTTTAAAAGAAAGGGCCACCTATGCAATACATTTTTGGTCCATTGGATTTGAAATTATGTGCCTGCAGTTCTTACATAATCCTATGGGGGAGATACATTATGTTTCTCTGACAGTTTTCTGGTGGAGAAAGCACATGACTCTTCCCCGCTCTGCCAGTTTTCCTGTTTGGCTGTGTCAGGGAGTGGAAGGCAAACTGAGTGGGCATAGGGCAAATAGGGGAGTGCACAACAGGGCCATGGGATTGATTATAGTCGCTGCCTGAAAACTAGCAGGTCCAAACTGGCAGAGTTTGTGCCAGTATTTACTAAGAGTCCAGGACAAACCAGACACATACTGTTTTGAGCCGTGCCAAGCAATACATACAACGCTGGGTAACACAGGTGATTTAATAATTGATCCTACACGTAATTGGTTAGAATTTATCAAGTGAGACAAGGTGTCAGCCAGGTTGTAGATGACTACTACCATATATAAAATTTAAAAACATACAGAAAAAGCAAACTTTTGATACATAAAAACAATTGCTTTATGAAGCAGAGAGAGCACTTGAAAATTTTTTTAATCAAATATAACAAATTACAAATTCCAAAAAATACTGACATATCGTTGCGATCATTCAGACCTTAACCCCTTAATGACCGCCCTATCGGGAATCTACATCGGTCATTAAAGGTACTTCTTCTGACGCGACGCCTTTCTACGGCGGCACGTCAGAAGAAGATTTCCGGGCATCGGGTTATTATAGTGCCGGTGTCGGGCTGTGATATCACAGCCCAGACCCGGCACTAACACCCGGGATCGGAAAAACTCAGATCCCGGGTGTTTAACCCCTTACATGCCGCGGTCGAGCAAGTGTGTCCCCAGTGGATCGGAGCCCCCGGTGTGCTTAACGGGGGATCTGATCCCTCCTGCCGCTGCCCTGGGTCCCGACGAGTGACCCGAGGCTGTCGGTTCCTCTTCTCGTGGGGTTCTGCCTTCCTGGCAGAACCCAGCTGTAAGTAACTGAGCATGCGCGGCATGCTCAGTTACTTACACTATACACTGCAATACAAGTGTATTGCAGTGTAGAGGCTTGAATAAGTGATCGGATGATCACTTGTTCAAGCCAAAAGGTGGAAAATATGTGAAAGTAAAAAAAAAAAGATTAAATCATTTTATAATAATAATTAAATAAATAAAAGAAAGTCCCATAATCTCCCCAGTTACACATATAATGCAAATACAGTATTTAAAACACAAAAACACACGAAAAATGTACATATTTGGTATCACCGCGTATTAATCTGTACAATAAATCTAAATCAATAATGAACCCACTCGGTGAACGATGGAAAAAAAAAACTACGAAAACTTCCCATAATATACAATTTTTCATCAAACACCATAACAAAAAATGTTCTAAAAAGTGATCAAAAAAGCTACGTTCCCTAATATGATACAACTGAAAATAACAACTCTTTTTGCAAAAAATAAGCCCTCAACCAGGTCTGACAACAGAAAAATACAGAAGTTATGGCCCTAAAAAGTTGTCAATAGTAAAAACAATGCGATATTCTCAAATATTGGTTTTGCTCAGGAAAATTGAGCAAAGATAAGAAAAACTATATAAATGAGGTATCACCGCAATCGTAGTGAACCAGAGAATAAAGATAAAATATTATTTTTACATTACGGTGAGCGGGGGAAAAAAATGCTAAAAATCCAAAATAAAAATTGATGATTTTGTTTGTGTCCCCCTTGAAATAGTTAATAAAATCTCATGAATAAGCTATAGACCCCCAAAATGAATTATCTATACATTGTATCTCATCCCATAAAAAATAAGCCCTCATATGTTTGCATTACCAAAAAGAATAAAAATGTATAGGTTGTACAATGTGACAATACAAATCTGCTGTGAATGGCGCCTCCATTCATTCTATACTCGGCCGTGCGCCCGTACAGCAGTTTATCACCACATATGGGGTATCAGTACACTCGGGAGGAATTGGGCATCAAACGTTGCAGTGCGTTTCATCATATAATTTATTCTGAAACTGTCAGTTTGGCCTAAATGAATGTATTTTCCAAAAAAATTCCATAGTTTCTAAATCGCAGGTCCATATTTTTTAACCCATGTGAAACACTTAAAGGGTTAATGGACTTAATAGAAGTTGTTTTACATACGTTGATGGGTGAAGTTTCTATAGTGGGGTAATTTATGGGGTTTCACTATTATTTAGGCCTTACAAAGTCACTTGGAAGCTGAGTTTTCCCTCAAAATGTGAGTTTTGGCAATTTTCATGAAAATGAGAAAAATCGCACCTAGAGTTCTGCACCTCATAACATACTAGAAAAGTGAGAGGATGCATAAAATATCATCCCAACATAAAGCAGACATTTCGTAAATGTAATTTATCAAGATTTTTGGGTAGTTTTACTTCCTATCTGGAAAGCAGAACATTTCAAACTTGGAAAATGAAGAATTTTTACAAACTTTTGCCAAATTTTCACTTTTTTTCAGAACGAATCGCAAAACGTATCACTTAAATTTTATAACTAACATGAAGTACAATGTATCACAAGAAAACATTCTCAAAATCACCGGGATATGTTAAAGCGTTCCGAAGTTGTAACCAATTATCGTGAGACATGTCAGATTTGAAAAATCGAGTCTGGTCATTGAGCTGAAAACTACTGTTGGTGATAAGGGGTTAAGGGCCAACTACTTCTCTCTTCAAAATCTGTCTCAATTTGCATCTTAACGCCAAAGCCACTTTTCACTTTTCAAATCTGCCCTGTGTCACTACAAGTGGTTATAACTTCGGAATGCTTTAACATATCCAAGTGATTTTAAAATAGTTTTCTCGTGACACTTTGTACTTCATGTTAGTTCAAAAATTTTGGGGGTATGTTTTGCATTTATTTATGAGAAAATCAGATATTTGGTGAAAATTTGGAAAAATTCTTGATTTTCGAACTTCAAAATGTTCTACTTTTTCCATACATAGTCATAACTGCAAAAAAACCTAATAACTAACATTCACTGAATGTCTAATTTATGTGGACATGGTTTTTTATGCATACTGTTATTTTTGTAGGATGTTCTGGGCCTTTGAACGGTGCGATTTTTCACATTTTCATTAAAAACGCAAAGTCCTGCTATTGAGGGACCTGCTCTGGTTTCAAATCACTTTGAGAGGCCTAAATAAAAGTAAAACCCCATAAATTACCCCATTATAGAAACTACACCCCTCAGCGTACGTGAAACAACTTTTATGAAGTTTGTTAACCCTTTAATTGTTTTACAGGGATTAAAAGAAAATCGAATGTAATTTTGAAAGTAAAATTTTTTTGGCTCAATAAAGGTGTTTTTCAAAAAATGTACAAATTCTCAGTGGATAAAATACCAAAACGCTCCACAAAATTTGATACCCAATCCCTCCTGTGTATAACAATCCCCCATATCTGGTGGTAACCTGCTGTATGGGCACACGCCAGGGCATCGAAAAAAAGCTGCGCCATTCAGAGCAGATTATGCATTGTCACAATTTATTGGCTATACAATCTTTATTTTTTTGGCAATTTGGACATATAAGGGCTTATTCTTTGTGACATGAGATGCACTTTACAAATACTTCATTTTAGTGGGTCATTAGCTTATTGATGAGATTTTATTAACTCTTGAATGTATGGGTGAAAAGAAAATTGTCAATTTTGGTTTACTTTTCGTATTTCTTGGGGGTCGTACACTGTTTACGAAGAATACTATATTATCTTTATTCTATAGGTCACTACGATTACGGTGATAACTCATTTATATAGTTTTTCATTTATTTTTACAATTTTACAGGATAAAAACTAATATAGAGGAAATCGCCATCTTTTCATAGACGTAACTTTAATATTTTTTGGTTTACAGAGCTAGTTTAGGGCTTATTTTTTACGTGTCGATTTTGTTCTTTTCAGTGGTACCATTTTGGAACACAACTTTTTTTTATCACTTTTTAGAACATTTTTGTTTAGAGATTTTATGAAAAATGTACATTTTTAGCAGGTTTTTCGGGATTTGTTTTTACGGCGTTCACAGAGCCGGTCCAATAATGTTTTTGCCTTATTGTACGGATTGTTGTGGATGCGGCAATACCAAATATGTGGGTCTTTTTGGCGATTTTGTGTTTTTTTTTACTTTATTGCATGTGTATCGGGAATATTTGTGTTTAGGGGACTTTAACTTTATTAAATTAATTTTTATTAAAAAATGTTTTATTTAATGTTTTTGACTTTTTTTTATTAACTTTTACAGGTTAGCTTGAACAAGCGATCCACTGATCACTTGTTCAAGCTCATCTTCAGATGTATTACACTGTTTAATGTACCACACTGAGCATGCTGTGCATGCTCAATGTGTTACAGCCAGGTCCTGCCAGAAGGCACGAACCTGGCTCACAGAGGAGGATCACGCAGCCCCGGGCACTGGCAGTCTGGGGTTAACACCCTCGACCGGAGAAATCTCCTATCACGGGTGTTAGAGGCATGTGTCGGCTATAATATATAGCTGACACCCGAAGCTTCTGGCGCCTGTTCCGTTCAGTAGCCGATGCCAGAAGCATGACGTAATAGCACTGCATTTTGCGGGAACTATTACGTCATATGTTTATTATTATTATTATTATATGTCGGGAAGGGGTTAACTCTCGATCTCTCTCCACCTGTTTTACATGGAGGGACTACTTCTATTCTGGCAAATGAAAGAAGATCTGGATTACCTGCATGTTCCTCTTAAACATGCTTTATTAACCTGGGTGAACCTTTGTCTGTGGTGACTATTCTATCAGAAGTGTTTTAGAGCAGAACTGTCATATGAAACAATAGGAGTGAGGGCCCTGCTCACATGAGCTTACAGACTGAGGATGAGGGGGTGGCAAAAGAGGTTTAAGAGCTTGCATAATGTTCCAGCCATTTTTATCAGGGGATGGAATAAAAATAATTTAATATATAAAAAAATGCTGCTGCTTGAACCAGCTATCAATCGCCATTTTGTATGCAAAGTCCACAGTCAGTGGGACTGCAGAGAAGCATTTTCCGGATAATAGACAGGGGGAGTACCCAGAATTGGTTAATAAAGAGATAAAGTTGCATGCAGTTAGAGTGTGATAGGCCTGCCTTAATAAATGAGTTGTGTATTAGTCTGACTGGGGTAGGGCATTCCAAAGAATTGATGCAGCTCTGGAGAGATCCTAGCGATGTGAGTGGGAAGTTCTAATTAAGTAAGAGAATAATCTAAGATCACTGCCAGATAGAAAAGCACTAGTTGGACGATATACTGATTTGAGAGAGAAGAGGTTGGTGGGAACAGCATTATGAAGAGCTTTGTGGAGGGTTATTAATTTAAACTGTATTCGGAAGGAGGTGGGCAACCAGTGCAGTGACTTGCACAGACTGGGGGCATCCGTGTGGCATATGGTCTTCGAGAAAAGCCTGGCTGCTGCATTGAGAATGTGTTGTAGAGGAGAGAGTTTAGTAAGTGGAAGACCGTTTGGTAGGAAGTTACTGTAGTCTAAACGAGAGTGAATCTGAGCGACAATTAGTGTTTTAGAGGTTTTAATTGTAAGAAATGGGGGCGTGGCCTGGCTATGCAGGAGTGAGAACGCGTTTACCTGGAGCTCCCACTCCGGATCCCTCCACTCACCTGCCAGCAGCGATTCTCGGCATCGGAACACTGCCAAACAATGGGGGTTCGGAAGAAGAAGAGGGAACGGACATACATCCTGAAACGCCGGTCCTCACATCCGCGGGGATCGGTAAATTCTTCCTCCCCGAGCAGTCAGCGGCCGCAGCCAAGATGGCCGCCGTGGCCTCGCCGCCGCCGACTCCCGCTGCCCGGCTACATCAGACGGGGACCTCAACACCCGCACAGCAGCAGGAACTGCAAATGGACCCAGGCTCTGCGGCCAGACAGCTCCCGACTCCCGAATCATCAGCCGAGAGGCCCCGGCATCCCGACACGGGGACACAGTCAACACCGCCGGAACACGTGGAGGCGGCCCACCATGTGGAGGCACAGCCGCCATCTTGCCAGGGGGAAGCGCAGCAGTCGTGCACGCTGCAGCCACCCGGAAAGGGGACACCAGACAGCAGGTGTACACCTGCAACTGTGAGTACCCCACATGGGCAACACATGGGACACCCCCCGCATCCTCCAGGGCTCGAGTATGAGGGCTGGGAAGAGACCCATGCAGGGTCAACAGCCCCCCCGGCCACTACCACCAGGGTATCCAAGCGGCCACTATCACCACCAGCCGCAGATGGAGGGCTGGCCACAGGGAGGGGTGCCCAGGGCACAGTAGAGGCTCCCGGTTCACCTCTGGGCTACCTGCCCCCTGGCTCTCCTATGCCACTCCGCATCACTGCTCATGCGCATAGTAGATTGGCATTATCACAGAGCAACCAAGCAATGGGTGTCTCTGGAGACGAACCTCACCCACCCTCACCTGCGCACCATTCCGTGGATTCGGCCGGCCCAACGGCCAGAGAGCTTCACACACTCACTCTTCTCCCCATACTTCCTCCGGGAATGGGACAGGCTGGCATCTCGAGACACCATAATTAGACTACAGGGCCCCCTCACTCCCCTATTTAACAATCCAGCATTCCCCCCAGGGATGGGGAGAGGGAGATTCCTGTGTTGGGAGGTGGGAGCAGAGATTCGTATGGGCCAGGTAGTGTCTGGAGGCACCATGCCCTCCTGGGACTCTTTGAGAGCTTCCAATCCAGACGTTCCATTGTCTTGGCTGGAGTACCAACAGTTAACCTCGTATGTAAGCTCGGACACCGACTCTAGTTTTGGGGCATCCCTAACTGGGTTTGAGGCGTTACTTAGACCTGCATCACCCCCAGCCCACGTCTTGTCTCAGCTGTATGCTATACTGCTCGCTGAGTCCTCCCAGGGGAACCCAGGGTTTGTGTCAGCGTGGGAGACAGACCTATCAACCACACTCACGGAGGCAGACTGGGACAAAGCCTTTTTGTTCTCCCATAAACTCCCTCTGCCCTGCAGCGCTCAGGAGAAGAACTATAAGATTTTATCCCGCTGGTACAGGTGCCCCCTCACGCTCCATAGGATATATCCTGGAGTCTCGGAGCTCTGCTGGAGGTGCGGTGCGGAGGTGGGATCCATTCTTCACATTTGGTGGAGCTGCTCGATCATACAGGACTTCTGGCGGATGGTGTTTGACACCTATAGCAGAGTGTCTGGTAAGACGATACAATTCAGCCCACAGGTTGCCCTCCTTTCCGTGCTGCCGGGCACCATCTCCTCCATCAAAAAAGGACTCCTTCGCCACTTTCTCACAGCGGCAAGGACCGTGATACCTAGACACTGGAAGAGCCCTCATCCACCCACGGTTGTGGAGTGGATACAGGAGCTTCGCTACATACGCAGGATGGAGGAGCTGGTGGCCGAGGACACGCCTGATCCGAGTAAGACAGCCACTGTGTGGACCCCTTGGGAGGATTACCAGCTAACCCCGGCCTTTCAGGATCTTTTTGCCTAAAATAATTCGATCTCTTCTCGAATCTGTATCCTTTCAGAACTCTTGCATTGCAATTAAGCAACACGTCTGTAGTGCACTGCCAAAACATGACACGGAAGCCATCCCTACCCCCAGACCCCTCCCCCTTTTCCCACCCAGTTATTCCCTTCTCGTCTATGTTTTGTACTGTCTACCCCCTGTTCGTATCTTTGTCTCGTCCTATCACTGGAAGGGATGGGCAGACCCCCACAGCCAGTATCTTACGATCTCCACCTCAATATAATTTCACAGCCTGCTGCCTTGCCATACTGTGACATGATGTGATATGTATCTTACTGCTGGGGTCCTGCGAGACCACCCTTCTTGCCTTGAAAATTCTGTTTGCACTCGTTATTCATTAATAAATGTTGATTGAACATAATTGTAAGAAATGGTCGGATTCTACAAATATTTTTAAGGTGCATACGGCAAGAGCAGGCAAGATATTGAATATAAGGTGCAAAGGAGAGGTCAGAGTCCAGCACAACCCCAAGACAGCGGCCTGCTGCTTGGGATATTATTTTCTGTTGAATACATTTAATTTTACCTTTAAAATAGGTGGCAATCTTGGAAAACATATCTGCATATTTCCCAGAATTTCCTATCTTCACCCACTCTTGAAGATGACTCCTCTGAGGTATTGGAATCAGACTCTGTCATCCTAAATTCAGATACTTTTAAGTTTTATTAAACTTATTTCTCTTGAATTACTTTGCCAATGTCTCAAAATAGTCTTTATCTCGCATTAATTTATCACATTTTTTCTCTTTAATCTCAACTTGAATTAGGACAAGGCATCTTTCCAGCTTTAAAAAAAAAAATCATGGTTCTCTCAGCTCAGTTTTCACTTTACATAATTTATATTGTGTATATTCTTTCTCATTTTTCTCTAATAGCAGAGAAATCAAATGTTTGCTGAATACTAGATGTTCTACATTTTCATTTTAAATAATTTCTGTTAATATACAGAATATTGTAGTTGTGTATACTGTTATGTATAATATAAGACAGTCTCAACTTCAAACTCAAACTATCAATAAATTAACTACTATGAATAAATTATTAATAAATGTAATTGGTAGCTTTTCTACCAATAAATATGCCACTTTCAACACAGCAAACATCAAAGTGCAGAGTAATTTCATGTCACACCCTTTGGTTTCCTGCTGTGAAATTTCCTTCCTTTTCTAAGGCAGTTAACAAAAAATCTAGGAAGGACATCTACTTCTAAAAGGAACATTAAGGCACATCTAGAAGTAATGTTTGTACCCACAATGAGGCCACTGATCTTCCTCCAGCTATCAGTTTTCTGTCACACATGTGAGGCCATCATAAGAATATTCTATATTGCTGCTTTTGAGCAGCTTTGGAATTACAGAGAAGGGACAGTGTTTTCTGAAGAAGAAAGGTAAGCATTACTGCTTAAATTGTTTATCAGATTTGTTTATCTGCAGCTGTTTTTTGTACTTTTTTTTTTTTTTTACAATTTTACTATCTGCAAATTTGTAAAATAATTTGAAGTAGATGAAATACACACAATGATAAAGCAGACTTTATGCATGGCTGAATTCATTTATTCTTTTGAAGTGTTGCCTGCTGTAAATGCTTTGTATTTTGGAAATTGTCTGGAAACCATTAATTGCACCCAATGAAGTATAATAATTTTACTTATCTATTAAGACCTCATAGTTGTCTATTTATCTAATTATCTATTTAAGACGTCATAGTTCAAGCTACTTTAGCATCTTGTAGATTTGTTTCGCCTTCCTTTGGAATAACACATTTTTTTTATTCGTATCTAATATGAAACAAAGATACCATGACACTGTGGACATAATTTTCTCTTTAGGTTCCTATTCTATGCCTGATCTGCTTTCTGACACAATGCTGAAACTCTCTTACTCAACAAATAAAATCTTGGGTGGTTGCAACTTCCCTTGAGGAAAGATTTGGGGATAATATAGTTTTATTATCTATTGCACTTTTGGCCACTTTAGAAAAGTTATCTGCATTCAGGCAGAATTAAGTTAAATACATCTATACATGTGGGGAATTTGGAACTAGGTAATAAGGAAAATAATCAATCCATATATCTAACTCCAAAAAGCTAATTATTTATTTATAGTTTGCATTACACTTATTATTTTCTATTACATGTCATCAGAAGTAATAGAAAAAGTATTTACAAAGTCCGTTGGGAAATGGAGACAGAAGCGAAAATGGAGAAAGATTTAACATTGGCCTACATTTATAAAAAAAAAAAATGGGAATTTTGGTGCACTTCATGAATCTTTTAAATCTTGCACTCTCATGCACTGCTCTGTCAGAGTGCATTTTTTTGGGGCTTTTTTTTTCATACAGACTTTGCATGATAAATGTGGTGCACAGCCCAACTGTGCACTGGAATGCCCCTTTCAGTGCAGAATTTTTGTTGCAGCAAGTATAGTGCATATGTACGAAACTTCAGAAATACATGTGCACGCACGTTTTCACTAAAAAGAACATGCAAAGTCAGACAAAAAACTAGTACAAGGGCTTTAATAAATGTGGGCCATTGGGTTATATTTACAGTGCCCCATCTTTTAGAAGACCATCCGATTTTGCACAAAAAGGGGGGTTTGCTTAGAGGGAAGAATTTGCAGCATGCAGTATAAATTGTCTAATGGATTCAACAAAATTGTTCAGTAACACATAAATGTACACAGCACCACCCCCTCACACGCATATACACTCACCGGCCACTTTATTAGGTACATCATGCTAGTAACGGGTTGGACCCCCTTTTGCCTTCAGAACTGCCTCAGTTCTTTGTGGCATAGATTCAACAAGGTGCTGGAAGCATTCCTCCACACCCCAAAGATGCTCTATTGGATTGAGATCTGGTGACTGTGGAGGCCATTTGAGTACAGTGAACTCATTGTCATGTTCAAGAAGCCAGCCTGAGATGATTACAGCTTAATGACATGGCGCATTATCCTGCTGAAAGTAGCCATCAGATGTTGGGTACATTGTGGTCATAAAGGGATGGACATGGTCAGCAACAATACTCAGGTAGGCTTTGGCATTGCAACGATGCTCAATTGGTACCAAGGGGCCCAAAGAGTGCCAAGAAAATATTCCCCTCACCATGACACCACCACCATCAGCCTGAACCGTTGATACAAGGCAGGATGGATCCATGCTTTCATGTTGTTGATGCCAAATTCTGACCCTACCATCCGAATGTCGCAGCAGAAATCGAGACTCATCAGACCAGGCAACGTTTTTCCAATCTTCTACTGTCCAATTTTGATGAGCTTGTGCAAATTGTAGCTTCAGTTTCCTGTTCTTAGCTGAAAGGAGTGGCACTCGGTGTGGTCTTCTGCTGCTGTAGCCCATCTGCCTCAAAGTTCGACGTACTGTGTGTTCAGAGATGCTCTTCTGCCTACCTCGGTTGTAACAGGTGGCGATTTGAGTCACTGTTGCCTTTCTATCAGCTCGAACCAGTCTGCCCATTCTCCTCTGGTATCAACAAGGCATTTCCGCCCACAGAACTGCCGCTCACTGGATGTTTTTTCTTTTTCGGACCATTCTCTGTAAAGCCTAGAGATGGTTGTGCGTGAAAATCCCAGTAGATCAGCAGTTTCTGAAATATTCAGGCCAGCCCTTCTAGCACCAACAACCATGCCACGTTCAAAGGCACTCAAATCACCTTTCTTCCCCATACTAATGCTTGGTATGAACTGCAGGAGATTGTCTTGACCATGTCTACATGCCTAAATACACTTGTGATTGGCTGATTAGAAATTAAGTGTTAACGAGCAGTTGGACAGGTGTACCTAATAAAGTGGCCGGTGAGTGTATATACACAGATAAATATAGCTTCACCCACTGTTTTGCACAAAAAAGGGAGGGGGTTTGCTTACAGGGAAGCATATGCAGAATGCAGTTTAAATTGTCTAATGGATTCAAAAAATAGTCCAGCCTTATAAACACACAGGCCCACCTTTATCAAAATAAACTACTTTTTTTGGTGCATTTTTAACATGGGGCGTGCAACACAATTTTATCGGACACTGCATGATAAACGTGGCATGCGGTCTAACTGCGCAAATTTATGTCGCGTTGGGAATAGTGCAGCCACGACACTTGTACCGTGGGCACTTTTTAAATACATGTGCATGAAGTTTGCACTAAAAAGAATGTGCAAAGTCAGTCATAAAACTGCTGTGGGGTCTTTAATAAATCTGGGCGACAGACATTCACATTATCACATAAAAGCAGTCAGCCCAACTCCCCTTCCACAGACAGGCAATAACTATCAATTTGCTTGATTTTACCTTTTTTAACGTATTGCATGTAAAATCTGATCTGATCTTTTATTGTTGTGCACTTTGTACTTTATACAGCTCTTTTAGCACTTTATATAAAAAACAGTAGACTCTTGTCTTCAGGGCTGGATTAAAGGTCCCTGGGTGCAAACTGGCTTGGGCCCTCCACACAAATATTTTTAAAAGAATAAATGTTGCTGGTAATATATATAGCCCCCCAGTAATATATACAGCTTCTTTGTATACAGTGCCACCCCTAGTAACACGCACAAATCTATATCTATATATCTTCCTTGGTTGAACTTGATTGACAAGTGTCTTTTTTCAACCGTATAAACTATGATACTATAATATAGTGCCACTTTCAATAGCACATGTATGCACAGCGTCATCTCCAGTAAACTGTATATACACAGACAGGGCCGGATCATAGGCGGGGCTCCCGAGGCGCGAGCCCCGGGGCCCCCACCACTTAGGCCTTTAAAGGGGCCCCCACCAAATGTGGGCGATTCGGGCTGTCACACGACCACCCGAATCGCAAACAGTGTAGCTGGCTTCGGGCGCCTCCCGCCGATTCGCGCAATGTTCCTCACTTTCGTCTATGGCAGAGCGAGGGAACAATAAGTTCCCTGCTCTGCTATAGACGATCTCATATAAACAAAGATGGCGGCCCCCTTCCGCTAGCGGCGCAGTGCGTGACGTTTCAGCGTGTGACGTCACGGCGCCGCGACGCCGCCGCGCTGCCTGTAGCAAGGCGCCGCCATCTTTGTTTACATCCGAATCCGAGAAGGAAGATGATGATGGCGCGCATCGGGGGAACGCTGGAAGGTGAGAACAATTTTATTTTATCTGTGACTGTATATAGTTAATTATAGGGGGATTGTCTGTATATATTTATTATGTGGGTAGGGTGTTGTATATAGTTGTTATGGGGGATTGTATGTAGTTAGTTATTATAGGAGGTCTGTATTTAGTTATAGGGGTTGTATATAGTTTAAGGGGGGTATATAGTTATTATAGGGGGTGTATAGTTATTATAGGAGGACTGTATACAGTTATAGGAGTGTATAGTTATTATAGGGTGACTGTATATTGTTATAGGGGGACAGTATATAGTTATAGGGGTATATAGTTACTATAGGGGGCTGTATATAGTTATAGGGGTCTATAGTTATGGGGGACAGTATATAGTGATTACTGGGGGAGCTGTATATAGTGATTGCTGGGGGAGCTGTATATAGTGATTGCTGGGGGGGCTGTATATAGTGATTGCTGGGAGGGCTGTATATAGTGATTGCTGGGAGAGCTGTATATAGTGATTGCTGGGGGAGCTGTATACAGTGATTGCTGGGGGAGCTGTATACAGTGATTGCTGGGGGAGCTGTATACAGTGATTGCTGGGGGAGCTGTATATAGTGATTGCTGGGGGAGCTGTATATAGTGATTGCTGGGGAGATGTATATAGTGATTGCTGGGGAGATGTATATAGTGATTATTGGGGAGCTGTATATAGTGATTGCTGGAGGAGCTGTATATAGTGGTTGCTGGGGGAGCTATATATAGTGATTGCTGGGGGGAGCTGTATATAGTGATTGCTGGGAGGAGCTGTATATAGTGATTGCTGGGGGGAGCTGTATATAGTGATTGCTGGGGGGAGCTGTATATAGTGATTGCTGGGGGGAGCTGTATATAGTGATTGCTGGGGGGAGCTGTATATAGTGATTGCTGGGGGGAGCTGTATATAGTGATTGCTGGGGGGAGCTGTATATAGTGATTGCTGGGGGAGCTGTATACAGCGGTAGCTGGGGGAGCTGGATACAACGGTTGCTGGGGAGTGGTATGTAGCGATTGCTATTCCTTGTCTGGACTACATTCGATGGGGGCCCCCACCATATTTTGCGCCCAGGGGCCCCCACCAACCTTGATCCGGCCCTGTACACAGAGCCACCCCTAGTAGCACCCGTGTCTTGGGTAACTCCTGGCCACAGATCAGCCCCCCTGGACCTGCTGCAATGGGAGCCCTGTGACTTATATCGTTGGTCCGCCAATGTGCTGTACCCGGTTACCATGGGGATATACTCCTAACTGCATGTACCTGTGTATGGGCACTTTTGGATGACTTTCCCTCACTAAAGATGGTCACAGCCGCATGTGCATCGCTCTTGCGAGACAAAGAGGGTCACATGATGTGTTTATGGCCAAACCGGGATCGCACAGTCCTGGAGCGCAATCTCCGATATTTGGACTACTAGCGGCAATCGGTGGCGCCACACAGCGTGCCCTCATGACGCGCGATAGGTATGGTTATCACACAGTGATTTGGGAATGATCTCCGGGCCTTGCACCTCGGTATTTCTTATGATGTGGTCTAGCTTCTATGGTTGCTACGCAACCCACTGACGTGTGCTTTTGTTTTCAACAATTGGTTGAGCTACGGTGGTTGTTCCTCCAGTATATTATATCCACAAGCACTCACATGTACTTACATGTTCAAATACAAGTAAATCCAAGCACTCCGTACGTGTTTTTGATGCCAGAAAGTGGTATTTTATTATGTTTATACAGAAGTGATCAAAAGGTGTGACGTTTCGACCTACACTCAGGTCTTTGTCAAACACTGAAAGACATAAAAGGCGATTGTACATAAATATCTACATATATACATAAATACATCGGTAGGATCATAAATGACCATGGTGGTATAAGGTATGCGGAGTGAGGGAGGCAATATCCTATGCTGACACCAGGTAAAAAACATGTAGCCAGACTGGACTCCTGAATGGCAGGGTCTAGCTGCATAAGGTGAATGGGACCACATAGTCATTAAGCGGGTACAGGTTAAATAAATAAATAAATCATCAACATCATCATAGTAAAGAGAATCCAACATTTGGGTGCAGAGTAGGGCTTTTGAGGCATAGGGTAGGAGGCAGCAGTAGTATGATAGTGGGTGCTACTATGACAAGCCTGAAAATATAAGAAAACATGACTAGTTACCGATCTGGATGGAAGACAGGGTTAGGCTAGCTGTGCTGGTGAGCGTCCGGTATTGACACTATGTGTCTGTAGGCAGTCTGCTGCTGTGTGCCGCCGTGTAGGGGTTTAAAAGGGCTAAGGAACGCCCCCTTAGTGTGATGCGGTGATCACGTGATGGTCACGTGTCAGTCACGTGACGTTCACGTGGGTCGCTAGTCACGTGACGTGTAGGAGCGGCGGTGAATAGAGGAGGAGCCTGGATGAGTCATGGGGCAAGTATAATGGAGGCGTGGAGGGGAGGAATTGACTCAAGTGAATAGGTCCGCCTCTGTAGATGCCGGGCGGTGTGTAAGCGCGTTGCCATGGTGATGGCTGCGCTGATAGTACCACGGGCTTGTCGAGTGAATGGTAAATGCAGTATGATATGGATGATGTGATGTGGGGTTATATAGGTAAAGTTGTTTATTCCGGAGTATGGTGTGTCTATGAAGGGGAAGGTATGGTGCTATGAGACGTGGGGTAGATTGAGTGTATGAGGGATGGAGAGCGGGTTGTGCGTGGGAGATCTTAACACTGTAGAAAAGTATGGTTTTCTAAGGTCTCTGGGAAGGAAAGATAGAAAGCATGTTAGTATAATCATATAATAACAATCATATAACAGTTTACATCAGATAAAGCTAGAAATTTCATAGTCTCTATTCATCCCTCGTGGTTCTAGACTCTGCAAGGTGTGAATCCAATAAGATTCACGTTTTTTCAACAATAGTATACGGTTTCCACCTCTCCTCGGTTTAGGTACATGTTCAAGGACTTGAAACCGTAGTTGGGATACATTATGGCGCCTACTCTGGAAATGGGCTGGAACAGGTAATAGTAAGTTGTTGGTCCTGATGGTGGACTTGTGTTGCCCTATCCGATCGCCGACTCTTTGGGTGGTTTCACCTATGTAAATTAGGCCACAGGGGCATTTGATGAGGTACACGACAAAATTTGTGTCGCAAGTGAAGAAGTCTCTGATGGGATATGTTTGACCAGTGTGGGGATGGGAGAATGTACTGCCTTTAAGAACATTAGTGCATTGTGAACAAGATAAACATGGGAATGTGCCCTTCTTGGGTGTGCGGAGAAATTGTTGTCGCGTTGTGTGTGTGTGTTGGAGCCTATGTCAGCTCGAATGAGGGAGTCTCTGAGATTTTTGGGGCGTTTCCTACACGGTAGGAGAGGTTGCTGGAATTCTGGGATTTCTGGTAGGGCCCTGGTCAGAACCGACCAGTGTCTTCTGAGGATGCAAAGTACTTTGTTGGAGACTGGATGGTATGTATGTACAAATGGTATTCTGGGGTGAGGGGGAGTGGTGTTGGGGGTGGTGTGGCATACTGTCATGCTATCCGTGATGACTTGCTCCGGATATCCCCTTTCTCTGAATCTATCTGCCATTTCGACAAGGCGGGTGTTTTGTGTATTGGTATCGCTGACTAGGCGTCTGACACGGGTAAATTGTGAACGTGGTATGGCCTGGATGGTTGTGGGGGAATGGCAGCTGGTATAGTGTAAGAGACTATTGCGGTCTGTGTCTTTGCGGTAAAGATCAGTAACCAGGAGCCCTGAGTCGTGAAGGGTAACGGTGGTGTCCAGGAAACGAATGGTGATTGGGTCGTGATGTAATGTGAATTGTAATTCGGAGTAAATGGAGTTCACATGGTGGTGGAACTGGAGGAGTGTCTCAGGTGGGCCGTCCCAGATGCAGAAGATGTCATCAATGTATCTCTTATACATGATGGCGTGTTGTATGAAGAGAGGATGGTTGTAAATGAAGCGTCTCTCAAAATGGTCCATGAAGCAATTGGCATAAGGGGGTGCTACATTTGAGCCCATGGCCGTCCCTTGTAGTTGAAGGTAGAATTGGTCTTGGAACATGAAATAGTTCTGTTCTAGGACTAGGGTGAGGAGGTCCGTGTAGAAGGAGATTTTGGATGCTTCGAAGGAGTGTTCAGTCAGTAGCTCGGTGATGGCTAGAATGCCCTTGTTGTGTTGGATGGATGTGTAGAGACTAGTCACATCCCATGTGACTAGTCTGGCTGAGGAGGGGATAGGATCAAGTGAGCGAATGAGATGGAGGAATGATGAGGTGTCAAGTAAGAATGACCGAGTGCTGCGGATTAGAGGTGTGAGAACTTTTTCCAGGAGGATGGATAATGGAGATAGAATGGAGTCTGTTGAAGCCACGATGGGTCTACCTGGTGGTTTGTTGAGCCGTTTGTGTATTTTAGGGAGAGTATAGAAGACTGGTATGACTGGATGGGGATTAGTGAGAAAACGGGAAGTGGTTGTTGAGATGTGGCCCTGTTCTAAGTATTTGTCTAGAGTGTTTTGGATCAGGGACTTGATATCGGGCGTAGGGTCTTTGGATAGTTTGCGATATATGTGTTCCTCGTTTAATTGTCGTAGGCATTCATCCACATAGTCTCGTTTGTCCATTATTACCAGTGCTCCGCCTTTGTCGACGGGTTTGATAATAACCTCCTTGTTCTGTAGTAATGCATGCAGTGCTTGTAATGCATGTCATGGCTGACATGTTGCTCTGAGTTTTGTAATGACCGCGGTTGAGGTCACCACGAAACTTCTCGATGTCCTTGGTGACCATGCGGATGTATGTTTCAATGGCGGGGATGGACTTGGGTGGCATGAATGTGCTTCTGTTCCTCAGACCCAGATTCCTGGGTCTGATGGTGCGGAAAAACCTCTGGAGGTCCATGTCCAATTGAAACGTATCAAACTGATACGTGGGGCAGAAAGCTAGACCTTTCTGTAGTAGTTCTATCTGTGCGGGACTTAGTGAGTGGGAGGATATATTGACAGTAAGGGATTGGGGATTAGGACAGTTCCTACCTGGGAGCGTGTTGTCATCGTGGGTCCTTCCCTGGGTGGTCCGCCTGTGGCCCCGCCTCGTCTTCTTCCTCTTGGACGTGAGCGTTGGTCTAAAAAATGCTGCTGACGTTGGTATGTGGAGCTCTCTGGACCTGAGTCCGAAAGTGATGACTCTCTGGATGATGGTCTGCTGTAATGTCGACCTTGTCTGGAAGAGTAGTTGTCGTGCCATTTGTAGACTCGTTTTTGTCTGTAATCCTCGGTGTCACGGAGGAATTTGCGTCTTTTGGTAGCCTCGACGAGTTTTCGGTGTTCGCTGAGATGTTTGGAGAGTTGTTCTTTCTGTTGTGTGAATTCTTCTGCCGCAAGTGTATCCGATAACTGTTCTATGGTGGTGACTTGTTGTTTCAATTCTTCTATTTCTTTGTGGAGATTAGAGACAGTTAGTGTCATAAGATCAAAAGCACATTTATTTAATATGGATTCAAATTGTTTACAATATTCAGTATTGTCGCTAAATATTGTAGGTCGCAGTGGTACCCGCAGGCCACGTGGTATCCTTTCAACCTTGATATATTCTACCAGGGTTGCGCAGTGTAGTTCATAGTTCGTTAACCTCTTGGAGGTTCGTTCGAGGTCACGTATTCTGAATTCTGTTGGAGGTGTCTGCAGAAAATCCCGTGCAATGCTAACCTGGGATAGTATTGCTTCTCTTTCTTCCTGGTTGTAAGTTAAGAACGAGCTGGTCATAGTTTCTTCGAGTGCCGAACCGTAAGGGTCAAGTAGTCATCTAATTTGTGCGGTCGCACATCGATATTGGGTGCTGTTTAGGATTAGGGTTCCCACCCCGATAATATCCAAATACAAGTAAATCCAAGCACTCCGTACGTGTTTTTGATGCCAGAAAGTGATATTTTATTATATTTATACAGAAGTGATCAAAAGGTGTGACGTTTCGACCTACACTCAGGTCTTTGTCAAACACTGAAAGACATAAAAGGCGATTGTACGATAAATATCTACATATATACATAAATACGTCGGTAGGATCATAAATGACCATGGTGGTATAAGGTATGCGGAGTGAGGGAGGCAATATCCTATGCTGACACCAGGTATGTATATATGTAGATATTTATGTACAATCGCCTTTTATGTCTTTCAGTGTTTGACAAAGACCTGAGTGTAGGTCGAAACGTCACACCTTTTGATCACTTCTGTATAAATATAATAAAATATCACTTTCTGGCATCAAAAACACGTACGGAGTGCTTGGATTTACTTGTATTTGGATATTATCGGGGTGGGAACCCTAATCCTAAACAGCACCCAATATCGATGTGCGACCGCACAAATTAGATGTACTCACATGTTGTTACACTGTACCAGGTATCACTGCAATTTGTACAATATAATCTTTGTAACTATGTTACCGATCACTATGTACACTGATTGGCTGTTGTATATGATGTCACATCCTGCGGGAGATTTAAGCCCGCCTTGTAACACTATTCACTATGCTTGAGAATGGCTGCATAGAGTCAGCAGAAACGTCGCTGTATCCACTTGTGAAATAAAGACACCTTTTTCCACGGAGTACTGCTCGCCTGCCTTTTCCCCTAGTAGCACATATATACACAGAGCCACCCCCAGTAACACAAATATGTATATATTGTGGGGAATTGCTCTGATAGATGACTGGTAGCAGTGCAGTAAGCAGTGACACACGCAGGTTTAAAGTCCAATTTAAGTGTTTATTCACACTTGCAAAACAGAACACAACTTCAGCCTTGGCTTAGGCACATGCAAAAAAACATTACAAAAGTAATTCCTGCCCGGCTAGGTGCTGTCTAATACATTTGACGAACCCTAGCTATCCGGGTACCAGGCTGCCTGGCACCTGCTCTTGGCCAGCAGCAAGACAGGAGACCCTCAGTTACCTTTGCTGTGAGAATGCAATCTCGCTTTCAGCTCTCCAGGTAGGGCCTCTCCTGCTGCTTCTGGCCTGCAGACTAAATCAGGCCCTAACGAGGCCTGTGACCCGCACCTGTGGGCAATTCACAAACCCAGGACCGAAGCCCGGGTGGAGTAGGAGTCCCACTACCAGCCTACCCCTACTCCATAATAAGCAGGCCCAGTACGGACATTACAAATGTGTCTGTGTTAGCTAGGCCAACACAGACAAAACATACTATTCCTGCTTATCATGTCTGCATTAACCCTTGGGTTACTGCAGACAAACCCAGGGCTTTTACCACACACCCTTCATCTGCCTGTAGGACAGATAGCGGTTTTCCCAAATGACACCTCTCACTTTTTTACATACCCTCCCCCTCAGTTCAGACCCACCGGGGCGAACTCCTGACATTAAGCAATGCGTTCGGGACAAGGCATCCGCATGGCCCTGTAGTTTTCCGGCTCTGTGCTCCACCGTAAAGCTGAAATTTTGGAGGGACAAGAACCACCTAGTGACCCTGGCATTCTTCTCCTTAGTTCTACTCATCCACGTGAGAGGAGAGTGGTCAGTTATGAGACGGAACTGTCGTCCCAGCAAGTAGTACCGTAGGGACTCTAATGCCCATTTTATCGCCAGACATTCCTTCTCTACAATACTGTAATTTTTCTCTGCTGGCGTGAGCTTCCTGCTCAGGTAAGTAATGGGGTGTTCTTCTCCATTCACCTCCTGAGACAGGACAGCTCCCAGCCCTACATCTGACGCATCCGTCTGGACAATAAACTCTCTCTTGAAGTTTGGCGTAATGAGGACGGGAGAGCCACGCAACGCAGACTTCAAGGCCTGAAAAGCACCTTCTGCTTGTTCATTCCACCGCACCATGACAGGCCTTTTACCCTTCAGCAGGTCTGTCAGGGGAGCGGACATGGTGGCAAAGTTTGGTATAAACCGTCTGTAGTACCCGACAATGCCCAGGAACGCCCTGACTTGTTTTGTGCTCACTGGTTGAGGCCAACCCTGTATAGCGTCAATCTTGTTGACCTGAGGTTTAATTATACCTCGACCAATCACATACCCCAAATAGTGTGTCTCCTCCATTCCCAGCGCACACTTCTTGGGGTTTGCAGTCAGGCCCGCTGCCCTTAAAGAGTTTACTACGGCCTGTACCTTGGCCAAGTGACTTGCCCTGTCTTGGCTGTAGATGATAATGTCATCTAGATAGGCGGAGGCGTATCTCCTATGTGGCTTTAACACTATGTCCATTAACCGTTGAAAGGTAGCGGGGGCCCCATGAAGCCCAAACGGTAACACAACATAGTGAAAAAGGCCCTCAGGGGTAACAAAGGCTGTCTTTTCCTTAGCCCTATCTGTCAGGGGTACCTGCCAATATCCTTTAGTTAAATCCAATGTGGTGAAGTACCGAGCTCCCCCTAGCCTCTCAGTAAGCTCGTAGAAGAAACTCTTTTGTGACCGGAGCTCAAAAACGAAAAAGACGATCCATGCAGGTTTCCTCCTTATTTGTGCACCAAACACAAGGGATCACTTTCAGGGATAAGTCACCATTCAGACCAGAAACCGTCAATATTTTCACTCCTGTCCTAGTCTCCTCCACTCACTGCATATAAGAGACATATCCAGACATAGTGTAGACAGTTTCAAACTTTTAAAACTTTTATTTCCAGTTCTACTCACATATGTAGATAAAAAATGCGCATATCACAAATAACTCCACAAGGACGCCAATCCTTGCCCGACCCAGGGTTTCGCCTCTTTGCTTCTTCTGGGGCATGATTAGCGTCCGTCCTCTAGCTTTATTTATACAAAACTGTTTCTCCATAAAATACGTTTACAATTTCATACATAAATCACATACATTTAAAAAACAAGGAACACAGAATACATCTGATTTGAACAAGGTATCTAAATAAGGAAAACACTTTAAGCATACATACACATCAGGCTAAAAAATCCATGTTTGCTAGTTTCTCCAAACCACCTGGAGGGCAATCTCTGTTTTCCAACTATCCTCCAATCACAGGGAGTGCTGAGCCAAGCCCCTCAACCTGTCATTCAAAGTCATGTGGGTATTACCCAATTAACCCAAAAATGTGCTTCACTCATTACATAGGGAGTTGGAGAAAAACAAAACCTCCTTTTGTTTTCATTGTGTCTGGGAGATGTTGAGCTAGAGATGTTGTATAAACTCTAGCGTATTAATAACAGAAAAAATTTTTTACTTTTATATACATATTTTCTTAATACAAAGATTACTACAAATACATTTTGCACATATTCCTATTTTTACAACCTGTGATCACAGACATCCTTAATGTCTAGTGCTACATTATAAAACTAAATTCCTTTACGTCTACCCATCATGATACTAAGCGAATATTAAAGTGCATTAGATAAAGTGCTTCATTCATTTCTACCTATATTTTTGTAAAAGTGCTTTTTTTATCCCTACCTATATCACTGTTGAAGTGTTAAAGTGCTTCAATGTGGACTAGGTCCCTACCTATATCAGTGTGAACTAGGTCCCTACCTATATCTCTATTCAAATGTTGAAGTGCTTCAGTGTGAACTAGGTTCAATTTATATATCATTGACTCTACTTAGACACATTCAAACGATGTGTCACTCAAAACCCTTAGACCTTGATGCATATAGTGAAATCTAGTACTTCTACCATATCCCTATACTCCAATAGATATATTGCTAGGCAGAAATATTTGTGTCTCTCAAAAAACATTTTAATTCAAAATCTATATTCATTCCTCCTGGTGTTAACGTACCCAGCTTATATATCCACTGACTCTCTCTCCTGCTTAGTACAGTGCCCCAGCTTATATATCCACTGACTCTCTCTCCTGCTTAGTACAGTGCCCCAGCTTATATATCCACTGACTCTCTCTCCTGCTTAGTACAGTGCTTAAATGTTCCCCCCTCCAATGTGGAAATATTCTTTCAATTGCCCGAAATTGTAGTTTCTCCGGGTTGGATTGATGTGCTTTTTTGAAATGTGCTGAAACACTGTGTCATTACCCCTTTTCTGATATTCCTAATATGTTCTCCTATTCTGGTTTTTAATTTTCGTCCAGTTCTCCCTATATATCCCAAGCCACATGGGCATTTAAGGGCATAAATTACATTACAGGAATCGCAATTCATATGTTCATGCATTTTTATTTTCTGACCATTTATTTCTACGATGTTCTTTTTTCCTCTTTCATTTCGACTACCTTAGTGTCTCTACATGGTTTACATCTTCCACAATGGTAGAAACCCGTATGACTCCCTTTTTCCTTTGGTTTTGATTTCTTTATAAACCTGTTAGTTAATAAGTCTTTTAATGAGGGGGCTTTTCTGAACACCACTTTTGGTTTTGATTGCAACACCCGACCCAAAACAGGATCTCCGCATATGATGTGCCAATACTTTTGCATAATCGATTTTAGACCTAAAGCCTCTTTTGAATATCTTGTGATAAATATAGGTTCCATAATCTTTTTATCCTCTTCTTCCCCTCCCTTACAAAGTGGTGTTCAGAAAAGCCCCCTCATTAAAAGACTTATTAACTAACAGTTATATAAAGAAATCAAAACCAAAGGAAAAAGGGAGTCATACGGGTTTCTACCATTGTGGAAGATGTAAACCATGTAGAGACACTAAGGTAGTCGAAATGAAAGAGGAGAAAAGAACGTTGTAGAAATAAATGGTCAGAAAATAAAAATGCATGAACATATGAATTGCGATTCCTGTAATGTAATTTATGCCCTTAAATGCCCATGTGGCTTGGGATATATAGGGAGAACTGGACGAAAATTAAAAACCAGAATAGGAGAACATATTAGGAATATCAGAAAAGGGGTAATGACACAGTGTTTCAGCACATTTCAAAAAAGCACATCAATCCAACCCGGAGAAACTACAATTTTGGGCAATTGAAAGAATATTTCCACATTGGAGGGGGGAACATTTAAGCACTGTACTAAGCAGGAGAGAGAGTCAGTGGATATATAAGCTGGGGCACTGTACTAAGCAGGAGAGAGAGTCAGTGGATATATAAGCTGGGTACGTTAACACCAGGAGGAATGAATATAGATTTTGAATTAAAATGTTTTTTGAGAGACACAAATATTTCTGCCTAGCAATATATCTATTGGAGTATAGGGATATGGTAGAAGTACTAGATTTCACTATATGCATCAAGGTCTAAGGGTTTTGAGTGACACATCGTTTGAATGTGTCTAAGTAGAGTCAATGATATATAAATTGAACCTAGTTCACACTGAAGCACTTCAACATTTGAATAGAGATATAGGTAGGGACCTAGTTCACACTGATATAGGTAGGGACCTAGTCCACATTGAAGCACTTTAACACTTCAACAGTGATATAGGTAGGGATAAAAAAAGCACTTTTACAAAAATATAGGTAGAAATGAATGAAGCACTTTATCTAATGCACTTTAATATTCGCTTAGTATCATGATGGGTAGACGTAAAGGAATTTAGTTTTATAATGTAGCACTAGACATTAAGGATGTCTGTGATCACAGGTTGTAAAAATAGGAATATGTGCAAAATGTATTTGTAGTAATCTTTGTATTAAGAAAATATGTATATAAAAGTAAAAAATTTTTTCTGTTATTAATACGCTAGAGTTTATACAACATCTCTAGCTCAACATCTCCCAGACACAATGAAAACAAAAGGAGGTTTTGTTTTTCTCCAACTCCCTATGTAATGAGTGAAGCACATTTTTGGGTTAATTGGGTAATACCCACATGACTTTGAATGACAGGTTGAGGGGCTTGGCTCAGCACTCCCTGTGATTGGAGGATAGTTGGAAAACAGAGATTGCCCTCCAGGTGGTTTGGAGAAACTAGCAAACATGGATTTTTTAGCCTGATGTGTATGTATGCTTAAAGTGTTTTCCTTATTTAGATACCTTGTTCAAATCAGATGTATTCTGTGTTCCTTGTTTTTTAAATGTATGTGATTTATGTATGAAATTGTAAACGTATTTTATGGAGAAACAGTTTTGTATAAATAAAGCTAGAGGACGGACGCTAATCATGCCCCAGAAGAAGCAAAGAGGCGAAACCCTGGGTCGGGCAAGGATTGGCGTCCTTGTGGAGTTATTTGTGATATGCGCATTTTTTATCTACATATGTGAGTAGAACTGGAAATAAAAGTTTTAAAAGTTTGAAACTGTCTACACTATGTCTGGATATGTCTCTTATATGCAGTGAGTGGAGGAGACTAGGACAGGAGTGAAAATATTGACGGTTTCTGGTCTGAATGGTGACTTATCCCTGAAAGTGATCCCTTGTGTTTGGTGCACAAATAAGGAGGAAACCTGCATGGATCGTCTTTTTCATTTTTGAGCTCCGGTCACAAAAGAGTTTCTTCTACTGGATTATTGAATAGTGGATGTTTGCTGGATCCATCTAGGACCGTTAAGGACAGCTCATAAGAGGGAAGGTGCAGCACCACGCAATTTTTGGTTGGTTTCTCAATAAGCTCGTCCACCCGGGGCATGGGATAGGCATCAAACTTAGACACCTCATTCAATTTTCTAAAATCGTTGCAAAATCGCAACGTCCCATCCGGTTTGGGAATTAGAACAATTGGACTGGCCCACTCACTTTTGGACTCCTCAATAACCCCTAGCTTCAGCATCTTCTGAACTTCTTCTGATATGGCTTGTCTACGAGCTTCAGGGACTCGGTACGGCCTTAATCTTACCCTTACCTCTGGCTCAGTGACAATATCATGTTTAATTACAGATGTGTAGCCTGGCAACTCTGAGAACACATCTGTATTTCTTGCTACAAACTCTCTAGCCTCTCGCTGTTGCTCTTTGGTAAGGGTATCGGCTATTCGCACTTCTGCCTCCGTCACAGGCTTACCTGCAGCCTGTGAGGGTAGCGCAGGAGGTGGACTAGCCAGAACCATCTCTGTATGCAGACTCTGTCTTTCCAGGCCTTTACCTTGGAGTAGTCCCGGGCATACTCCTCGCTCAGGTCGTAGTATGCCTGCTGGGGATCAGCGACGAGGAAGGGGGCCAACACCTCTGCCCAGTGCTGCTGTGGCAACCTCTCTCGGGTGGCCACTCTCTCAAAGTCTGTCAGATAGGCCTCCACATCATCCTCGGCGGTCATCTTGGTCATAGCTTTGCGGACCTCTTTCCTGGCGTTCTTCACCGTCATTGCTCAGTCTTTTGCTGAGCAGCGGTGAGGACTGTTACCTGCTGGAGCAGCAATCTGTTTGTCTCTTGCTGCTGCATGTTGGGCTGGACAAGCTGCTTGATTAACTCCTCCATGGCTGTGGCTTGCAGCTTCAGTGCTGTCCAGGACATGCACTAGTGTATACTTCACTGCACTATGCCCGCTCCAATCTACCTTGTGTGGGGTATTGCTCTGGTAGATGACTGGTAGCAGTGCAGTAAGCAGTGACACACGCAGGTTTAAAGTCCAATTTAAGTGTTTATTCACACTTGCAAAACAGAACACAACTTAAGCCTTGGCTTAGGCACATGCAAAAAAACATTACAAAAGTAATTCCTGCCCGGCTAGGCGCTGTCTAATACATTTGACGAAACCCAGCTATCCGGGTACCAGGCTGCCTGGCACCTGCTCTTGGCCAGCAGCAAGACAGGAGACCCTCAGTTACCTTTGCTGTGAGAATGCAATCTCGCTTTCAGCTCTCCAGGTAGGGCCTCTCCTGCTGCTTCTGGCCTGCAGACTAAATCAGGCCCTAACGAGGCCTGTGACCCGCACCTGTGGGCAATTCACAAACCCAGGACCGAAGCCCGGGTGGAGTAGAAGTCCTACTACCAGCCTACCCCTACTCCATAATAAGCAGGCCCAGTACAGACATTACAAATGTGTCTGTGTTAGCTAGACCAACACAGACAAAACAGACTATTCCTGCTTATCATGTCTGCATTAACCCTTGGGTTACTGCAGACAAACCCAGGGCTTTTACCACACACCCTTCATCTGCCTGTAGGACAGATAGCGGTTTTCCCAAATGACACCTCTCACTTTATTACTATATATAATATATATATACAGTGTTGCCCCCAGTACAGCAGCGTCCCCCCAAGAAATACATACATATATATGGTCTACCTCCTCAGAAATGCATACATATATGCAACACCCCCCCCCCCCAGGAATACATACATATAAACAGCCCCCCCCCCCCCAGGAATACATACATATACACAGCCTACCACACCAGAAATACATGCATATATGCAGCACCCCTCCTCCCCCAGGAATACATACATATGTACAGCAGCCTACCCCTATATATATATATATATATATATATATATAATATATATACATACATGTAACGGGAGCACTCTTATATAGTGAAAACAAACATGGTGTTTATTCCACCTCTACCAACATTTCAGCTTTGTTCCCAGGCACACATTGCTAGAGGTGGAATAAACACCACGTTTGTTTTCACTATATTGGAGTACTGCCAACATATACAGCCTACCCCCCTCCGTGGGATATGTACATACATACAGCCTACCCCCCTTCCTGGAATAAGCAGGTAATACCTGCTATAAAATAGTAAGTTATGCTCTCCTGATGTGTCCTGACCTTGTTCTCCCAATGCAGGCAAACATCATCTTCCCTTGTGATGTCAGTGTCCTAGTAGTATCATAGTATAATATATATATAAGGCTTATGTACAGTCATGGCCATAAGTTTTGAGTGACAAAAATATTATATTTTCACATGATCTGTTACCCTCTGGTTTTTATGTGTGTTTGTCATATGTTTTATGCAATCATATTATGAGTAACAAAAGCTTTTATTTCCAGTTAGAATGAGTTAATGTAGCAAGTCAATATTTGCAGTATTGACCCTTCTTCTTCAGGACCTCTGCAGTGCTCCCTGGCATGCTATCAATCAACTTCAGGACCAAATCCTGACTGACAGCAGTCCATTCTTGCAAAAGGCATTGTTGATCACCAAACTGCTCTTGGACAGTTGTGAGAGTTGCTCTTGGAGGACATTCTGGTAACATTCTTTATTCATGGATGTGTTTTTAGGCAAGACTGTGAGAGCCGATTCCCTTGGCTGAGAAGCAACCCCACACATGAATGGTTGCAGGATGCTTTACAGTTGGCATGCGACAAGACTGGTGGTATCACTCACCTTGTCTTCTCTGAGCAAGCTGTTTTCCAGATGTTCCAAAAAATTGGAAAGGGGATTCATCAGAGAAAATTACTTTACCCCAGTCCTCAGCAGTCCACTCCCTGTACCTTTTGCAGAATATGTCGGTCCCTGATGTTTTTTCTGGAGAGAAGTGGCTTCTTTGCTGCCCTCCTTGACACCAGGCCTTGCTCCAAGAGTCTCCGCTTCACAGTGTGTGCAGATGCACTCACACCTGCCTGCTACCATTCCTGAGCAAGCTCTGCACTGCTGGTAGCCCGATCCCGAAGCTGAAACACTTTAAGAGACGGTCCTGACGCTTGCCGGGCCTTCTTGGGCACAATGGAACCTCTATCCTTGAATTCCTTGATAATGCGATAGATTGTTGACTGAGGTGCAATCTTTCTAGCTGCGATACTCTTCCCTGTTAGGCCAGTTTTGTGCAGTTCAATGATGACTGCATGTGTTTCTTTAGAGATGACTATAGTTAACAGAAGAGAAACAATGATGCCAAGCACCAGCCTCCTTTTAAAGTGTCCAACGGTGTGATTCTTACTTGATCACGACAGATTGATCCAGCCCTGTCCTCATTAACACCCCCACCTGTGTTAATAGAGCAATCACTGAAACAACGTTAGCTGCTCCTTTTAAGGCAGTCCTGCAATGAAGTTGAAATGTATTTTTGGGGAAAAAGTTAATTTTCTAGGCAAATATTGACTTTGTAATTAATTGCTGTTAAGCTGATCACTCTTTCTAACATTCTGGAGTATATGCAAATTGCAAATGACTGTAAAGTATGTCCTTTTTATACACCGGTGCCCAAAACTGTACACAATGTTCCATGTGTGGTCTGACCAGGAATTTGAAAAACTATGTCCTAATCATGAGACTTTATTCCTCTCTTGATACATCCCATGATTTTATTTGCTTTAGCAGCAGTCACCTGGCTCTGGACACAAAAGCTAAGTTTACCATCCACCAATACTCCCAAGCCTTTTTCAACTCCAGTTTACCAAGTAATTGACTGTTTAGAACATAATTCTACTTTTTGTTTCCATGGCCCAAGTGCAAAACTTGACATTTATCTATTTGAAACATCATCAACCATTTCTCTGCCCACTCCTAAAGCTTCCAAAAATCCCTCTGTAATGCTAAACTATCGACGTCAGTATTAATTACTTTACACAGCTTAGTATCATCTGCAAATATTGAAACTTCACCGTGTAAACCCACTACAAGGTCATTAATAAAAATATTTAAAAAAAGTGGCCCCAATTCTGACCCCTGTGGCACTCCACTGGTATCGTCAACCCAATCCATTAATGAAGTTAGACTCACAGGTCTGTAGTTTCCAGGATCGCTTTTTGATTCTTTTTTGTATATTGATACCACATTTGCTATGTCACAGTTCTTTGGAAACAACCAGTCCTCAGGGAATCTTCAAATATTAAAAAAGTAATGGTCTGTTGGTTCCGGATGTCGAGGGAAGAAGGCGCATGTTTGACCAGCTCTGCTCCTGAAGGCTCCATTACCAGCTCTTACACAGCCCACCTCTGCACCATGGGCAATAAACGAAGGGCCAAGCCCTCCGCTACCTCGCTGGACTGATCCGTTATGCAACACTTGTGGATTTCTTCGCACAAAAGACACGGGCATCCTCAACCAAAATGGTGCCGGTGCGTGCAGCAGCATTCCTCACAGAGGACTAACCCTAACTCCCGGCCGCAAGCAGCCGCAAAACTCCTCAGCAGGCTACTTCGCTAGTCCCGCTACTGCAGCCCTCGCCACCCAACCATCATCCCGGGAACTCGGGCATCGCCAGTGCCGGCAAGGCAGACATTCTGGGTAAGGGCAGGCCCTACCATGAGACCAAGGCACGCCCATCAGCCAAATGCCCAATATGGAGAACGCCCTGGGGACCAGAATCCATACCCTGCTCCATGGAGCCAGCCGAGGTTAGCTTCAGGGCTCCAGGCATCCCATTCTTATTGACCTGTAGGCCTGCTGCACGTGCACATACAGGGGCTGCATCAGCTACACACTCTCCACTGCCCCTGCCTCAGAGAGACTCTGCCCCTGCCGTCTCACTTCTGCAGGCCCCGACCCAGAAGCAGCAGAATACGCTGCCAACCCACAAGCCCTGCGGTCATTATCACCCCATCGCAGCTGTTCCCCTGCTTCTGATGGATCATTTGCCACAGAACCTCCTTCACAACCACCCACTGACTGGTGGATGCACGTACACCAATTGCCTACTAAGTTGGACTTTCAAGCTCTGATATTGGAAGTCAAGGAGACATGCTAATCAGCTATAGCTGATGTACGGAAAGATATTCAAATGGTGGCTCAATGTGTGGACACACTGGAAGAGGACCACACGGCAGCCCACAAAGCTATTAATGTGCTCCACAACCATGTCATGTCTCAGGAGACAATTCAATAGCTGCATTCCCATATAGAGGACTTAGATAACAGGGGGAGAAGGCATAATATACGTGTCCGGGGAATACCAGGAGCTGCGGGCCAGGAGAATGTATTTTCTATCCTGCAGGAACTCTTCAAATCTATCCATGGCAACCCCCCCCCCCCCCCCCCCGATGCCCCCCTAAAATTGGACCTAATTTCCTAGAAACATTATCTGTTGTGTTACAAAAGTCTTGCTCAAAGAAGAAATCATGACTAAAGCCAGATGCCTGCAAAGTGTGGATTATCATTGGGCACAGGTCCATCTATTCCATGACCTCTCCTGGGTCACCCTGCAACGACAAAGGGCTCTGCTCCCTCTATTGATGACTCTGCAAGAACACAACATACCTTACCGCTGGGGTTTCCCCTTCAGTCTCAGTGCCCTAAAGACAGAATCGCCACGACCCTCTGCAGCTCTAAAGACCTGCCAGACTTCTGCAAGTCGCTAGACATTCCGATCCCCATAGCTACCCTAGTGGAACCTACACCTGACCACCCAGAAAGTACAGATCGACTTCACGACTACTTAACAGACTACAACCTCCCATCTCTCCAAACAGAGGCACTGAGCAACCTGAACCAAAATATAACTATAGAAGAACTTTCTGATGTGGTGAAGGCCCTGTCCGATGGCAAATCCCTGGGCCGGATGGCTTCACCTATATATAATATAAAACATATGGAGACATACTTCAATGCCTTTATTGGAGGAACGCCCATACCTGACACTGTGCTAAGCTCAAACATTACTGTACTCCCCAAACCGGGCAAGGACCCATTGATTTGTGCTAGCTACAGGCCAATAGCCCTTCTTAATTCGGACTTAAAAATCTTCACTAAGTTGTCGGCAGATAGGGTAAACTGCCGGCTCCGTAAGGACCAGGTGAGTTTTGTTAGATTTCCCCAGGCCGGGGATAATACATGAAGGGCAGGTGACCTCCTGAAAATCATTAGACAGCAGGAACAGCAGGCCCTTTTCCTTAGCCTCGATGCCGATCGACTGGACTTGACATTTGTTTGTTACCCTTCAACGTTTCGGGCTTAGGGGTCCCTTTCTACAAGCCCTTAAGGCGTTATACTCTAATCCGTGCGCAGTAGTACGTTTGCCACATGCCCATTCCTTCCCTTTTCCCTATCCGAAATGGCACACGTCAGGGTTGTAAATAAATAAAATTTCCTTATTTGCAGACTATGTCCTGCTCTCCCCAACTAACCAGGTCATAAGTTTACTAAACCTACACAAGACACTCAAACAGTATAGTGATTTATCTGGATATAAAATGAATAGGTCAAAGACAGAAGCCCTCCCCATTAACTTACCCCAGAGTAACTTAACTCCTACTTATGGTGAGCTCTTTAGAGCCAATTTTACGCCCTTGCTTCAGGAGATTCAACGTCTTCTGGTCAAATTGGAAACCAATGCATGTTTCACTTATGGGGCATATTGCGGCCGTTAAAATGCCAGTGCTGACTAAAATATTGTATCTGTTTGACACTATAACTGGTAGTGTTTCAATGTCCTGGCTGACTAGACTACAATCCAACTGTCTGGAATATGTCTGGAATGGATGCAGACACTATATCAGAAAGTCAGTTATGACAGCAAGTGCCCCCAAAGGAGGTCTAGCTTTCTCTGATTTTGAAGTTATACTATTTTGCAACTCATCTCAGACACATAACCTCTTGGACCATGCTTCCGACAAACAACAGATGGACGGAGATAGAGAAACTATGGCTAGTCCCTTTCCATCTGGCTACTCTAATATGGGGCCCTGTATTGGAGGTGACCCTTTCTTCCCTTCTAGGACCTATGCAATTTACAAGGGAAATTTGGCCTAAATGCAGGGTTCACTTTCATTTAGCCACCTTACGTTCACCGCAGACCCCAGTCCTCTTTACTCTTTTGGAAGAAGACCACTCCGCCTTCTACTCTGGATCTATATACTCAAAATATCAGGCTAATGGAACACCTGACTGCCCAAGTAAATAATCAATTGGATAAGTTCGAGATGGCATGGTCCATCTGGGACAATTTCTGTGCATCAAATGTTTTCTAAACCCCTTTTTTGCGTTTTAATTTTTCACTCCCCACCTTCAAAAATCTGTAACTTTTTTATTTTTCCATGTACAGAGCTGCGTGATGGCTTATTTTCTGCGTAACAAATTACACTTCAAAATGTTGGTATTTAATATTCCATGCCGTGTACTCGGAAGCGGGAACAATTTTTCCAAATGCAGTGAAATTGGTAAAAAAAACGCATTTGTGCCGTTTTCTAGTGGGCTTGGATTTTACGGATTTCCCTCTACGCCCCAAATGACATATCTATTTTATTATTTGGGTCGGTACAATTATGGGGATAAAAAATTTATATAGGTTTTATAATGTTTTCATACATTTAAAAAAATTAATACCATTTTCTGGCGCTAATAACTTTTTTATACTTTGGTGTATGGAGCTGTGGGTTGTGTTGTTTTTTGCGGATTTTGATGACGTTTGCAATGTTATCATTTTTAGGACTGTGTGACCTTTTGATCACTTTTTATAGAATTTTAAATTTTTTTTAATGGTAAAAAAGTGCCATTTTCGACTTTGGCCGAGATTTTCTGTTATGGGTTAAACGCAGTGAAAAACTGTTATCATATTTTGATTGATCGGGCATTTTTGGATGTGGTGATGCCTAATGTGTTTAGAATTCTTACTGTTTATTTATATTTATATAGGGAAAGGGGGGTGATTTGAGTTTTTAGGTTTTTTTATTATATTTTTTTTTTTCACTTTTTTTTTTATTTTTACTATTTTTCAAACTCCCTAGGGTACTTTAACCCTAGGTTGTCTGTAAGATCCTATCATATACTGCCATACTACAGTATGGCAGTATATGGGGATTTTACTCCTCATACATTACAATGTGCTGATATCACATTGTAATGCATGGGTTAACCCAAAGTATCCTCGGGTCTTGGTGAGTACCAAGACACGTCCATGCACCGGGTCCTGGCATGTGATGTAATACTATGTCACATGTCGGTAAGGGGTTAATTGTAGTGTCAACTGCTCAATTTATTCTTATCATTAAGTGCTACGAAAGAGGAGTTTCATGTTTACGTTTTTGTTTATTGATGTTACATACTCTGTATGTCAGTGTCCTGGCGCAGGGTGTGATGTCACTGCACTGCAAGCACCAGGACACCAATGTCCTGTGCGCACTATGGCAGAGCAGTGAAGGAATATATACCTCGCTCTGCCATAGAAAAAAGTCTACCGGCTACCGCCCGGATTGAGCTCACAGCCGTTCGTGGTCAAAAACACTTAATGGGTGATTCAGGTGGCCTTGCTTCCGCCCAAATCACCCACAGCTGGTGGGGGCCCATTTAAAGGTAAGGTGGCGGGGTGCTCCCCCTCCTCTCCAATACAAGTTGGAGACAAAAGAGTAGAGATGGGCGAATTTGTTAAAATTTGTTTCGTCCCGATTTGCCAAATTTTCTGAAAAAATTTGATTCGACCCAAATCGAATCAAAACAAATCACGTTAAAAACAGGCAAAACCTGGCTGCAGAGAGCCTGTAGGGTGTTGTAGAACATTGTGCCATGCTTAAATATGCATAGGGAGCATGGTTTGGTCTTCAAACAATGCTGTGTTTTAGTATGACACGCACATGACAGCCGCGGCACTTAGAATCGCTTCACTCTTCACTTCCATGTGCACATGGTCAACTTCCCCAAATAAGCAAAGCGGGAATGCAGCCTGACAAGGTAACATCTGTGCCAGCTCGAAAGGACCGAGATGAGGGCCAAGATCCCACTATAACATCGAAGAGTGCACTCTTTTTACACTGACATCAGATAATCATCTCATAGATGTCAATGTCAATAATCAAGTCATAGATTATGACAGAACCTGTTCTGTTAAACGCGGATACATGTGGAAAGCCCCCCAAAAGAGTGCAGAGGATGTCGGCAGTAATTTTGTATTGACGTCACTGATCATTTTGCCCTTCTTTTCACGCGTCGGTGTCCTCTTTCAATCGGTCAATAATCCATCAGTATTGCTAAAGCCAAAAACAAACAGGAGTTGATCCAGAATAGAGATGAGCAGCAAATGGGATATTTGCATGTCCTCTGTGTTCTGTATCCACTCCTGCTTTTGGCTATCAATCCTGAAGCTTTTCATCCTTCTGGCCGATGAAATGAAGGGGAAAACCAAGCATAGTGGCAACGTCATAGAGTGATGGACGGTGAAAACAGCATTATGGAAATCACAGGGTGTTCCAGGGAGACAGCGGTCAGTTGGCAGCAGCATGAGTAGGCTGCAGAGTGGCACAATGACAAATTATGGAGGTGGCGGAAACATGGTAAGCCACAAAGTGGCACAATGATAAGAGTGTGGAGGTGGCGGCAGCAGAAGCAGCAGAAGGAGCCCACAGGTGTCAGTAACAAGGTGACAGGGAAAGCCACAGAGTGGCACAATGATATAGTGTGAAGGTGGCATCAAAAGCAGCAGCAGCAGGAGCCTGCAGAGTGGCACAATGATATAATGTGAAGGTGGCATCAGAAGCAGCAAGACCGGCAGAGTGGCACAATGATATAGTGTTTTGGTGGCATCAGAAGCAGCAGCAGCCCGCAGAGTGGCACAATCATATAGTGTGTTGGTGGCATCAGTAGCCGCAGCAGGAGCCCGCAGAGTGACGGAATGATACAGTGTGAAGGCGGCATCAGAAGCAGCAGCAGGAGCCCGCGTTTCCCGGTCACTGCTACTCTTCTCACCGGTGTCAGTATGCACAGCCTGCCTACTGCAGGAAGCAGCTGAAGTCTGTCCCACCTCTTCACTGCTAATTGTTGTATCAGAGGAACCCATGGACTCTTGGCTGGGGTTGTCAGATGTTATATTTGAGGAATTGGATGACCTAGTAAACCATTCAACAACCTTTGGGTTGTTGATCAACACACTGCCACTAGATGACAACGTCAGTTCTGGCCTCACAGAGTCACCCCTGCTGCGACATCCCCTTACTGTGCTGCCACCACTGCCTGCTCCGCCTGCCACCTTTCTGTCTGACATAGTGGTTTATAAACTACGTGGATTTGACATGTAAATCTGGCTGTAAACTAGAGCCCCCAAAAGGTATGGCAATGTGCGTTATACAGATAACCCACAACTGACAGCTCACTACTGCAGATGCATGGATGTCAAACAGATTTCTTCCTAATCGATTTTGTCACTAAATAGAACTGCTATTTGGGGTATATAGAACCCCTTTAGAGAACAGCAAGGGATTGCAGCAAGAATCGCACAGTACAATAGCAGCATCTGGACTCTACAACATGAAGTGTGAAGTGCTGAGATAGAAAATGGCAGGGTTTTATAGGGCTGTGTGACATCACATAAGCCTGCCGGTCGCTGATTGGCTTACAGGTCTGCAGATGTCATTGGGGGTGTTCCTTTCTCCTTCCCAGAGTTCTCTGCCCCATGTGACACGTTGTTTTCATGCCCAGGGGTGCACCTAGCCTTTCTGCTGCCTGAGGCGAGCTATAAAAAGACGCCCCCCCCCCCGACTCCAAACATGTAATATATCATGGAGTGTCAGGACCAGACGCAATAATATTGGTTTCATGTGAAAATAAAGCAATGCAAAATACATAGAGCATCCCACAGTGTACTATATAATAAACACAGCGAGCTACTACAAAGCACAAAATACATACAACAATCCGCCATACAATATAAAATTAATACAGCTTGCCGCCATATACCATATAATACATACAGTGTGCAGCCATATACTATATAATACATACAGCGTGCCGCCATATACCATATAGTATATACAGCGTGCCGCCATATACCATAAAATACATACAGCGTGCCGCCATATACCATATAATACAAACAGCGTGCTGCCATATACCATATAATACATACAGCGTGCCGCCATATACCATATAATACATACAGCGTGCCGCCATATACCATATAATACATACAGCGTGCCGCCATATACCATATAATACATACAGCGTGCCGCCATATACCATATAATACATACAGCGTGCTGCCATATACCATATAATGACCAGGTAAATGCATTACATTAGTGTCTCAGGACTTAACCCCTATCACCCTCTCAAAACACATGGGACTACTTAACCCTTCTAAAAACTCAAATGGCAGGTGTAAAAAGACATGTCGTCTTCTCACCAGTCTTTCTTGGAACATCCTCCTTTCCAACAGTACTAAACATCTGTAGGACACTGATATCCCCAGACACAGCACTGGAGGCGGTGCAAAGAGATACCTGGCACTTATTGACTAAGACTCAGTGCTAGGTTTGACTTCACTCCTGCACAGTTCTGCCAGGCTCTCATTTATACGACAGTGCTTTTGGAGTGCAAAAGAAAAGATCCAGCCACGGACAATGGAAGCTTCTGCACAAAAGGTACAGGCAGCTTCCATACATCTGTGCAGGGAGAAGTGGTGGGTCGCTCCTTATACTACAGACCGCATCCAACTCTATATTTGTCCTAAGGACATATAGAGTTGAAAACTGGAGAGTGGTCTGTTTAAAGTCACTGGGCCCTGGAGCCACCGCTCCCCAGCCCCACGGTTGCTCTTCCTCTACATCAGTGTATTGTAAACTCAAACTAGTATAAATAAACAATAATCCCAGATCCCACACATAACCATACTGTAGATTGTTTCCTTTCTCTTAGACATAATGGCGATTTATCCATTTTCTAGTGGTGCCCAATCATTCATGTTTCCCTCTCAAAATCAATATTTCTCCTTCTTACTTTCCCGAAATTCCTAGTATGGTTCCTCTGTTTTTTTCCTGGTTTTTCAGAATTGGATCTCTCTAAAGACTTTTTATACAAAATATCTTCATTTATTCAAGTTTCCCTTTAGTGAACTTCATTTTCCAAAAATAGACCATTTAATAAGGCCGTTTTACCACCTCCATCAATTCCGTTGATTCTATTGAATGAACAATGTTTTTAGATCTCCACTCTACATTGTGTGAAATGTAATACATTTGTTGCAAACTGCACCATTATAGACTCCAAAAGAACTGACGTTTATATATTCACCTCATTATTAATCTCCCTGTGATTCTTATGTGGTACAGTTCACCAACAACAGGTTGCAACATTTAATGTAAACATCACAGACATTAACCCTAGAGTCACAGGTATAGAAAAATGGCAGGTGTAATACCACAGGATTACACTAGATGGCAACGCAAAATGGTAAATAAGGAGGATTTCCGGTGTTACTGTCAGGTTGGCAGACAACGCTGGGACTTCTGGTGCCTCTAGCAGCCGACCTCCGGCACGTGTCCGCGCAAACTCCACCTCTCGTCCGCTACCAGCGGTCTCTGGTGCGCACTCCTGGCAGAGGCTGCTAAGACCTCATGCCGTGAAGGGGTTGTGTTCTGGACTGCTGGGAGTTGTGGTACCTCTGCATGGTGCCTGCGATTGTGCTTGGTTATTCTGCATCATGAGGGGTTAATTCCTAGAAGATGTCCAGCTCGTATCAGGTTCTGGAGGTGGGGTACTGGCTGCATAAATTGCAGCTTCGCTAGTCACCTGTGCCTGTATTTGAAATCCCTTTCATCGCTTTCTCCTTGCTGTTGGTTTGACTTGCTCTGTTGTCTAAATTGTTGTGATCTTGGCTAGTTTTTGATGTTGATTTTGCTTTTGATGTACCCTCTTGTTGTGACTCCAGCTAGTTAACTACTTTTTTGTGTTTTATGTTTGTCAGTCTGTTTTCCCTTCCCCCACTTATCTAGTGTATTTCGGGAAGCTATGCAGGTTCCGGAGAAGACACCACCACAGGCTACACTGTCACCTGCTCCAGAACCTAAGGTTCCTCTCCCTGAATTGTTTTTTGGTGACCGTAAGAAATTTTCTTCATTTCGGGAGGGGTGTAAACTATTTTTCTTTACGTCCTTGCTCATAGGGCACTGAGACATGGTAATTTCCCTTTTGCGCAGGGATCCTTCTCTCTCCCACCGGACTCTCCATTCTGTTCTTCTCTTGACACTTTTTTCTGCTTTAGGCCAGATATATGACAAACCTGACCACCAAGCACTTGCAGTTTCCCACTTTAGATCTCTGTATCAGGGAAAACAGACAGCGGAAGATTATTGTGCCCAATTCAGACAGTATGTGACTGACTCGCAATGGAACGACTGTGCCTTAAAAGACCAATTCATGTCCGGACAATAAGACAGAGTACAGGATTTAGTCCTAGCTTATGCCGAGCCTCAGACATTAGACAAAGCTATGACTCTGGTCGTCAGCCAGCGGCCAGTCTGTCTCCAGGCCATCAAGAATTGGAATCCATGGAGCTGGATAGCATCTCTCCTGCATAGCGGAAGCAACATTGAATGAGACACCATTTTTGTTTCTACTAAGGAAGTCCTGACCATCAGATCAACACCTGTTCCAAGAGGCAGCAGCAGGAAAACTTCTGCTCCTAAGCAGTAATCGGGGGGACCTATTAGGAGCTTAGGTACTCTCAGTTGTGTCTAGAATGTATTTATCGTGTACTATTAAGTTTCAGTCTGTTTCCTGTACTGGTCGGGCCTTCTTGGATTCAGATGCTGCAGCTAATTTCATAGATTATAATTTTGTCTCTCAGTTGTCTATGTCATTGATTCCGTTGTCCACTCCTATCCAGATTTCAGGTGCGGATTTGACTCCTCTTCTGGCGGGGTTGATTAAATTCCGAACCCTGCAGATTAAGCTTATGGTAGGAGCTATGCATGAAGAATGGTGTTCTTTCCTAGTTGAGGAAAATTTGTCTGAAAATGTCCTTCTTGGTTTACCCTGGCTCCGGGTCCATAATCCAGTAAGTAATTGGGAAACTCTGGAGTTGGTTCATCACTGTAAGGATCACCTGACCAGAGTTTCATTATGTACAGTAGTGGCAGAAGGTCAGAGTCTTCCAGGTTTTCTCTCTGATTTTCAAAACCCTTGTCCCAAGTCCTTCCTCCTCACAGGGAGTCACTAAAGAGTTATATTGATGAGAGTTTGGCAATCGCACATATCCATCCCTCTGAGTCGCCCACTGGGGCCGGGTTCTTTTTAGTTGAAAGGATGGTGGTTTACGGCCGTGCATTGATTATCGAGAGTTAAATAAGATAACAGTAAAAAACTCTAGTCCTCTTCCCTTGATCCCGGATCTCCTGAATCCGGTTTCTGGGCCCAAGTTTTCTCTATTAGATCTCAGAGGGGCTTATAACTTAATTTGCATCCGGGAAGGGGATGAGTGGAAGGCCGCTTTTAATACACCTTTGGGATACTTAGAATACCTGGTTATGCCCTTTGGTTTGAGTAATGCCCCAGCAGTTTTTCAAGGGTTTATGAACTCCATCTTTCATGATTACATCGATGTGTTTATGGTGGTGTATCTTGACGATATTTTGATTTCCTCTCCTAATTTGGTTTCACACCAGCAGCATCTCTGTCATATACTTACCAGGTTACGCAAAAAACAACTTTTCGCTAAGCTGGAAAAGTGTGGGTTTTTTTGTGTCCGGAAGGTTTCCTTCTTAGGTTATGTTGTTACTCCCTCTGATGTACAGATGGATCCAAGTAAAGTTCAGGCGCTCACGGACTGGGTTCTGCCTACCAATCTTAACGCCTTTAAAAAGTTTTTTGGGTTTTGCTAATTATTATCAGAACTTTATTAAGAACTTTTCCGTGATCGCCAAACCCCTCACGGATCTAACCCATAAGGGTGCTGATCCGAGTTATTGGTCCCCTACCGCTTGCTCCGTGTTTGAAACGCTAAAAGCGGCTTTCTCGTCAGCCCTAGTTTTGGTTCAACCTGACCTCTCTCAACCGTTTGTTGTGGAGCTAGATGCCTCCGAGGTTGGAGTAGGTGCAGTGTTGTCTCAGGGGTCCTCCACTCTCACCAGACTCAGACCCTGTGCATAATTTCTTCTTGTGAGAGGAATTATGATATTGGTAATTGAGAGCTTGTTGCCATAAAGTGGGCATTTAAAGTGTGGCTCACGTATTATAAGTACTTAGTATATTTGGATACTCATGTCAAGCTAGGTGGGCCTTGTTTTTGTCTCGCTTTAATTTTGTGGTCATCCACTGACCTGGGTCAAAAAAAATGTGAAGGCTGATGCCTTGTCCCGTAGCTTTTGGTCTCCTGAGTTTCCAGAGGCTACGGACAGTAATATTTTGCCTCCAGGTGTTATGCTGGCAGCTGTCTCCTCCCACCTCTCTTCTCAAATTTTAGCAGGACAAAGATCTGCACCTAAAGACCTTTCGGAAGGCAAATTATTTGTTCCTCTTTTCTGTCGTTTAAGAGTGTTGGAGGAGACGCATTGCTCAGTATTGGCAGGTTATCCCGGAATGCGGAGTACCTTGGATCTCTTAAAGAGAAGTTACTGGTGGCTTCACATGACTAATGATGTGCTCGCATTCATCCAAGCCTGTCAGGTCTGTGCGCAAGGAAAGACTCCCAGGAGACATCCTGAGGGGCCTCTTCTTCCACTTTCAGTTCCCACCAGGCCATGGTCTAAAGCAGGGGCCTCATACTCAATTTACCTGGGGGCCGCTGGAGGTAGATTCTGGGTAAGGCTGGGCCGCATCAAGTTTTCCACAACAAATGTGCTCACAAAATATCATTATTCAGATTCAAATGTTTTTATTAACAGTTCTTTAACATTTAACTTTCAGAACATGAATGGACATAAACTGTTTGAACATGGCTTTATCTGCCTACTTCTTGCTGCTAGAGATCTGACAGCGCTTACTCTTGCATAGCCGAGCTACATTTGGCGTAAGTGAGGAAGCAGTTGAGACCCTCAGCACAGCTTGAAGATGAGCATCAGTAATTCTAGACCTGTACTTTGACTTATTGAAGTTCAAGGTAGAGAAGAGTCAAGGTAGACAAGTATGTGCTCCCAAAAAGACACATGGTCTGCTTGAACATTCGGGAAAGCTCAGGGAAGCTGGGGGGCAATTCTCTTAAAAATTGCCCAAGTTTGTCTGCTTTTCCACTCACATCCCTCAACTTGGCTTTGAGTTCAGAGTTACACTGCAGGTCAATGAGCTTTATTTGAAACACTGGAGGGGCATCTTGCACATCAAAGGAGAAGGGGTCTGCAAAAATTTGAAATGTGTTACTGTGTCTTTTGAAGTCTGCAAATCTATGATCAAATTCCATTCCTCCTGTAGCCTCAAAATGACATCCACATACTCCTCATGACTGAATAGTGTGCCTGAATCAATGAGTGACTTGCATGCTGGGAAATGGCAAAGGGTTGTTTGAGAAAGCTGGTCTTTCCACAACATAAGTTTTGTAGAGAACGCACTCACGCTGTCATAGGCAGCACTGACAAGTTGCCCCTGGCCTTGTAACCTCTTATTAATTACATTAAGCTCATGTGTGATATCAACCAAAAAAAGCTAAGTCCATGAGCCATTTTGGATCACTTAGCAAAGGAACAGAAGCCCCATCTTTCTCCATAAAAGCTTTCACTTCCGCTCTCAACTCAAAAAATCTCTTCAATACGTTTCCCCTGCTGAGCCAACGCACCTCGGTAAAGTAGAGCACATCCCCAAATTCTGACTCTATTTCCTCTAAAAAAGCACGAAACATTCTGGGGGTCATTTATTAAGGGCCCGATTCGCGTTTTCCCGACGTGTTACCCGAATATTTCCGTTTTGCGCCGCTTGTACTTAAATTGCCCCGGGATTTTGGCGCACGCGATCGGATTGTGGCGCATCGGCGCTGGCATGCGCGCGACGGAAATCGGGGGGCGTGGCCGAACGAAAACCCGACGTATTCGGAAAAACCGCCGCATTTAAAAACCGAAAATGTGTCGCATAAGGACCGCTTACCTTCACCTGGTCCAGCTCGGTGCATTCCGGCGCGATGAGTTTACTTTCAGCGCAGCAGCGCCACCTGGTGGACGGCGGAAGAACTACCTTATTAAATCCCGGCCGGACCCGAATCCAGAGCGGAGAAGCCGCCGCTGGAACGCGAATGGACCGGGTAAGTAAATTTGCCCCTCTGTGTTTTAAGCACCCTGGATCTGATTTGGTTGATGCATTTCACAACGAAAGACATCACGTTGTCAAACTTCAGGTATTTGCTGCAAAGGGCCTGCTGATGAATAATGCAGTGCAGAGCAATGACCTCCTCTAAACCTTCCTCTTCCTTTTTTTTATTAACAAGTGCCACCAGTCCTTTTTTCCTCCCTATCATTGATGGCGCTCCATCAGTTGTTATTCCAACAAACGTCCTCCAAGGCAAACCAGCATTCTGAAAAGCGTCACACAGCTGGTGAAATATCTCTTGAGCAGTGGTCTGGCCATGCATTGGAACTAGTGAGAGCAACTCCTCTGTGACTTCAAAATTGTCATCAATACCCCGGACATAGATTGCAAGCTGGGCAGTGTCAGTGATGTCTGTGGTCTCATCAAGAGCGACTGAGTATACACTGAAACATTTTGTTTTCTCACACAGTTGATCATAAATGTCACTTGAAAGGTCAGAAATGCGCTCTGCCACAGTGTTGGAAGAAAGGCTGACGTTGCTAAACTGACCTTTCTTTTCTGGAGAGATAATACTTGGAGCCTGTAACATGCACTTTTTTATAAATTCCCCTTCTTTAAATGACTTTCCTGCTTTAGCAATCATCATACTACGACTGCTGCATCATTCTCTTTGGTTGCTTTCTTAAAGAAATCTTGTTGCCTCAGCAGACATGTCTTAAGTTTAGCAACCTGGTTGGCTCTCTCATCTCCCTGGTACTTTGCATACTCCTCAGCATGTCTAGTTGTGTAATGACGCTTCAAATTGTATTCTTTGGGCACTGCAACTTTCTCTGTGCAAATAAGACAAGTTTGTATGCCCTTGTGCTCAATAAAGAAATATTGCTTTTCCCACTTTTCTTTCAATTGTCTGTGCTCATCATCAACCTTTCTCTTCACTGCAGGCTTTGAGCAAGACATATTTGGGGCTGCGTAGCAAAAACTTAGGCCTATGGTGCCTTGAGATACCCACTTCAGGGCAAGGTGCTCTGGATGAGCGGCAATAGAGTTTCCCAGTCCCCCTAGCTGCCTAGCATGACCTTCGGCAACATTAAAGAGGACCTGATTTTTACTCACAGGAGTAACCAAATACCTTTAGGGTGGGCACCTGGTCTGGTTTATAAAAATAGCACTCCTCCACTCTGCTGTGCCCCCCTGTATATTTCTTGCCCTGTATGCTAATACTGAGCATCAAGGAGGAGGAGACGCCGGGGTGTCCTTCTCCATGTGCCTCAATCCAATCACAGAGAGAGTCACAGCCAGGAAGAAAAAATCTCCTTGTCTGTGACTCTTCGATGTGATTGGATCACAACACAGCCAGGGAGAAGGAGATGCCCATTGAGAAACCCCTGCGTCTCCTCCTCCCATGCAGGGCCTCCAATGGCAGAATGTCCGGTCGCCTGACTGGGAAGAAGAAAAAAAAAGTGTGGCGGGGAGAGTGTGACTGACAGGCTCTCCAGCCTGTCAGTCACGCTCTCCCTGCCCCACTTTTTTTTTCTTCCCAGCCTGCACTAGATTGAAAACAAAACTCCCGGTGAGAAGAAGCTGCTGTCATGGCGTCATGGGACACTCCTCCCCCCCCCCCCCGGTACTTGCCTCAATTCTAAATGCAGTGAAAATGATGAAAAAACACATTTGCGCCATTTCTTGTGGGCTTGGTTTTTACAGCTTTCACTGTACACCCCAAATGACAGATCTACTTCATTCATTGGGTCAATACGATCACAGGGATAAATTTGTATAGGTTTTTGTAATGTTTTCATACATTTACAAAAATTAAAACCTCCTGTACAGAAAAAAAATTCTTCATTTTTCAGTGTTCTTGCGCTAATAACTCAACATCTTTTGCGACTTCTGATGACATTTTCAACGCTTTTATTTTTAGGACTGTGCGACCTTTTGATCACTTTTTATAGAATTTTTTCTATTTTTCAAAATGGCTAAAGAATGCAATTTGCGACTTCGGGCGCTATTTTCCGCTACAGGGTAAAACGTAGTGAAAAACGGTTATTATATTTTGATAGATCTGGCATTTTTGGACGCGGCAATACCTAATGTGTTTAGGATTTTTACTGTTTATTTATACATATTTATATTATTATATTTATGTTTATAATATTTATATTTATGTTTGTTATATTATAACATAATTTATTTATTTTTATGTTATATTATATATATTTATACTGTTTATTTTCAGTTCTAGGGAAAGAGGGGTGATTTTGAATTTTTATGTTTTTTTAATATATTTTTTTTTTACTTTTTTTTATTTTTTTTACTATTTTTCAGACTCCCTAGGGTACTTTAACCCTAGGTTGTCTGATTGATCCTACCATACACTGCCATACTACAGTATGGCAGTATTTGGGGATTTTGCATACCATCTATTACAATGTGCAGATCGCACATTGTAATAGATAGCCTCGATCATGACCGCCTCGGATCTTTGTGTGATCCGAGGCTGTCATGACAACGGATCGCCGCTCCCCGGTGACGTCACGGGGAGTGACGATCGGAGCCAAGATGGCGGAGTCAATATCTGCGACACTTTGTCTCAGACAGTCGGGACCAGTGGGTGAAATTCTTTCCGTTGACAGAATTTGCTATTAATAACCACTGTAATTCTTCCACTCAGGTTTCTCCTTTTTTCTGCAACTATGCTTTTCATCCTCGTTTCTCCTTTTCATCTGTGCCTGGGCACACTATCCCCTGTCTTCTGTGTTTCCCAACCCTAACAGTTACATAGATGAAATGCCTAGAATTAACTTAACAGAGCTGGCCACACTCATCAGCTAGCCATTAAGCCAAGTTGTTAGTAATGACCCATCAACCGGTCCATTACACTCGGACCACCCATCTGAAAGAGGAGAGCTTAGCTAGCATATTGTGCACATAACCTATTCTAAAACAATGCTAATAATGCTTTCTAGGTGGCTGGCACTAAGTTGGTTGCGACGGCACAGGAAAGATTAAAAAATAATGGAATTTATGCTGATGATGGAGGTTAGAGTAACAATGCATATTAGAGGATGCAAAGACTTAGGGTAGGAGAAGAGTTATGAAAGGTTCTCTTTCATAGATTACTCCAGTCAGAGCTAAATCATTGAATTATACTTGCCAAAGAGCCAATTTAACCCCTTACTTTACCATTTACTCAGTTTTATTCTGTTTAGCTCCTATAACGCAGTGATGGCCAATGTAAAATTCCAGAGCGTGGGCAAAGACTCTCTAATTGGACACTTCATGATTCCTCTAGTTGTTTGTGGTGACAATGTGGTTAGATTATCAGGGTACAGGTTTATATACACTTTCATTTAGCTTTTGAACATTGTACAAGTATCTGACACATAGAAAGAGAGATGAAACAGATCAGAGATGAGATGATGAGATCTATGAGTTGTATATTACACACAGTGACATTCTCAGCCCTGCTAACTCCCCTTTAACACACAGTGCTGCTACATACCTCCCTCCCCTGATTACATCTCTCTGTAGCTTTACTCTCCTCACAATGTATTGATGTCTTGTTGTTTGCTGGCAAGAAGTCACTGACTGTGTCTCTGTGTGAGCTTGTTCTGTAATGCAAGGATGGGGCTAGAGGCAGAGAGCTGAGATAAGCTCAGAACAGGGACAGACAGAAAAACAAGATGTCTGCCGACCCTAAACAGACCCTAAGATCCAGGGTTGGGTCCAGGGGCAACCAAAATTGTGTACACCAGGACTGATAGAGACAGGTTGGAATTATATCTGTAAAATGCTGTATATTTGTTGAATTAGACAATGTGCTATTTTGATATCCTGATTATATTTACAAAACTTGTCTTTACCCATTTAAGTTGTTTTGAAGAAAAAAAACACTTATTTTTGCATTGCCATCATCTAAGAGGTATAACATTTACATTTTTTTTTAATTGAGCAGTTATTTTGTGGGCCTTGTTTATTACTTTAGTACTTTTCATTAATATCATAATTTTTAGTCGGATGCGCAAAAAGCTTAATTTTTGGGATGATTTTTTCACTGTATTTACCATATGGTTTCATTAATGATTCTTATTACATGCTATAAGGGATTGGGTAGTATGGTAGTCTTCTCCTGGGGTAGACTGGCACTTTTGTGAGACACAGCAACAACACAATTAATTTGATACAAATGGCCACAATCAGTTTCCTTTAATCTCTTAACGACCTGGCTTTTTTTTTAGTTTTTTCACTTCCATTTTTCACTCACTACCTTCAAAAATCTAGAACTTTTTAATTTTTCCACATAAAGAGCTGTGTGATGGCTTATTTTCTGCATAACAAATTGCACTTCATAGTGACAGTATTGAATATTTCATGCTGTGTACTAGGAAGCAGGGAAAAAAATACAAATGCTGTGAAAATGGTGAAAAAAACGCCGTATTGTGCCGTATTCTTTTGGACTTGGATTTTACAGCTTTCACTGTGTGCCCCAAATGACATATCTACTTTATTCTTTAGGTCAATACGATTATGGGAATACCAAATTTGTTTAGGTTTTATAATAATCTTCTGGTGCCAATAACATTTCATACTTTGGTGTACGAAGCTGTGGGTGGTGTCATTTTTTTGAGACTTTTGATGGCGTTTTCATTGCTATCATTTTTAGGACTTTTGATCACTTTTTATTGTTTCTACTATATTTTTTAAAATGGCAAAAAAGGTGCCATTTTCGACTTTGGGAGCTGGGTACTGTTTGTTAATATTTATATCAATTCTAGGGAATGGTGGGTGATTAGAATTTTTAGGTTTTTTAATTATTTCTTTTTAAACTTTTTTTTATTTCTACTTTTACTATTTTTAAGACTCCCTAGGGTACTTTAACCCTAGGTTGTCTGATCAATCCTATCATATACTGTAATACTACAGTATGGCAGTATATGGAGATTTTCCTCCTCATTGAATTACAATGTGATGTAATGAATGGGTTAAAACGAGACAGCTTCGCGTCTTCGGAAGACCCGAGGCTGTCATGGCGACGGATCGCCGCTCCCCGATGACACCATCTTTTTGAAGCCGCCGGCAACATTGCTAGCACCGATCGCGACTGGTACTGGTAAGCCTTTGCTGCAGTATGCAGCAAAGACTTACCGGCTATGGAGAGGGTACGTCCGGAAGGGGTTAAAAACAGCAGCAAAACAAAATACAAAAAATAATTAACAAATAACAAATAACAAATTTGAAAAGATACATGTTAAATGAAATCTCTTTGGGGAGCTCCAGCTTCACCTGGTTAACGGATCTGACTAGCACCAGGTTGTACAATTGTCAATACAAACAAAAATACCGGGAATCGAATAACATACTAAATAAAGGACATATACATTAAATGTGTCAAAATAGATTCATAAAAGCATGAAAAAACAAGACCGAAATATATAACTGTATAGTAGACATATGAAAGTGTCAATAATGAATGAATAAATGTAAACTGTGAAAACCTAATAACAACATAATTATAGTAATAATAAATAAATATGTTTCAAGTATAAACCTAGGGTGGGAAATGCATTCGTCCCAGCCTCCCCAGTATATAGCCTGCAAGCCCACACATAGATTTTTTTCAATATACCCAAGTATAAACCGTGTGGGGCATGGGTAACTCGGCTTATACTCAATTATATAAGGTGTATGTGTGTGTATCTGATATATAAAGCTGGATGTGTGTGTTTGTCCGCTAAAGGAATCTGTACCGTCCCGTTTACGGTCACTAAATTTTGCACAGCTGCTGAGGAAATTTTGCACTCAGGGAACGTCATAGACTAGGTTTTGAGCTGAAAATTTCACCCTGTACACCCTACACTTATTAACCATCATATACAGTAGGCAAGCGATGCTACTACTGCTGTGGCAGTTAGAAGCTGAGCCATGATTGGTTGCTCTTCTTCCCCAGGTCATTAATATGAGCTGTAAGCTTTGATTGGTTACTTTAGGCAATGAGTATTATTATAAGACGCTTATGTGTGAGGTAAGATGAATAGACACAGAGAGACAGACAGGCTGTGACTGGCAGGCAGTGACTGGAACTGACTGGCTGTGACAGGGACTGACTGGTTGCTAGCAGGATTTAGGCTTAAAGGAAACCTACCACGTTAAATGCTAGGTGTAAGCTGCAAATACCGAGCACCAGCTCAGGGTGAGCTGGTGTCGGAGCATACTTTCGTTAGTGTCATAAACCGCTTTATCGCGGTTTAAACACTTTTAAATCTTTATATCTGAAGGAGCTTCGCCGCACCAAGCGTACGACCGTGGAGGCCTGTACAAATAAATATTATGATTGCGGTCCTATTGATAGACAAATACATAAATAATAATCAAATGCAGGTCTATTTAACACCTTGCCGACCAAGGACAAACTATATCGTCCTTGGGCGGCAAGGGGTGTATGGAGAGAGCTCACGAGCTGAGCTCTCTCCATACACAGTGGGTAACGGCTGTATAAAACAGTCAACACCCGCCTGTCACTGCCGCTGTCGAACATACTGTTATATGGGTGCCGCCATCTTGGATGGACAATCGCCGCCCTCCAATGACATTCCAGGGGGCGGCGATCGTCCATCCAAGATGGCGGCACCCATATAACGGTATGTTCGACCGAGGCAGTGACAGGCGGGTGTTGACTGTTTTATATATATTGAGACTCGTAGGCTTGCCATGTGCAATGATTTATAATAGCCAGCAGAGAGCAGGCTATTAAAAATAATTGTAAAATTGCTATATACTGCAATACAGTAGTATTGCAGTATATAGTATTAGCAATCGGACCCTGCAGGGTTAAATTACCCTGGAGGATCTTAAATAATGGTAAAAAAAAGTTTAAAAATTTTTAAAAAATATGAAAAAATAGTAAAAAAAAGTAAAAGTTTAAATCACCCCCCTTTCCCTAGAACTGATATAAATATAAATAAACAGTAAAAATCATAAACACTTTAGGTATCATTGCGTCCCAAAATGTCCAATCTATCAAAATATATTAGCGAATTTTTCCGGTGTTTAACCCCTTAACAGAAATTGGCGCCCAAAGTCAAAAAAGTCAAAAATATAAAAAATTCTATAAAAAGATATCAAAAGCCCATACAGTCCTCAAAATTATAGCATTAAAAACGTCATCAAAAGTCGCAAAAAATGACACCACCCACAGCTCCGTGCACTGAAGTATGAAAAAGTTATTAGTGCCAGAACATGGCAAAATGAAGAATTTTTTTTTTGTACATAAGGTTTTAATTTTTTTAAAAATGTATAAAAACAAATTTGGTATCCTCGTGATCGCACCGAACCAAAGAATAAAATAGATATGTGATTATGGGCGCTCAGTGAAAGCTGTAAATTCCAAGCCCACAAGCACACGACGCAAATGCATTTTTTCATCATTTTCACTGCATTCTGAATTTTTTTCCTGCTTTCCAGTACACGGCATGGAATAATAAATACCATCACTATGAAGTGCAATTTGTTACGCAGAAAACAAGCCCAAACAGAGCTTTTTACATGGAGAAATAAAGAAGTTACAGATTTTTGAAGGTGGGGAGTGAAAAATTAAAATGCGAAAATGAAAAAGGGCCACGTCCCTAATGGGTAAAGAAGAAGGAAGGCAGGAAAATTAGGAAGGAACATTAGAAACTCACCAAATTGACTGGCAGCAAGGGTATGTAGTGTAGTACAGGCAAAATGGTGCAACAGTTTGACACCTCTTTGTATAGCCCTAATTGAAAAAAACCACAAGAGTACAAACTAGAGTTTTTTTTTGTACAAGGCTAGATTCAACATTTTAGGAGTAGACAGGAAATAAAATGATGATGGAAAATAGGTTATGTGAAAACTAAAATTAACATATATTTTCCAGAGTTTCATTGAGGCCATAGGGGCATAGGCTTCGAATATATATATCCAAAGAGACTCCCTAACTTTTACTGTTTGAAACTGGTTTCTGGTGTTTACTGGAATTTGTTCCAGCGGGCAAATCTTAATATTTGAGATATCTTTCCCATGTGTTACAGTAAGATGTTTAAAAAGTGGTGGCTATTTCTTCAAACCTGCATGTTTCTGATACTTTCTTTCCACTGAGAGAGGGTGGGGGGAAAGTTTGTCTTCCAGTTGCATGGTATTAAGAGTTTAAGCTGCAGAAAAACTACCTAGCCACCATTCAGCCGTTAAAGTTAGGGTTGGGTTACCCTAATAATATAACACCGGGAGACTGTGGTATCTGGATTCTGCATATTTGTTCTATTGACTTGAGTGTGCCTCCGTGTGCCCCCTCTCGCCGGCAGCCTCACTTACCTAGCCGCACTCCAGCAACGGTCTCCTTGCTTCAGCGCGCATCCCCGCCTCCTAGGGCACTAATTGGCACTGGCCACCTGACAACCTATAAATTCTCAACCTCTTCCTGTGGCCCCTGTTGGATCTTTGTGCTTCTGTGCCTAAGAGAAAGCTTTGTTCCATGCCCTTTGCGATTATCCTAATTTCCCGTTGTGACCTTGATTCCTGACTCTGATCCCGTTCTGCCCATCCCGACCTACCGCTACGTCCCCGACTCTGATCCTGTGCTGCCTGTCTCGACCTCTTGCCTGTTCAAGACCACAAGTTTTCCTTACGATTCTGTTCTACGCCTTGGCCACCACCACGGACAAAATCACCCCTATGGATGACCTTGTGGTACCACACTGCAAAAAGTCCAGCCTTTGTGGCAGGCTCTGCTGAAAACCGGGTACCAATTAGACTCCCAGGTGTTGGCTTATGTCATCGTCTGCGGTGGTACAGAGGATGAACTACCACTGATCCCGACAGATCCGGTCATGGGTCCCACCCAAGTTCCTTCTGCTACTCCGGTTTGTCTGCCTGCCACAGAACCCAAGCTGAGACACTCCATGCCATCTAAATATGATGGGGATCCCAAGTTGTGCAGGGGCTTTATCTCTCAGTACTCCTTGCACATTGAACTCATGCCTACACAGTTCGTCACAGAACAGTCTAAAGTGGCCTTTATCATCAGCCTCCTCTCTGGGAAGGCACTGGCATGGGCTACTCCTCTCTGGAACAAGAAAGACCCGGTCACGGCTAATATCACCACCTTCTTCGCCAAGTTCAGGTCCGTCTTTGAAGAACCAGCCTGGGTGTCTTCTGCTGAGACTTCCCTGCTGAACTTTCGTCAAGGGGACTAATCTGTAGGTGACTATGTGGTTGAGGTCTGTACCCTGGCTTCTGAACTAGCCTGGAATGAAGCCGCCTTGGTTGCAACCTTTAAAAAGGGACTTTCTGGACAAATAAAAGACTTGACCTGCTGTCTACTCTGAGTGATCTCATCTCTCTGGCTACTCAGATTGACATCCAGTTTACTGAGCGCTTTTAGGAGCAGCGTCTTGAACAAGTGCAAGATCCGCTGTCTGCCCCACCTGGTTCCTGTCTTCCAAAGACCTGCTCTGCCGCCCTCCGGGTCTGCTGCTGAGGAACCTATGCAGGTGGATAAAATTCGTCTGACACCCCAAGAGTGCTCCCGATGAAGACAGGAGAACCTTTCCCTCTATTGCGTCAGCCCGTTCTTTCTTTCTTGAGTATTGTCCACACCTTGGGTCCTTAGGAGGAGCGTCCCTAGGTGAGAGCAAAGCTTTACCACGACTAAACTTGCTTGTTTTACTCAGCTCCAGAACAGGTACTCAATTTCAAGCCACAGCCTTCTTGGGATTCTGGTTCCACTGGAAATTTTGTGGATGCTGCCCTGGTCTCCCAGTATCACATTCCGGTGGTCTGTCTAGAGAAGCCGCTGGCTATCTCCTCCATCAGTAGACAGGTCCTCAGCGATCCAATATATTACAGCACAGAGCTTCTGTCTCCGCAAGTTGCGGCTATGCACAAGGAGAGACTGTTGTTTTATGTGCTTCCCCGATCTACTTCAGCCATTCTGTTGGATCTCCCGAGGTTACAGAAACACGCTCCACTGCTCGACTAACAGACTGAGGAGATTCTTCACTGGGGCCCAGAGTGCTAGTCTCGCTGTCTTTCATTTTCTATGCCTGTTGTCCACCATGTCTGCTTCGGTATCCTCAAAGCCTCCTTGGGTCTTCCCATTGCTTATATGGACTTTGGTGACGTCTTCTCAGAGAAACAAGCAGAGACTCTACCACCACACTGTCCTTTAGAGCTGCTGCCGGGCACATCTCCGCCACAAGGTTGGGTATACCCATTGTACCTGAGACCACGGCTATGTCAGCCTATATCAAAGAGAATCTGCAGAAAGGATTTGTCTGCCAGTCTTCATCTCCTGCCGGTGCTGGATTCTTTTTTTGTGGCCAAGAAAGATGGTTCTCTCCGCCCCTGCATAGACTATCGTTGGCCTAATAAAGCTACCGTGAAGAACGGCAACCCACTTCCTTTGACCATGGAACTCTTTGGGGGACATGTATCATTATTTCTACTACACCTATTTAATGCAACAAAACTAATAGTTGATATCAATAACCTTGTGGTTAAAAAATACATTTAATTTTATTATTTATTTCATATTTTATAATGACAAACATTTTAGAGCAACACACAGAGAGAAATTGCACACTACCCAAGTGTAAACATGAAAATGTAGCAGCAATGGTTCCAAAGGTAACATTATAATGCCGCAATGGTCAAAATGCTAAATTCAGTACATATGAAATAGAAGTAGTAATAATACACAGCCCAAAATAAGGCATACATTTGGTGCCACTGAGATAACAGGGGCAACACTATGGCATAAAAACACATTAAGTAATGAACTAAATCCAAGGCAACCACAATAAATGCATAAGACTTACAGACCGTCGGGACTGTGCAGTGACCCCGACACGTGTTTCGCCAGGAAATGGCTTCATCTGGGGGACTGCTAAGCAACAGGAAGTATACAGCTTTAAAATGAGAACCGCCCTATCAGAAAACACCGCAACTAGCTCTGACACTGCACACCTGATATGAAAAAACCGCATGCTAAGTCACTTGTAGTAGGTGACAAGCAGCGTATGGGGCTGGTGACGTCACATCATCGCAAGGCGCGAGACTCAAGGCCGGAGCGGCAAAATCTCAGCTTAACCCACATATCGACTCTATGGAACCCGACAGCAACGTAGCAACGGGAATAAACAAAGGATGGGGAAATAGGTAAGTAATGAAGAACTAAAACCTAACAGTGTAAAAGTGAGAGAAAAGGAAGGAATCATCTGTGTTATATACGAGGAGTAAAAATACATGGACAACATAATGAGGATATGTGAAATTAAAACATGGCATAAAAATATAATTACACGTAATATCCTTATTATATACAAATAAGAAGGGATAATCCCTAAGCCTATTGCACATAACCTAAAAGCATCAATTAAAAATATGGAAAATACATATAGTTTTGAATATTTACAAAGTGACCAAAAACACTGAGGCAGTGCAAAGTGACAAAAAGTGCCCGTGCAAGAAACATGGAAAAAACGTGATGGAAACACAAATTCATTAAAAAAATATAAATATACAAGTATGTTAGAAAAAAGAGGGGGGGGGTAGGAATAATAGGCATAATAGGCCAATGCACCGTCCAGACACAAATCCTTTGGGAAAATATCTTGGGCCAATTAGAGTCAATGGAAAAAAACGGCACGATTTAAAAGAGCGGAAAACAAAAAAAAGATAAAACACCAGAAAAATTATAAAAACAGATACATTAATAAATTCATGTAAACACACACCAGTACTGCTTCCAATATACTCAGCAATCTGTCCAAACCTCTGAAAGCAAAAGAACCCATAATTTAGAGAAATTACGCAAAACTTAGGTTTTCATTCAGACCATTGGGGGCAATGGTATTCAATGTAAAATGCCGAGAACAAGTTCTCTGATCCTTCTTCTAAATTCTCTTGACGTAAGGCCTACATAAGATAAACCACAAGGACAGTTCGCCAAATATATAACCCCCACAGTGGTACAATTGATGGAATGAGTGATCGTAAAATTTTTCTGTTAAGATGCATCCCAAAATGATGTGGAGGTTTCAATATTCGGACAAGCTATGCATGACCCACAGGACCGGCATCCCCATTTAGGTCTCTTGGCTCCAAACGCTTTACTAGGTACTTGTCCCTTGTGGTAGCTTTTAACTAGTTGGTCGCTCAAGTTCGTTCATCTTCTATATGTAATGGAAGGTTGTTTTGAAAGATATCTGTCCAAGGTTGGATTGGTCCGTAAAATGGGCCAATACTTGGTGAGAATAGATCTCACTTTTTGATTTTGAAAATCATAAGTAGTAATAACCTCACCAGATCTTTATCATCATGTTTTCTTGATTTCGATGCCAGAAGATCCACCCTTCTCACTTGTTTTGCCCGTTGGTAACCTCTCTCAATCGAACTCCTAGAATACCCACGTTCTTCAAACCGCAATCTCATGTTGTTTTTCAAAGTCAGTATCCGTGGTACAGATTCTCAAAAATTGTCCAACTGTTGTCAATCAACTTTTGTAGGTGTGCAGAAGAGGCATGTAGAAGGGTATTGGTCGCAGTCTCCTTCCTGTATACATCACATATCACCAGGCCATCATCTTTTACTTTGAATAGAACATCCAGGAATTCTATGTTGTTCCTTCCCATCCTGTAAGTGAGTTTAATGTTGATGTCATTACTGTTTAGTACCTGCATAAACACATGTAGTTCATTTTCAGTGCCTTGCCACACCATGACCACATCATCTAAATCTCTGGACCACATAAGTTTTTTTCATATCAGGTGTGCAGTGTCAGATCTAATTGCAGTGTTTACTGATAGGGCGGTTCTCATTTTAAAGCTGTATCCTTCCTGTTGCTTAGCAGTCCCCCAGATGAAGCCATTTCCTGGCGAAACACGTGTCGGGGTCGCTGCACAGTACCGACGGTCTGTATGTCTCATGCATTTATTGTGGTTGCCTTGGATTTAGTTCATTACTTAATGTGCTTTTATGCCATACTGTTGCCCCTGTTATCTCAGTGGCACCAAATGTATGCCTTATTTTGGGCTGTGTATTATTACTACTTCTATTTCATATGTACTGAATTTAGCATTTTGACTATTGCGGCATTATAATGTTACCTTAGGGAACCATTGCTGCTACATTTTCATGTTTACACTTGGGTAGTGTGCAATTTCTTTCTGTGTGTTGCTCTAAAATGTTTGTCATTATATAATATGAAATGAATAATAAAATGAAATGTATTTTTTAACCACAAGGTTGTTGATAAGAATTATTAGTTTTGTTGCATTAAATAGGTGTAGTATCTTGTTTTGGAGCGATTTGGTCAGTGGCCCAGTGACCTTATCCCTTCGCCATCCTTTTGGTGATATTATTTCTACTAGCCAAATTGTCTAATTTTTGCACCTTTTGTTGTATTTGTGACTTTTTTGCGACTTTTTACTCTGCCGTTTTTCAAGTACGCCTTGGCTGCACCTTGTGCAGTGCACCTTATGTATCATTTTTTCCCACATGATCCGTGCAACTTTTCACTTTTTTGGCTTATTTTTGCGACTTTTTAGGCGCAAATCTGCACCTGGTCTAGGGCAGGTGCAAAGGAAGGATTTTTTTCATGGACCCTTTTTTAACATGTAAATTGGAATTCTTTCACACGCTTTAAATGTTCACCCATGTTATAGAACTTTCTTAAGAAGTTACTGTCTTATACATTCTTCCAATATAAGGTGTGATAGCAATATTTCCACCTCCAGACATCCCCACTTCACACGTCGTACACTACCTATATCCCTACCTAGACCTCTCAGACACCTTGTCGATTAGTCAAGTGAAAGAGAGACTTCTTTGCATCTCCCCAGGAAGATATGTAATGACATTTGTTCATAGAGCTTCGTTGTGCAACACCAGATATATAATGTATAGTTGGAAATTTTTCTTCTACTGTACAAATAATTATATTTCTAAATAAAACTGTTTTGAACCCCCCCCCCCCCCAAAGAAAAGTGTAACATTTTGCATAGTAATCTGTTAAATTCTGAAATTTTTGGATTTACATTTTTTTTAATGTATTGGTTAATTCTAAGGGTGCATTTTGAAACCAATTGCAACAGCTGAGGAGAGGTGATTTGCCTTATTACATTGCCTCATATGTCATCATCTCCCTAGGGTGTGACTAGAGTGTTTAAAAATGCAGGACAACCCCTCAAATCCTAAATGTGGATTTGAGACATTTGGAACAAAAAGTCTCAAAAAGAGACAAAATTTGCACCTGCTAGGAAACTGAAAAACTGAAAATGTAAAAAGACATGATCATACATAAGGCGCAACAAACAGCTGCCAAATGTCTCTAAAATGCACCACAGAGAGACTACTATGATACATGTTCTCCTTTGATTTGACCGCCTTAATGGAGCTAATGTCTTCACTAAGTTGGACCTTCGGGGGGAAATAATCTCATCCGCATCCGTGAAGGGGATAAATGGAAGACTGCCTTCAACACTCGAGATGGGCAATTCGAGTAGCTGGTCATGACTTTTGGACATTTTCAGAGACTTGTTATATACTTGTGTCGTCTACTTGGACGATATCCTGGTGTTCTCTACTGACCTGGAATCCCATCAGGCCCACATACGACAAGTTCTCAGGCGTTTAAGTGCCAATCACCTATATTCAAAACTCGCTCATTTTTGGCTAGTGAGTTTAAGTGGAGTTGAAAAAAGCGGAGTTTTGTGTGTGATATGAGTGAATCTGTTGTTTGGGTGATTGTGGACTGAGTATATAAGTAATAGTAAGGCACTTTTCTTAGTGTCACAATTTAAATAGATTTTTTTTTCCTTTCTTTGCCTGGTCTGCTAATTGGGAGGAGGGATTAGTGTTCACACCTGATAAATTAAGGTCTAGCAACTCACTTTTGAGCTCGCTCAGTTTTGGCTTGTGATTTCAAGTGGCTAGTGAGTTTAAGTGGAGTTGAAAAAAGCGGAGTTTGAAAAAGAGAAGTCCACAGAACTGTAAGTAATCTACATATCTCTTGATTAAAATACTTATCACTGTTTTGTTACTAGGATATGGCTAGCAAGATTGGTGGTATGCTCCAGTGCACACTCTGCCGCATGTATACACTGCTGGAGCAAGAGTTCCAGGGTGAATACCGCTGTGACAGATGTGCCCATATTTTAATACTGGAAGCTCGTGTTAGAGATCTGGAGGAAGATATTGCACGGCTGCGAGCAATTGACAATTTTGAGAGGAGTATGCTGCTCACTGAGCAAGCAATAAGCGGGGTAGAAGTGGAGGATGGAGAGGTAAGCCAGCAGGACCAGGTGGGTAGCTGGGTTACTGTAAATAGAGGGGGTAGGAAGGGGTCAAAGAAAAGGAAAGCCAACTCTGACTCTGAACATCCAAGCAAAATTGCAAAATTGTGCAATGTTGTAAGGACGTCAGTGTCAGAAATGGCAGCCCTAGCGGATCCTGCTCTCCCTCACAGCCGGGGGAGCAGACCAGCTAGTAGTAGGGTGGATGGGAGTGCAGGTAAGCCAAGGCAGCTACTGGTTGTAGGGGACTCTATAATCAGGAAGACGGATAGAATAATTTGTCGCTAAGACCGCCTCAACCGAATGGTTTGCTGTCTCCCTGGTGCCAGGGTTCGGCATGTGGTGGAAAGGGTGGATAAATTACTGGGAGGGGCTGGGGATGACCCAGCTGTCGTGGTCCATGTTGGTACCAATGACAGAATAGATGGTAGGTGGAGGAGCCTGAAGAATAATTTTAAAGAACTAGGTTCAAAGCTTAAGGAAAGGACCTCCAAGGTAGTATTCTCCGGAATTCTACCTGTGCCATGCACTACACAGAGCAGACAGCGGGAGCTCAGGGAGTTAAATGCATGGCTCAGATCCTGGTGTAGAGCAGAGGGATTTGGGTTCCTAGAGCACTGGGCTGACTTTTCATTGGGGTACAAGCTGTTTTCCGCAGATAACTTGCACCTAAATGGAAGGGGGGCTTCTGTGCTGGGGGAGAAGATCTTAGCAGGGGTGGCGGAGTATTTAAACTAGGATCGGGGGAGGAGGAAAAGGAAGACACTAAAGAGGTAGACAGGTCAGAGAGGGGGCAGTTTATGTTGGTGGGTGGTGAGGTGGGCGGTGTATGGGGGCCTAAGGCAGTGGATAAGGAGATCCACAAGTTACAGAACGGTGATGAGGATATATGTACCAGTAAATTTACTTTAAATCAGACAAATAACTGTGGAAAATTAAATTGTATGTTCACAAATGCCAGAAGTATCACAGGCAAAATGGGTGAGCTTGAGGCTCTGATATTAGAGGAACAGTTAGATGTTGTTGGTGTAACAGAGACATGGCTCGCATGCTTGGGGTGTTAATATTCAAGGTTTTACACTCTTTCGGAAACACAGGGCAAATAGGAGGGGAGGTGGTGTATGTCTGTATGTCAGAAGAGACTTAAAAGCGATTGTGAATGAGACAGTGGTCTCAGAAGAGTGTGAGGAGGCTGAAACTTTGTGGGTTGAAATTCAAAGCCAAGAGAGCTTTGAGAAAATAATTTTTGGTGTAATATAATAGACCCCCTAACATCTCTGAGGAAATACAGGGTCACCTATATAAACAGATGGAGCGGGCTGCACAGGGGGGGACCGTTGTGATAATGGGAGACTTTAACTTTCCAAATATTCACTGGGGTCAGGGCTCTTCTTCATCTGTGAAGGGGAGACATTTTATCAACTTTCTGCAGGATAATTTTATGGTGCAGCTTGTAGAAGATCCCACAAGAGGTGACGCATTGTTGGACCTTGTGATTTCTAACAATGAGGAGATTATCCAAAATGTCAGTGTCCGGGAACCCCTTGGAAACAGCGATCATAATATAATTATGTTCCTCTTAAACTTTAAAAAACAGAAACAGGTGGGAAAATCGAAAACTTTTAATTTTAAGCGGGCTAATTTCCAGAAATTCAGTGCTGCACTACTGGATATAGACTGGGATCAGATTCTGTCAAATGAAGATACTAATGTTAAATTGGAGAAATTCAAATCTATCCGGGCTCATTATACTTCTAAATTTATTCCAATAGGTAACAAGTATAGACAGGCTAGATTACACCCCGCGTGGCTTACAGCTACAGTTAAAAGGGCAATTAAAGAGAAAAAGAGGGCATTTAAAAAATATAAATCTGAGGGGTCACCTGAGGCTTTCAATACTTACAAAAAACTTACCAAAATCTGTAAAAAAGAAATCAAATCAGTCAAAATACAAAATGAAAGACAGGTGGCTAAAGATAGTAAAACAAATCCCAAGAAATTTTTTAAGTATATCAATGCAAAAAAAAATGGGCCGGAACAGGTTGGACCCCTTTATTCTGAAAATGGGGCATCGGTGACTGGAGACCAAGAGAAGGCGGAGATACTTAATAGATTTTTTAGCTCCGTTTATACGATAGAAGAAAGAACTTCTGACGTGGGTGGTGCCAGTGCGGGTCATGGATCCTGTGATATACTAGACTGGCTGAATGTAGACATGATCCAATCTAAGCTCAATAAAATCAATGTGTACAAAGCTCCTGGACCAGATGGGTTACACCCAAGAGTTCTTAAAGAACTCAGTTCTGTTATTGCTGTACCGCTGTCTAACATCTTCAGGGATTCCGTAATGTCTGGTGTGGTGCCAAGTGACTGGCGCAAGGCAAATGTGGTGCCAATATATAAAAAGGGCTCTAGAACTTTGCCAGGCAATTACAGGCCTGTAAGCTTAACTTCCATTGTGGGGAAAATACTGGAAGGGTTAGTAAAAGACTATATACAGGCAGTCCCCGGGTTACATACAAGATAGGGTCTGGAGGTTTGTTCTTAAGTTGAATTTGTATGTAAGTCGAAACTGTATATTTTATAATGGAAGTTTTAGACAATTTTTTTTCTTTTGCCCCAGTGACAATTGGAGTTTCAAAATTTTTGGTGTAATTGGACCAAGAATTATCAATAAAGCTTCATTACAGACATCTTACAGCTGATCATTGCAGTCTGGGACTATAGTAACATCCAGAGAGCTTCATCAGAGGTCACAGTGGGCAGAGGGGTCCGTCTGTAACTATGGGTTGTCTGTAAGTCGGGTGTCCTTAAGTAGGGGACCGCCTGTACTGGAGTATGTGACATCAAATAGTATAATAAGTGACAGCCAGCATGGGTTTACTAAGAATAGAAGTTGTCAAACTAACCTTATCTGCTTCTATGAGGAGGTGAGCAGGTGCCTGGATGGAGGAGCAGCTGTGGATATTGTGTTCTTGGACTTTGCAAAGGCATTTGACACTGTCCCTCATAGACGCCTGATGGGTAAAATTAGGGCTATTGGTTTGGCAGAAATCATTTGCAATTGGATTGCAAACTGGCTAAAGGATCGTATCCAGAGAGTTGTGGTCAATGATTCCTACTCAGAATGGTCACCAGTTATGAGTGGTGTACTCCAGGGTTCTGTGCTTGGCCCACTACTATTTAATATATTTATTAATGATATAGAGGTAGGAATTAATAGCACTGTGTCTATTTTTTCAGATGACACCAAACTGTGTAGTGTAATACAGTCTATGGAGGATGTTCATAGGCTGCGGGGTGACTTGGACAAACTGAATGTTTGGTCATGCACTTGGCAAATGAGGTTGAATGTGGATAAATGTAAGGTTATGCACCTGGGGGCCAATAATCCAAAGGCAAAATATGTACTTGGGGGAGTAAATTTTGGAGAGTCCCTTGTTGAGAAGGACCTGGGGGTACTAGTAGATCATAAATTGAGTAACAGCATGCAATGTCAAGCAGCTGCCTCTAAAGCTAGTAGGATCTTGTCATGTATCAAAAGTGGTATGGACTCTCGTGATAGGCATGTAATATTACCACTATACAAGGCATTGGTTCGGCCTCACCTGGAATATGCTGTCCAGTTCTGGGCACCGGTCCATGAAAAGGATGCCCTGGAGCTGGAGAGGGTTCAACGTAGAGCCACAAAAATGATAAGAGGTATGGAGGGTCTTAGTTATGAGGAAAGATTAAAACAACTAGATTTATTTAGTCTGGAAAAGAGACGACTACGAGGGGACATGATTAATTTATTTAAATATATGAATGGTCCATACAAAAAATATGGTGGTAAGTTGTTTCAGATTAAACAAATCAAAAGATGAGGGGGCACTGTCTCCGTTTGGAGAAATCAAGGTTTAATCACCGGGGACGACGGGGCTTTTTTACTATGAGAACAGTTAATCTGTGGAATAGCCTGCCTCAGGCGCTGGTCACAGCAGGGATAGTAGAGAGCTTCAAGAAGGGTCTAGATGCCTTTTTAAACCTAAATAACATTGATGATTATGTTATATTGAATTGTTTCCCCTAAATCCCTTCCTCATCCAATCCCTTCCCTTCCTTGGTTGAACTTGATGGACAAGTGTCTTTTTTTCAACCGTAGAAAACTATGAGAAGTGCCAGTTCCACCAGACGAGTCTTTCATTCCTTGGGTATATAATTTCTGACAAGGGTCTACAGATGGATCCCACCAAGTTGTCTGCGGTTCTCCACTGGCTTCACTAACTACTCCTGGCAGTTCATACCACATTTCTCCTCCCTCGTGTCGCCTATTGTGGCGTTTAAAAAAAGAAAAATGCTGACCATAAGCTCTGGCCTCTGTTGGCTGAAAATCATTTTCTAAATTGAAGTATGCCTTTGCTTCAGCTCCTGTTCTCGAGAGGCCTGATACGGAGAAACTGTTCCAGCTTGAGGGTTGACGCTTCCTCTGTAGGAGCTAGAGCCTTTCTAACCGAGAAAGGGCCCAATGGTCGAACGCTCACCTGTGGTTTCTTCTCAAAAGACTTTTTCTGCTGCAAAGGGAAACTACTCCATAGGTGATCGGAGCTTCTGGCCATAAAACTTGCTGTGGAAGAGTGGTGTTATCTGCTTGAAGGAGCTCTTCATCCAGTCTGTATGTACATGGATCACAAGAACCTCCTATGCTTCCAGACCGTCCAGCTTCTCAATCCTTGACAGGCTCATGGGTCCCTCTTCTGCTGTTTCTGTTTTATGATACACCTTTGTCCACATAGAAGAATGTTAAGGCTGATGCTCTCTCTTGTGCCTCTGATGTCATTGGGGAAGAACTGGCTACTCATCATATTGTCCCATCAGAACGACTGGTTGTGGATCTGTGGATCTGCAGCAGCTTCCTCCTGGCAAGACTTATGTCTGACCTGCTCTTTGGAAGAGGATACTAATTTAGGGACATTGCTTTTGTGTGGCTGGCCACCTGGGGTGCAGAGGTCTGCCGCTCTCATATCTCGTTACTACTGGTGGCCAGATTCAGTCAAGGATGTTCGAGATTTTGTAAGTTCCTCCGCTTCCTGTGCCTGTAACAAGTCGTCACGTCTCAAGCCAGCAGTTCTTTTTTTTTTTTTTTTTTTTCCATTAGACATATCGTATAATAAATGTACATTCGTCAAAAATGGCAACATTAGTTTACAGAAATGTTTTTTTTTTTTTTTTTTTTTTAACTGCAATAACAATAGTATCTAACATATACACGAAAACCACAGACCCATCCATCCCCTCCCCAAACCCCCCCTATCCCCCCCCCCCACCCTCTGCCCTTGCTGGAGATGTGAAGGGAGTACCGAACAGAAGAAAAAATTAACTAATTTGTCCCTAAATACCCATCCAACGGGCCCCCTGAACCAGAGGAGACCCTATGTTCTCCGTTACTCCACTGGTCCCATATCAAATTCAGTCTTCTACCGTTCCCATAACGTTTCTCATATGCGCATTCATACGCTTTGGTACGTAACACAAGATTCCTCCATTCTTTCACCCCTGGTGCTTTATCATCCTTCCAATGCCTGACTAATATTAGTCTGGCAAGGAAAAAAAGCTTCAGCACCAGGTCATTCTTTACTTTCGAGTCTATCGGAATCGGCAACAGGCCCAGTAGCCCCAAGGTAGCCACACGTGGCAAAGAATGTTGAATCTGGCTCTCTATTATCTTAAAAATTTCCTCCCAATATAAACTAATCATTGGGCAATCCCATAAAACGTGTAGGATGTCAGCACGACTACTTTTACACCTCTTACAATTAGAGTTTTCACTTAACCCCGTTTTGAACATCAAAAGTGGAGAAAAATAAATTCTGTATAAAATATTAAGTTGAGTGCATCTATGATTTAAATTGATAGTGGATCTAACCACATTCTTATAAATATCTCGCCATTGTGCCGCTGTGATAAAACCGACCTGATTTATCCATTTTACTTGACTTATGTGACTAAAGTTCTGATCAATGTCAGATCTCATCAAACGATAGATCCTAGACATTTTCAAAAGTGAGGTCTCTAACCCTACGATTTCCAGACAGTTACCCCCTTCGTGTATCGTGAACTTATCGTGATCTAATTCTTTACTAACTGCATGTGCTAATTGACAATACCTAAAATAATCTTTTTCTTCCAGAATCCCCTTCCTACACCAAACCTGAAAGGAGGGTAACCCCCCCTGTTCCCCCAAGTGTTCCAAAGAATAGATCCCTTTCATTCTCCAAAATCCGACATCCTCCATTTTATTTAGTTCTACAAAGTTAAGATTGCCCCATAATGGCCTAAATTTGAATCCCCCCTTAATCCCATATAGCCTCTTAAAATCCCTCCAAGTATTCTCCATCAACACAGCCAATGGGAGTTTTTTAATAGTATGACTTTTCAGTTGTCCAGACTCCAATAGGGTGAGAATAGACTCAAATCTACGCCCCACCCGGGCACTGATGACCTGATATAGAGTGGACCATTTATTTTCAAGGACATACTGTAACTGTGCCGACAAAAAATAATGGTACAAGGAGGGGAGCGACAGTCCACCCCTCTCCCTGTTAACCATTAGTGTTTCCTGTTTAATACGAACCCTTTTCCTCCCCCACAGTAGTTTATTTATAATCGCTCGAATAAAACCAAACCATTTCTTACCAATCCAACAGGGAGAGTTGCATAATACGTATAACATTTGGGGGAGTAAGATAGTCTTAGTGAGAACAATTCTTTCTGCTCGATTTAGAGGTAGCGTATTCCATGTATTAACCTTGTTTTTCAATTTTGCTAATAATGGGGCGAGATTCAAAGATATATAATCATCCACCTTTGGTGTGATCTTTAAACCCAAATATTCACATGACGATGAAATCTTTAGATCCATTTGAGTTAGGTTAAGCTGACAGTCGCTATCAATTGGGACCAGGATAGACTTGTGGGTATTAATCTGGAAGCCCGAAAACCTTCCAAACTCCCCAATCACCTTCAGCGCTTTGGGAACAGATGTATTAGAGTCTTTTAAGCAGAGCAGGACGTCATCGGCATACAACATAATCTTATCCATTGGACCAGCTAATCCTCCACCCCCAATCTCCCTATCAGCTCTAAGTTTTATTGCCAATGGTTCTATGAAAAAAGCAAATAATAGGGGAGACAAGGGGCATCCCTGCCTAGTACCCCTAGACAGTGTAAAAAAAGGGGAGTATTCTCCATTTACTCTGATACTGACCCTAGGAGCCTGATAGAAGAGTTTTACCCATTCCACAAATCTAACACCCAGCCCAAATCTGGACAAAGCTTCCCAGAGGAAGTCCCACTCCACCCTATCAAAGGCTTTAGACGCGTCCAATGACAGGATGGAGCGCGACCCCCCCCGTCCCAACTGAAGGCTCGAAAACAACCGTCTTATATTGGTTTTACCCTGGCGGCCTGCCACAAAGCCGCATTGGTCTTCGTGTATAAGTATTGACGCACATTCTTTTAATCTATTCGAAAGCACTTTGGCCACGAGTTTAGCATCAGTATTAAGAATAGAAATCGGACGATAGGATTCTGCCTCCAGAGGGTCCTTATTTTTTTTTGGTAGCAGGACTATGCATGCCAAGATTCAGGTAGTCTCCCCACTCTCTGTGCCGTCTCCCAAATCTCCACTAACAGGGGGAGGAGAATAGAACTGAATCTATTATAGATTTCTAAGGGCAGGCCATCCAACCCTGGTGCGGAGTTACGTCTAGAGGATGACAGAGACTCCTCAAGTTCCGAAATGGATACTGGCAAAACAAGCCTATCTGCTTTCTCTGTCAATAAGCTAGGGAACTGAATATTGTCTAGATAGTGACCTATCTCCTCTACTGACACCTCCAAGTCTGAGGAATACATTTTTTGGAAAAACTGAAGAAAGATAGCACCAATCTCCCGAGCATTACCGGTTACTTCGCCAAAAGAGTTTTTAATCCTGGCTATCCTATTTGATTCCTGTTGTTTTTTAACTTTATGCAAGAGCCCTTTTGAAGGAGAACCACTTTCGCAATGTGACTTCTGGTCGAGGAAGAATAACTTCTGCAAAGCCTTATTTGCGATGCATCTATTATACTCCTCTTGTGCTTTATTAAACTTATCGAGTGAGTCTTGCGAACTGTTAGCCTGATATTCCCTTTCTCTTTTTTTAACTTCGTCTTTTAAACTCCGCTCTTGTCTAGCCCATTGTTTTCGGAGAAATATAATTTCTGAATTTATTATCCCTCGAAGGAAGGATTTCAGCGCGTCCCAGATCAATCCCACATTATCCGAGGTCCTGTTAGCAGATATAAAAGTACACATTTCTTTCTTAATTTTGTCTTCATCTGTTAATAAGGACAGCCAGTGCGCATTCAATTTCCAAAAGCTAAGGGCAGGTTTGGTTGAGGCAGACAACTCAAGGACCAGTGGGGAATGGTCCGAAACGGAACGGTTATCGTATCGGATTTTCCGCACCCAACCAATGGCATAGTCATTGGCCAGAGCCAGATCAATCCTGGAAAATGAGTTATAAGAGCGATTATAACATGAAAATGCTGGGGCGTCGCCGTTTAAAGACCTCCAAACATCCAGCAAACCTATTTCCTGACAGAACCTGGCGAAGGGGGTGTCTCTTGCGAAAGTATCTAAACTGCCAGTAACTTAGGGAGAGAGACTCTGTTCCAACACATCGGCAGACATGGGAGTGGAGCTTTGTTCCATGGCCAATAGAGTTGAACCTCCCAGGCAGAACATCTCACCTTCCACCGGTCATGATTCCACACCTGGAAGTCTGGGGCACCTTCAACAAGGAGAGTCTCTGCCAGTAACTTAAGGAGAGAGACTCTGTTCCAACACAGCGGCAGACATGGGAGTGGAGCTTTGTTCCATGGCCAATAGAGTTGAACTTCCCAGGCAGAACATCTCACCTTGCACCGGTCGGTCCTTCTTCTCTGACATAACAGAGTTGAAGTCCCCTAGGGCCAATACGGGACATTCACCCACCTTCTCCAGGAACCGCATCAAACTAATCAACACGTCATATCTAAAAGGAGGTGGGATATATACCCCTGCTATAACGCATTTAATACCTTCTAACATAGCAAATAAAAAAACAAATCTCCCCTCTGTATCACACAGGGAGTCTAAGACTTGGAAGGAGATTGACCTATGGACCAGAATGGAGACCCCTCTAGAAAATGATGAGAAGACTGAATTATAAACATGACTGGCCCATCTCCGATCTACTAGTGCTAAGGAATCTTTATCAAGGTGTGTCTCCAGCAAAATCACAATTGCAGGAAGTTGCTTAATAATATAATCAAAAATAATACAACGCTTCAGCCGGTCTTTCAGCCCTCTTATATTCCAGGATATTACCCTAGTGCCCATTGGATAAGGTAAAAGGAACAGCTAGCAACCCATCAACATCTCCAGCAACAAAGCAACCCTCCCACCCATTCCCACTCAACTGTCCTACCATGGTAGAACTCTTCCTGCTTCGGCCACTTACCCGCCCCCGTCCAACCCTTGCTCCCCCGAAACTGACCTAACAAAAAAAAGAATGCCCATCTGTAACATACGGATCATAGTCCCTTGAGATCTAACCAATCCGAGACTTGATCTGGCGTGCTGAAAAACTGGGACTGGCCTTGAAAGATTATTTTCAATTTAGCCGGGAACATCAGTGAATAAATAATGCCCTTGTCTCTCAACCTTTTTTTCACCTCTAGAAAACTTTTCCTTTTTTCTAGGGTATCCCTAGAGAAGTCCGGATAAAGCGATACTTTTGCGCCTTGAATTGATAGATCTTTTAGGTCGCGAGCTCTTCGTAATATCGTATCCCGATCTCTAGATAATAATGTTTTACAAATAAAGGTCCGGGGGTTATTACCAGGCACGTATGACACCGAAGGGATTCTATGGGCACGTTCAATATCAAAGTTAGGGGAGAGATTTTCCTTCCCTATTCTCTCCAACAGCCACTCTTTAATAAAAGTGACGGGATCTTCTCCTTCAGCCTTTTCTGGTATCCCTATAACCCTGAGATTGGCTCTCCTAGAGCGATCCTCCATATCGGCCACTTTCCCTTTAAGAGTCTGATTTTCCCTTTCCGTAGAGGAGATAGCTTTTTTTAATATGTTTATCTCTTTCTCAATACTAACAATTTTGTCATCCGTAATTTTCTGTCTATCTCTGACCTTGCTCACCTCCTCTCTGAGGAGAGAGACATCCCCTCTTAGCGCACCCACTTGCTCTGTGAGGTCGAGTATGGCAGAATTGCAGGTTTTTATAGAGTCCAAAATCTCTCTAAGCATAGCTTTTTCTCCCCCTACTCCTACCTCCTCCTCCTCCTGTTCTTCGGCCTCTAGCACTGCAAATCTCGACCCCTGTGCTCTATTTTTGGGGTCCTGACCCTCTAATTCAGGGTTTTTCTGTGTTGTCAAACCGGTACGAGTTTTCACTGAGGGGGACTTACATAATTTGTCTAATTTTATAGAGTTATCCCCTTTGGACCCCCCTTTCTCTTTCTCCCTGGGGGATGTTGTCCCCAGGGATTTTCTTGATGCATTCTTAGGTGGCATCGTAGAAGGTGTGTGAGCAGCTACCAATCCTGCCAACCCGTTGTAATAGAAATACAGTGAATATAACAAAATAACAATATATGACAGCAGACTGATGAGATTAGATCTATGCCATCTATACAATTCCAAAAGTCGAACCCCCAAAATAACATACAAAATCGTTATTATCTCCTGTACCGCCTCTACTAACATCCACACAACCTGTGGGAATGATTTAGCAGAGAGATAGTATAGGACTAAAGTCCATATGTTGCTAGCTGGTTAGTAAGAGATAAAAGCAGTTATTGATTCATTATTGTCTCTTCCAAAAGCCACCTATAAGGGTACTTTCTGTACAGTCACTGCTAGAGTCCACACACCCTATGAGCATGTTTGGGAGAGAGTTAGTAGAAGACAGCGATCCATATATTGCAGGCTGGTTAGTAGCAGATGGTTGCTGTCGGCGAGGCAAATCCAAATATATAGAGTTAGATTAGAAGGAGCGCAAAATTTTTAACAGCTAATATTAATTTAGCATAGCAGGCAGACTCAGTTAGTATCAGTTAGTAGGACATATTACTAGCAGATGAAGCAAAGCAACGGGAATAGCCAAGAGCAGATACGTCTCACCCATCCTGTAGACTGGCTCCAGAATGGCTCCAGAAGACACCAACAGTCCAGAACGGCATAACAGGAAAAGGGGGGCTACAGGATCCGACTCCTGGCCGCGCCGACACCATGGAGAACCCCACGGCCGCACCACCTTAGCTGCAGACCCCGGGGTCACTTCACACCGGTCAGCGCCTCATCCAAGACCGCGGTCCAGCCCCGTATCCTGACCTCTCAACGGACCTCCAACCAGTCCGACCTTATGGACAAGGAGCCATGAGCAAGAAGCCCCGCCGGATCGATGCCCGCTCAGAGAAGCAGCAGAAGAGCAGCAAGGCAATTCCCCGGACAGCCGGCGAGCAACGGAGGAGAGGCAACGGAGGAGAGGCAGCAGTGCCTAAAATCGAGAGCCTCTAAACAGCGGAGAGCCTCTGCCAGCGTGTCCGCCCGTCCCAGCATGTACCTCCGAGGGAGCGGGGTCACGGAACGCGATCCCCCATCGTCAGCGTCCGACACGCGGCGATCCGGCCGGCAGGGGAGAGCAGGTGAGGTTGGCGGGGCGGCTGTGCAGCGTGACGTCGCTACGTCATGCCGTTACGCCGCGTCTGATCACTTGCCTCAAGCCAGCAGTTCTACTCCTGCCTTTATACCCAGTTGCCCGTGGACTCATATAGCCATGGACTTATTACGGATCTATCATCTTCCTCTGGGAATTCTGTGGTGGTAATTGACAGCTTCTTCAAGATGTCTCATTTTGTTCTGCTGCCAGGTCTGCCGTCAGCTCCTTGGCTGTCCAGTTGGTTCTTCCTCCATATCTTCCGGCTACATGGACTCTGAACTTCTCCTCAGCATACCTTCCTCAAACAGGCAAGTAGAGAGAGTCAAGCAGACTGGGCTGCTATCTATGGCACTTTGTCTCTGCTCGACAGGACTATTGGTCCTCCCTCTTACCTTGGGCAGAATTTGCTGCTCCCTTCTTCATTGTCTACGGACGACTACCCCACCCACCTCTTCCTCTTGCCATTCCTTCTGATGTTCCTGCTGTAGAAGAACTGGTCTTAAGTCCATCTGGGAGCAACCTCTCCATTCTTTACTTAGGGCATCCGCCGACACCAAAACACAGACCGACAGGAAATGTAGGCCTCCTCCAGTCTTCTCTCCTAGAGATAAAGTTTGGCTGTCCTCCAGGTATGCCCGTGTAAAACTCGGTATTAGTTGTCTGGGCCCATTCGAGGTACTAAGGCACATCAACCCCAAGGCATACGAACTTTAGGTCAGAGGTCCTGGACATGAGAGTCGATTAGATATCTTAGGAGCCCGAGGACGACATCCTGAACCGTGCCCTTCTGCAGAGGTTTCTTCAGACCAAGAAGAGGGGGAGGCCGAAGGGGAGGGGGATACTGTCACGGGTGCTTCCCCACAGCAATAAGCAATTAAATTGTCAGATTATATTAGAAAACATACTTTTCTTTCACTTTTCCAAATATTGTATACAGCGATGTCCTGGCTCCGAGTGAATGTCCGCACTCTTGCATTGTTGATAGCATTGCTTAGTTACTTTGTATCATGTGACAAATCAACCTCTCGTAATGCCGCATCACTTCCGATCACACACATGCGAAGCAGACAGACTGCCGGTGTTCTTACACGCTGATCTCTTTGATTGCTGCACCTGGGGGTGAGTGCTGTGGGGGGTATTTATGGGACCTATTTTCAACAGGGGGCATCTTTACCCCTGAGGAAGTTCTCAAGAGAGGACAATACGCGTGGGGAGCCCTCCACCTTCTCTATATCCATCTCCTACCCCCATTGACCTACCGCATTGTTTCCGAGGGGGTACCTCGCCACCAGCCTTACTTGAACTAGTAATGTATTATGGAGCTTTCATACCTTAGAGATTGTTAGGTAGATTATTTATCTTTGTGGATCTGGATTTCTACCCTAGATGGCTGATGTTGAGTGTTACATATATTTACTATTTCTTTCCACTAGGAGGGGTGGATGCTTATACCTTTTTTGAGAGGTTGTAGGTTGATTGGCCATTTCAACTAGTTGATTTTCATTGGTACTAATGTACTATTTTTAAATGATTTTATATGTTGATGTATTTTGTGTCAGGTTTGTTTGAATTGTTTTCTAAATAAAGTCATGTTTTCATTACTTATTGCTCGATCGACACACCTCTTTTTCTTGCATTATAGAAATTCATAGCTAGTGTGTTGGCATTTTACATTGGTTGTGCAGGGTACCAGTTTTGTATTTGCGTAATAAATAGCATTTACCATAGCTCTACATTATATTGTAATAACTTTGTAAACATTCTTAAATTTTTCTAGGATGTTAGTAGACTTAAAATAGTAACAGCAATTTTTAGGAAAATTTGGAAACCGTGTTTATGAACAATTGCAATTAAGAAAGAGCTTTTTAAAAGACTTTGCAATAAGAAACCATCACAAATGACTCCATTCTCAGAAATGCCCCCATCCAGATTTTCAAACCACTTTTAGAAAGTGTGTTAACCCTTTCAGTGTTTTGCAGGAATTCAAGCAAAATGAAGTAAAATTTAGAAAAATAATTTTTGTTTCACTAATATATTAATTTAGATATAAAATTTACAAATTTACAATGGGTTGTAGGAAAAAAACACACACACCAATTTGTTGCACAATTCCTCCCGAGCACGGAAATATCCCACATGTGGGTGTAAACTGCTTTTGGGGCACATAGCAGGGCAAAGAACAGAGTGAGCACCATTTGTTTATGAGTGAGTAGATTTTCCTGAAACTGTTTTAGGCCACCATCATTCGTTTACAAAGACTCTGGGGAATGGGAACAGTAAAAAACCCCAACAAGTGACCCCATTTTGGAAATACACCCCTAAAGCAAATTATTAGGAGGTATAATGACTTTGTCTACCCCCTCTGTGTTTCACAGAAATTAAGGTGATATGGAAGTAAAACTTTGAAAAATAATTCTTTTTCACTAATATATTAATTTAGAATGTACAAATTTACAGTGGGTTGTAGGAACCCCCCCCCCCTCCCCAATTTATTGCACAATTCCTCCTGAGCATGGAAATACCCACATGTGGGTGTAAACTGCTTTTAGGGCATATAGCAGGGCACAGAACAGAGCGCCGCTATGTCGGAATATGTTAAGGAAAATCTGCAAAGAGGTTTCATCCGCAAATCCTCCTCGCCAGCTGGCGCTGGTTTCTTTTTTGTCACAAAAAAGGATGGCTCTCTCTGCCCCTGTATAGACTATCGCGGTCTTAACAAGGTCACCGTTAAGAACCGCTATCCTCTGCCGCTTATCACGGAGCTATTTGATTGTCTGCGGGGTGCAAGAATTTTTTCCAAATTGGATCTTCGAGGGGCCTACAACCTCATCCGCATCAGGAAGGGTGACGAGTGGAAGACCGCCTTTAACACCCGTGATGGGCATTTTGAATATCTAGTTATGCCCTTCGGACTTTGTAATGTGCCAGCCGTTTTCCAGGAATTTGTAAATGATATTTTCCGGGACTTATTGTACAGTTGTGTTGTGGTGTACCTGGATGACATCCTTGTGTATTCTGCCAATCTGGAGTCCCACCAGTCTCATGTACGGCAAGTTCTCAGCCGCCTCAGGACAAACCACCTCTATGCCAAGCTGGAGAAGTGCCACTTTCATCAGAGGAGCCTTCCATTCCTCGGCTACATAATTTCTGATAAAGGTTTGCAGATGGATCCTGCCAAGTTATCTGCGGTTCTTCAGTGGCCACGCCCAGTGGGACTGCGAGCTATACAAAGATTTCTGGGCTTTGCTAATTATTATAGACAATTTATCCCACACTTCTCATCTTTGGTCGCGCCGATGGTGGCGCTTACGAAAAAGGGTGCTAATCCCCGTGTCCGGCCACCAGCAGCAGAAGAAGCCTTCACGAAATTAAAAACTGCTTTTTCCTCCGCTTCAGTCCTTACCCGACTGGATACTGAAAAGCCGTTCCTGGTGGAGGTTGATGCCTCCTCCGTGGGTGCTGGGGCAGTCCTTACCCAGAAGGGTCCCAGGGGACGAACACTCACTTGTGGTTTCTTCTCCAAAACCTTCTCCTCCGCGGAGAGAGATTATTCCATTGGAGATCGGGAGCTTCTAGCCATCAAGCTGGCTTTGGAAGAGTGGCGTCATCTGCTGGAGGGAGCCCGATTTCCAGTCAGCATTTTCACGGACCACAAAAACCTTCAGTACCTTCAGACGGCTCAGCGTTTGAATCCATGTCAAGCCCGGTGGTCCCTCTTCTTTTCTCGCTTTGACTTCCGAATCCATTTTCGCCCTGCAGAGAAAAACATCAAGGCTGACGCCTTGTCCCATGCTTCTGATGTTATGGGGGAGGACTCTGCTCCGAGGCATATTGTTCCTCCAGAGAGACTTGTGCTTGCCGCGCCGGTGGACCTCCGGCAGCTGCCTCCCGGCAAGACTTATGTGCGACCTGGTCTCCGAAAGAGGATTCTGACCTGGGGACATTCTTCTCGTGTGGCTGGGCACCCTGGGGTGCAGCGTTCTGTGGCCTTAATTTCCTGATTCTACTGGTGGCCTGATTTGGTCAAGGACGTCCGGGATTTTGTGGGTTCCTGTGCCTCTTGTGCCCGCAACAAGCCCTCATGACTAAAACCTGCTGGTCGTTACCCGTGCCTACCAGCCCATGGTCTCATGTGGCTATGGACTATGGAGTTTTCGAAGATGTCTCACTTTGTCCCTCTACCAGGTTTGCCTTCTGCTCCACGTCTCGCCAGCCTCTTCTTCCAGCATATTTTCCGGCTTTATGGTCTCCCTCAGCACATCGTCTCGGATCGAGGAGTTCAGTTTGTGTCCAAATTCTGGAGATCTCTGTGCAACCAGTTGCAGGTGAACTTGGACTTCTCTTCTTCCTATCACCCACAGACTAACGGCCAAGTGGAGAGGGTGAATCAGACTTTAGGTTGCTATCTCCGCCACTTCGTCTCTGCCGGTCAGGACGACTGGGCATCTCTTCTACCATGGGCGGAGTTCTCTTACAATTCCCTGGACTCCACTTCTGCCGGTTCTGCTCCCTTTTTTATTAACTACGGACTGCATCCTCGGCCTCCTCTTCCGTTACCCACGTCTGCAGATGTTCCTGCTGTGGAGGACATGGTACGTGATCTGAAAGCCATCTGGGAGCAAGTCCACACCTCATTGCTCCGAGCTACAGCCCAGACCAAGCGTCAAGCAGACAAAAGACGCCGACCATTTCCTGTTTTAGCTCCTGGTGACAGGGTCTGGCTGTCCGCCAAGTATGTTCGGCTGAAGATCCCGAGCTATAAATTGGGACCCCGGTTCTTGGGTCCATTTGAAATTCTCGGCCGCATCAACCCGGTGGCTTACAAGTTGCGTCTGCCTCCCAGCATGCGCATTCCTAATTCTTTCCACGTTTCTCTCCTTAAGCCAGTCATCTTCAACCGCTTCAACCGACAAATTACTCCTCCTCCGGCACCACAAGCTGATTCCACCGATGTCTTCGAGGTGAAAGAGATCCTGGATACTAAGACTGTGAGAAGTAGGCGGTTGTTTCTGGTAGACTGGAAAGGATTTGGTCCTGAGGAGAGATCCTGGGAGCCAGAGGATAACATCCTGGACAAGAGCCTGCTCCAACGTTTTCTCAGGCCCAAGAAGAGAGGGAGGCCGAAGGGGGGGGGGGTACTGTCACGGGTGCTCCCGCGATCCCTGTCACGGATCGCGGGCGCATCCGTGCTCCTTCATGTGCCCCCGCTGCTGCCCAGTCTCACCTACCTCTCCCGGCTCCTGCGCTTCCTCGGACTGCGCCTCCCTAGGAGGCGGGGTCGCGTGCGCTGCTCCTGCCGAAAATTTAAAGGGCCAGCGCACCGCTAATTGGTGCACTGGCTGAACACCTCACCTTTAAGAATCCTGCCTCTTCCTGTGTTCCTTGCCGGATCTTTGTGCCTCATAGCCTTAGAGAAAGCTTCCAAGCGAGTATTCCTGCGTTCCCGTGTATTCCTGCGTTCCTGTGTATTCCTGTGTGTTCCCGCTCCTGAGTCCTGTGTTGCCGTGTTACCTGAGTTCCTCCATGTTGCTGTGTTCCGTGTGCCTGTGTTCCCGTTCCCACCTGCCTGGACCTCCTGTTGCTGACCCCGGACTTGGACCTGACGTTGCATCTCTGCCGCCTGCCCTGACCCTGTGCCTGGACCTGTCTACGAGATTGTCATCCGCTAAGGTACCTCGACCTCGGCTGCCACCGTGGGCTAGTCACACCTGGGAACGACCTAGTGGTATCCTGCCGCAGCAAGTCCAACCCGCTTTGCGGCGGGCTCTGGCGAATACCAGGTGCCGCTAGGCTCCGGTTCCGGGTGTTGGCTAGTTACATCTCCCGCGGTGGCCCAGAGGATCCACTGATCCTAACACCGTCTTTTCTTTTCTGTGGGGGGGATCTCAGATGGGAATTGTTGTCCCGGCATAATTCTGCTGGCGTGACTAGCATGGGATGTGCTTGCACCCTCTTCACCTTCTTGGAACAGTAATTGCTTAATTACTTGTTCTTGCTATGCCAAGTAGGTTACTTGTTGCTGGATCTTGTGGTAAATGATAAAGCAATTATACAATGCAGTTTGCACTAAATAAAGCAAAAGAAATCCAGCTCACCAATCGTACGATCAGCTTCCAGCGCACGGACACGAGGAGATCCCCCACAGACTCAAGGCAATGGCAAATTTGTAGAAAGACCAACGCTTCAGGAAACAGTAGTAGTGTGAAAATACGAAAGTTTTCTTTATTCGTTCCTCTTTAAAAACATATAAAGAAAACTTTCGTATTGTCACACTACTACTGTTTCCTGAAGCGCCAGTTTTTACTAAATGTACTGCAACCAGTGACGTTGCTAGGGTCACAAAAGATCTGGGGCACGGGCCCCAATGCATACGTACCAAATTCTAAGTTGCGTGCCCTTTCGTACACCCCCCCCCTCATGTGCTTCCACCTGAAAAAATGTACTTAAAAAACAACTTTAGAGCTACAGAAAATACAGTAGAAATGCTACCTATTATATCCAGAGCAGAAGTTGTTCTCCATTAAGCTGCCCATCATCATTTCTCTTTATGCAGCCATGCGCTGTGCCTATGGAGATGACCACATCTAATGTTCTACATTTTTCTATCGTCCCTAAATCTTTGTCCCCTAACAGTGTTATCATTCTTCTACCCCTAAAACTCTTCAACCAAATAATGTAATACAGCTGCACACAAAGTCCTAAAAATACTAGTAATGCCCCCAGTGTAACACATTATAAAGCCCACCTTTCTAAGCTGCACATTTTACAATTAAGCCACAATTATGGCCCCACTCTGTATGCCACCACACCCCTATCTTGTGGCCCTTATACTTACTAAAGCCCCCACATTGTGCCACCCACCTAATAATGATCCCTAAATGTGGCCTGACATGTAACAATGCCACCTACACTCAGTAATAGAACCCCACACAGTAAGTGCCCCACATACTCACTCGTAACCCCCACATAGCCCCCACATCCAGTAACAGCCCCCTCACTATTAGCCCCCCCCACTAATAGCCAAACAGCCACTTATAACCCCACAACTAAATGCCCCCATATTTAGTAATACTCCCCACACTTAGTAGTAGCCCTCTACTTGCTAATAGCCTCCATACACACCAATAGCCCCTACACTCAGTAACATAGCTCTCCACTTTCTAATAGCCCCCCTACACTCACTTATAGGCCCCACATTTAGTGATAGTCCCCTTACACTAACTAAAAAAACCCTCATAGCCCCATCACACTAATAGATCCCCACATTCAGTAATAGCTCTCCACTTGCTAATTGCTTCTATACACACAGAAAATAGCCCCCACACTCCCTAATAGCCCCCCACACTTACTTCTAACTCCCACACTCAGTAATAGTCCCCTTATACTCACTAAAAGACCCCACATATCCCCCTCATACTAATAGCCACAAACACACTCAGTAATATTATTAGTAATATTATAGCCTCCCACTTCTCAGGAATAGCCTCCATATAAAGTAATGACCCCAAAACTCCATATGCACACTGTATAACTAAAAAAGAAGAGTTACACTTACCTCTCTTCACTCATGATTTCCTCTCCCCCTCCACCTGCTGGACGGGATGTGGTGACGTCACTACACAGCGCCTCCTGCTCCAGGCTGCTAGAGGGAGCTGCTTGAAGCAGGAGACGCAATGTCATCGCCTCCTGCAGCTCTCACTACAGCACAGACTGCTGTATGTGCTCTGTAGTGGAGCAGGATGCTGACGGCACAATGCTCCACTACAGTAATCATCTCTTTAAGCATCCAGAGGATGCAAATAGAGATGAAAGTAGAGGGAGCCAGGTGACAATATTCAGGGCACCAGTCAAAAGATCCGGGGCTCGTACCCCGGATCTTTTGACCTAACAACACCCCTGACTGCAACCTTTTTGTACCAAGTGCAGGACTTGCAAATCATATTATATGGCTGTAGCATTTGATCATCTATTCTAGATCAACTACTCTCATATGTTTGCTGTATGCTCCTGTATGCAGACTGGCTTAAGGACTTAGGCATTGGTTCCTCTAACAGAGACAGGGGTGCTGTGAACTGCATGGACAGATGTGAGGACAAAACACATCTCATGTCCTTATATTTTGTCAGCATGATGTTTCTCTGTCACAAGTAGTTACTTTCACCCCGTTTCAATTTAATAAAATATAACTTTTTATTACATTTTAGTTAAGAACAGTACAATTTGTGTGTTAAAAACGCAAGCAGGCAGTGTCCAAACTCATAAGAATGTGTTCATGTACAGGAATATAGGGAATACTATCCTTTAAGACATAAAGGTAAAATGATCTAGGGGGGTGGATCAATTCCCCCCTATTTAACAAACAGGCATGTTAGCAAAGGGCTTGCGGATAGGACCAATCCCTATTAATCCCTGTTGATATACAAAATATTTAAGGCTCAATTTCCCTCTAACAGTTCCTAGAGTATTGATTCTCACATAGTCACTAGGTTTTTGGGAGTTAGAGATCACTGTCTACTGCTCATTAAAAATTTTTTTACAATTCAGCTGCGTCCACCCGACATGTTTCTCCGAACTGGCGTCATCAGGGGTATGGGGCTGACTGTAGCGTGATTAGTACCTATGGAGCTTATATAAACTATCCAGTGGGAATCATCACCCTGCGTTACCTAGTGGGAGATTTAACACCCAACAGGATCGCATGTCTCATTATATGAAGGGACGCGACCTAAAGAAACAAAGTAGATTAAGTAGGTTAATTGGGCCAAATACATCAGATGTTTACATCTTCGGATAAGTCGCTTGACAGTGACGTTTCACAGCTTGTCGCATACTAGTACACGGCATCGGGAGTTCCGCGCACATGTGATTGGGCCAGAATCTTTCGGCCGGAATTAAGACAGCGCATTCGCACTGGCAGGATCGGGTACTAGAGTAAGAGAAGAAGTGAGACCGGCGCTTGCACAGATGGAACCTACGTCTGAGATGCATCACTACGATCTACATGTCACATACTAAATCCATAACATTAATATCGTGGGTAAGTAAATTGAACGTTTTTAGACAGCCATATGGCTGAATACATGTCCTTTTGAATATATATCGGAAACATTGTAAATGGCCATCATTTAATATATATTATTACTAGTTAAACCATAAGAACAGATATTAATGATGGGCAGGGGTTTTCCAAAGGTGACAAAAGTATAACCACAGTGAAAACAATGAAAACAAAAATGCAAGATCAAACAAAAGGAACCACTTATGTTACACATATATTGTAAACTTATATTCTCTTTGTATATTGTGCACTTTGTATTCATTTCATGGGGTTGTGGGTTTCATTGCAGTTGTGGGTGTTTCCATTTATTTATGATTTTCCTTCTTTTCATCATATGATTTTTCTTTCATTCATCATGTTATTTCCCCTCATCATGTGACCCCTTTCACTGATCATGTGAAACCCTCCATTTTGTATGTATTTGCACATGTATTTAAAAATATTCAGCTTGAAAAAGGCTTACACAACAGACCAAAACATTGCTGTTAAGATGATGGAATAAAAGTTCACCTTTTTTCATCACAGCTATTGTTGTGCTGCCATTTCTTTGAATTTATCTTTCTCTAGCTATATATCTATATTTCTCTATTGCTATCTATCTATCTCCATCTTGTTCAAGACAACCTTTAAAAAAAATAAAGTTTTTGAAATAAAAATGAATCATTAAAATGTCCTCTTAACACCACCATTCCCTCTATACAAATATACCGGTAATAAAGAACAAAAAAAAAACAACATTTGCGATTTGGTATTGCTGTGTCCATAACAATCTGTACAATAAATCAGAACCATTATTGGACCCTCTTGGAGAACGCAGTAAAAAAAAATTATTTTGGTATTTTATCCACAACATTTTTTTTTTGAAAATACATAAATTTTTTTAAACTGTTTATTACAGTAAAAACAGTAGTCAATCCTCATTATGCAATGCAGAATCACATGTACACAAACAACTTTTTTTTTTGTATTATAAAGCCTATTTTCATAATTGACTTATGCATATAATGTCCATTGAAAAGTCTGTGCATTTTTAAACAAGCAACATTTCGGATTGTCCATTAACAACAAAACGAAAAACGCCATTGCCAATCTGCAATTGTTTGTTAACCCCTTAATGCTATCAGTCAAATATATTGGACGCTGAGCGCTGTTACTTAGCGATCAGCGTCATATATATCCGACACAGAACTGCTGCTGGCTTAGCTCAAGATCGGAATTGGGCCAGCATTGAAATACACTGGATGTCAGCGGTAACTAACTGATGTCCCAGTGTAACACCTGCAGCGCGATGGCGGCATTTAAAAAGCCTGCTGGGGGTTTCTCCTCTGCACTGTCTTTGGGGGCGTCCGATCAGGACCCCAGGTAGTGCCTGTAAGATGCCGTCTGTTACATAGGCTGACACAGCTGATACCCTGAAATAGATCGGTATTGCAGAGTATTATCATGAACAAGCAATCAGAAACATGCATATACATATAGCACAAACCCGACATATACAGCATCACTGCATCTGTAACGACCTGTAGATTTAAAAAAGATCATTATTGAACCCACTTGATGAACACCCATCAAAAATTATGATTTTATGACTACATCCCACAAAAAATGCAATAAAAAGTGATTTAAAAAAACATACGTACTCCAGAATTATACTGTTGCAAAGAACAACATGTTCCGCAATAAACAAGGAATCAACCAGCTCGGTAGCCATAAAAGTAGAAATGTTATGCCACTTGAAGGACGGCAATGCAAAAATGATAGATTTTTCCTCACATTAGGGTTTTATTTGGAAAATGTAGTAAAACTAAAGAAAGGATATCCAAGTATGGTATCCCCGTAATCATATTGACCCATAGAATAAAGATAACATGATTATTAAGCTAAGTAAAAAATCCAGTACAGAATTGATGTTTTTCTACTCCTGTCCTCAAAAAAAGTTCATACATTTTCAACCCTAGGGGATATCAACCCCAAAATGATAACACTGGAAAAAGCCTCTCATTCTGAAAAAAAAAATTGTCATTATATGGCCCCAATAACAAAATAGCTCAAATTTTATAGCCTACAAAAGGCCAATAAGGAAACTAAACTCCTGGCAGCTGCACGGCAATACTTCCCTTTAGCGCTTCGCTGTGCACCCAAGTAACAGCCACATATGGGGGGTCTTTGTACCAAATTTTAAGATGGCTTTCTCTTTTTACCTTTCGGAAATTTGTAAATTTTAGGGCTAAATGAACGCATAACGGAGAAAATTCTTAATTTCACCTCCATTTTGATTTAATTACTATGAAGATCTTAAAGATGTTGATGCTGGTTTGAGGGGTGCAGATTTGAAAATGGGTTGATATATAGGGTGGTTTTAATGTTATATATTTAAAATTTCATTAAAAACTGTAATTGTCACCAAAATAGTCAATTCTGAAAATACAGAAAATTTACAGATTTATAAGCTGCGTGACATCAAAATAAATTATCCAGACATTTCAAAAATGATGAAACTACAAAGTAGATATATGGGAAGTGTTATACAGCAACTGATTTAGGTGGTAAAACTATCTGCATGAAAATGCAATGATTTTTAAACATTTATCAGCCAAAATTTACCACTAAAATGAAGTATAATATGTGTGGCAAAAAAATCTCATGATCGCTTTGATAAGTAACAGTGTTCAAAAGTTATAATCATATAAAGCGACACATGTCAGAATACAAAAAAAAGGGCTGAGCCTTAAAGCGTAACCTTCATTTGAATTTTTTTTTTGTGTATGAAAGGACGTAGTGAAGATTTTTGTATTACAGTTTATTAAATTTTGCTTTGTTTGTAAAATGAAATCAAGCTACTCCCTCCCAAAGACATGCATATTTCAGCAGGTAATAGTGTGTGTCTTTGGAGGCTGCATGAGCTTACATCTAATCTCCCTGTGTTTGGTTAAACAACTCTGGCAGTGAGGATTAACCCCTTTCACATTCAGCTTGACATTTAAAAATTATGCTCAAAGCATACTGCATCCAGGGAGATAGCAGAAAGGGTTAACAGATACAGCCATGTTGAAAACAGGAGAGTAGAGAGAGATCGATCTGCAATCCTGTGGACTGATTTTTCCCTAGCAATTTAGAAGTAACATTGTATCTAAGGAGCACATTGCAGACTGTTACTTTACAAACTAAGGAGAATTTGTTAATGAAGTATATTAGACAAATGTTCACAACTGACCCCCTTCCCACTATAAAAAATCATCTGAAATGACGATTACTCTTTAAACTGCAAAACGGCTGTGTCCTTAAGTGTGTTTATTGCAGCAACATTGTGCAGTGTCGCATTTCCTTATACACACTACCCTTGATAGTGTTTGGTATGTCCCCCTCCCTCCTCCCTGTTAGCACCCGTGTTTCTGGTGCCTAGGGGTATAATTGTAGCATATGTTCTTGGTATCTGAGGCAAAAAGGTTAGAAAGTGAATCTCGAAAATACAATAATTTAGCCAAAAAATAAATTAAATTTAAAAAATGCACCTGATTTAGTTTAACCCCTGTGAAACCCTATTTTGGGTTAACGAACTTCATAAAAGTTGTTTTACATGCGTTGAGAGGTGGCGTTTCTAAAATGGTGTAATATATGGGGTTATACTAAATAATTAGGCCACTCAAAGTGACTTTTGAAAGCTGAGCAGGCCCTCATAGTATGATTTTGGGTTTTTTAAATGAAAATGTGAAAAATGACATTCTAAGTTCTAAGCCTCATAACATCATAGAAAGATCAGATGATGCATAAAAGACATTTCAACATAAAGCAGACATACTGTTAATGTTGGTTATCAAGTTACTATGGAGTTCTATGTGTCGGGGAAGTAAAAAATGTAAAAATTTAGAAATTGCAATTTTTTAAAAATGTTTGCCTGTTTTTTTTTCATAAATAAATGCAAAACATATCCCCTTGATTTTTCTACTAACATTTAAGTGCAATGTGAAGGTGCAAGTTGTTAAGGTCCATTGACTACAGTTGCCTCAGACACCAGCTCTTCTGCAGGAATAAAAGTTATTATTTCTCAAAACAATTAGTGATATGCTACACCATTGTATAAAATGATAGCATGATTCCAGACTATTGCACGGTTTAGACTACACAACATTAACAATAGGGCATAGTTCGTACAAAGTAAAGTTCCTGACCATAGATTAAAATATAGGAAATTCCACTAATATATCTAAAATGTCTCTGTGACCTGTCTTAAGGGACAGACAGTCGGTGTTCTCCTTACGGAGAGATTGCCAGTTAAGGCCTTGGAAAACTTATTTGCATTATCAGAATTCCCTAGTGGAGCCTCTATGGCTTTAAGTCTCCACACGCCTTTAAGGTGGAATTAATTGGCAATCTCTCCATAAGAACACCTACTGTCTGACCCAAGTCAATAGCCTTTCACATAGCCAAATCAGTTCCCTATGTTGTACTGAGTAAACCCAACCAGGTCAAAACAGTGCTGTCTACAGTTGGGAGTCTGTTCCTTATGGAATAGATATACTGGTTTGGCTTAATCCCCCATCATGTTTTTAGACTTCATGTAGGTCATACTTGGTGTTAAGGGGGTTGCCTTTCAAGGTAGCAAAAGGAGGCATTGTTTTCCTTTTAACACCTTGGAAAACTTATTTGCATTCGGACCTGTCTTAATGTATCAACCAGGTTCACCAAGTTTCCCATACAATTATCCCCAGCAGTCATAGTTATGCACATAATTCTTACCCATAGTTTATAGTGTTTTACCGGCTTCCCAATGCACATTTTACGTATAGATTGCTTCCTCAGGGGGTGTGGTTACATTAGTCTAATTTAGTCTTGTATAGTACTTGGCGCCTGACATCATAAGTTGGTGCCTAAGCATCGTTTTGAAATTGTGCCGGAATAAATGTTATGTAGCATCTTACCTTCTGAGTACATGAGTTACAATTGAATGTTGCTAAAAAATGTTTTTATGACAATGCTCTTAATCCCTTAACGCTGAAGCCACTTTTCACCTACCTGACACGGGCCATTTTTTTCAAATTTGCCATGTGGCCTGTATGAGTGGTTATAATTGTTTTACAGGGGTTAAAACTAAATCGGATGTAATTTTGAAATTATATTTTTTTTGGCTAAATGAATGTGTTTTTCATAAAATGTACAAATTCTCAGTGGATAAAATACCAAAACGCTCCACAAAGTTTGATAGCTAATCTCTCCCGAGTGTAACAATACCTTATATGTGGTGGTAAACTGCTGTATGGGCACACTCCAGGGCATCGAAGGGAAGCTGCGCCATTCAGAGCAGATTATGCATTGTCACTTTTTATTGGCTATACAATCTTTACTTTTTTGGCAATTTGGACATATAAGGGCTTATTTTTTGCGACATGAAATGCACTTTACAAATAATTCATTTTAGTGGGTCATTGGCTTATTAATGAGACTTTATTAACTCTTGATTATATGGAGGAAAATAAAATTGTCAATTTTGGTTTCCTTTCTTTTTGCACTTTTTGGGGGTCGTACACCGTACACTAAAAATACTATATTATCTTTGTTCTATAGATCACTATGATTACGGTTGCACCTCATTTATATAGTTTTAATATATTTTTACAATTTTACTGGAAAAAAAACGATCCTCTGATCGCTAGTTCAAGCTGTTCTTCACCTGACACAGTGTAATACAGATGTATTACATTGTGTTCTGTAACACGCTGAGTATGCTGCGCGTGGTCAGTGTGTTACATCCGGGTCCTGTTAGAAGTCAGGACCCAGCTCTGGAAGAGGTTTGCGCAGCACTGGCAGACCCCGGGACTGCGTTCGGAGCAGCGGACCCCCACAGTAAGCGCCGCAGGGGTCCGATTACAGTGAAATGCCCTTTACACTCCGCGGTCAAGCGTGACCGCGGCGTGTAAGGGGTTAACACCCGAGATCGGAGTAACCTCAGATCGCGGGTGCTAGAGGCGGGTGTCAGCTATAATATACAGCCGACACCCGCAACTTCTGGCGCTGGCTCCAATAGTACTGCAAAATGTGGGAATGCACCTCCCACCATGCAGTGCTATTATGTCAAATATCGGGAAGTTGTTAAGGATAAGAATACTGAAAATACCAGGCTAATATAGTATTGAGTTTTATTGTCTTACAACTTTGAAACTGTGTAGACAATGTCAGAAGGTGTACTACTCGCCAGACTGTAAATTTATTAATATTTCTAAGAAAAAAACAGGGTTATGGCACAATAAAAAGTAACTAGAAAAAATGCTTTAGACTTGTTATTTCATGAAGAAATTATTGACATCAGCGAAGTAATATTTGGGGATTATGAGTTGTATTTTTCATAATTTACAGTACATTTATGTCTATAAATTGTGTTTTCTCATATTTCAGTCCATTTTCAAAACCAGCCAGTTCTCACATCTATAAAAAAGCACTTTATGTGGAATACACTGATGATGGTTTCACAGACATCAAACCTCAGGAGCACTGGACAGGTAGGAATGATTGAACACATGTACTGAATATCCCTTAAAATATATATGTCCTGCATTGCTTTTTTAGCTGAATACTGCCACCATGTGGTTGGATACAACATTATGGCATTTATTTGTGTGTGTTAATATTGGGTGACTTGACACCTAATTGTTGATACTATAGAGAACACTGTGACCTACACATGGAAGCCCTGTATTGGAATATACTTTGCGGTATGAGTGTTACCAAGTAGGACGAACAAGGAATCTGTCTCATTCATACTCTTTCAGTGGTCACTCCTGTTGTATTTAGTGCCCACAGGAATGTACAGTATAATGTGTGCATTAGTAAGCACAAAGGGATCCTTGCTTCACAAACAAGCGAAGGAAACTCATATCAGTAGATCCTGTGATCAGTGACTTCTTCTGCTCATACATGTTTGCACAGGGGGTGGAGAAAAGTTGCCTTAACAATGCCCTGTACTCAGTCGTCAAGAACAGCCCCGTTGAACTCCCATTTGCACTGCAACTTCACTGGCAGTCGTATTTAGTGCTTGCATCTTGTCAAATAAGAAACATGGTTCAGTGAGGAAGGCAGAAGCTCATATGCTAAAAATACCAAAGATTTTAGTACATTTTTTGTTTAATGTTACATGCACATAAACAGGGCAAAAATTGTCTAGACTAACAGATGATATTGTCCACTTTTTATGGTTTATTTGCCTTAGTCTGGCATGTGTTTTTTCACTAATGCTCATAAACTATAGTCTATGAGTGATCCGTGAAAAGTGTCTCTGACTAGGAAATGTTTTCAACAGCTTTGTATGGTAAAAAAATGGCTGTGGGCACTAATCTATTGAGAGGTATTGGTTTTCTTGCAGCATACAGCCAAATTTCACTTTGGTGTGTCGGCAGACTGAGACAACTAGACAAGCTAAACTAAACAGTATAGTCTACTTATTATCAACAATCATGCTGTGTGAGTTAGTACAATTTAGGACTTCCTAGTCTGATTATTGATTGGACATAATTTAAATGATGTGCTTAAATTACTGTTAGATGTGAATATTTATTTCTTTTCTCTTGCTGTATAAATGTACAGATTTGTATCTTTTTTCAGGTCTGTTAGGTCCAACAATTCGAGCTGAAACATTTGATGAGATTGTTATTCACTTTAAGAATTTTGCAAGTATTCCATACAGTCTACATGGTATTGGGGTATCCTATGCAAAAAGGTCAGAAGGTGAGAAGCTGTGTTGGGGCATCTTATTCATGGAGGTTTTTTTTTCATAGGGATGAAATAATTGTTTGTTAACTTTGTGACTTTGCAACTTTTTTATGTACTAGCTGTAAATGTGTTTCTGAACCCTCTCTTAGTCCACTTTTGTAAGGTATGTGTGTGAAAACAGTAGTTACTTTTACCTGTAAAGTTGTTTCCACCGAGAGAGGGTCTGCAGATGAAGGACAGGAAACCTGAGTACAATAGGACACTCCTCCTTCAGGCCTCAGTGGTTTACAAAGACTTGAAGAAAATGTTTGGTTAATATGTCAAATACTCCTTCTCCAAAGGAGGGGGAGGGCAATGAGTGAGGGTGAGGCATTGAGAAGAAGATGGCTTGTTTGATATCCCTACACCCCCTAGTATTTGCTAGCTGGGAGCCAGGTAATGTTAAAGAAACAATTATTAAATTGGTGAAATTATTCAGATCAGTTACAAATGCATTTTGGAAATCACTATACTAGAGACTATTGAAACCTATCATTATGTAAAAATGGCCTTCAGAAGACAGTTTTCCTTTAAGGAGTAACCACTCAATAATCATGCCATCAGATAAAGGTTCTTCACTTGTGGTTGCCAAACTGGGCCCTGTGATAGAAGACCTTGACAATCCAGAAGGACCCAAGAATTTGTCAATGAGAGTTCTCTCAAGGGCAAATGCCAGGCTCTTCATGGCCAAACAAGATGACCCTGGCTTGGTCTTCCGTGATTTTCTTTATTGCCTGAGGAATTACAAGCAGGGGTGGGAAGGTATATGCTAATTTCTAAGTTCACTGCAGGAAGATTGCGATCATGGCCAGAGGTTTGCTCTTGTTAAGATGGCAGAATTTTTTTACTGTGTAATTTCTTTTCGTAGCAAACAAATCTGCTGGTCCCTCTAGTAGATTATAATGTAAGCAGTTTGGGCAGTAGCCCTCTAGGGGACCTCTGCATCTTCAAAAGACCAGAAGAATTTTGAACTCTTTGCTATCATTGCAACAAGCTGACTAAATTTCATCAACGGATATATCCACTTTACAGCATACATACACGCCAACTGATACTGTATACCTGTCAAATCAGTGCTCAAGGGATTTCTCAGACTCAAAGTTTAAAATCCATAATTGTCATGTTTATAAATAAATACTGCTTTACTGCTTAGGAATAAACACTTATACACTCACCGGCCACTTTATTAGGTACACCATGCTAGTAACGAGTTGGACCCCCTTTTGCCTTCAGAACTGCCTCAATTCTTCGTGGCATAGATTCAACAAGGTGCTGGAAGCATTCCTCAGAGATTTTGGTCCATATTGACATGATGACATCACACAGTTGCCGCAGATTTGTCGGCTGCACATCCATGATGCGAATCTCCAGTTCCACCACATCCCAAAGATGCTCTATTGGATTGAGATCTGGTGACTGTGGAGGCCATTTGAGTACAGTGAACTCATTGTCATGTTCAAGAAACCAGTCTGAGATGATTCCAGCTTTATGACATGGCGCATTATCCTGCTGAAAGTAGCCATCAGATGTTGGGTACATTGTGGTCATAAAGGGATGGACATGGTCAGCAACAATACTCAGGTAGGCTGTGGCGTTGCAACGATGTTCAATTGGTACCAAGGGGCCCAAAGAGTGCCAAGAAAATATTCCCCACACCATGACACCACCACCACCAGCCTGAACCGTTGATACAAGGCAGGATGGATCCATGCTTTCATGTTGTTGACTCCAAATTCTGACCCTACCATCCGAATGTCGCAGCAGAAATCGAGACTCATCAGACCAGGCAACGTTTTTCCAATCTTCTACTGTCCAATTTCGATGAGCTTGTGCAAATTGTAGCCTCAGTTTCCTGTTCTTAGCTGAAAGGAGTGGCACCCGGTGTGGTCTTCTGCTGCTGTAGCCCATCTGCCTCAAAGTTCGACGTACTGTGCGTTTAGAGATGCTCTTCTGCCTACCTTGGTTGTAACGGGTGGCGATTTGAGTCACTGTTGCCTTTCTATCAGCTCGAACCAGTCTGCCTATTCTCCTCTGACCTCTGGCATCAACAAGGCATTTCCGCCCACAGAACTGCCGCTCACTGGATGTTTTTTCTTTTTCGGACCATTCTCTGTAAACCCTAGAGATGGTTGTGCATTAAAAAAAATTAAATCTTGCACTTTACTTACTTCCTCTTATATCGGACTTGAGAAATTTGCTGAAAGTATGCTAGGGTGATCAATATGAGCTGTAACATAACCCTTACCCTTGATAATATTTCATAGTGATTGCAACCTACTGGTGGATTCTAATGCCACAATTTCCTCCAGACATGTCTTGCAAGTTAGTTTTTCATATGATGATGGTAGCCTGTCTCAACACACCATGCACTCTCTGCTTTTCTGGTTTTATCTTTCCCATGTACCTACAGACAACCACAGGAGTTCAAATACATCTGTGTGTAGGAAGTAATAAAAGACACATAGGCTTAACACCCAGGTAACTCATACTGGTGTAGAGGTTCTCAAAGGGGCTTCAGGTGCTGTTGGCAGAAGTAGTAGTCATCCTGCCAAATACTGGAAACAACGGATGCCTAACAGAGACTATGAAGAATCACTGTGTCATTTGAACTTGCAGATGTATTTATTAGGTGTGCGCCACAATTGTGTACTGTGCACCTAAAAGGGTTGTGGTAGTTTGAGACACACTTTGTCTTGACAAAATTATGTTGCACAGTGTAAATGGAAAGTGCACCAAAAAAGAGGTGCAACTATGTACAGCCTGAAAACAGAGCAGATTTAGAGCTTCACAAATTGATTGTGTGTTATGCAGGACGCTGGTGCTCCTGGAAGTGTTGCCCGCCGTGCTTACGCTCCTTCCAGGCACTGGAACTCTTTCAAATAGTGAGATATACTGGGGATAAGCTGACCGCTGTGCTTCCATGCACGACTTGGCTTGGCTAGAGACGCTGGACATCTGGACCCATCTCTTGAACCTTACTGGCTTGTACCATAGCCGGCAGCACACCAGTCCCTACCGGGACCCGGTAACCACTTTACTGTCCTCTTTACTCGACTGAGCACTCAATGCCTTTGACCCCTGTGAATTTTTTTCCCTTTTTCTACATTTCAGGCTATAAACATAGACATGCAGGTTTGTTTTTCTGAAAAAACAATCATAACATTCAGGACCATGGGAAGTTGGATTGCTTTAGCCTGCCGTTGATAAAGACATTGCAAAGAGGTTTCTGAGCTTGATCACTTATACACAGCAGTTGACGGATGGTGCAGCAATGTATTACTTCTGCCTATCAACTAATGTGAGAGGAGAAACACTGGAGACAGGCACAGAAGCAACAGAGCCTCATCATAATTTTATAATTGTTTTTACAGCAAAACCTGTCTCAGGAATAAGATAATGTGCCGGCATCAGTGTAGCTACAGCATTCTCAAGGTCAGTTTAGTTCATAATGCATGAAATCAAATGGTAGATTTCCTTTAAAATCCCTTTCCTTTTTCTTACTATTCAGGAGACCTTTTATATCTTAGGTAATCCATGGTTTGTTATCATGAAAGATCTTCACCATCTCAAACGGAACCACCAGAAATTTATATAGTCCTTAGCTCAAACCTTCCCCCATTCCCAAAGCAAACACAGATCAATCCATTGGCTCGAAACAAGTTTGTAAAGAAACTTATTTTTCCAATGACCTGTGATGAATTGATCTGTTCACAAAACACTGCCTTTTTACTACTGGACAGTAGTGTGGCAGCAGATGCACCAAAAATGATCAGAATTTCTTAGAGACGGATGGTAACAACGGTCATAATCCCCAACCTCTAAATTTACCTTAACCAATATTTTATTACCTTGGGTGCAACATACCACAAACTGAGACAAATCTGGACACACAGTCACCAAGTCCAAATTATTAAAATCTTCAACTCTTAAGATTAGAGGTAACCACTAAGGCCTGGAGGTATGGGCGAAGGAGTGTCTGTTTGTACTAAGGAAGTCCCTGATGGACAGACCCTCTCTTGGTGGGTGCTGTCATGTCAATGGGGAAAAATGCCCTTTTTATTACCCAAATGAAACACTTATTAAAACTGTTCAAGATCTCAAAGGCAAATTTAAAAACGGCACAAAATCCAGGATGCAAGTTATTTTAAAGGGCGAACAGTCATATCTGCTCAGGCTTTACTATTAGTGTGTAGATAAAGACATATCTTCTCCACTGTATAAGCTTGTTTAATGTATGTATGTTTGTAGGTATGTTATCATGCAAGTATATGTGTATGTATGCTGTGCGTGTGTGTATATACGGTCCCCTACCTAACTTACAGACAACCCATAGTTAATGCGGTCCCCTCTGCCCACTGTGACCTCTGGTGCTTTACTTTACTTCTAGGCTGCAATGATCAGCTATAAAGTGTCTGTAGTGAAGCTTTATTAATAATCCTTGGTCACATTACAGCAAAAAATGTTGAAACTCCAATTGTCACTGGGGCAAAAAAATTTTGTCTGGATCAACAATTATAAAATATACAGTTTAGAGTTATATACAAATTCAACTTAAGAACAAACCTAGGGAACCTACCTTGCATGTAACTCGGGGACTGCGTGTATATATAAAAACACATGTATACAAATACAGTACGTGCAAAACGGACTCTCATGGCACAGTTGCATTGTTTTATAGCACAGTTTTAACTCATTTCATTTAAAAGTGTACACGTGTTGCAAACACCATGTGATAGCAAATGTTCGACAGGCACTTTCCATATATGTACTATACCATGCTATACACTATATATAAAAATTCACATGTGCATGTTATCACTATACGACAAGAAATCAGAATAAACCTTTCCCGTTTTAGGTTAATTAGGTTTAGGGTCAAACTGGCCCATCGGTGTGCTGGTCAAAGGACCCGACACCTGCTGACTCGGCCCCTATAGCTGCCGATTTCTCCCCCTTTTTGCAGTTCAAGACTTCAGCTCTATCTGCGCCCTTCCATCACAGAGTTGAAAACTATGATGATGCAAAGAGCTATGAGCTCTCCATATCATCATTGTGCCTCCTGCTGATGTGTGCAGCAGGCTGGAAGCAGGGGTGTAACTTGAGGGGGTGCAGAGTGTGCAATCGCAACCGGGCCCAAGAGGCCTAGAGGGCCCATATGATGTAAATTTCCTATATGAGATGACTAATACTATAAACAATGCTAAACATTACATTGTAATGGAGGGCCTGGCATACATTTTGCAATGGGACCCAACAGATTTAAATTACACCACTGGTTGGAAGCCACAATATAATGCGTACATCGCCTACCAGCCTGATGTATGCAGCAGCAGAAGAGGAGAGGAGCTGCTGGGGAACTTAATAAGGTAATTATTTACAGAATTTCTTCCCAGAGATGGAGAAATTGGTAGAAATTAGCAGATTATGTGCGGTTGTTAGATCCTGGATAGCTAAAAATTGGACATTTGTTAGAATTTTAGACCTTGGTATGCTACGAGAGAAGATGAATGAATGTTACCGGTATGAGAAATGTATGTGGGAACAATGGCCGTTACCAGTTAAGGGATTTGAACTAAAATTGGGGAGTTGATTTAGCTTACAAATGTAGTTCAACTCCATGGTATACAAATCAAGGTTGCCCAGCAAACATCCAAGACAAACCCTGACAAAGGCAGCTGTGTTGAACGAGATAATCCTCACCCCCAAAAATTGGTATATCCAAAAATTTGTACATGTAGATATACTCCAAATGTTTCAGACCCTGCTCAGGATCCTTTTTCAAGCAATGTGATAAATCCAACATTCCATATATATGGACAACATCATTAAATCATGTAATCATATTAGGTGCATTTTATAACTACTATCACAACTACTACTATAATTACATAATTATTAAAAACAGCCATTAATAACATATAGTGAACAACTTCCATCTGTGTATTAAATATATTCATGTGTAATAAACCCATTATTTACCTTTCTGACTTAGTAACAATATTCTTATCTCCCTAAGCATTCAATAAAACAATGTGCACAGGTCCCTATCACGTCAGGGAGCTATACACCTTCCATATACCCCACATAAAACTAAACTACCTCCTTCCTTCAACACAAACCACGCCATTTTTTGGCGAACGTGCCATTTTTTGGCCACGCGTCAATTTCTATCTCATACATTTATTACTGCATTCACCACCTCCAATACTGAGCAGTTTCAATGGGTCAAGATTACATGATCATTTCTAACACCTGTCATGTCCCAGGACTTGTTTCTATTCATTGACATGTATATGTGTTATACTGCTTTGCCTTTTGACCCTACTGTCTTCCTGTCCCCTAGCTGCATTATTGTAACTCCTCCCCTCTCCCTCATGTTAGCAGCCATCTTTGTCAGGAAAAGCATATGTCTGAATGTCTTTGCTACCCAGGAAAATTATATCCTTTTCACACCGTTGTAACCAGCATTTCTTCAAGATTTCTGCACCAAACACAGCTAGAATCTTGACACTATCTGATAACATGTGACTTGGTGTGAGTACTGGTTAAAGCAAAGATATAAAACTATCTATAAACACCTGCTTACAGCCAGGTTATTGAGTCAGAATAGTGAAAAGGATCATAGACTGCCAGTCCCAGCTGTGGGAACAGAGACTCAGCTACAGTCATAGCAGCCATCGCTCTTCAGTGTAATCTATCCTGTGTGTATTCCATCATCATGGCTGAGGGATACTCAGTGCAGGAATGCATGGATCCCAGTCTGCAATCCAGTGATAAGCACAAACGCTCTGTTAAGCCTACATGGAAGGTTAGAGAAAACCTTGAAAGCCTGCAGCATGAACTTTCATCAGACATTATGAATTTGTGGAAAAGTTTACAGGCACATGTCTTCACCATTTCCTTGCCAGAACATAATGTATTGCCTCTAGCGGGAGCCCTAGAGAAGCTGTCCATTATGCATGAGCATTACACACTGAAGTGTCAAGAATATGAAAGCATTCTGAAAAGAATCAATACACAAGATAGTCTAGAAGAATTGCAAAACTTCCAGCATCTTAATGCTGAACGAGACGGCTTAATATATGAAACTTTGTCAAAAACAAAGACACAAGACATTCTAAACGCACTTCTACGTCGTGATCTTTAAAATTTTCCACACTCAGTGAGCAGCTAATAAAGGCGCGTGCAGAAGCCGTGGCGACTAAGGTTCAGTCCACCTTTGCGCAAAAGAAGGCTGAAATGGAAGCAGAGGCAGCGCAGAAGAAGGCTGAAATGGAGGCAAATGCAGCAGCCAGAGATGCAGATGCAGCAAAAAGAAAGGCAGAAATAGAAGCTCTTCACAAACAATGTGAGCATGCTACTGCCCTGGCAAGGGTGAAGGTTCTGGAAGAAGCAGCCAGTGGGAGTGAAAGAGACAGTGTTGCCTTGAGTGGAATGGATGCAGAGGATCCTCTCAAGCGTACTAGAGACTATGTGTTAAGCCAAAGCAGTGAACCCCAGATTGCTATTACCGTTCCTGACAGAGAAGATATGTCTTCACAGCGACAACACATAATTCCTCCTGCAATATCCCAAAATCAAGGTCAGTACAACAATCTGCCTGTTCATCATCTTGATTCTTCACACTACATACACCATGGCCCTACACCTCAGCATGCTCAACAAGCCAAAATGCCAAACCCTAACAATGGCCTAGCATCATACCAAGCCACAGATAAGCCTATGGACAGTAAGCCACCTCCTGGGATAAACGCCTATGCAGCCTCATTTACACCACTGTTTCTTAGCCAGAACGCCACGAACAATGCGACCAGCATTACTCAGCCAGAATTTCCTTGTCCAAGCTCAGAACGAACAGACCTGTCAGAGTTTGCAAGATACATGTTACACAAAAAATTACGAAATGTGCCTTCAGAACCGCAATTAGTGACCTCGGCATCTGTTGATCCGATCAGAACCGATCAGAACGTATTAATAGACTCAGGTCTGTCCTGAAGCAATTGAGAGTGCTCTCTTCAAACGGTTGCAAGGTTTCTCAAGGATATCTGGCAAGGACAACCAAAAATTTCAAGAGCTTAGCGACCTACTTTCAGAGCTCCAACTAGCCAAAACAGACCCTCACCTACCTGGTCTCGGCTACCTACCATGACCCAAGCTTTTCCTACGGTGAGTCCAGCGGCCTCAGTTCACCACCTTCTATATATGACAGCCCACCCTCCGAGTACAGAAAACACAGAGGTCCAGTGTCCGTAAAAAAGACTGATGTTCTTCCCACTACCTCATCAGCTTCTGAGGAGCTCAGGATCTGTAAGATCAACCAAGGTGAAAAGATTGAGAATAGAGATGAGCAAACACACACGTCCGAGCTTGATACTCGTTCGAGCATTAGCGTACTCGTAACTGCTCGTTGCTCGGACGAATACTTCGCCAGCTCGAGAAAATGGCATCTCTCGCCATTTTGATTTTCGGCGGCCAGAAACAGAGCCAATCACAAGCCAGGAGCCTCTGCACTCCACCCAGCATGACGTGGTACTCTTACACGTCGATAGCAGTGGTTGGCAGTTGGCCTGATCAGGTGACCCTGGAATAGACTAGCCCCTGCCCGCGCTGCTTGCCTCATTCTCTGTCTGGATGCCGTCAGGGAGAGATCTGCTGCTGCTGCAGGGATAGCGTTAGGGTGTTATATTAGCTTAGTGTTATGCAGGAGTGAGTCTACAAGAACCCAACAGCCCTTCTTAGGGCTAGATTTTATTTGCTTGTGGCTGGCACAGTCTGCCAATTTTTTTTTTTTTCGAAACTAAAAGTCATCACAGGCACAGCACAAAATCCAGTTGTGTGCTGTCAGTGTAGGTTAGAAACTAGCCATAAGCAATAGGATAGCATCGTTTTGTTACAAAAACACAAAAAAACACAAAAAAAATTTACAGTTTACACTTTAATTTTGAAAATGTTGAACCCGAGGTCTAGGGGTAGAGGACGAGGGTGTGGGCGTACAACTACTGCAGGGGTCAGAGGCCATGGTCCTGGGCGGGGTGAGACACCACCTGCTGATGAGGGAGCAGGGGAATGCCGCAGAGCTACACTCCCTAGGTTCATGTCTCAAGTTACTGGGACTCGTGGTAGAGCACTGTTGAGGCCAGAACAGTGCGAACAGGTGATGTCGTGGATTGCGGACAATGCTTCTAGCCATTTGTCCACCAGTCAGTCTTCCACGAGTCCACCCATGTCACCGAAATCAGCACTCCTCCACCTTAGCCCCCTTCCCCCCAGTCTGCCCCCTCCCAGGAAAATTTGGCATTTGAACCGCCATACTCTGAGGAACTATTTCTGGACCCTTCCCAGAGTCACAAACCACTTGTCCGGTTGCTGCTGAGCTCTTTTCCGATGCCCAGGTTTTCCACTGGTCGCAGTCTGTGGGTGATGATGACATTGTTGACGTAGTGGAAGAAGTGTGTAAAGAGGTGTCGGACGATGAGGAGACACGGTTGTCAGACAGTGGTGAAGTTGTTGTCAGGGCAGGAAGTCCGAGGGGGGAGCAGCCTGAGGGATCAGAGGATAATGAGGTGACAGACCCAAGCTGGGTTGATAGGCCGGGTGAACACGGTGCTTCTGAGAAGGAGGCGAGTCCTCGACGAGAACAGATTAGAAGAGGCAGTGGTGGGGCCAGACGGAGAGGCAGGGCCAGAGCTGGTGCATCAGCGCAAAATGTTTCACGTAGTGAAGCTCCCCATGACGAGGGCTAGATTTTCAGAAGTCTGGAGGTTCTTTAAAGAAACACCGGATGACCGACGGACTGTGGTGTGCAACCTGTGCCACACCAGGATCAGCAGGGGTTCCACCCCTACCAGCTTAACCACCACCAGTATGTGCAGGCATATGAATGCTAAACATCCCACTCAATGGAACCAAGGCCGTTCACCTCTGGCCGGCCACACCACTGCTCCTTCCCCTGTGTCATCTGCTGTCTCTGCTAGTCAGCCCCCTGCCCAGGACCCCGGCCCAAACACCTCCCGTGCGAAAACCACACCTTCGCCTCCACGATCCTCCACAGCATCCACCAATGTCTCCATGCACAGCGTTCAGCTCTCCATACCCCAGACGCTGGAGCGCAAGAGGAAGTACAGTGCAACCCACCCACACGCCCAAGCCCTCAATGTCCACATCTCCAAATTACTTAGCCTGGAGATGCTGCCCTATAGGCTGGTAGAGACCGAGGCCTTTCACAACCTCATGGCTGCGGCCACCCCTTGGTATTCGGTCCCCAGCCGCCGCTACTTTTCCCGATGTGCCGTCCTAGCCCTGCACCAGCACGTGTCAGACAACATCATCCGTACTCTGACCAACGCCGTTTTTGACAAGGTTCACCTGACCATGGACATGTGGACGAGTGCTGTCGCTGATGGCACATTGGGTTAACTTGGTGGAGGCTGGGACCGAGTCTGACCCTGGGGCTGCTCATACACTGCCGACGCCAAGGATTGCGGGGCCTACCTCGGTCCAGGCTTCTCAGGCTTACTATGCCTCCTCCTCCTCCCACCCCTCCTCCACCTCCTCCTCCGAATTACCATCTGTGGGCATGGCGCCATCAGTCGGTAGCTCTAGGCACAGCAGCAGTGCCGTCGCTAAGCGACAGCAGGCAGTGCTCAAACTGCTGAGCCTAGGCGATAAAAGGCACACCGCCCAAGAGCTATTACAGGGCATCACGGTGCAGGCTGATCTGTGGCTTGCACCGCTGAACCTGAAGCCAGGCATGGTTGTGTGTGACAACGGCCGTAACCTGGTGGCGGCTCTGCAACTCGGCAGACTGACACATGTGCCATGTCTGGCCCATGTGTTATATCTCATAGTTCAGCGGTTCCTCAAGACATACCCCAATCTGTCTGATTTGCTCACGAAGGTGCGCCGCATCTGTGCGCATTTCAGGAAGTCCAGCACAGATGCTGCCACTCTCAGGGCAGTGCAGCGCCGCCTCCAACTGCCCGATCACCGACTGTTGTGCGACGTGCCCATGACGTGGAATTCAACATTAACCATGTTATCAAGAGTTTACCAGCAGCGCAGAGCGATTGTAGACTGCCAGATGTCAACTTCCACCAGAACTGGTAGTCAGGTCAGTCAGCTTCCTCAAGTCTACAATGAGGAGTGGATGTCTGATATCTGTCAGGTGCTGAGTAACTTTGAGGAGTCAACACAGATGGTCAGTGGCGATGCCGCCATCATCAGTCTCACCATCCCGCTGCTTGGCCTGTTGAAAAACTCTCTGGTCAGCATGAAGTCAGAAGCTTTGCGCTCCTCACAAGAGACGGGGGAAGAAGATTCCCTTGTTGATAGCCAAAGCACTCTCAGGTCTGTTTCTCAGCGCATATCGGAGGAGGTGGAGGAGGATGAGGAGGAAAAGGAGGAGAATGTTGGCGAGACAGAAGAGGGGAGCATTGCGCAGTCCTTCACTGTTCAGCGTGTATGAGCAGAAGAAGAGGAGTTGGAGGAGGAGGAAATGGACAGTCAGGCCAGTGAGGGGAGTGAATTCTTGCGCGTTGGGACTCTGGCGCATATTGCAGATTTCATGCTAGGCTGCCTATCCCGTGACCCTCGCGTTCAAAGAATTTATTCCAGCACCGATTACTGGGTATTCACTCTCCTGGACCCATGGTACAAGTAAAATCTTTCCACTCTCATCCCTGTAGAGGAAAGGAGTGTGAGAATGCATGAATACCAGCAGGCCCTGGTGCACAAGCTGAAACAGTATTTCCCTTCTGACAGCGCTAGTGGCAGAGGGTGTACTTCTGCGGGACAAGTAGCGAGGGAGAGTAGGCGAGCAGGCAGCTTGTCCAGCACTGGCAGGGGTACACTTTACATGGCCTTTGCCAGTTTTATGTCACCCCAGCAAGACACTGTCACCTGTCCCCAGTCTCAGCAGAGTAGGGCTGATCTTTACAGAAAGATGGTGAGGAAGTACGTAGCTGACCATACCATTGTCCTAAATGATCACACATCTCCCTACAACTACTGGGTTTCAAAGTTGGACATGTGGCATGAACTGGCGCTGTACGCCTTGGAGGTTCTTGCCTGCCCTGCTGCAAGCATGTTGTCTAAGCGGGTTTTCAGTGCAGCTGGTGGCATCATCACCGATAAGCGTACACGCCTGTCGACTGACAGCGCTCACGAGCTGACGCTTGTCAAGATGAATAAAGCCTGGATTTCTCAGGATTTCAATTCTCCACTAGGTGAAAGAAGCTCAACCTGAATAATGTATGCACTCCTCCTCCTCATTTTCCTCCTTCTCCTCCTCTTTGTACACTAAAGCAGAGGAAACTGGCTTTTTTGCCAGGGCCAACTGGCTCTAGCTATAGTACTCTATTTATTTAATTTTTCTGGAGGACCACCTACCTGCTTCTCTGGTTTGAAAACTTTTTTTGGACTGCCACATACCAGCACTATCCAAATTTAATTGTCTCCATAGCAGCCTCCACACGTCGTCTTTATAGCTGCCTCCACACGTTGTCTCCATTGCTACCTCCACACATCATCTCCATAGCTGTCTCCCAAAGTCGTCCATATAGCTGCCTCCATACATCGTCCTCTTAGCAAACAAGCTGAGTCAGGCAGAATTTTGGGTTGTTTTCATGGCTTCCACATCAAATTTGTTAACTTTGTCGCCACCCTGCTGTGTTATCCACAAAATATACTGGCAAACTTTTATCATTTACTGATATTATTTCAGCGCTTCTTGCGCATCTGTTTACATTCCCCTCACCCACCATAACCAAGCCAATTACTTATAAGAACAGTACTACACTTGATCTTATACAAAAGGTTCTTAGAAGTGCTGTTTGTAGCCCCCACCTGCTTTGAAAATTATACTTTTTTCAAAGTAAATGCTTCTGGCCCCCAGGCCCATTTTGGGTGGGGAGGAGCCAAGAGACAGGGGTTTGGACAGGCGAAAGCTTGCCTGGCAGCGGACTGCCAGCTTCATCCCAAGATTAGGCAGCCTCAGAGGCATCCATGCATACTGCCCCTGCTGTTTCCTGTCCATTTCGCCTCCACGATCCACCACAGCGTCCACCAATGTCTCCATGCGCAACTTTCAACTGTCTATACCCCAGACGCTGGAGCGCGAGAGGATATACAGCACATCATCCCCTTATCAAACGCTCTGTGTCAGGCAGAATTTTCAGGTGTTTCACCAGATACATAATGGAACTCGGCGCATCTGTCGCCGCCATGCTGGAGACCTGAAGTTGCAATCATAGCAGTGCAATATGGATGCCCCATACTGTCGCTCTTAATCATGGAAGTCGTCTCCATGGCTGCCTTCACATGTCGTCCCCTTATCAAACGAGCTGTCAGGCTCATTTTTCGGGTGTTTCACCAGATAAGTTATGGAACTTGGTCACTATGCTGCCGCCATGCTGTGTTATCGACTAAATATAACGTAGGAAATCTATGCCGCCTTAACCAGGCAAAATACTTATACATACAGTGCTACATGTTATCCTCGCCAAAAGGAATTTTTTTAATTGGTTTGAAGCCTGAGTCCATTTGGGGTATGTCTCCATGTCACTCTCTAGCCTGGCGCTGCTGCTGCTACCTCTGCATGCCGTCTTCTATAGTGTCAAGGTCAATTATTGGATGTTTTAGATGCTATCTAGCCTCATTCGGTCACTCTGTCATTGCCATGCTGTTGCCCATAATTTTGGCATAATGGTGTGATTAAGCAGCCTCAGAGGCATCCATGCATGCTGCCCCTGCTGTTTCCTGTCCATTTCCGTGGTGTTTCCATCATTTTCTGAGGTTTCCAGTTGTTTGGCCAAGCTTCCCTGTGCAGACCCTTGGTCCCCTTGAAAAATGCTTGAGTCTCCCATTGACTTCAATGGGGCTCGTTATTCGAGACGAGCACTCGAGCATCGGGAAAAGTTTGTCTCGAATAACGAGCACCCGAGCATTTTAGTGCTCACTCATCTCTAATTGAGAACTCCAATCTCCTATGCCCTATTCATAAGAAGCCGCATCCTCTCAAGAAGTGTATTGGCTTCAGAAACATGCCACTTCAAGAGCGCAAGGAGCTGCTAAAGAAGTTTGGAATATGTTTCAGATGTTGTGCTTCCACTGAACATGTTGCTAAGGACTGTAAAACCACTAAAAAGTGCATAGAATATGACAGTGAGAACCACGCACAAGCGCTTCACCCCTCTCTGTCCAGCCCTACACCATCTACAGATCTCCCTCCTCTGGAAAAGCATGGCGGGGAGAACACAGATCAAGCAGCACAGCCTATCACAGTATCCTCTTCATGTACAGAAGTCTGCGAAGATCTTTGTGAGTCCTGCGCAAGGTCCTGCGCAAGGATATGCCTAGTCAAGGTGTACCCTAATGGTCAGCCAGAAAAGACTTTAAAGGTGTATGCCATCCTGGACGACCAGAGCAACCGATCACTTGCAGAGTGATGCAGAGATCCTGCTTTTACTGGGAAGGGACATTCTCAGGGTGCACAAAATACGTCAGCAAATCAGTGGTCCACATGATGTACCATTTGCCCAGCGCCTTGACTTAGGCTGGGTTATTATAGGCAATGTCTACATTGTCCGAATGAAAAGGCCTACCAAGATATCCTCATTTAAGACTCATATATTGCCAAATGATCGCAGCACTTATTTTCAGCCATGCCCACGTCATTACCAGGTGAAAGAAAAGATTAGTGACTGTAAGGGGCAGCATGACTAGCAAGATGACATTGCCATTTGCCTTCCATAGGATGACAGCCTTGGATCTGCAGTGTTCAACACCACAAGTGATGACAACAAGTTGGCACCTGCTAGAGAAGATAAAGAATTTCTCAAAGTAATGGATAAGGAATTCACTCAAAATGATTCCAACAGCTGGGTAGCACCTTTCCGTACTCCAAGAACAAAACTACCAAACAATCTACAGCAAGCAGCCTCAAGATTTTCCTCTTTAAAGCAAACCTAAAAGAGAAAGCCAGAAATGGAAAAACCCTGTGTACACTCTATGCAGAAGGTGTTTGACAGAGACCTTGTAGAACCTGCACCGCCAATAAAGGAAGGAGAAGAATGTTGTGACTTGCCATCATTTGGTGTGTATCACCCTCGGAAACCAGACCAAATCAGAGTGGTGTTTGATTCTAGTGCACAGTTTTAGGGAGTTTCTCTCAACAATATGCTCCTCACTGGTCCTAACCTCAACAACAGTCTTCTAGGGGTCCTAATGCGCTTCAGACAAGAACCTGTTGCAATAATGGCCGACATTCAACAGATGTTCCATTGCTTCATTGTTAAAGAAGACAACAGAAACGATCTTCGGTTTCTTTGGCACAAGGACAAAGACGTCAACAAGGAAGTCATAGATTATCGAATGAAGGTGCATGTCTTCGGCAACAGCCCAACAGTCCCAGTCCATATTTTAAGTGGTAAGCTTTCTTAGCAGTATCTTGCCTTGAATGGTGATGGGTGCAATGAACCCAGGAGGATCATAAATACTGTTCACAACAGACAAAACTCCTCGCTTGGTGAAAGGTTTATCACAAGCAGACACTTGGAAAGTAAAAGTATCTTGTTCAATGATCCACAGCAGCCCTAGGCTGCGCCCAGGAGGAGCGTCAGAACCGAGATCAAGGCTCTTCAAGTTGATGGCATGATCTTCTGAGTGAAAGGCTTTCATTACCTCATGGTTAGTGGAGATGATCTTGTGAAGTCTGAGATTTGTTGCGAACAGCATCTCTTGTGTTCTGGTAAGAAGATCAACTGTCTCTTAACTTGTGGGTAAAGGTTTAAGTCCATCATCAACAAAGAAATTCCTCTCAACAAACTGACGAGCATCAAAACCATACTCCTTCTCACCTTGTTGGGCTGTCCTTCTCAGATGATTGCTTGTTCATTTCCCATGGTGGAACAAGTAAAAAATAAAAAAAAATGTTTTTCAATTAAAAATAAGTTTATAAATCACTAAAAATGCCAAAAGCCCAAAAGATATAAAGACTAAATCATAACACAAACCCCACATGTATAGTATCACCACGTCTGTAACAATCCGTAGAATAAAATTAAATAACTATTGAACCCGTACGATGAACGCTGTAAAAAAAAACTTTTAAAACCCGCCAAAAATTATGATTATTACCCATTGAATTCCACTAAAAATGCAATAAAAAGTGATCAACAAAACATATGTACTCCAAAATGATTGCAAAGTACAACATCTTCCGCAAAAAACAAGCCATCAACCAGCTCTGTAGACAAAAAATGTAAAATGTTATGCCACTTGGAGGACGGTGCTGCAAAAATGATAGATTTTCCACCACATTTAATTGGCATATTTAGTAAAACATAAGAAAAAATATTCATCTCTGGTATCCCCGTAATGGTATCGACCCATAGAATAAAAATAACATGATTATTGGGCTATATACGATGAACGCGAAAAAATAAAAAAGTACAGAATTTATGCTTTTCTACTCATGACCTCAAAAAAAGTTCCTAAATTTTCAACAATAGGGGATACCACCGCAAAATGATAAAACTGGAAAAAGCATCTCATCCCGCAAAAAAAAATGCCGTCACATGGCCCCAATAACGGAAAGCAAAAAATTTATAGCCTACAAAAGGGGCCAATGAGGAAACTAAAATCCTGGCAGCTGCAGGGCGCTACTTCCCTTCTGCGCCTCGCTGTGCGCCCATAAAACAAGTAACGGCCACATGAGGGTGGTCTCTGCACTTGGGAGAAATGTCATAACAAACTGTATGGTGGGTTTTCTAATTTTCTTTTTTGGAAATGTGTAAATTTTAGGGCTAAATGAACGTATAACTGACAAAATTTGACCATTCTAAATTTCACCTTCATTTTGATTCAATTACTATGAAGATGAAGGGGTTAACAATCTTCCTAAAAGATGTTTCTGATAGTTTGAGAGGTGCAGAGTTGAAAATGGGTTGATTATATAGGGGTTTTTAATGCTAAATATGTAAAAATTTCATTTAAAACAGTATTTATCCCCCAGTATTTATCTGAAAATACGGAAAATCGATAATCTATTTGTGAGCCGCGTGACGTCAAAATAAATTATCCAAACATTTCAAAAATTATATAAATGTAAAGTAGACATATGGGAAATGATATTCAGCAAGTTATGTAGGTGGTAAATCTATGTGCCTGAAAACGCTATGATTTTGAATTTCGAAAATTTTTCTAAAAATTCATAATTTTTTTCTTTTTTTTGTAAATAAACGCAAAACTTATCATCCAAAATTTACCACTAAAATGAAGCACAACATGTAGGGAAAAACAATCTCAGAATCGTTTAGATAAGTAACAGTGTTCAAAAGTTATAACCATATAAAGAGACGCAAGTCAGAATCCAGAAAATGGGACTGAGCCTTAAGCTACAAAATGCCTGCGTCCTTAAGGGGTTAAAGAGAAATAACATTCATACCGAAAAAAATGGCTCGATTTGTGTTGGAAGGAAGGAGGTGGTTTAGTATTATGTGGGGTATATGATAGGTATATAGCTCCCTGACGTCACATGTGCACATTGTATTATTGAAGGAAGATAAGAATATTGTTACTAAGTCAGAAAGGTAAATTACACATGACACATTGGGTTTTTACACATGAATATAATTGATACACAGATGGATGTTGTTCACTATGTGTTACTGATGGCTGTTTTGAAGTGTAATTTGGTTGTAAAAATGCACCTGATATGATCACATGATTAATGATGTTGTCCATATATATGGAGCGTTGGATTTATCACATTGCTTGAAACAGGATCCTGAACAGGGTGTGAAACGTTGCACTTGGGTAAATAAAGCACCCACCCATTTTTTCACATTGAATTGGGAGTGCAGTCTCATTTTTTTTTGGAGTACATTTGCCTGGTGTTTCAAGGCCAGTTTTGGGGTTTGCACCCATATTGCTATTGTTTTGGGGCTGCTGGACTTTCTAATGTTTTTATATGTAGATTTAAATATTAATTATAAATATAGACATATAGAAAGATTTAAAAAATGTGCCAGAATTTAAAAATTGATGGAGGGGTATGATTAGGGGCAATTTGTTCTCCATATAATTATTGTTATGACCTTTTTGTTTTGCTACTCTTATTGTTCGTTTTTTTCTTTTGGTATATATACTAATGTACTGGGTATTATTTTATGTTCTGATTTAAATAAAATACATATGTGATGTACAAAAAAAGAAAAGAAAAGTTGATTATCTGCTGTTTATTTAAACAATACTTCAAAGAGGAAAGTTGGCCATGCTAGGAAGGGGGGGGGGGACATTAAGAGGGAGGAGATGAGAAGGAGTCCAGAAGATGATGGATTCCACAAGATAGGGGGTCCACAATGAGAGGGGGGTCAGAAAAGATTAAGAAAACATTAAGAGGAGGGAGATGAGAGGTTGCACAGAAGATGAGGGTGGCTAACAAGATAGGGGGGAATTCAATAAGAGAGTGAGAGGGGACTGGGTCAGAATAAAAGGGGGGGGAGATGGAGATGCTAGGGGTCCCACAATAAGATGGGGAGATACAAAGGGGCAACACTAAGAGGTGGGTGATGAGAGGAGCCACAAATCAGGGGAGAGATTAGAAGAGGCATATAAGAAGTAAGGGGCCTACAATGAGAGAGGGAGATTTGAGCCGGTCAGAGAAAGAGAAAAACATAAGTGTTATCATGGGACCCACAATAACGGGGAAGATGAGGGGGCTAACAATAAGAGGGGTAGATACTGGAATTTGAGGGGAGAGATGAGAGGCTCCTCACAATATAAGGAGGAAATGAGGGATCACAAAATAAGGGGGAGATGAGAGGGGCCACAATATGAGGGGGAGATGAGGGAAAACAATATGAGAAGCCACAGTATGAAGAGGAAATGAGAGGGAAACAATATGTGAGGCCACAATATTATGATGAGATGAGGGGCCATAATATGAGGAGGACCTACTTAATGCTGGAGTTTAAGTTGTTCACAAGATGCAATTGAATTGTATTTTGAAACAAATATAAAGCACTTCTGGAATAACTTCTTCCTAAACACAGATGTCTTTAGACCCAGATGCTTGTGTTCAGTAAGTAGCAATATGTGTTTTGCAATGTTAACAAAAACTTGTTGCTGCTTGTCAGTGTCCGTGTTTAAAGGGGTATTCTTGTCTGGGCATTCATATTCAGTTTCAGTAACCTCTTGGCCCTCAGCATCCGATATATCGGACCCAACGCTGATGCCGGTTCAGCTCAAGATCTGAAAACGTAAAACTCACCAAAATTCACCACTAAAATGAAGTACCACATGTGAGGAAAAAACTATCTCAGAATCAGTAACATATAAGCTATCAAGTTTCTAAGGGACTACATGACTACATTTATGAGAAATTATATTCACACAGGAACATTTTTGTTAATAACACCCAATTGATAAAATGATTACATATGGCGAATGTAATTAAATGTAAATGACCAGGTGGGAATACCCCTTTAAGTCAGGACTTGAGAAGATATTGCAGTTGCACTTGATGTGCATTTCAAAACAATTGCATGTTGTGAACATGGCATAATGCAGCTTTCACACCGTAAGCAAGATTTTTCAGAAGTGTCTGAGAGCAGAACTGTTCTAGTTGCCCATGGAGACAAATCAGAGCTCAGCTTTAGTTTTGTAAACATCTGTTGGAAAATGAAACTTGAGCTCTGATTGGCTGCTATCAGCAACTAGAACAATTCTGCTATCAGACAATTCTGAGCTATTAGTGCTGGAGCAGAAGCAAATGGCTAAAATCACAGCTGTAGATAAGGGCCCCGAGCCCCCACTGAAGTCTTTTGTCTTTGAGGGCGGTCAGGGACATTTTAAAAAGCATTGTAAATAGAGATGGGCGAATTTGTTATCCCGTATTCACAGAATTTCTCAAAAAAATTTGATTTGGATCGAATCATGATGAATCACGTTAAAAAACAGGTATTTCCTGGCTGCAGAGAGCCTGTAGGGTGTTGTAGAGCGTTGTGCCATGCTTAAATATGCATAGGGAGCATGGTTTGGTCTTCAAACAATGCTGTGTATGACACTCACATGACAGCCGCCGCTCTTAGAATCACTTCACTCTTCACTTCTATGTGCACTTACAGAGGCCAACTTCACCAAATAATTGAAGCAGGAACGCAGCCTGACAAGGTAACGTCTGTGCCAGCTCGAAAGGACCGAGCTGAGGGCCAAGATCCCACTATAACATCAAAGAGTGCACTGTTTTTACACTGACATCAGATGATTCCATAGATAATGACAGAACCTGTTCTGTTAAACGCGGATACAAGTAGAAACCCCCCTAAAGAAGGGAGAGGATGTTGGCAGTAATTTTGCATTGACGTCACTGATCATTTTGCCCTTCTTTTCACGCGTCAGTGTCCTCTTTCAATCGCTCAATAATCCATCAGTATTGCTAAAGCCAAAAACAAACAGGAGTTGATCCAGAATATGACTCAGAGATGAGCAGCATATGGGATACTTGCATGTCCTGTGTGTTCTGTATCCACTCCTGCTTTTGGCTATCAATCCTGAAGCTTTTCATCCTTCTGGCCGATGAAATGAAGGGGAAAACCAAACAGTGGCAATGTAATAGAGTGGTGGAGGGTGAAAACAGCATTATGGAAATAACAGGGTGTTCTAGGGAGACATCGGTCAGTTGGTAGCAGCATGAGTAGGCTGCAGAGTGGCACAATGACAAATTATGGAGGTGGCGTAAACATGGTAGGCCACGAAGTGGCACAATGATAAGAGTGTGGAGGTGGCATCAGCAGCATCAGAAACAGGAGGCCACAGGTGGCAGCAACATGGAAAGCCACATAGTGGCACAATGATATAGTGTGAAGGTGCCATCAACAGGAGCCCACTGGTGGAAGCAACATGGTGGCAGCAACATGGAAAGCCACAGAGTGGTCCAATGACAGAGTGTGGAGGTGGCGCAGCAGCAGGAGCCCACAGGTGGCAGTAACATGGTGGCAGCAACAGGGAAGGCCACAGGGTGGCACAATGATATAGTGTGAAGCTGGCATCAGTAGCAGCAGGAGCCAACAGAGTGGCACAATGATATCGTGTGAAGGTGGCATCAGCAGCAGCAGCAGGAGCCCGCAGAGTGGTACAATGATATATTGTGAAGGTGGCATCAGTAGCAGCAGGAGCAGGGCCCGCAGAGTGGTACAATGATATATTGTGAAGGTGGCATCAGTAGCAGCAGGAGCAGGGCCCGCAGGGTGGCACAATGATATATTGTGAAGGTGGCATCAGTAGCAGCAGGAGCAGGGCCCGCAGGGTGGCACAATGATATAGTGTGAAGCTGGCATCAGTAGCAGCAGGAGCACACAGAGTGGCACAATGATATAGTGTGAAGGTGGCATTTGCAGCAGCAGGAGCCTGTTGAGTGGCACCATGATATAGTGTGGAGGTGGCAGACAATTCCAGTCCCTGGTAAAGATGGTAGGAGTCAGATGGAGCAATTGGCAGCAGATGTGTGGCATCAGTTGGGTGGCATCATCAGAATAGTGCCTGAGGCAGGTAGTTAGAACCCAGACTCATTCCAATGTTTGGAGGAGGCGTCATGGCTGATCTAATCTGATGCATTAGGCATTGGTGAGTTGAAACCCTGGCCGATCCAAACCTGATTCATCTTGACAAAGGTCAGTCTCTACACATTACAGGTGGACTCCTTGGGGTAATGATGGCCCCTGCCTCACTGAACACCCGTTCTGATGCCACACCACTGGCCGGGCAGGACAGCTTCTCTACTGCAAACTCCGCAAGTTGTGGCCAAGTATCAAGTTTGGCTGCCCAGTACTCCATGGGATCCTCTACCTGAAAAGTGATGTCCAAGGAGGCTACCCTCCTCACTGAAGGAAGTGGCTCAATAAGGAATCCAGACTTAAGCTGCTGCTGATGGAGCTGCTATTGCTCCTACCCCCCCCCCCCCCAGCTCCCCACAGCAGCCGTGGCAGTAGAACGCGAGCGATGACTGCCAGGAATCCCCCAGTCAGACCTGACTGAGGATGGACAATATTGCACATAGGCAGCGGCCAACTGTGTGCACAGTATTTTATTTCTCTATATATATGCCAGTTGTCTCTCAGCAGCTTGGAAAAAGTCACCCATTTTTGACCGGTAGCGAGGGTCCAAGAGGGTGGAGAGCCAAAATTCATCCCTATGTTGGATGGTTGACTATTCAGCAGTCAATAATTAGGCAAAGCAGCATGCTGCGGGCCATCTGCGCAAGTGACTCTGAGGGACTCCCGGCCTCCATCTCCACAGTATACTGCCCAGGTGCTTCTGGGTCATCTGCCTCGTCTTCTACATCCTCCAGATGCTCCTGCTCCAACTCTCTTTTACTTTCACTCACCTGAGTGGAAAAATGACTGATTTCAAGCGACTCTGCTTGTGCTCAAATGTCCTTCTCCTCATCCTCTTCCAGTTCAGCCCCCACCGGACTCATGTGGCCATTGTAGTGATGTAGTCTCCACTTCTCTAGTTTCCTGACCAGACAGATTTTGCAGCATGAGTTCCAGGACATGAAGCAGTGGAATGACGTTATTCTTCCCGCTGTCCTGATGACAAATAACGTGGCCTCTTTAAAGGGCCTGAGCAAACGGCAGTTGTCACGCATGAGCCGATTTTTAGTTGTCGCGGAGAAAGCCACACATTGATTTCTTGTTGCATGATGCGTAGCAGTTCCTCCCCTGTGTGACTTTGTTCGCCCAGGCAAACCAGGTGTAGAACTGCGTGACACCCCTGTGCCCTGCACATGTGGTATGATGGAGCAGCACTTGTGGAGGCTGAGGTGGTGATGGAGAAGGAGGAGGTGGACATTGGTGCAGGAGCAGCAGTTTGACAACTTGGAGGAGAAAGCATGTACCTTGTGGAAGTTGTTAGTGTGGCTGGGTAGGAAGCACATTCACCCAGTGGGCTGTAAAGGACATGTACTGGCCCTCACCATAGTTACCCTATGGCCCTGACCATAATTACAGTTCCACACATCCACACTGCCGTGCACCTTGGAGGAAACTGATAAGCTCAAGGACTGGCCCACCTTCTGATGTACATATTGGTGAAGGGCTGGCACAGCCTTTTTGGAAAAAAAATTGCTACTTGGAACTCTTCACCTCATTTCGGCACTTAGTTCTCTGAAGGGTGCAGAGTTCACGACTTGGAAAGAGAGAGACTGCAGTACCAACAACTTAGATAAGAGCACGGTCAGCTTCTGTACCTTAGGATGGCTGGACGCATAGAGTTGTCTCTTTGTAATTGCCTCGCTCAACGACTGCTGGTGCCGTGCGTAGTGAGGAGCAGGAGCATCTGGACCTGGAGATGTCAAAGACAAAGAGCTCCCTTCGGCAGAGGTGCTGGAGCTTTGACTTGCTGAAACAGCATGTGTGCCACTTGGTGTTGCTGCGCCTGCAGGACGGACCAGAGCTGACACCCATTTCTCCCAGGCCACTGGATGGTGACGCTGCATGTGTTGGCACAGGGCCGTGGTGCCAAGGTTAGCTCCCTAGCCACGCTTCACTTTCTTCCCGCAGATACGACATATACCCACGTTCGGCTCCTCTGGTGTCTTTACAAAAAGCTGCCACACCGCTGAGGTGGTAATTTTACCATCAACACTCTGCACTGAGCGATTACTACCGCCGCTGCCTTGTTGAACCCCTGTGCCACTGCTTACTTGGACCTGCGAGTCGGGATTTGTACCCCGCGGACATTAGGCTCCATTTCTCACACTGCTGCCACCCTGCTGACTCACGGCCACAATAGCAACTTGCTGCCTGACGCGCAAGCTATCACTCTTTTCACCTGACGATGATGAATACCCTGCTACACCCAGCTCACAAGTGCGATCAGCTACATCATCGTCAATTTGCGTTTACCAGTCACTACTACTCTCCTCATCGGTGTCAGTATGCACAGCCTGCCTACTGCAGGAAGCAGTGGAAGTCTGCCCCACCTCTTCACTGCCAAGCAGCTGCTGACTGTCCTCAAACACTTTGTCCTCGCTAAATAGTGGCGCTGAGCCCAGACCACCTAGTAGCTCTCTGGCTGCAGGAAAGGAACAGGACAGTGGCTGGATGAGGGCCGCTGACCTGCTCTTGGGGCATGCCAACTAATTGTTTTATCTGAGTAACCCACAGACTCTTGGCTGCGGTTGTCAGATGTTATGGCATGTATGGCAATGTGCGTTATACAGATACCCCACAACGGACTGTGTAATTTCACCGAAAATCACTGTATAAACTATGTGGATTTAACACGTAAATCTGGCTGTAAACTATAGCCCAAAAAGGTATGGCAGTATGCGTCATACAGATACCCTACAACTGATACCCAGTGAGAGGTCCACAAATCACTACAGCAGCCGCATAAACAAATCGCTTCTGCAGATGCATGAAAGTCAAATAGATTTCTTCCTATTTGATTTTGTCACTAAATAGAACTGTTATTTGGGGTATACAGATCCCCTTAACCTCTTAACGACCTGGCCTTTTTTAGTTTTTTCACTTCCATTTTTCACTCACCACCTTCAAAAATCTATAACTGTTTTATTCTTCCACATAAAGAGCTCTGTGATGGCTTATTTTCTGCGTAACAAATTGCACTTCATAATGACAGTATTTAATATTCCATTCCTTGTACTGGGAAGCAGGAAAAAAATTCCAAATTCCGTGAAAATGGTAAAAAAAAAACACATTTGCGACGTTTTCTTGTGGGCTTGGATTTTAAATCTTTCACTGTGTGCCGCAAATGACAGGACTAATTTATTCTTTGCGTCTGTACGATTACAGGAATACCAAATTTGTATAGGTTTTATAAGGTTTTCATAAATTTACAAAAGTTAAAACCTCCTGTACACAATTTTTTTGGGGTATTTTGTCATCTTCTGGCGCCAATAACTTTTTCATACGTTGGTATACGGAGCTGTGGGTGGTGTTGTTTTTTGCAAGTTTAGATGTCGATTTCATTGCTATAATTTTAGGACTTTATGGCCTTTTGATCACTTTTTATAAATTTTTTTATATTTTTCAAAATGGCAAAAAAGTGCCATTTTTAACTTTGGGCGCTATTTTCCGTTACTGGGTTAAGCGCAGTGAAAAGGGTTATTATATTTTGATCGGGCATTTTCGGATGCAGTGATGTGTTTATGATTTTTACTGTTTAATAATATTTATATCAGTTCTAGGGAAAGGGGGGTGATTTGAATTTTTAGATTTTTTTATTATAATTTTTTTTTAAAACTTATTTTTATTTATGGCTTTTGGAAGCTTTTATTTATGGAAGCTTTTATGAATGGCTTCCCTTTACATCCCTTCCTCATTCAATCCCATCCTTTCCTTGATTAAACTTGATGGACATGTGGCTCTTTTCAAACATATAAACTATGTCATACAAATGGAATCTAGAGTGGCACAGTTATTTTCTCCTTATACTGTGAAACCCAGGATTTATTTAAAGTAACATTTTTGAATACATTGACAGGTTGTCATTTGTTTGTATATCCAGCAGTTGGTGTTCTATTCCAAAACTTTTATGAGAAAAAAATGAGAAAGGCACTCAAACAGCTTTGTCATTTTTCTTCTTTTTATTTTAATGTCATACTTATAAACAATAACCCGGAGTGGGGATATCAGGGGTGACAGAGGACATATATCATCCCTTAGAAGCTGGATGAAGCACGAAATAGACAGTCGCTTCTGTCTAGAGCAGCGTTTCTCAACCCGTGGGTCGCGACCCCAGAGGGGGTCGAACGACCAAAAAGCAGGGGTCGCGATCCTATTACGTTTTTGCCGCAATAACTCACTGCTTGAGGATCTTCCTGCTGTATACAGGGGAAGCTTGAGGACCTGTGGTGATGTCATCATCACATGACCCTCTGGCTCCTCCTCTATACAGACTCCCGCGGAACAGACTGCTCTGCTCACAGTAAGTAGAACCTGAAGCAGCAGGGGGGGACACCAAAACTGGGGGCAGGAGGGGAAGCACTAGAACTGGGGGCAGGAGAAGGGCCAAAACTGGAGACAGGAGGGGGGGACACCAAACATGGGGGCAGGAGAAGGGGCAAAACTGGAGACAGGAGGGGGGGGCACCAAAACTGGGGGCAAAACTGGAGACAGGAAGGGGGGGGCACCAAAACTGGGGGCAGGAGGGGAAGCACTAGATCTGGGGGCAGGAGAAGGGGCAAAACTGGAGGCAGCAGGGGGGGGGACACCAAAATTGGGGGCAGGAGGGGAAGCACTAGAACTGAGGGCAGGAGAAGGGGCAAAACAGGAGACAGGAGGGGGGGGACCAAAACTGGGGGCAGGAGAAGGGGCAAAACTGGAGACAGGAGGGGGGGGACACACCAAAACTGGGGGCAGGAGGGGAAGCACTAGATCTGGGGGCAGGAGAAGGGGCAAAACTGGAGGCAGCAGGGGGGACACCAAAATTGGGGGCAGGAGGGGAAGCACTAGAACTGGGGGCAGGAGAAGGGGCAACACTGGAGAAAGGAAAGGGGGGGCTATAATTGGGGGCAGGACGGGGGCACTACAACTGGGGCAGCAAATGGAGGAACCAAAACTGGTGGAGCGGGGACAGTATTATAGTAGTTATATTCTTGTACATAGGGGGCAGTATTATAGTAGTTATATTCCTGTACATAGGGGGCTTTATTATAGTAGTTATATCCGTGTACATAGGGGGCAGTATTATAGTAGTTATATTCCTGTACCTAGGGGGCAGTATTATAGTAGTTATATTCTTGTACATAGGGGGCAGTATTATAGTAGTTATATTCCTGTACATAGGGGGCTGTATTATAGTAGTTATATCCCTGTACATAGGGGGCAGTATTATAGTAGTTATATTCCTGTACCTAGGGGGCAGTATTATAGTAGTTATATTCTTGTACATAGGGGGCAGTATTATAGTAGTTATTTTCTTGTACATAGGGGGCAGTATTATAGTAGTTATAGTAAATAGAAGAGAAAAAATCTGGTAACAGCTCACCCCTTGATGGCTGCAGTCTTATGAGTGGTAATCCAGGCCAGGTGCACGGAATATCCCCTATCACTGGTCCGGAAGTTCACAGTGATGTGTGATAATCATAAGAAGCATAAATGAAAGGAAAAAGCGGGGAATCCAGCATCCATGTAAGTAAATCCAATGGTAAACGACTGTTAAAAAATTATTCCAAAAGTTTAATTCTTCATTGTTAAAAAGTTCTTGTACAAGGACATGGACACAGAAAGCAAGCAGTGTAAGACACAAAAATTGGCTGAGGTAGCACGTTTCGGACTTGTACATTCTTGTACATAGGGGGTGGTATTATAGTAGTTATATTCTTGTACATAGGGGGCAGTATTATAGTAGTTATATCCCTGTACATAGGGGGCAGTATTATAGTAGTTATATTCCTGTACATAGGGGGCAGTATTATAGTAGTTATATTCTTGTACATAGGGGGCAGTATTATAGTAGTTATATTCTTGTACATAGGGAGCAGTATTATAGTAGTTATATTCTTGTACATAGGGAGCAGTATTATAGTAGTTATATTCTTGTACATACGGGGCAGTATTATAGTCGTTATAGTCTTGTACATGGTTTGGGGTCACCGCAACATAAGGAACTGTATTGCGGGGTCACAGCATTAGAAAGGTTGAGAACCACTGGTCTAGAGCAAGCCCTTGCTAGTCCTCTCTCCCACCTGATGCCCCTACTTGTATGTAAGTATGACATTACAATAAAAAGAAGAAAACAACAAAGCTGAATGAGTGCCATTCTAATTTTTTCTTATGAAAGTCAAGACATACATGCATACAATACTATAAAACGACATATAGCTTATATACACACATTATATATACACTGCACACTCTTACACCATATACAGACATATAGTACCATATACAGACATAAAGCATATATACACCCACAGATACAGTATATACAGACCATACTCCACATACACATACAGCATATAGACATCACATATTCACATGCATACATGTATACTCTAACATACACACATGTATACATACCTCCTAACATTTGGACTACAGAAAGGGGGACAAAAAGTCCATCCCTCTTTTTTGTAAACCATGCCCATTCTCCCTCTGCAAGCATAGTATAATATTGACCTTAATGGCCCCAATGGAGTATAATGCCCCCTTTCTGTAGCCCTATGGACCCATGTAGTACGTTTGGTCCCTCACTTTTATTTATCTCCCCATGCTTATAATGCCTAAGCTTTCTGTACTCCTGCCGCTCTCCCCCTAACATTGTGGCCCCTCTCTAACTATTTTTTCCTTTGTGGTCCCATGTCTTCCATCCTCCTCTTACTGTGACCTCCTGTTGCCCCCTGTCTTCCATTCTTCTCATATTGTGGCCCCTGTTCTCCATCCTCTGGTTACTGTGGCCTTCTGTCTTCCATTTTCCTCTTACTGTGGTCTCCTGTTCTCCATCCCCTTAGCACTGTGGGCCCCTGTCCCCCATCCGCCTCATACTGTGGCCCACTGTCCTCCATCCTCCTCTTACTGTGGAACTAGATAGCAGGAAGCATGTTTGTCCCCTTCCCCAAACATTTCTTCTTTGAGCTGCCGACCCTGGAAGATTTGCACATCTGATGTGTACATATTATGCTCCTCAATCTGTAATGTAACATGTGTACAGTGGTGCAAATCTTCCATTATTTAGTGTGTTGTGTTGGGTGCTAGAATTACAGGGGACCCTACTGCCTCGTACTCTAAAATACTGTCATAGATTCTGGATGATGGGGTCGCACTTGGGGTTTTCTTTCAGAAGGAATGAGAATATTTGGAGGTGCTCCATCCCAGCATTCTGGTACCGCATGCCCTCCCGAAAGTTCATAAAAAAATTGATCCACCCCCAATGCGCCCCATCATCTCAGGCATAGGGTCAATGAATGAAAAAACCTGTGAATGGCTTGAGTTACAGTTACAACCTTTAGTTAAATGAATACCTGGTTATCTTCAGGATACCAGGTACGTTTTAAGAGCTGTAGATAAAATTAAGTGGTCAGAGGAATTTTATTGGGTTGGATGCAATGTTACATCACTTTACACAAGCATACCACACACGATTGCAATGGAAGCTCTAGATCATCATTTAAATAAATACATCACTTATGAATTAAATCACAAAATAATCATCAAGGAACTCACATGCTACTTGATGACACATAATTATTTCACCTTCAACAACATTTACAATTTGCACACTCAAGGAGTCTCTATAGGGGCCAAGTACTCCCCTTCCTTTGCAAACTTGGTAATGGCCCTCTGGGAGGAAAAATTCATATACACGGAAAGTAACCCATTTTTAAGTTCGATGCATTGGTATGGCAGAAACATCGACAACCTCCTAAGTCCATCTTCCTGGACTTACAAATTACCATTGATGACAGGGGAAATGTACAGACCAAAACACATAGGAAGGAGACCTCTGGGAATAATATATTGCACGCTAAAAGCTCCCATCCGAATCAATCCATTAGGTGAGCTAAAACGAGCAAAAAGAAACTGCAGTAATGACCAGGATTATAACAGAGAAGCCACAAATATTGTATCCCGTTTGCAGAAAAGAAAATATCCGAATTGGTCACTATATTGGCCAGACGTATAGTTGACCTCAACGATCGTAACACTCTTCTACATAAACCTAACCAAAGTAAAATAGAAAAAACGGCTTCTCATGTTCCATATTTGACTCTCCCATACAGTAACCAATTCACACAAATTAAACAGATTGTAGGAAAAAAAAAATCTGCCGATACTGCCGAAAATTAGCCGACATATTGCAACAAGGATGTAAAACAGTTTCTAGAAAGTCACCAACAATAGGTAATCTCATCTCCCCCATTATTTTTACAAAGAAAGGTTAACAGAACACCTAAGGGACATTGCAAACAGCAAAAGAGAAAATTTCCATAAAAAAATAAAATAAAATAAAAAAAATGTCTCAGGGGCAGTCAAACATTTTGTCAATTCGAATGTATCTAGTCTTCAAACTTATGCCATTGAACAAATTCATAGAAACAAAAGAGGTGGTGACAGACAAAAAATATTATATAATGGGGAAGCTTTTTGGATATTTTATTTAGGCACTAGAATTCCCAGAGATGTTAACTATAAACATGAATTTTAGTATATTAGTAAAAAATTTGTAAAGTCATCAAGTTTACTTGTTCACATTTTATAAACAAGGACATTAATCAATTATTAAAACAATGTATTGTAGGAGAGGTTACCTGTTAATACCTGTTGAACATGTTTACTTTTTTGGGGTATATGTTCACACTTGTCATGCTTTGGTGTTCGCGGTTGCTTGCGGCCGTTTCCTTGGTGCGCTGTCGGGCCCGCTGTGACTAACAGTGCGTACGAGGTACCCGGGCTGCACATGATTTCCTTGTGGGCTAGTGTGAATTGGCCTTAACAATACACATTTCCGGAACAACATCTCAATTGTGATTTACGGGATTGTTGCCTAATATTGGATATTTTATACTATGTGGTTTGTATAGGGTTAAATCCATTGCCGGATGGCAATGCACTTATTAAGCCCACATCTCACATTTTGTCCTATATGCCATGATTAAGAGTGCTTTTCACACTCAAAACGCGTAGACTTGATCCCTTCTTAAACACAAGGTGATGCCATATTGGATGTCTGTTTTTATCATGTAACATGTGGAATACTAAGGAATAAAGATTTGGAGCGGAATATCCTCAGTGCTGGAGTGAATTATTCTTCAAGGGCTAGCTGGAGTTACACCCCTGAAAAACTTCTAGTTTCAGCTTTGTGTATGTTTTCTTATACCTGTTCATTAGTTTGTGTGTGTAACATATTTCTTCCAATGGATGAGATTTTTGAAATAATGGGACTTAATAAATAACTTTTATTTATTTAATTAATGTCTTAAGAAGTTTTCAGGTCAGTTGAAGGATTTTTTTTCTTGATCTTGTCATACTTAGTCTAAAACCAATTCTGATTTTAAGCAAATGTAAGAGTGATCTTTCTTACTAACATTTTTAAAACTAGTTTCTAATTGTAATAGTTAAAGAAGATTATAATATTAGCCTTAAACACTTAAAGGGGTATTCCCATTTGGGCATTTACATTTAAAATAATTCATTTGCCATTTGTAAACATTTCTTCAAAATGTTGCTATGCTGTCCCTTAACCCGTTCACGACTCGTGACGTAATAGCACGTCACGGGTCGGCCACAGGTGCATGGAGAGGGCTCACGCGCTGAGCCCTCTCCATAGCCGGTAAGTCTTTGCTCCATATTGCAGCAAAGGCTTACCGGTAACACCCGCGATCGGTGCCATTGCGGCACATGGGCGCCGCCATCTTTTCGAGGATCGCCGCTCCCCGTGACGTCCTCGGGGAGCGGCGATCCATCGCAATGGTAACCTCGGGTCTCATGAAGACCCGAGGCTACTTCGGGTTAACCCATGCATTACAATGTGTTATCAGCACATTGTAATGTATGAGTAGTAAAATACACATATAGTGCCATACTGAAGTATGGCAGTATATGATAGGATCGTGCAGACACCCTAGGGTTAAAGTACCCTAGGGAGTCTGAAAAATACTAAAAATAAAAATAAAAAAAAGTTTTAAAAAAAAAATTATAATAAAAAACCCTAAAAACTCAAATCACCCCCCTTTCCCTAGAATTGATATAAATATAAATAAACAGTAAAAATTATAAACACATTAGGTATCGCCGCGTCCGAAAATGCCCGATCTATCAAAATATGATAACGGTTTTTCACTGCGTTTAATCCCGTAACGCGCCAAAAGTCGAAAATGGCACCTTTTTTGTCATTTAAAAAAATTTTAAAATTCTATAAAAAGTGATCACAAGGTCGAACAGTCCTACAATTGATAACATTGTAAACGTCATCAAAATCCGCAAAAAACGACACCACCCACAGCTCTGTAAACCAAAGTATAAAAAGTAATTAGCGCCAGAAGATGGCAAAATCCCCCAAAAAATTTTTGTACAGGAGGTTTTAATTTTTTTAAATGTATGAAAACATTATAAAACCTATACAAATTTGGTATCCCCGTAATCGCGCAGACCCAAAGAATAAAGTAGACATGTCATTTGGGGCGCACAGTGAAATCCGTAAGATCCAAGCCCACAAGAAGACGGCACAAATGCGGTTTTTTTTTTCCAATTTCACTGCATTTGGAATTTTTTTCCCGCTTCCTAGTACACGACATGGAATATTCAATACCATCTATATGAAGTGCAATTTGTTACGCAGGAAATAAGCCATCACACAGCTCTGTACATGGAAAAATAAAAAAGTTATGGATTTTTGATCATGGGGAGTAAAAAATGAAAATGAAAAAACAAAAAAGGGCCAGGTCCTGAAAGGGTTGAAAACGAGATGGCTTCGTCGGATACGACCACCTCACACTTTGGCAGCAGTGGCCAGACATGCAGTATTGAGTGTAAATAGAAAAGTAGAATGTTCAGCGGCTCACCTGCATCCCAAGCTCGTGCTCTGGAGTTCGTCTGGACCTCAACGTTGAAAAAGATGAGAAAAAAAGGATTCACTCCGGCACTGAGAAACTTTTTCCGTTTCCAATCACTTTATTTTCGACATTTTGTCAGAAATTAAAAGTATAAAATTCAAAGCATCACCTTGCAAGTACAGTAGGATACTGGCCTAAGCGTTTCAGGTGTTGAAACCACCCTTTGTCATGGCACTATTAAGTATTGGGCCCTGCCTGACCACCTGGCTTCAGCAATCATTACCACAGGACAGCTGTGCGACATGCAGTAACTCCCGGACATTTCAAAAACTTTGTTTCTTTGTGCAATCACTCCAGCACCGGAGTGTATCCGGTGTATACAGTCTTGTTTCTAAGGAGCCATATTACTACATTTATGAGAAATTATCTTCACACAGGTAAATTTTTTTAATAACATCTAATTGAATGTATTATGTATATATATATATGGCAGATTAATGAAAATGAGTGTGAATGCCGAGACGAGAATACCCCTTTAAGGACCAGACCCTTTTTAATTTTTAGGTTTTTTTGCATTTTCACTCCCCACCTTCAAAAATTGATAACTTTTTTATTTTTCTATGTAAAGAGCTCTGTGAGGGCTTGTTTTCTGCGTAACAAATTGCAATTCATAGTGATGGGATTTATTATACCATCCCGTGGACTGGGAACAAATTTGTATAGGTTTTATAATGTTTTCATACAATTACAAAAATGAAAATCTCCTGTACAAAAAAAAAAATTCTTTTGATAACATTTTCGATGCTATAACTTTTAGGACTATGCAACCTTTTGATCACTTTTTATTGAATTTTTAATATTTTTCAAAATGGCAAAAACTTTAGGCGCTATTTTCAGTTACGCGGTTCCGGTTCAACGCAGTTAAAAAACGTTATTACATTTTAATAGACCAGGTATTTTTGGATGTGGATAATTAATGTGTTTATGATTTTATTTATTCCTGTTTATTTATATTTATATGACTTCTAAGGCAAGGGGGTGATTTGAATTTTTTTTTTTTTAATATAATTTTTTTATTTTTTCCTTTTTTTTATTTTTACTATTTTTCAGACTCCCTAGGGTACTCCCTAGGTTTGTTTGATTGATCCTGCCATATACTTCCATACTACAGTATGGCAGTATATGGGGATTTTGCACATCATCTATTTCGTAATCGTGGCGACCCATAGAATAAAGATAATATACTATTTTTATGGTATGGTAAACAGCCAAAAGAATAACACAAAAAAATCTTTCTAAAAATGGATGATTTTCATTTCCTCCACCAACAAAGAGTTAATAAAATCTCACCAATTAGCTATAGATGCCCCAAAATTATGTAAGAGAAAATTGTATCTCATGTGGCAAAAGAAAGAAGCCCCTATAGGTACACATTAAAAAAAGAAAAAAAAATTAAAGCCTGTACAATTTGACAATGCAAATCTGCTCTGAATAGCGCAGGTTACTACCACATATGGGGTATCAGTGTACTCGAGAGAAATTAGGTATAAAACTTTGTGGAGCCTTTTTCATTTAATCCATTGCAAATGTTTAATTTTCCACCCAAAATGAATGTTTTGTGAAAAATATTACAATTTGTAGACTGCCCCTCCATTTTGTTTTAACTCCTATAAAACACCTGAAGGGTTAAAAAACTTTTTAAAAGTGGTTTTTCATATGTTGAAGGGTGTAGTTTCCATAATGGGAAGTCTAGCTATTATTTAGGCCTATCACAGTCAATTAGAAGTTGAGCAGGTCCATCTAAATACGGGTTTTGGTGATTTTCCAAAAAATGTGAAAAATGGTACCTAAATTCTGAGCCTCATAACATTCTAGTAAAATATGTGGAATCTTAAAAAACCATCCAACATAAAGCAGACATTTGGGAAATGTAAGTTATGAATTTATTTGGGTGCTTTGACTATGCAGCAAAAGTAGAGAATTTAGAACGTTGAAAATAAAGAATTTTTCCAAATTTTTGCCAAATTTATTTTTTTTTCATAACTAAACAAACACAAAAGATATCATCCAAATTTTGAAGCTACTGTATATACTCGAGTATAAGCCGACTCAAGTATAAGCCGAGACCCCCAAATTTACCACCACCATTTTACCGCCCTGCGGAAGACAGAAGATAGAAGAAGATAGAAGAGGACATTGGGGGAGCAGCGCGGACATCGGGGGAGCAGCACTGCGCATCGGGGCCACCAGAGGGTGAGTATTTAAGTCTATTTTTTTATTTTAGTGCTAGGCTGGCTATTTACTTGTGTATAAGCCGATTTGAGGATTTTCAGCACATTTTTTGTGCTGAAAAACTCGGCTTATACACGAGTATATACGGTAATTGGAAGTACAATGTGTCACGAGAAAACAATCTCAAAATCCCCTAGATATCTCATAGCATTCCAAAGCTATACTTACAGTGACACAGGCCAGATTTTAAAAATGGGGCAACATCCTAAAGGCCAGCTTTGATCAAACAGGGGTATTCCCACCAAGTCTAGATTCTTAAATAAACTCAAGATAAAATAATAACACATTATATAATTTACTGTTATTATCAAAAATACATCATTTTTGCAGGTATAATTCCAACCTGTCTTACACTGCAGTTTCTCTGCATCGCTCCCCCCCTCACACCCCCCCCCCCCCCGATCTCTCATCTGTCTCAACTCTCTTTTTCTATGTGTCAGATACTAGTGAATGTTCAGAAGATAAATTAAAGTGTTAATAGACTTGGACCCTAATTATGTGGGGTTAAAATTTGAAAAACTTTCTTTTATGGGCAAACCCCTTCATCTCAGTCCCCAGTTGGTTGGTTGATGTATACTTAATTATCCACAAACTTTTTTTTTTTTTTGCAAAAGCTAAGATTTAGCAGAAATCTTATCTTGAAAATAAGCAAATTACCAAGAATTTTTTTTTTAGCCAAGCATATCAATCTACTTGTGTTGAGGACTCTCTAAAGACAAAGGAATATTTACAATTTGGTCAATATTCCGGGCTTGAGATCAACTGGAAGAAATACTGTTTAGTGCTAATAGGAGGGCAAGGAATAAAAAGAAGGTGATATAACACTATGTCAGGGATCTTTTAGATATTTAGGGGTAGTGGTTTCTTCCAATATAAAGGAATATGAATTACTGATTTAAAACCCCTTATTATCTCGGTATGGAATAGAACACGTGATTGGGAAAGACTGCCCCTCTCCTTTGCAGACAGAATCACTCTTGTAAAAATGATCCCTCTCCCTCAGATACTGTTTTATCTTTCAGCCTGCCCAATCTGGTTGGATAGTTCTTTTTTTTTTAATTATTGAAGCATTACTTAAAGGGGTATTCTCGTCTGGGCACTCACATTCAGTTTGATAAATATGCCATATATAAACATTTCTTCAATTAGATGTTATTAAAAAAAATGTTCCTGTGTGAAGATAATTTCTCATAAATGTAGTGATTTTGTCCCTTAGAAACGAGATAGCTTCCTCAGATACGGCCACCTCTGCCTGAGAGATTGCACAAATAAACAAAAAGATTTTGTATATCAAATGTCCGGGAGTAACTGCATGTCCCACAGCCGTCCTGTGGTAATGATTGCTGAATCCTGGAGGTACGGCAGGACTTTATAGCGTAAGTCTGGCCACTGCTGCCAGAGTGTGACGTGGTCGTATCCGAGGAAGCCATCTGGTTTCTAAGGGACCAAATCACTACATTTATGAAAAATTATCTTCACACAGGAACATTTTTTTAATAACATCCAACTGAAGAAATGTTTATATTTGGCAGATTAGTGAAATTGAATGTGAGTGCCCAGACGAGAATACCCCTTTAACAAACTAATTTGGGCAGGAAAAGAGTCGGAGTCAGAAAACGTGTCCTGCTTTTTATTGTTGCTGTACCATTTGAATGAAGAATAAAGTGAGCTGATGTGACTTTGTATGCCAGGTTTTTTCTCTATATGTGGAACTTTTGAACTGTGCCAACCCCCTGGGCACCACTGGTAACAAGCCATCCAAAACTTTGTGCTAAGTTGAGGAGGGAGGACTGGGCCTACCCTTTTTCTTTGGCTACTATTTGGCTGCCCAAGTATCAAGAATAAAAGGATGAAAAGACACAATAGAACTAGAGACTTTAATATCGGAGGAAGTAATCCAAAATCCCCCTTGGAAATATTAGCAGGAAGAATAAATCCAGACAGGGAGGTTGGAGCAATTAAATTATCATTGTGTAACAGTTGGAAAGTGGTGAAAAGCTGGTTAAAGATTAAAGGGATATTAGAAGTCATCTCATTATGGTATAATCTGGCCTTCCTAGAATTGGTGAACTTGGAGGATAAAGTTTTTTTGGAAAGTAGGGGAATTAATTGGTTACCGCAAGTGTTAGAAGATGGGAAAGTAAAAGATTTTTCTTTATTTAAAACAAAATTATCACTACGGGATGGGGATTTTCTGCGTTATTTAAAGTTGGCACACATGATAAAATCTATTTCAGTTCACGAAAATTTAAGAATAGTATTGCACCAACTGATATTGATATTCTATTAATAACACTTTGAATAAGAGGGGTACTCCTTAAAGAGTTAATAAACACTTGGTTACAGGAGGGAGGGAGGGAGTTAAACACAAGTCACGGGCGCATTGGGAAAATTGGGCAGGAGGGATTTCATGGGAGGATTGGGGGAGGATATATAGAAATGTTAAGGCAGATGTGAAAGCAAGAAAGCAGACTTTGTTCATAACACCTGATCTTGTTCAAAAATTGGTAAATACTGGGAGGAAATATTTGAACATATTAACGAAGTGCTAGGGCTATCTCTGACCCCCACAATAGATATGGCAATTATTGGTAGGATAAATTCTAAAGAAATAGGTGAAGGCAATTGTTTTTTTTTTGCTAAGACTAATGACAATAGCAAAAGTTTTGATCACCAGAGAATGGGGTAGTAAAACAGTACCAAATGTAAACTATGATGAACGTGCAGGAACAAGGGAGATTCACATGCCAGATTTTATCCTGTTCAAGCCATCTGTGAATCCCCCATCATTATCCCTTAATTCCCCTTAGCCTTATCTTGTATAATTCTTGGAAACTTTTTTACTAGAAAGACTGATTTCCCCCCACCATTTTTAAACCAGAGACAAAGGTTTATAAAATCTCAGACCAATATTTTTGCTTGGGACAGTTAAAGAGTTTTGGTCCATCTCTGCTGAAGGGCAAAATACATTTTTGGAAATGGAGTAGCCGGGGGATCATAATGCCCCAATTCCCAAGGTTCTAGCATGCTTGGACTCTGAGATATAAATATCTTGGGATGGGAATATAGCAAATTGGGCAGGTTTGGTATTAATGCGATAAAGGGATTCACCTGGATCCAATGATACCAGAACCCTATGACTTCCCCTTGAGAAGCTATGACTTCTTCAAGGTTCTGGACTTAATAACAGGTGGGAGGGACCTATGAGCCCTCCTGGGGGTATGTCTGCACCTAATATAATCAGAGCACTCCTGATGCCCTTATCTGTCTTCTTGAAAACCATTTACCATCAAGTGCAGAAGGATCATTAAGTATGGCCTATCTGTATTCATCAGGCCCACACACATGGTAACTAACATACAAATTGCTTATACTTGTAGTTCTACCGGTGTTATTTGTACTCTGTTAACTGTGTGTATATATATATAATATTGTGTGTACTGTTTGTCTTAAAGCAATTAAACATAAAATGTAACCTGTGTTGCTCTTTTATCTCAATCCACGAATCCCCATGTCCATGTCTCGGTTATATACATGCTACTGGGTTGGTTCCTCACCCTATAAAATCCTGTTACGAACCAGGCTTATATTAAAGGAGAACTGGTGGCAGCTTATTGGTTTGATAATAAGGGTTGGGATTTATTGTTGTGCCATATTCGGAGGTTGTGTGGACAAATCTAAATCACTTCCTGCACCTCTCAGAACCTGTGCATTCTGGGAATGTCTATAAAAAGGATAATTCATTGAAATTTGATAACCTCAGGGGTTTGAAATGTAACAGATTTCTTCACATAAATAAATTGTACAATTTCATATTAAAAATAAACAATACAAAAAAATACAAGCTGAAAAAAGCGCAGTTTTGGGAGGTTTGCAAAAATGTGGGGAAATTGGACATAATATTCTAAGCGTGCATTCTTAGTCTAAGGAACAGTGGTTAAGTTTGAAATGTCTCCCCCCCACCTTTGAAAACAAACAGAACGATGCCTACTTTGTGCTGCTCATCCTTTTCTTTCCAAAGTTATGGCATTTTCTGTTCTAAAAGTGTTTGACAAAGATCTTTCTTACTAGAAGTGAAGTGGGCGGATACTAATGTCTGTCTATAACCTCAGGCTGAGGCTAGTTCACTTGTCCACAGATCCCATGATGCCTTGTGTTCTCTTTCAAAGTAATTTAGCACTAAATGTATTTAGTTTCCCACAAGTAAATCCAGTGAATACTGCACAGCGCACATACAGGATGTATGTGGTGACAGCCTGGCAGCTTCCATCACATGGTGAAGCAGGAAACATGTAATATGTGGTAGAAATCATTAGTACATGAAGTCTTAGCCTGTGCTGTGTGAGCACTAAGGGTTAATATCTGAACTGGCTGATCTAGACAGAGCTAATACTGTCTTATGACAAGGTGGGGGAAGTGAGAAAGGCAGAGAAACGTATGTAGAATCACAGACTGGGATGGAAGGACTGGTAAGGAATAGGGAAGATCTTGTGCTTCACTATTCTGTGAAGGAAACATCTGCATTCACTGTTCTGTACAGTTACAGCCCTGCTACATTCACTGTTACATGACCTTCTCCCCTATGAGCAGGGAGCAGCAGCTCCTCCAATCCCATGAAACTGACTCAGAAACTTAGTGTAAACAACATAGGGATTCATAGGGCTTATCAGCACATAGAGATGAAGCAGCTATTGCAGCAATGAGGTACTCTGAGGGGGATTGCAAAGAAACTACTGGATGTAGGTAGCAAAGATAATAGGCAAAGTTGTTTTACATCGCAAGAAAAAAACCTTGGGGAAAAAAACCCTTTACAGTTGCTCTTTAAGATTGTAACGAAAAATTGATGTTGTAAATTGAAAAATGTTTGTTTTTCTTTTTGTCTAAATAAGCATATATTTTGTATAGTAAAAACTACTAAAATTACTCAAAATACTGACCAAGGAATTTTTAAAATCCGCTTAAAAGGTCTGGATCCTGTCACCAGAAAAAATGATACTCCTGAATTCCATGTAATTGTAATACTATGTTATTAAAACTTTCTAGGCATTTTTATGTTAAAACGAAACACCCTGGTCAATGTTTTCTCATGGTTTTCCATAGTTATGACCTGCAGTTTTCCTCTGCCTCCAGTTGTACACGTCTCCTGTGTACACGTGTACAGAATCTTCAGTCCTATGAATTGCCCAGCTGCACCTATTTACATATAGAGGCTATGCTCTCTTTGTGCTGATGCTGAATAATGCCAATGTTACATATCTCTATGTTTAGCATTGGGTAGGGGGAACATGCATGCGCTCATGCCTTTCTAGGATTTCAAGATGTAGTTTGAAAAAGGACATAAGTGACAAACCATCTTGGAGTTGTTAGCAATCTGCAATGCTCAAGACCTTGGAAGTTAGGATAATAGCTTAGATAATATCCCCCCAAAATTGTAAGAAGATGTGACAGAGAAAAAGACCAACCCAGTGAATGCTACGTTTGTTTTTGAAAAATAAGTAAATGAAATACCTCTTAACATTAATTAATATCAATTATGCTAATAAAACATTTTTCATATTTTCTTTAGGTGCAGGATACAGCGATGGGACTGATATATTGGAAAAAGCAGATGATGCGGTTCCACCTGGACAAACATATACTTACATTTGGAAAATTCCAGAAAACTATGGGCCAGCTGAATCTGACCCCACCTGTTTAACTTCTGTGTATTACTCTCACAGTAACTCCTCTTTTGATATCAATTCAGGATTAATGGGAGCAATCCTTATCTGTAAACCAGGTAAGATGGGCATTTATCCCCCTAGGGTTTACTAGTACTAAGGGGTCTTTCTGGTCAAGATGGAAAATAATGTCTTTCTACTTAAGAAACCCATGCTTCTACTGAAGTAACGCATGCTTCATCTTCGTAAAAGTGTAACACATATATAGACTAATAATAACTTATGTAGTATTTGTACTATTTTGAAATAAAAATATTACAAAAGGCAAGTTTTGTATTCATGGTTTATAGAGTTGATAAAATCACATGCCTTCAGGAGATGTGTTGTAGGTCATGGTTGAAACTGTGGTAGGTAGTTATTAATCTAATTGTCTAGGTTACTGTATTCCAGAGGGTTGGTTCTGCTTGTGAGAAGTTTTGGAAACAAGAGTGATCAGTTTGTATTATAGAGGATATTAAACCAACTTTTTAAATTACCATCTCACAAGGAAATATTATTAAGCTTACTTGTTACTCAAGTAAAAAGCCCAGTTTTGTAAATTTTACATCCTGTGAGCCGCTTTGGGTGTGAATGCCGTGGTCCGTTGTATTTACTATAGCTATGTTAGGTCTAACCTGGCAGACATTTCATTTTGCACCACTGTATATACTAAGAAGACAGAGCCTTGTAATGTATACATTGTCCAGTAAGCTGGTGGTGGTGGTGGGGGGGGGGGGGTACTAAGGCTGGTGTTCAATAAGCCAGTCTTAATGAAATCCCCCGGATAAAGTTCTATAATATGTTGGTTTGTCTGAAAATTATTGTATTTTCAAATTCACAGGAACCCTTACAGAAGATGGACATCAATATGGAGTTCAGGAGCAAATCATTGCACTGGCAGTGTTTGATGAAGGTAAAGAAAAGAAATATATAAATAGGCTTATATATTCCCTCTATATGAAAAAATACACTCCAGCTTAAAGCATAACTCTAAAGATAAAAATAGTTTAAACACAGCTTGAGATAGCCTTAGATAACAATTCCAACAATACCTGTATCATGCTGCTGGCTTCTTCCTAGCCTGAGGTTTATCTGGTATATTTAACATTAGATTCAGATTCAGATAATCCTGATATGGGTGGGCACAGGTTGTGACATCAGCTCAGGGCTTTGAAGCCAGAATAGGACAGCATGTTTGTAATTAGCCAATCAAAAGCATGTGATGAGTCACATGCTTGTGGCATCACTATAGGCCCTTTGCCAGAACACTAAGGACTTTCAAATGATGCAGGACAGCATGTCTGTAATTTGATGACATGAAGCATGTGATCAGTCACATGCTTGTGACATCACTACAGGTCCTGCAGCCCCTCTCAACCAGGTTTCTCTTGTCTCTAGCTGTACTCTACGGTTTACCGAGGCAACCAGAAAGCATGGAAAATGGAGATTAGCTTGGGGGGAAGAGTAAAACCTCTGATACCTGCTAAAGAGCTGCAGATAGCTAATTTTAGTAAATAAAAGAATTGCTTATTTTTGCTTATTGCAGAGTATTGCAAAAAAATGTCTACTTTACAGCTGTGCTTTAAATGCTTTATCTGGTTAAAATTGCTCCTTTTCTTGTGAACCACCTTTACAAGTTGTGTTGAACTGTAATGTATATACCATTATGTGTGCAAACAATAAAAAATAGACTATCATGGCTGAAAACCCAGATCTTTACAGTAAAAAATTGGTTTCAAAATGTATCCCCTGCATCATTGATTTCAATAATGAAAGTGGAAACAAATGTAACCCATAAATAACCAGGGAAAGAAATTTGTTTTAAATATTTCATTTTCCATTTAGGTCACAGCCACTATACCCATGATGAAAATGTTGAGATATTGCACACTATTAATGGACATATAAATGGCTCCATCCCAGGTAAATGTAAAAAATTGTGTGGTAAAATAAATTTATGCTATCCAGATTGCAATTTCTATAATTCTTGCTATTATTACAGTTTATTTTACAATGTAGGTATTTATGGCATACCCATAGGATATATCATAAACACCTGATAGATGCAAATTAAGTATCTGATGGCAGATTCCTCCCTCCTGGCACTGCCTTAATATGTAATTTACTGTAATAATACTGTAACCTAACCTAACTTATTAAAAACTTTATTTTGTAATATATAAATTAATTAAATTCTAGCCTGACCTGGCACTAGGAGCTAAGGCTACTTCATGCCCCAGTAGCCTCTGCAGTTAATTTACATATTACTAAAATAATGCTTTTAACAAGTTGGGTTAGGTTCCACGATTATTACATTACTGATTAGGGCAGAGGGAGGCAGGAGGAATCTACCATCACATCTACTTCTGATGCTAGAATCCTTATGGTAGGTTTCCTTTCAAGTCAACGTGAGTAACAAAGTAGCCTGTTCGAATTACCATTTTCATTGCCCTAATTGACTTGAATGTAGAGCACTCATGTTATATTTTGAGAGAATCCTGTGCACAGTACCTCCAGACTACAGAAAAGATGATCTCGTTGCTGGGGCTCACAAACTGACCTTAGGTATGTAGATATTCAAAGGTACACTCATCTTTTTCTTGTAAAGATAATGACTATGCCACTTTCCGTAAACTCCTGCAAAGATGCAGTGTCTCACCTCTCCCTCTGTCACATTCTCCAGCCTCAAGGCTTATGGTTTGCAGGAGCAAACTGTATTTACAAAACAAACCTGTTTGTTCATTTTTCACTTTTTGTTTCATTGCAGACAATTGGTTAGATCAAAAGAGTTCTTTTTTTGCTCATTAATGTACACTCTGCACCCCAACATAACAGAATGAACTGAAATGTAGATATTTCTGCTAATTTATTAAAAAAGAGAAACTGAAATATCACATGGTCATAAGTACAGACAGTCAGTATTGAGTAGAAGTACTCCTTTGGAGCCAAATTCAGGATGATAACGAGCACATTCGAGTACACATTCTATAATTTCATAGCAGTTGATCAGTTAATAATTAGCTTATTGACTTTCCTATTAAGAGCCAAGTGCAGCTAGTTCCATAATTAAGAGTATTCTGGTCATCTACACAGATCATTATTCGTGTTCTTTATGAAATAATATTTATTCAATCTCCAAGAAGCGCACTAAGGCTCTCAATAAGGGGATGTATAAGGGGATATTAAATCTATCCCTATAAATGGACAGTCATTTTCAAGTCTTACCAGAGATGCTCAACTAGGTCTAAATCAGGGCTGGGTCATTCAAGAATGGCCACAGAGTTGTTCTTAAGCCACTGCTTTGTTGCAACCAGGTCGAATCGTGGGTGCTACTGAGCTTTTTTTTTCTATGAGGGCAGGAAAAGAAAAGCATCAATTGTAAACTGGATTTTTTTATTTTTTTTATTTTTTTTATTGTAATTTTATCAATTATCCATAAAGCATTACATCATTACATGACATCTTTGTAAATAGCATATAAATAGCGTATACAAAGCTCCCTATCATTGAGAGCCACCAACATATTACACAAGTGTCATGATATCGGTATATATATCCCCCCCCTCATAGCCCCCCACCCCCACCCACTAACGATGCTGGAGGTATTGAGTGGTCACAACATATGCTCAGTGGAGTACCCTATATAGAAAAAAAGAAAACTCTATAATCTCCACTGATTCCAGATATCGTTGAGTCTGCTGCCCTTCCTATATCGCTTCTCATAAGCACTTTCGTACGATTTTATACGCTTAACTAAATTACTCCATTCATTCACTGTTGGGGATTTATCATCTAACCAGTGTTTGACTAATACTAGTCTCGCAAGGAAGATAGTCTTCAAGGCCAAGTCGCTTTTTGATCTATCATCTAAGGGGATCAGGAGCAAGCCCAAAACCCCAAAGGTGGCCACACGCGGGAAAGAACATTGAAGCTGGACCTCTAATTTCGTGAAGATCTCCTCCCAATAAGAGTTGATCTTCGGGCATTCCCATAGAACATGGAGGATATCGGCTTGAGACCTTTTACATCTCCTACAGTTAGAATTTTCACTTAGACCTATTTTGAACATTAAATATGGTGAAAAATAAATTCTATATAATATAAAAAGTTGTGTACATCTGTGATTTAAATTAATCGATGATCTAACCACATTCTTATAAATATCTCGCCATTGTGCCGTGGTGATAAAACCGACCTGGTTTGACCATTTCACTTGAGTTACATGACTAACATTCTGGTCTATACTGGACCTAAGCCGGCGATAAATACTGGATAAGTTAAGTCGTGACAAATCTAAATCTAATAGTTCCGTAAATTTACCCCCCATGTGTATCGTGAACCTATCGTGGTGTAATTCCTTCCTATATGCATGTGCAATTTGACAATACCTAAAAAATCTCTTTCCTCCAAAATACCCCTAAAACACCAGTCCTGAAAAGAAGGCAATGCCCCATCTTCCTCCAACTGTTCCAGAGACTTAATCCCCTTTTTTTCCCAAAACCCGACATCTTCCATTTTAGATAGCTCCAAAAAGTTGAGATTACCCCACAGAGGAGTAAATTTGAATCCCCCCTTAATGCCAAATAGCCTCCTAAGGTCTCTCCAGGTATACTCCAGTAACCGCGCCAGCGGAATTTTTTTAGCGTTAAGGCCCTTCAATTGCCCTGACTCCAGTAAAACCAATATTGAATCGTATTTTCTCTCCAGCCGAGAGGTAATCGCATGAAATATGTTAGACTGTCTATTTTCTAAAATGAATTGTGTCTGTGCCGCCAAAAAATAATGGTAGAAGGAAGGGAGCGAGAGACCGCCCCTCTCCCTATCTATCATTAACGTTTCCTGTTTAATGCGCACCTTTTTCCTCCCCCAAAGTAATTTATTTATAATCGCACGAATAAACCCAAACCATCTCTTACCTATCCAGCAAGGAGAATTGGATAGTACATATAGTATTTGAGGTAGCAATACACTCTTTATAAGGATAACTCTCTCTGCACGATTTAGTGGTAACGTATTCCATGTATTCACCTTGTTCTTAAGTTTTGTTAACAAGGGGGCGAGGTTCAAAGTAATATAATCGTCAACCTTGGCCGTGATCTTTAAACCCAAATAATCACATAAGGAAGAAACCTTCAGATCAAACTGCAGATAATTAGGATGTGGATCCCCATCCAGCGGGACCAAAATCGACTTATGGGTATTTATCTGGAAGCCCGAGAATCTACCAAATTCCTGAATGACCTTCAAGGCTTTTGGGACCGATATTTCGGAGTCTTTAAGAAATAAGAGAACATCGTCAGCGTATAACATAATCTTATCCTCATGCCCAGCCAGTCCTCCCCCTTCTATCTCTCTGTCTACCCTAAGTTTTATGGCCAGGGGTTCTATAAAAAACGCAAACAGCAACGGGGACAGAGGGCATCCCTGCCTAGTACCCCTAGACAGTGTAAAAAAGGGAGTGAATTCGCCATTGACTCTGATGCAAACCCTCCGGGCCTTATAAAAAAGTCTAACCCAATCCACAAAAGGGCCACCAAGCCCGAATCTATAAAGCACCTCCCAGAGGAAGTCCCACTCCACCCTATCAAAGGCCTTAGAGGCATCCAATGACAGGATGGAGCGGGACCCCCCCCGGCCCATCTGCAGACCCGCAAACAGCCGTCTTATATTATTTTTACTCTGGCGGCCAGTCACAAAGCCACATTGGTCTTCGTGTATAAGTGTTGGCGCATACTCCTTTAATCTATTTGACAGTAATTTGGCCACCAGCTTGGCATCTGCATTAATAAGCGAAATCGGTCGATAGGATTCCGCTTCCAATGGGTCTTTGTTTTTCTTTGGAATCAAAACTATACTTGCCTCATACCATGTGTCGGGCAGCCTACCCTCCCTTTGAGCAAATTCCCAGATCTCCACCATAAGTGGTAAAAGGATAGCACCGAATCTGCTATAAATTTCTAGAGGTAGCCCATCCAGTCCCGGGGAGGAATTACGTCTGGAGGATGCAAGGGACTCCTCAAGCTCCGCCCTAGTTATAGGGCGAGATATCGCAACTGCCCTATCCCTCGGGAGGGAAGGGAATTGAATATTATCTAGGAATTGCCTTATGTCCCCTATTGACACCTCCAAATCTGAGGAATAAATACCTTGAAAAAATTTTAAAAAAATTTCTCTAATCTCTTCAGCATTGGTATTTATATCCCCAAAATTGTTTTTTATAGCTGTTATTCTGTTTACCTCCTGTTGTTTTTTAACTTTCTGCAAAAGCCCCTTAGAAGGTACGCCACTCTCACAGTGTGTCTTCTGATCCAAAAAGAATAGTTTCTGCGTCGCCTTATCTGCCATTAATCTGTTGTATTCCTCCTGTGCCCTATTAAAGCTATCGAGCCGCTCTTTCGAACCACTCTCTAGCAAGGCCCTTTCTTTTTCTTTCACCTCCTTTTTTAGTGTCCTCTCCTGTCTGGCCCATTGCTTACGCAAGTATATAATTTCTGAATTTAATATCCCTCTAAGAAAGGATTTCAAAGCATCCCACATTAGCCCACGGTTGGCCGCTGTTCTATTAGCCGCAATAAATCTACATATCTCTTCCTTAATTTTATCTTCATCCGTCAATAGAACCAACCAATGCGCATTGAGTTTCCAAAACCTAAGTGCCGGTTTCCTAGATCCGGACACCTCAAGGACCAACGGGGAGTGATCGGATATGGAGCGATTATCATACCGAATTTTTCCCACCCAGTCGATTGCAAGGTCATTGGCCAAAGCTAAGTCAATCCAGGAAAAGGTGTTATGGGTGCGATTGTGACATGAAAATATCTGTTGTTCCCCCTTTAAGGATCTCCACACATCTCTCCAACCCACTTCCTGACAAAACCTGGCGAAGGGGGTATCTTCCCTCACCATACATGGCGGTTTTTTTTTCCCTATACGATCCTTCTTGTCCGACATTACAGCATTGAAATCACCGAGAACCAAAACGGGGCACTCACCCACCTTTTCCAGAAACCGCAGTAAACTTATCAGAACATCATATCTGAAGGGGGGAGGTATATAGACTCCTGCCACAACGCATTTAATGCCATCTAGTATACCTAGCAGGAATACGTATCTTCCATTTGGATCACACCTTACATCCAATACTTGGAAATCGACTGATCTATGAACCAAAATAGAGACACCTCTAGAGAATGATGAAAAAACGGAGTTATACACATGACTGGCCCACCTCCTATCTACTAGAGCGAAAGACTCTTTATCAAGATGTGTCTCCAATAATATAACAATTGCAGGTAGTTGTTTAACAATATAGTCAAAAACAATACAGCGTTTCAAGCGTTCTTTCAAACCTCTTATGTTCCACGATATCAGCCTAGTACCCATGTGTTATATCTGCAAAGGAGAAGAAGGGGGAAGCATAGCAACGAACAAAGATAAAGAAAAAATCTGCCTTGCGACCAAACAACATCCCCAGCATCGTTTCATCCCACCCCCCAAAAATCCCTCCACCTGTTCTACCAAAGTACAACTCTTCCTACTTCAGCCACTTTCCCGTTTTACAGATAAGGGTGCGGGGGGTATTCCCCGGGATATAAGAACCCAACGGGATTCTGTGAGCTCGCTCAATATCAAAATTCGGGGAGAGATGCTCCTTCCCTATTTCTTTTAAGAGCCATTCTTTAATGTAACTTACAGGGTTCTCTCCCTCAGCTTTTTCTGGTACTCCTATTAATCTTAGATTGGCTCTTCTTGAGCGATCCTCCATATCCGCAATTTTCGCTTTCAGGGCCTTATTCTCTTCCTCTAGACGAGAGGTGATTTTTTTGAGAGTGCCCACCTCCTTCTCAATATTGGTAATTTTATCCTCAGCCATTTTCTGTTTATCTCTTAACCTATTCAGCTCTTCACTCAAGAGAGAGACATCTCCTCTCAGGGCTCCCACCTGATCTGTAAGTCCCAATATTGCTGAGTTGCATGTTTTTATGGAGTCTAAGATCTCTCTTAGCATAGCGTTTTCTCCCCCAGCATTTGCCTCGTCCCCGTCCTGTTCCTCCCCCTCTAGCATGACAAGTCTCGGGCCTTGTAATTTGTTTTTAGGGTCATCATTTTCAGAGTTTTTTTGCGTAATTAATCCTGTACGTGTTTTAACTGGGGGAGACTTCCATAATTTATCCAATTTTGTGGAGTTATCTCCTTTGGCCCCTCCTTTCTCTTTCTCCTTGGGGGAGGCTGCCCCCGCAGACTTCCTTGAAGTATTTTTAGGAGGCATGCCTGGCGTCAAAAAATTCTATACCCCTTAAACAACCGATACTAAACTCTCGGACGTATAACCAAGGACACAAATATATCAACCTGGAAATAGAACAGAAAATACTGCACGATTGACAGAGGACAGGTTAGTTCAGTAAGCAAATGCAAACCTCAGATATAAAGCAAACAAATAGCAGACAAATAGGAGGCTGAAGGCAAAACAAGGTTAGATTAATCAAAATTGATGCCAGTTGGCATCGGCCCCAAATGTTACGGCTCTAATATAACAGAGCATATATTGCACAACAAAGGGCCCAAACAGTTCTACATGCCAAGGAAGCGAATGTCAATAGGCGAGAAAATCCAAAAGCTAGGGCCGTTCGCCCTAACAGAATGTTAATTTGTTAGAGAGGATATGTGCAGAGTTAATACAGCTCTGTAGCCGCGTTGTTATTACTATCATATAGACTCAGTACTTGACAAAAAAAAGTTTCAGCGTGGCGAGAGCCTGCAGAGGTATAGCTTGCCACCGACGATGTTGATTTGGTTAAGTTAAGAGGTACCGATGGCTAACATATAGCGGACAAATAGCATACAGAAAATAGGCACATATCCGGCACATGTTAAATTGGTTTAGAAAAAGTCAGACTTCATGCCAGATACAGTCAGCTTAATACATGGGAGAGGAAAATTATGGCCTGCAAAGATATAGCTTGGCACCAACGATGTTAGGTTGGTTAAGTTAAAAGGTACTGATGGCTAACATATAGCGGACAAATAGCAGACAGATAGCAGGCACATATCAGGCGAATGTTAGGTTGGTTAGGAAGGAGTCAGAGTTAGTGCCAGGTGCAGACAGCTTAATACTTGGGCGAGGAATATTATAGCCAGTTACATCTCACCCATCCACACGAACGACACCGGACCGCAGCCAGACTTGAAGAGCAGGGACCAGACACGGGCAGCTCTTATCACCCCTGCCACCGGTCACGCCGACTCCAAAGGCAGAACTCCAACCACACCGCCTCAGCAACAACCCTAGGACGCCCTCCTCCGGGTCAACGCGTGTCCAGCACGAGATGTCGTAGTAGGCAGATCCCCCTCGTCCTCCAAGCACTTCCGGATTCTCTTGCTCACGGAGCCGAGCGGGCATCAAGCATTTTCTGGGCCAAGAAGAATGAGCTACAAGCCGCCAACCTCCTCCAGCAACAAGCAGCAGGCAGACGGGGACAGCATGCCTCGGGGCGCCGCTACACCGCCACGGCGCCGGTGCGTCCGGACCCAGATCTTCCCCTCCCGGACCGGTAGAAGGCCGTCTGCGGGGTTACCAGCCTCCAATACCCATACCGAGTCAGCGTGGACAGCGGGGAGGAGAGGAGGGCGAATGTGCAGCGTGACGTGCCTACGTGCCTACGTCATGCCGTTACGCTTCCGCCCTGATATCTATACTGGATTTTTTACTTTTTTTGGTGTTCACCATGTAGCCTAATAATGATGTTATCATTATTTTATGGGTCAATACGATTAAGGCAATAACACACTTGAATATTTTTTTCTTATGTTTTACTAAATTTGCAAAAATAAAACCCTAATGTGGGGAAAAATCTATCATCTTTTCATCACTATCTTCCAAGTGGCATAACATTTTGACTTTTTTGGCTACGGAGCTGGTTGATGGCTTGATTTTTGCAACAGTGTCTTTCTAAAATACATATGTTTTTTGATTACTTTTTATTGCGTTTTTTTGTGGGATTATATAGGTAAAAATCATAATCTTTGGCATGTTTTAACAGTTTTTTTTACAGTGTTCATCATGCGGGTTCAATAATTATTTACTTTTATTCTACGAGTTGTCACGGACGTGGTGATACTGTATATGTGGGGTTTGTGTTATGATTTAGACTTTTTTGTGCATTATATGTCTCCTTATATGTTATGGGGCTTATGGGCATTTTTATTGATTTATTAAATTATTTTTTATTGAATAACATTTTTTTACTAGTTCCACCATGGGACATGAAAAATCAATCATCTGATTGCTTGTTCATGATAATACTCTGCAATATTGATTTATTGCAGAGTATAAAAAGTGTCAGCCTATGCACATGTATAGGCTGACACTGTGCCTATATGATGACGTCACAAACGTCATCTTACAGCCCTGGAGTCCTGATTGGTTCTCAGGGCCACATACAGCGGTCAGAGCCTCCCTAAGATGGTGCGGGGGGGGGGGGATGGATCGTGGGGGAAGGACCCCTTTCAGGCAGTTTAACCCCTTCCCGGTGCGCACTGTACTTGTGTGCCATGATCTTGCCATGGATCGTCGCTCCCCATGATGTCATCGGGGAGCAGTGATCCGTCGCCATGACAGCCTTGGGTCTTCCGGGGGTTAAAAGCCGTGGTCTCACTGACCACGGAATTTAACGGGTTAAACACATGCATGTTTGTTCCCCTTGTGGCAGGAGCTGCTCTTCTTGTAGCTTCTTATGTCCTGGATTTAAAAAAAGCTTTTAAAATTATGCAAATGAGCCTGAGGGGTTCCAGGTTTCATAGACGATAATGGGGCCTAGAGACCCTGAGTCTTATTTGCATAATTTGTAATGCCTTTTTTTACAATCCCTGATTCTGTCGGTAGATTTGTAACAATGTCCCAATGGCACATTGTTACAGATGCATAGAAAAACTGCCATATATACAGTTAAGTAGTATTGCAGTATATGGTAGAAACAATCAGACCCGCCAGGGTTAACCCTAGGGGCTGAGAAAGAGTAAGTAATGTCAGACATTCCATCATCCCAAAAGACCTGATGTATGACAAAAAAGTCTCTTCCCATAGGTGAACCCTGTAAGGGAAAATAGCGGCCAAATTTCCAAATCGCCACTTTTTACCATTTTTTAACATAAATCATTTCAGAAAATGTGATCAATAGGTCCCAAAAATGGTAACAATGAAAACAAGATCTTTTCATGCAAAAAATGACAAATTCCTTAGTGTATGCTGTACTATGAAAAAAAGTTATTAGCTACAGAATATGTCAAAAGGGTTTATTTTTTTAAACATAATAAAACCTATATAAACTTGACAGCATTGTGATTGTACTGGACTGAAGAAAGGAGAGGTGTAATTTGGGAAAAACAGTAAAAGCCGTAAAAGCAAAGCCCAAAAGAAAATAGTTCAAATGTGTTTCTTTGTCAATTTCACCACATTTGGATTTTTTCCCCCACTTCCTAGTATATGACATGGGATACTAAATACTGTCACTAGGAAGTACAATTTGTATTGTAAAAAACAAGTATTCATACATATATGTACACAGAAAAATAAAAAAAAATAAAAAGAGCATTGGTGGGAAGGGATTGCTTTGTACATTATCGCTCCAAGAAAATATAATATTAACAGAAACAGCTCACATCTTGTCTCAGTTATATGCTATATTGCTCACTGAGTCCTCCCAGGGGAACCCAGGGTTTGTGTCAGCATGGGAGACGGAATTATCAACCACGCTTATGGACACAGAATGGGACAAAGTCTTCTTATCCTCCCATAAACTCCCCTTGCCCTGCAGTGCACAGGAGAAGAATTATAAGATCTTATCACGACGGTACAGGTGCCCCCTCACGCTCCATACGATCTACCCTGGAGTATCGGAACTTTGCTGGAGGTGGGATCCATTCTTCACATCTGGTGGAGCTGCTTGGCAATACAGGTCTTCTGGCGGATGGTATTTGAAACCTACAGCAAGGTGTCCGGTAAGACTATATAATTCAGCCTACAGGTCGCCCTCCTTTCCGTGTTGACGGGCTCCTCCATCAAAAAAGGCCTCCTTCGCCATTTTCTCACGGCCGCAAGGACAGTGATCCCTCGACACTGGAAGAGCCCTCACCCACCCACGGCTGTGGAGTGGATACAGGAGCTCCGTTACATACGAAGAATGGAGGAGCTGGTGGCCGATGACATGCCAGACCAGAGTAAAACAGCCATGGTGTGGACCCCCTGCGAGGAATATCAGCTAACCCCTGCCTTTCAGGATCTTTTTGTTTAGAATAATAAGACCTTTACTTTAAACCTCAACCTTTCAGGACCCCTTCATTGAAAAATACCAGGCTGTACGGTCACGCTCAGTGCGTATGGCCAAAGAATGACTTAGAAGCCACCCTTAACCCTGGACCCCTCCCCCACCCCGCTCTGTCTTATTTGTCTGTGTCTTGTGTTGTTTGTCTCCTGTTTGTATTTTTGTCTTTTGTTCTATTACTGGAACGGGCGGACACCTGCGGGCGTTACATTATGATCTTTGCTTCAGTGTGACTTCACAGTCTGCCTTCACGCCGCTATATGACATTGGATGTATTTTGATGCTGGGGTCCTGCGAGACCACCCTTCATGCTTTGAGAATTCTGTTTGTAGCTGTTGTTCTTCATTTTCGGCAATAAATGTGGATTGAACATAACATTAACAGAAAGCATGGGCATAAGATTACAACATATAGATACAAACATATATTCAAATATTTTTTTTCAAATTTTTATAATTTCAGCCTTTTTTGGTGAACAACTGTTGATTGTATAGTTCAATCATTTTTGGGATAAATGAATTGTGGAACTTTATAGTCCTGCAGTTCAGTTGTGGGTAGTGCTGATGGTGCTGTCTTGTAGCAGGATAAAAGAGTTCAGGAGATCGGATTAATTAGTTGTATAGACTCATATTTATGAAGGCAACTATCATATTTTATCATTTCAAATGGTTCTCCGACTGTGCTCTGCGATCTCTGAGCATGTTTTTACCTTATCTGTTTACAATGTCTGCCCAGAAAAGATAACTGTATTCTGGTGATTGTAGTCTCATATTACAATTTGAGTATTTTGTTTCATATATGGAATGATTTGAGTTTCCTGAGCAAGTACATCCCTGACATTGCCTTTTTGTAGACGTCCCTGATTTTTGACCAGGTATTTGTGGGTGTTGACATATTCAATGGCTCAATTTTTAATCAGAATTGGTTCCGTTGGCACTTATTTTCTGCATTTCCTTAGTCTTGGTGGCAGTCGCCATAGCGGAGTCTGCATTTAGAGAGGAGAATCTCCAGATTCCATATGCCTGAAATGTATTTTAAAATGTAATTCAATCTTGTAAACATAGATGCTAGGGTCCGGAATTAGGGAGCGACCTATTTTTAAAAGCAATCAATGCCTCTGCCAGTTCCTATTGTGGCCCCTTACTTCCCCCTCAGAGTTTGGCCCCTCTCATCTCCTCATGTTGTGGCCTCTTTAACCTCCTAAAGGGTTATTCCCATGAACACTCGTTTCTTAAGCAAAATAAGACATTCTGTAATTCACTGTTATTAACAAAAATACAGCATTTCACATATATAAGTTCATCCTGTCTCTATCAGTCCTGGTGTACACAATTTCAGTTGCACCTAGACACGACCCTGTAACTTCTGACTTTAGGGTTTGGCCGCCATCTTGAATTTCTGTGTGACAGCTGTGCTCCTTAGTTTCTCTCTCTCTCTGCTCCCTTCACTGTAGCCCACCCCCTTCGCTCCAGGATGGAGTTCGCAGACACTCACTGACTTCCTGCCAGCAAACACCATATTGTGAGGAAAGAGAAGTTGCAAAATCCAAGCAGATACATTATCTGGGGGAAGGGGGAGGCAGGCACATATCTATGAGAACAGATATGCAGCAGAGATGACAGTGTAAAAGTCTGTCAGCCTATGTCTGTCATGTCTCTGTGTTATAAGCATCTCATAATCTGATCTGTCTCATCTCTCTTTCTGTGTTAGATACTAGTAAAATGTTCAGAAGGCTTATGAAAATTTATATACACCTGTACCCTAATAATGTAACCACACTGTCAGCTCACAGAACTTGATGGATCATAATGTGTCTGTGAGAGTCCCCGCCTACACCCTGGAATTTAGCACTGGCCAGCCTACAGAGTGATAGGAGCTAAATCATCAATACAACTGAGTAAAAATGACATGCAAAAAACAGAAGAAGCACAGTGTGACAGTAGATGAGTCTAGTGACAGTAATATAAACCAGTATAGCCAAGAGAAAGCCTCTTAGTAATGGACAGCAAAATACCAAAAAGGAGAAAACAAGAGGAAAGAACAAGGCTTCAATACAATTACACGAAAATGTAAATCTTTATTAGTGGATAACAATAAATCCCTTGACATAGACCTGCTGCAATTGAAACGTGCGTCGGGGTGCACGCCAGGTAATATCATGTCCTTCCTTTTGTCGCATTAGCTTTCACTCAGTTTGTATTACTTAAATTTGCTTATGGTTCAGCTTTTGTGACGTCTGCTACTATAACAGTATATCCGTTAGCTACATAAGGGTTTTATACCATCACTGTTTTACCTTTACCTCTGTTGAGTACTGCTTACTATATTCATGGGTCTCTAATACTGTATATAATGTGTTTAGATTATCTGTTTTAGGACGTATTACCTGGCGTGCTTTCTTGTATCTCTTCTGAGATGCTTCTCAGTCTTTTTTATACATTTTTATTATTGTCCACTAAAAAAGATTTACATTTTCGTGTAATTGTATTGAAGCCTTGTTCTTTCCTCTTGTTTTCTCCTTTCTGGTATTTAACTTAGTAAAAATGTAAAGTAAGGGTTTAAAATGATCTTTACTTTGTAAACATCACTAGGGGTTGAGATTTGAGAATTTTCTTTCGTGGGAAAATCCCTTTAAGGATGCAGCCTTTTTTTGCTAATTTTTCACTCCCCACCTTCAAAGATATTATATATTTTCATTTTTTCATGTACATGGCTGTGCGAGAGCTTATTTTCTGCATAACAAATTTTACTTCTCAGTGACATTATTTATTATTCCATGCCGTGTACAGGGAAACTAGAAAAAAACCTCCAAATGTGGTGAAATTGGTGAAAAAACGCATTTGCATCACTTCCTTGTGGTCCCAGTTTTTGACTTTCACCATGCGCTCCAAATGATACGTATCTAAATGATACGTCTACTCTAAGGTGATACCAAATTTATACAAGTTTTATTGTGTTTTGATACATTTTCAAAATCTAAAACAGTGTTTACGAAAAAAATAAAAATGTGTTTTCTGACGTTAATAACTTTTTCATACTTTGGTATATGGAGCTGTGTAAGTTGTCAGTATTTGCAAGATGAGCTGAAGTTTTCATCGCTACTATTTAGAAGCCTATGTGACCTTTTGATCACTATTTATTAGATTTTTTATTTTATGTAAAATGGTGTAAAAGTCGCGTTTCGGACATTTGGGCACTTATTTTTGTTATGGGTTTCACCACCGGCAATAACCATTTTAATTTCTTATTTCTATAGATTGGGCATTTTGGGATGTGGCGATACCTAATGTGTTTGTGATTTTTACTGTTTAATTTTATATCAGTTTAAGGGAAAGGGAGTTATTTGAAATTTTTATATTTTATTCATTTTTTACTTTTTGTAAACTTTAAAAAAAAAAAAATTCACTATTTCTTAGAGCCTCTAGGGTACTTTAACCCTAGATGGTCTGATCGTTCCTACCATATACTGCAATGCTACTTTATTGCAGTATATGGTGTTTTTACATAGGATTCATTACAATGAGCCATCTTCAGAAACCATGCAGCTTCGTGTCCGACGAACACCCAAGGCCGTCATGACAACCAATCACTGCCCCCCTAATGACATTCAGGGGAGCGGCGATCTTAACAAAGATGGGGGTGACCAATGCAGGTGTTAGTGATGGTTGTTTGCTCCAATATGTAACTAACCCTATTTCTGTATAAAGAGGGCTCAGCCTGTGAGCCCTCTTCATACACCTTGATTAGCTCACTGATGGATGAGCTAAAATTTCCAATAGATCGGCAGCATCGGCTATCAATAAACACCTGGAATCTCCCAATACAATCAGTAAAATGAATGGAAGATACTTGCAAAAGTATTATTTAACCACTTCACACTCTGCGATGGATATATCCACTGCAGAGCTATGAAGGGTGTATGAAGAGAGCTCACGGGCTGAGCCCTCTTCATACAGAGATGGGCATATTGCAACAAAGACCCATTGTTATCACCTGCGGTCGGTGCTTGCACCAATCGCGGGTGTTAACCTCTTCTCTGCCGGTGGCACATAAAACGTGGAGGTGCATGGGCACTGCCATGTTTCTTCAGTTCGTCGCTCCCCCGAATGTCATCGTCAGACCCGAGGCTGCATGGTTTCAGGAGATTAGTTACAATGAGCCAGTGGCTCATTGTAATGAATCATATTCAAAGATGCCATATACTGCAATAAAGTTGTATATGGTAGGAACGATCTGACCATCTAGAGTTAATGTAGCCTAGATGGTCTAAGAAATAATGAAAAAAAAAAACATTAAAAAATGTAAAAAATTAATAAAATATTAAAAATTCTAATCACCCCCCTTTCCCTAAAATCTATTAAAATATAAAAACGGTTATTTCCGACGGTAACCTCCAAAACAGGAAATGGCGCCTAAATGTCCAAAATGCGACTTTTACACATTTTTACATGACATAAAAAATGTAATAAAGAATTTTAAAAATGTTGCACAGTCCTCAAAATGTAAAAATAGCGGGGGTTTCTTTAACAATGTAGTCTATTAAAAATAGCGGGTTTCTTCAACAATGTTTTCTATTAAAAATAGTGGGGGTTTCCTCAACAATGTATTCTATGCCCACACCCCTAGTCTAATTTTCTTTTTGGATCACAGTCCTCAGAGTGGTAGCAATGAAAACGTCCGATCATTTCGCAAAAAATGACACATCACACAGCTCCGTACACCAAAGTATGAAATAGTTATTAGCTTCAGAAGATGGCAAAAATGTTTTTTTTCTTTTTCGTACACATTTGTTTAATTTCTGAAAATGTATTAAAACACAATAAAACCTGTATACATTTGATATCACCATGATCGTACCAAACCAAAGAATAAAGCAGAGGTGTTATTTGGAGCGCAGAGTGAAAGTCTTAAAAACTGAGTCCACATGACGCACATGCATTTTTTAAAAATTTTTCAACATTTTGAAATTTTTCCTGCTTCCCAGTACACGGCATGGAAGAATAAATAATATCACATGTAATTTAAATTTGCTATGCACAAAATAAGCTCTCACACAGCTCTGTGCATGTAAAAATGAAAAAGTTAAGAATTTTTGAAGGTGAAGAGCAAGAAATGGGCAAAAAAAACCTGCGTCCATAAGGGGTTAATATATATATATATATATATATATATATATATATATATATTTTTATTTTTTTAAATAAAGGTTGAAGCACAAGATCGCCTTTATGTTCCTCAATTTCAGTTGTATTTTCTATCTAAAAAAGAGCAAATAGACATGCATTAAAAATAAAGAATATTACTGCATTAAGTCAAAATTAAGAATTTTTATTAGAGATGGGCGAATCGATTCTAAAGATTCTAACTTCGGTTTGAAGTTTACACTGATTTGCAGGAACAAAGTTGTTTTTTTCCCCTCTTTTTTTCAGCTAAATGAGCTCGTGTTGCATGGGGCAGAGAACTCTGGGAAGGAGAAAGGAACACCCCAGATGACATCTGCAGACCTGTAAGCCAATCCGTGACCGGCAGGCTTATGTGATGTCCCACAGCCCTATAAAACCCAGACATTTTCTATCTCGGCAATTCACACTTCACGTGCTACCTGTAGCGTGTAGTTGCTGCTACTGTTCTGTGTAGTAACGATTCTTGCTGCAATCCCTGGTTGTTCTTTAAGGGGGATCTGTATACCCCAAATAGCAGTTCTATTTAGTGACAAACTCGAATAGGAACAAATCTGTTTGACTTTCACGCCTCTGCAGTAGCGATTTCTTTATGCAGCTGTTGTAGTGATTTGTGGACCTCTCTCTGGGTGTCAATTGTAGGGTATCTGTATAACGCACATTGCCATACCTTTTTGGACCTATAGTTTACAGCCAGATTTATGTGTGAAATCCACATAGTTTATAAACCATTATGTCAGAAAGGTGGCAGGTGGAGCAGGCAGAGGTGGCAGCACAGTAAGGGGACGTCGCAGCAGGGGTGACTTTGTGAGGCCAGAACTGCCAATGTCATCTAGCGGCAGTGTGTTGATCAACAACCCAAAGGTTGTTGAATGGTTGACTAGGTCATCCAATTCCTCAAATATAACATCTGACAACCCCACAGAGTCTGTGGGTTCCTCAGATACAACAATTAGTTGGCATGGCCCAGCAGCAGGTCTGTCCTGTTCCTTTCCCGCAGCCCGAGAGCTACTAGGTGGTCTGGGCTCAGCTTTAAACAGATGACCAGACCATAAAATGTGATCAAACTTATTTTTTTTTATATATCTCCAAAACATTCAGTGACATAAAACATATATACATCACCAGGCCGTCGGCAAGATATGCCAATTGTCCACGAGAGATGCACGCTAGGAGGCGTCTACTGAGACGCTAACGCCCAGATTGTCATGTGACGTTTTGGAGGTGTGTCCTCCTTCCTCAGACATGCAAGATACTGCTGGGTGAGGATTTAAATACTTTCATATATATTTCTTATTTTCAATACATGCACATTTACAAAAATACATTAAAATGACACTGTTCGTTCAGACCTCAGAGTTGAACAGTATCCAATGTTGATATACAGTACACTTCACGTTGAAGTAACTTCTTCCTAAGAGAGGTCTCCTCCTCTATTTCAATACTCTCTAATATTAACCACCGTAAATCCCTGACATTGTGCCTAAACTCTCAGAAGTGTCTTGCTACTCCTGTCTCATGCTTAATTCTTTCACTGCTGTTCTTAAGCTCTTTGTCAGTTTTACCAAGAAACTGTCTACTCACAGATATGTGTTTGTTCACTCTAGTTTTAATTGATCTCATTGTTTTAATTGATCTCATTGTAAACAACTGACTGGGTATTGCACGTGTAGAATCACTTAACTTGTATCAGTGTGCCCTTTCTAGGATGAATAAAGGTATCCCCTTTAATAATACCTGTACAATTTTGACATGACAGGCAAGCAAATGTGCCCTTTTTCCTTGTAGCTAAAAATGTTTGTCGTGTTTTCTTTTTTAGTGCGACGTCGGATCTAATTAATTCATTAGAAATAGAGCTTCATTTCTTATAGATAAACTTAGGGCAACTTCTAAATAGTGATCCATACTTCGTATCATGGGTAAGTATGGACCAGTCCTTAACAACTGTTTTTTTTTTAATAAGATGGGCATGTTTATCAAATAGAAAAATAGAGAAATATAAGATATCTTCTCTTGGCTACATTTAGACATAGGTGACCTAACATCATCTCTGGATAGCAATGACACTTCCATGCCTACCCTTTCTACCTCTTTTCTAGGATAGCCTCTCTGCACAAATTTCTCTATCAGTTTTTCCATCGGAATCGAATATTCCCTGTCATTACTACAGATCCTTCGAGCCCGTATAAATTGCCCTTTCAGGATACCTTTAAACGTCTGGGGGGCATGGTAACTATCATAATTCAACAGATTATTACGATCTGTCTCTTTAGTATATAAAGTGGTGACAAACTGTTTTTTCGATTTTCTAACTTCTACATCCAAATAATGAATAATATTGGGATTCTTCTCAGCAGAAAATAGAGGATGACATTGAGGATGACATTGATTCAGATACACAATAAACTCATTTAGGCTGTGTTCAGACCCTTTCCACAATAGACAAACATCATCCACATATCTGGTCCACAAATCAATGGATTCAGACCACTGGCAATTATGTACAAATTCATGCTCAAAAAATGCCATATAAATATTAGCATACCTTGGAGCCACAGGGGCCCCCATAGAACACCCCTGTAGCTGCAAGTAAAACTAATCCAAATCTAAAGTATAATATAAATATAATATAATATAAATCCAAATCGAGTATAAGCCGACCCGAGTATAAGCCGAGACCCCTAATTTTAGCACCAAAAACTGGGAAAACCTATTGACTGCCCCCAGTAGTATACAGCCACCCAGCCTGCCCCCAGTAGTATACAGCCACCCAGCCTGCCCCCAGTAGTATACAGCCACCCAGCCTGCCATTGCTCTCTCTCGGGCGGCGCCTAGTATGACGCGCCGCTGCTGACGTCATACTAGGCGCCGCCCGGCACGATGGTTTCCCAAATAGTTTCACCTACATACAGTAACTTACATGGACAAGTTAAGACATAAACAACAAATGTACTATCACATTTAAAAAAAAATGAGATATCTTATTTGTCCCAGGATGTATGAAATTCTCACCCTTTATCATAAGTGTGCAATTAATGCATGATAAGCAGGGGAAACAGTTTTTATATTTTTATTTTCCGATCCTTTGTAAGATAAACGTTTGGGATTCCTGAATTCCTCTATGTCTGGGTTGCACCTCTTAAGTATATGCCAATATATACGTATAATTTTGGCAATGTTTGCACTCTCATTTGTATAGGTAGAAATAAATGGTATACGTTTGAAACTCCGAAGGGCTAGTGTCTTATTTTTAATCATGGTTTCTTGTTGGTCCTCACAACTTACAATCCTTTTGACCCTTAATAACTGTCTAAAAGGAAGAGAATTAATCATGTGTCTCGGATGATAACTCTCATATCTCAATAGTTGATTTCTATTGGTGGGCTTGATAAACAAATCAGTTTTTAGTACTGCATTGTATATCTTCACAATACATCCAGAAACTGTATTTCTGTCTTTGTTTTCACCATAGTGAACTTAACTTATTTGTCAATAGTCTTCAAATATTCATGAAACAATTGTGGTTCTACCTCTGTGCCTTTCCAGAGGAGGAAGATATCGTCCATTTAAATCCACCACCGGGAAACCTGGCCAAAGTGGTGGGACACATAGACGAACTCCTCCTTCAAGTACGCCATACAGATTTTTGCATACGTGGGTGCCATATTTTTCCCCATTGCTGTACCTAGATTCTGTAAATAAAATTAATCACCAAAAAGAAAATAATTATTATGTAGGATAATAAGGAAACAATAAATACTCAACATTTTTCATTTTTTTACAGGTTACATACGGCCACATTCATTTCAATGGACAATACGTTCAACCATTTATATTGCCGTTTTTGACACTGGAGTGTACGTACCGTATACTGGCCGTATAAAAATATAGAGCATGTCCTATTTTCTCCCGTATTTCAGTTCTGTATGCCCTAAAAGTGTATGGACATGTATAAAATACGGGTTAAATACGTGCTGCATACGGATGAAAAACGTCACGTATTTATACAGAAATACAGCCTGTAGATGCAGGACTGGAGAAATACATGTCCGTGTGAATGCAGCCTAAGATGCATTATTCATAGCAAATGACCTTATATCCACCCATATTCTCAAGCCTCTGCAATGGTATATATCTCTGATTGCTGAATGCATCTTTCAACCATATACTTTGCCTTTTCATTCTCAAGCCTCTGCAGTGGTATGTATCTGTTAATTACCTTTGTATTGCATGTGTCTGTTTCTTTCTCTAAAATTTGACCCCTTTCTGTCTGACTGATTTAACCCCTACGCGCACCATGACATTATAGTACGTCCCTGCGGGAAGATACTTCCCGCACGGGGATGTTCTATAATGTCCCACTTCTGGCACTGACTCACGAACGGAGTCGGCACCAGAAGCAGTGGCTGTCAGCTGTATATTACAGCTGACACCATGCACTAACACCCACGATCGGAACCAACTCCGATTGCGAGTGTTAACCCCTTACACACCGCAGTCAAGCATGACCACGGTGTGAAAGGGTCTTCCCCCTGTGAATCGGATCCCCGGTGCCCTTTACCGGGGTATCCAATCCTCTTCTGGGCAGCCCTGACAACTGACAAGTGCCCGGGGGCTGCCCGATCTCCTTGGCAGTCAGACCCCTTCCAGGTCTGACTGTAAACTGTCTGAGCATGCGTCTGCATCTCAGACAGTTTACACTGCTCTACAATGAATTAGTGTTGTAGAGCAGTGTATTGGACTTGAACCAGCGATCAAAGCATTGCTGGTTCAAGTTCAACTTTGTAGAAGTAAAAAAACATTAGAATAAATAAAAATAAAAATATAAGCCCCTAAAATGTCACTTTCCCTTAAAAACGCTTAATAAAGTATAAAAAACACAAACACACAACTCCCCCCCCCCCCCCATATTTGGTATTTCCGCATCTGTAACAATCTGTATAATAAAACAGAATTGTTACTGGACCTGCACGGTAAACTCTGGGGGAAAAAAAAAAAGTTCCAAAAAAACCATAATTTCAAAATAATACCTGTAAAAAAAATGCTCTTAAAAGTGATAAAAACAATAAAAAGAAAACTCATCTCGCAAAAAATAAGCCCTTAACCAGATTTGTCAGCCGAAAAATAAAAAAGTTATGCATATGAAAGATGGTGATGCTAAAATGAACAAGATTTTCTACAAATTAGTTTTTATTTCAGTACAATTGAGTAAAATACACAAATAAAACCCCTACATATTTGGTATCGTTGTGTCCGTGACAATCTGCATAATAAAACAGAATATTTATAGGACCCACATAGTGAACCCCATAAAGAGAATTTTTGAATAATACCCTTAAAAAATTGCTCTAAAATTGATTTAAAAATTGTTATGTGCTCTAAAATAAGACCACTAGAAAGAACAAAGCTTCTAGCAAAAAAGAAGTCCTCAGCCATTTAAAAAATGGCACCTAAATTCTGAGCCTTATAACATTCTAGTAAAATATGTGGAATCTTAAAAAACCATGCCGACATAAAGCAGACATTTGGGAAATGTAAGTTATGAATTTATTTGGGTGCCATGACTATCTGCATCAAAAGTAGAGAATTTAGAACTTTGAAAATTAAGAATTTTTCCAAATTTTAGCCCGAATTTAGTTTTTTTCATAACTTAAGACAAAATATATCATCCAATTTTTTAAGCTAATTTAACCCCTTAAGGACGCAGGGTTTTTCGGCTCATTTCTCGCTCTCCAACTTCAAAAATCTATAACTTTTTCATTTTTACGTGTACAGACCTGTGTGAGGGCCTATTTTGTGCGTAACAAATTTTACTTTACCGTAATGTTATTTATTTTAACATGCCGTGTACTGCGAAGCTGAAAAAAAATTCCAAATGTGGAAAAATTTATAAAAAACTGCACGTGCGTCAATTTTTTCGACTTTGACTGTGCACTCAAAATAACACCTTAGCTTTATTCTTTGGTTCGGTGCGATTGCGGTGATACCAAATTTATATAGGTTTTATTGTGTTTTAATACATTTTCAAAAATTAAACGAATGTATACAAAAAAGAAAAAAATTTTTTTGCCATCTTCTGACGCTAATAACTTTTTCATACTTTGGTGCATGGAGATGTGTGAGGGGTCATTTTTTGCGAAATGAGGTGACGTTTTCATTGCTACCATTTTGAGGTCTGTGCGACATTTTGATCATTTTTTATTTCATTTTTTATGTTATGTAAAAAGGTGTAAAAGTTGCATTTTGGACATTTGGGCGCCATTTCCCGTCTCGGAGGTCACCGCCGGCCGTAACCGTTTTTATATTTTAATAGATCGGCATTTTGGGATGCGGCAATACCTAATATGTTTGTGATTTTTACTGTTTATTATGTTTTATATCCGTTCTAGGGAAAGGGGGGTGATTTGAATTTTTAATATTTTATTAATTTTTTTTATTTTTTAAACTTTTTTTTTTTTCTTTTTTTTTTCTCACTATTTTTTAGACCATCTAGGGTACATTAACCCTAGATGGTCAGATCGCTCCTACCATATACTGCAATACTTCTGTATTGCAATATATGGCATTTTTGCAGCACATTCATTACAATGAGCCACTGGCTCATTGTAACGAAACTGCAGAAGCCATGTAGCCTCATGTCAAAAGAAGACCCGAGGCTACCATGGCAACTGATCGCCGCCCCCCGATGACGTTCGGGGGCACGGCAATCGCAATAAAGATGGCGGCGCCAGCGTGCCGCCGCTTTTTAGACGCCGCCGGCGACTTTGCCGGCGGCAATGACATGGTCAATAGCCGCGATCGGTGCAAGCACCGACCACGGTTATTAGCGGTGGGGGTTTTCTGCAAAATGCAAAAACCCCCACCTTTGTATGAAGAGGACTCAGCCCGTGAGCCCTCTTCATACATCCCTTGTAGAGCTACGGCGCAGAGCGTTAAGGGGTTAAGCACAATGTGTTACAAGAAAACAATCCCCTAGATATCTCATAGCGTTCCAAAGCTATAACCACTTATAGTGGGCAGGTTTGAAAAATGAGGCCGTGTCCTAAATGCCAAAATAGGCCCAAAGGGGTTAATGTTCATTTATGTCCTTCAAATGTGTTTGTTTTTCTCTGTTTAGAACTTCGTCCACATATGTTAAGTCTCCTAGATTGTTTTAAGAGCTAAATGAGGGCCTGGTCTTTTCTAGATATAAATTTAGTGGTAGTTTAGGATGCTTGCATTTTTTGATTGTTTGCATAGCATAATATTTTTCTAAGTACAGGCAGTCCCCAGTTTACATACAAGATAGGGTCTTTAGGTTTGTTCTTAAGTTGAATTTGTATGTAAGTCGGAACTGTATATTTTATCATTGTAATCCCAGACAGAACTTTTTTGGTCTCTGTGACAATTGGATTGAAAAAATGTTGGGTTGTCATTAGAACCAGAATTAACACTAAATCTTCATTGCAGACACATGTGATAACTGTTATAGCTGTTTATTGCAGCCTAGGACTAAAGTACAATAAATTACCAATATCCAGTGGTCCGTTTGTAACTAGGGGTCGTATGTAAGTCGAGTGTTCTTAAGTAGGGGACCGCCTGTATAACATTCTGACAAGTATGCTGCTGCAATTATACATTGCAGTTAGACAGGGCAGGAGACAGGTAAGGGGTCATAGAAAAATGAACAATTATTTTTGTTTACAAATCTTTTTTGTTTTCTCTCTTTTTGCTGTGGTTGTTTTACTTGCCTACCGACTATCCATCGCACCAGTACCGACTATTCATATCAATGCCTTCTTTACTCCCCTTTTAAATGTGCCCTACGGAATGCCTGTTTTGTTTGCAATAAACTAGAATCTGTTCATGACCTCTTTCTTTATAAGTCTTTTGACCTGTTCACTGAAACATGGATCTACCAGGATGACTTTCTTGCGGCTTTGTCTTATGGCAGCTTACACTTTTCTCACTGCTCCAGACCTGAGAATAGGCAGGGAGGAGAGGTAGGCATACTACTCTCTCCATGTTGCACCTTCCAGATCATTCCTTCTGTACCCTCTCCTACTTTCCCATCTTTTGAGGTCCACACCCTCAGACTGTTTCGCCCATTCTCTCTTCGTGGGGCTGTAGTATACCATCCTTCCCCGCTCACCCTACTGGTTCCTTGACCAATTTGCCTCTTGGCTCCCTCACTTTCTATCCTGTGACATTTTAACCATCATCATGGGAGACTTTATCATCCCAATAAACACTCCCATTTCCCTTCTGCACATTTTCTACACTTTAAATATATGCTCAAAAACTTAGCGCTTAGTCAGGTTCCTCTTATGCAACCTGATGAAATGCTTGGTCCAAGCACAAAACGCGTTGTTCTCATTGTCCTAATGGAAATTTTATTTGTTTTTTTTTTTAGTACAATAAATTAAAGTTTTTAAAAATGCATACCGGATCCATCAGCGCCATTTTAGCGTTCTGACAACAATACAGCCCTATATGGGATACCGATGCATGATTGTGAACTGTTATTCCTAAACCTTGGGGAAAGAAGACAGCACCAGGAACACATCAGCAGAAATGTCCATTGGATAAAACGTTATTAGGAGTTGTGCCCTACCTACATTCAGTTTAAAATACTAACACTCACCCACAAAGCCCTGCATGATGCTTCACCTCTCTTTCTCTCTTTCGCCCAACCCCTGCTCTTCGATCTGCCTTTGATATTAGATTAATCTCTACCTTAATTTGAACCTCTCATGCATGTCTCCAGGACTTCTCCCGAGCTGCAACAATTGTCTGGAATTCCCTTCCCTAGACTATCAGACTAATACCCACCCTTCAAAATTTAAAACATGCTTGTAAAAACCCATCTTTTAAGGCAAGACTATCACAGTCGCTAGGTGTATGCAATGTCAACCTTTTTTTTTTTTAACCTATGTCCTCCTCCCATTGGTTATCTGGCAAACACCAGATATATACCAGGCTCCATGGTCTTTTTCACCATGGAAATGTATATAACATGTGGGCTAATGGCTGGTTCCAGCAGCAGAAATTTTACTCAATTATTTCATACTGTTCCCTTATAAAGAATGGCTCGACCATTATACAGGCTCTTATACCTCTTGTGTCACCCCCTCATCCTTGTAGACTGTAAGCTCTTGCTAGCAGGGCCCTCACTTCTATTGTTCCATATGACTGTTTGTATTCTTTAATGTAATATTATATTTGTAAATATCCCCTATGATTTGTAAAGCACTGCAGAATTTGTTGGTGCTAAATAAATAAATCTTATTATTATTATATTGTGGCCTCATCTCATACACCCCCATTTTTTGCCCCCTCTCATACCCACCCATATTGTGGGCCTCTCTCATTCCCCCAATTTGTATTTTTTTCCTTGATTCAAATGAATTTAAAAATTGAACACCAAATACTTACCTGTCTCCATTCCCCAACAGCTTTCCTTTTTTCATCTTCTTTTCCTATGCAGCTAATATCTCTCTGCACCATCCTGTTGTTCAACTGTTCAACTTTAATTTCCTATATAAGCAAGCATCATGTCCTTTTTAACAGATAGAGTTAAAATCCCAACACAGATGGCTGGGGCGGAGTAAGCAGTGCCAGGGGTGGGTTCAGCACCAGGAGGGGGGGGGGGGGTTGCTGGGCTAAAAGGTGTTGGGGGCCTACCCGTGCTTTCTCCAGCATACCAGTGGCCAGTCCACACCTAGTTTTCCATATGTGGAGCTCAATATCTGACTACCAACAATCTGAAAAGTTAAGTCCAGAAAAGATAAGGGATCATAATGTGCTGTAAATGTAAATTATACATATCATTCATATAAGTGATGAGCTTAATGGGTGTCACATTGATGACTCCCAGACCCCCAAATGAGGAGGAGGTTATGTTCTTGAGATCATGATTTGAGGTCATCTGAGGTGCAGTCATTGGACAAATATCATTTAAGAGCCACTAAATCTTTCTACACCAAATCTTGGAATTTATCCAGGATCGGTAACCTCGATTGTATGGGATAAAAATTTGTATTTGCACATTGCACATTATGTAAACAGTTGAGTTGGTTAGAAAGAAATTCATTATATTGATCTTTAAAGGACATCTACCGCCATGGTCAAGGATTTTATATCAAGTGCACTGACATCCTGGTATGTGGCCACTCTGGCCGGCTTCATCCTTCTTTTAACTTTAGCCTGTTTTTTTACAAATAATGGGATTTTAAAATTATGCAAATTACCCTGAGAGGCTCCAGGTTCCTGAAGCTCAGCCAAAGTGTTATGTTTTTGAGATCTGAGATCGTCTGAGGTGCAGTCATTGGACAAAGATCATTTAAGAGCCACTAAATCTTTCAACACCAAATCTTGGAATTCATCCAGAATCGGTAACCTCGATTCTTTGGGTTAAAAATCTGTATTTTTACAAACAAATGGTGGAACTTTAGAACATATAGTTGCACATTCTATAAACAGTTGAGTTGGTTAGAAAGGACTGCTACCACCAGGGTCAAGAATTTTAAATCATGTAAACTGACATGCCCCCTCTGGCAGGATTCGCTCTTCTTTTAGCTTTTTATTCCCAGGTTTTTACAAAAAAAGGGATTGTAAATTATGCAAAGGTTTTAATGGAGACTGATCCCCTAAAACTCATTTGCAAAAAGTTATAGGGAACCTGTCATCAGAAGCCCTTTTTTTAGCTCCCATATGTCCCAATAAGCACAAAAACGTGCTGAAAAAACTCACCTAGGCTCATACACGAGTCAATTTAAAAAAAAACAACTTAATACTCACCCTTCGGTGTTCCCGATGTTCGTCGCCGCTCCTGGCGGCTTCCGATCCTCGTTGCGGCTCCTGGCAGCTACCCGTGTCTCCTCTTCTATCATCTCTCTCTCTCTCTCTCTCTCATCTCTCTGTAGCCGGCAGAGTCGCGTCCATGCAATATGGCAGCTGTCGCACACTATGATGCGGCGGTGTTGCCGCTGATGACGGCCAGCAGATCACATGGACACGACTCTGCTGGCTAGAGGAGATAGAAAATAGAAGAAGCCACCGGGAGCCGCAACGGGATTGGGAGCCGCCAGGAGCCGTGAGGAACATCGGGAACACCAGAGGGTGAGTATTAAGTTTATTTTTTTTTCTGTTTGGCAAACTGCGGGGGAGGGGGCCAGGCTGTATACTACATGGATGCTGGCTGTATACTACATGGGGGCAGGCTGTATACTACACGGGGCTGGCTGTATACTACATGGGGGAAGGCTGTATACTGTATGGGGCCTGGCTGTATACTACATGGGGGCTGACTGTATACTGTATGGGGCTGGCTGTATACTGTATGGGGGCAGGCTGTATGCTACATGGGGGCAGGCTGTATGCTACATGGGGGTAGGCTGTATGCTACATGGGGGCAGGCTGTATGCTACATGGGGGCAGGCTGTATGCTACGTGGGGCTGGCTGGCTGTATACTACATGGGGGCTGGCTGGCTGTATACTACACCCATTTCCCCCATATCTCAACCCCCTCCCTCCCCCCGTCACTTTCCCTGCTACAGTGGGCACACACCAGTATGTCAGTGAGCTTGGTTTACAATCCTCGATACTGGTGGTAGATGTCCTTTAAAGACAATCGACATAGTGGTTTATATATTAATCAAATCTAAATTCACCAGAATAATTAATTAATAAAAAAAATGTCTTTTAACAGTTAATAATCATGCACAGTAATTGACATCACAAATGGTACCAAAATGGTCAAAAGGTCTAGTTGAAGCACTGCTCATGCACTTCTGTAAGAGTCTCAAATGTCCATCTTTGAAAATCATAGCTTAGTTGACAACTAGAGATGAGCGAACACACTCGTCCGAGCTTGATGCTCTTTCGAGCATTAGCGTACTCGAAACTGCTCGTTGCTCGGACGAATATTTCGCCAGCTCGAGAAAATGGCATCTCCCGCCAGGAGACTCTGCACTCCACCCAGAATAACGTGGTACACTTATGGCCTGATCAGGTGTCTCTGGAATAGACTAGCCCCTGCTTGCGCTGTTCGCATCATTCTCTGTCTGGATGCTGTTAGGGAGAGAGCTGCTGCTGGTCAGGGAAAGCGTTAGGGTGTTATATTAGCTTACTGTTAGGCAGGAGTGAGTCTACAAGAACCCAACAGCCCTTGTTAGGGCTAGAATATTTTTTTTTCTTTGCTTGTGGCTGGGCTTGCTGGCACTAGTAGTGCAGTGCCGCCTCCTACTGCCCGCTCACCGACTGTTGTGCGACGTGCCCACGAGGTGGAATTCAACATTAACCATGTTATCCAGAGTTTACCAGCAGCGCAGAGCGATTGTAGACTGCCAGATTTCAACTTCCACCAGAACTGGTAGTCAGGTCAGTCAGCTTCCTCAAGTCTACAAAGAGAAGTGGACGTGGATGTCTGATATCTGTCAGGTGCTGAGTACAGATGAGGAGTCAACACAGATGGTCAGTGGTGATGCTGCCATCATCAGCCTCACCATCCCGCTGCTTGGCCTGTTGAAAAACTCTCTGGTCAGCATGAAGTCGGAAGCTTTGCGCTCGTCACAAGAGACGGGGGAAGAAGATTCCCTTGTTGATAGCCAAAGCACTCTCAGGTCTGTTTCTCAGCGCATATCGGAGGAGGATGAGGAGGAGAATGTTGGCGAGACAGAAGAGGGGAGCATTGCTCAGTCCTTCACTATTCAGCGTGTATGGGCAGAAGAAGAGGAGTTGGAGGAGGAGGAAATGGACAGTCAGGCCAGTGAGGGGAGTGAATTGTTGCGCGTTGGGACTCTGGCGCATATGGCAGATTTCATGCTAGGCTGCCTGTCCCGAGACCCTCGCGTTCAAAGAATTTATTCCAGCACCGATTACTGGGTATTCACTCTCCTAGACCCACGGTACAAGCAAAATCTTTACACACTCATCCCTGTAGAGGAAAGGAGTGTGAGAATGCATGAATACCAGCAGGCCCTGGTGCACAAGCTGAAACAGTATTTCCCTTCTGACAGCGCTAGCGGCAGAGGGCGTACTTCTGCGGGACAAGTAGCGAGGGAGAGTAGGCGAGCAGGCAGCTTGTCCAGCACTGGCAGGGGTACGCTTTACAAGGCCTTTGCCAGTTTTATGTCACCCCAGCAAGACACTGTCACCTGTCCCCAGTCTCGGCAGAGTAGGGCTGACCTTTACAGAAAGATGGTGAGGGAGTACGTAGCTGACCATACCATCGTCCTAAATGATCACACAGCTCCCTACAACTACTGGGTTTCAAAGCTGGACATGTGGCACGAACTGGCGCTGTACGCCTTGGAGGTTCTTGCCTGCCCTGTCGCTATCGTGTTGTCCGAGCGGGTTTTCAGTGCAGCCGGTGGGATCATCACCGATAAGCGTACACGCCTGTCGACTGACAGGCTGACGCTTATCAAGATGAAAAAAGCCTGGATTTCTCAGGATTTCCATTCTCCACCAGGTGAAAGAAGCTCAACCTGAATAATGTATGCACTCCTCCTCCTCATTTTCCTCCTTCTCACTAAAGCAGAGGAAACTGGCTATTTTTTGTCAGGGCCAACTGGCTCTAGCTATAGTACTCTATGTATTTAATTTTTCTGGAGGGCCACCTACTCGGTCCTCTGTTTTAAACAATTTTTGGGAGTGCCACATACAGGCACTCAATCTATTTAATTTTTCTGGAGGACCACCTACCTGCTCCTCTGGTTTGAAAACTTTTTTTGGACTGCCACATACCAGCACTATCCAAATTTAATTGTCTCCATAGCAGCCTCCACACGACGTCTTTATAGGTGCCTCCACACATTGTCTCCATTGCTACCTCCATACATCATCTCCATAGCAGCCTCCCAAAGTCGTCCATATAGCTGCCTCCATACATCGTGCCCTTAGCAAACGAGCTGTGTCAGGCAGGATTTTGGGTTGTTTTCATGGCTTCCACATCAAACTTGTTAACTTTGTCACCACCCTGCTGTGTTATCCACAAAATATACTGGCAAACTTTTATCATTTACCGATATTATTTCAGCGCTTCTTGCGCTTCTGTTTACATTCCCCTCACCCACCATAACCCAAATTTATAAGAACAGTACTACATTTGATCTTATACAAAAGGTTCTTAGAAGTGCTGTTTGGGGAGGAGCCGAGACACAGGGGCTTGGACAGGCGAAAGCTCGCCTGGCAGCGGACCGCCAGCTCCATCCCAAGATCCAACCAACATAGTTTTAACTGCAGCACCTTTAATGTACTACTACCTTACTGCCTCCATACATCGTCCCCTTATCAAACGAGCTGTGTCAGGCAGAATTTTCGGGTGTTTCACCAGATACATAATGGAACTCGGCCCATCTGTCGCCGCCATGCTGGAGACCTGAAGTTGCAATCATAGCAGCGCAATATGGATGCCCCATACTGTCACTCTTAATCATGGAACCATTTCCGAAAAAACTATTAAAAATAGAACCGCTATGCTATTCCATTATTCCTAGATGAAATATTCAAACGACCCCGCCTGCTTTGAAAATTATAATTTTTCGAAGTAAACGCTTCTGGCCCCCAGGCCCATTTTGGGTGCGGAGGAGCCGAGAGACAGGGGCTTGGACAGGCAAAAGCTCACCTGACAGCGGACCGCCAGCTCCATCCCAAGATTAGGCAGCCTCAGAGGCATCCATGTATACTGCCCCTGCTGTTTCCTGTCCATTTCGCCTCTACGATCCTCCACAGTGTCCACCAATGTCTCCATGCGCAACTTTCAACTCTCTATACCCCAGACGCTGGAGTGCGAGAGGATATACAGCACATCATCCCCTTATCAAACGAGCTGTGTCAGGCAGAATTTTCGGGTGTTTCACCAGATACATAATGGAACTCGGCGCATCTGTCGCTGCCATGCTGGAGACCTGAACTTTCAATCATAGCAGCGCAATATGGATGCCCCATACTGTTACTCTTAATCATGGAAGTCGTCTCCATGACTGCCTCCACATGTCAGCCCCTTATCAAACGAGCTGTGTCAGGCTCATTTTTCGGGTGTTTCACCAGATACGTTATGGAACTTGGTCACTATGTCGCCACCATGCTGTGTTATCGACTAAATATACCGTCAACCTTTTGTTCACATAGGAAATCATTTCAGAGCTTCTTGCTCACCTCCTTTGGTTCCTCTCTGCCACCCATTGGTTTGAAGCCTGAGTCCATTTAGGGTATGTTGCCATGAAACTCTCTAGCCTGCCGCTGCCTCTGCATGCCGTCCCCTATAGTGTCAGGGTCAATTATTGCATGTTTTAGATGCTATCTAGCCTCATTCGGTCACTCTGTCATGGCCATGCTGTTGCCCATAATTTTGGCATAATGGTACGATTAAGCAGCCTCAAAGGCATCCATGCATGCTGCCCCTGCTGTTTCCTGTCCATTTCCGTGGTGTTTCCATCCTTTTCTGAGGTTCCCAGGTGTTTGGCCAAGCTTCCCTGTGCAGAGCCTTGGTCCCCTTGAAAAATGCTCGAGTCTCCCATTGACTTCAATGGGGCTCGTTATTCGAGACGAGCACTCGAGCATCGGGAAAAGTTTGTCTCGAATAATGAGCACCCGAGCATTTTAGTGCTCGCTCATCTCTATATGTTGCCATGACACTCTCTAGCCTTTCGCTGCCTCTGCAGGCCGTCTTCCATAGTGTCAGGGTCAATTATTGGATGTTTTAGATGCTATCTAGCCTCATTCGGTCACTCTTTCATGGCCATGCTGTTGCCCATAATTTTGGCATAATGGTGCGATTAAGCAGCCTCAGAGGCATCCATGCATGCTGCTCCTGCTGTTTCCTGTCCATTTCCATGGTGTTTCCATCATTTTCTGAGGTTTCCAGGTGTTTGGCCTCGAGCACTCGAGCATCGGGAAAAGTTTGTCTCGAATAACGAGTACCCGAACATTTTAGTGCTCGCTCATCTCTAGTTATAACTTTTGAACACTGTTACTTATCAAAGCGATTCTGAGATTGTTGTACTTCATTTTAGTGGTAAATGTTCGCTGATATGTTTGGCGTTTATTTTCCAAATAAAGAAAAAATGATGAATTTTGTGAAAAATTTAACTTTTTTGAAATTCAAAATCATTGCGTTTTCAGGCAATGCTGAATAGCCTTTACCATATGTCTACTTTACATTTGAATAATTTTTGAAAAGTCTGGATAATTTATTTTAATGTGGCGCGGCTTACAAATCGAATAGCGATATTTCATATTTTCAGAATTTACTCTTTTGCGGAAAAATACTGTTTTTTTTCGTATTCAAATTTTTATTAATTTTTAGTAACAAAACAATGCGTAAAGAGAGGGAGGAGGGAAAGGGGTAAGCACTTACAGTCAAATAATCAGGTGCCAACATGCACCCATTTGTGGAAAGGGGAAGGGGGTTACATTTGGATAATGCAACCATTTATAACAAAGAATGTCAAGTGTATGACAACAAAAAGTCAATATACCGTTATCTACTGAAACAGGTTCACTGTAAGTTAGATGCATTCTATAAAATTTTAAAGGAGAAAAAAGAAAGAGGAAATAGCGGCGAGGAATCGCCAGATATGAGGAGAAATAGAGAAGGAAAGAGAGGAGAGTAGGGGAATCAAAAGAAGGAGCGTTGTGCCTCCCATTACCTAGAGCTCAGATCTCAGTAGAATCACCATCCCGCGCTGTCAAGTCCAAGTAGCGGGGAGATGCCACAAAGGAGACCCAGTGGAACCATGTTTTCTGAGAGCAGGCAGCCCTCTTTGGATCAGTGTTCAGGAGACTCTCCATCCTTTGTAATTCATTGACACGGCCCAGCCACTGATGCATGGAGGGAGGATCGGAAGAGCGCCAGCAGGCCGGGATACAAGCCCTAGCTGCATTTAGAAGGTGACATACCAGGGACTTCCTGTATGTGCCAAGGGAAATCTCGTGATGGTGTAACAATACCCAAGCGGGGTCATCCCGCAGCTCTCTGCCCGTCACCTCGCAAATCACCCCCAGCACCGCCGTCCAAAATGGAACAAGTGAGGGACAGCTCCAAAAAATATGAAGGAGTGTGCCCTCCTCTTTACTGCAGCGCCAACAGATCCGGGGGACATCTGGGAACATCTTGTGGAGTACATGGGGCACCCTATACCACCTGGTAAGCAACTTATAGTTTGTCTCCTGGTAGGCTGTACTAATTGAGGATTTGTGTGCCAGTTCGTAAATCTTTTCCCTTTGTTCTGCAGAGAGAGTCAATGTCAGGTCCCGTTCCCATTTGGTCATGTACAGTGGAACGTAAGCCTGTGGGGGGGATATCAGGAGGTTGTATGTTAATACAAGTACCCCTAGTCTGACCTTTTTGTGTGCATACCCCCTCAAAGCCTGTTGGAGACCGGCTGAAGGTGGGAGGTGGTGTGAGAGATCTTAAATAATGTGCTAGTTAAAGACCCTGCCACATGGGCGCTCTTGGGAGATTTGGAGGGGAGACTAGCTCTGTACCTCCTCGCCACTGTCCATTCACCAGGAAGTGACAAGCCCTGAAGTGCTTATCCATTGCTTAAAAACCGGCGACGTGATCCCGGGTGGAAACTTGGGATTGCCAAGGATCGGTGTTAGGGGGGAGTTGGTAGGGGAAATCTCAGCCCCTGATCTGCAGTGTTTGAAGGCCATTAAAGTAGCATAGATGGTTGGGTGAGAAGACAGTGCCTGCCAGTGTTTTGACTCTACCTGTCAGGTTCGCTAGGGAGATTGCTGGGACTTCTGGTTCTTCTGGTGGTACCAGCAGCGTTCTCCGAACCCCGGCGCGTATCCGCGCAAACTCCACCTCTCGTCCTGGGCAGCGGCTCCTAAGATCTCGCGCTGTCTAGGAGTGGCTGGGACTTTGAACCTCTGCTTGGTGCCTGGTTGTTTCTGCACCATGAGGGGTTAATTCCCAGATGCTGTCCAGCACCTATCAGGTTTTGGAGGTGGAGTTCTGGCTGCATAAATTGCAGCTTCACTAGTCACCTGTGCCAGTGTTTGAAAATCCCTTTCTCCACTCGCTGCTCTAGGTTGTATTGCTCAGTTTCTTTATCTGTATTGTTGTTTTTGACTTTGACTCTTTGCTTACTGATTTTGCTATTGACGTACCCTCTCATTGTGATTTCGGCTTGTTTACCATTCTTTTGTGTTTTATGTTGTCAGTCTGTTTGTGTTTTCCTTCCCACACTTATTCCAGCGTATCTCGAAGTCTTCAAGTAGTCGCCCCACGGTTTAGCGTTGGGGGGCTATAGGAAGGGACAGAGGTTGGGGCAAGCTCAGGGCTCACTATCCCCTGTCTTTTGTGTACCAATCTTAACAGAAACACTGGCCACACATAGGTCTGCATCCTGTATCCGACCTGCTACATTCTCTCCTCCCATGGAGCCTTTGTCAGCTGTGGTCACTCAGGTCCAGACCCTAACTCAGTTTGTTCAGGATCTAGCCTCCCGTCTCCAAATTCAGGAATCTATGCAGGTTCCGCGGCAGACATCACCGCAGGATCCACTGCCACCCACACCTGAACCTAAGGTTCCTCTCCCTGACATGTTTTTTGGTGACCGTAAGAAATTTTTTTCATTTCGGGAGGGCTGTAAACTTTATTTTTCCTTACATCTTCGTTCATCGGGCACAGAGATTCAAAGGGTGGGCGTGGTAATTTCCCTGCTGCGTGGGGATCCGCAAAATTGGGCCTTTTCTCTCCCACCTGACTCTCCATCCCGTTCTTCTCTTGACGCTTTTTTTTCTGCTTTAGGCCAGATTTATGACGAACCTGACCGCCGAGCACTTGCAGTTTCCCACCTTAGATCTCTGTGTCAGGGAAAACGGACAGCAGAAGATTATTGTGCCCAGTTCAGACAGTATGTGACTGACTCGCAATGGAATGACTGCGCCCTAAAAGACCAATTTATGTCCGGACTGTCAGACCGAGTACAGGACTTAGTCTTAGCTTATGCGGAGCCTCAGACATTAGATGATGCTATGACTCTGGTCATCCGAGTTGATCGTCGCCTAAGATCCAGGCGATCACCTCGGGTGTCCTCTGACTGTCAGCCAGCGGCCAGTCTGTCTCCAGGTAGTCCAGAATTGGAATCCATGGAGCTGGATAGTATCTCTCCTGCACAGCGGAAGCAACATCGACTGAGACGTCATCTTTGTTTCTACTGTGGAAGTCCTGATCATCTGGTCAACACCTGTTCCAAGAGGCAGCAGCAGGAAAACTTCCGCTCCTAAGCAGTAGTCGGGGGGACTGCTTAGGAGCTCAGGTACTCCCAATTGTGTCTAGAATGTATTTACCTTGTACGGTTAAGTTTCAGTCTGTTTCCTGCACTGGTCGCGCCTTTTTGGATTCAGGTGCTGCGTCTAATTTAATCGATTATAAGTTTGTCTCTCAGTTTTGCATGTCATTGATTCCATTGTCCACTCCTATCCAGATGTCGGGTGCAGATTTGACCCCTCTACAGGCAGGGTTGATCAAATTCAGAACCCCGCAGATAAAGCTTATGGTAGGAGCTATGCATGAAGAGTGGTGTTCTTTCCTAGTTATGGAAAACTTGTCTGAAAATGTCATTCTTGGTCTACCCTGGCTCCGGATCCATAATCCGGTAATTAATTGGGAAACTCTGGAGCTGGTTCATTGGGGTCCTCACTGTAAGGATCACCTGTCCAGAGTTTCATTATGTACAGTAGTAGCGGAAGATCAGAGTCTTCCAGGTTTTCTCTCTGATTACTCAGATGTGTTTTCAAAACCCTTGTCCCAAGTCCTTCCTCCTCACAGGGAGTTTGATTGTAAAATTGACCTTCTTCCTGATGCTAGATTGCCAAAGGGTCGTATATATAACCTGTCAGTACCAGAACGGGAGTCACTGAAGAGTTATATTGATGAGAGTTTGGCAATCGGACACATCCGTCCCTCTGAGTCGCCCACTGGGGCCGGGTTCTTTTTTGTTGAGAAAAAAGATGGTGGTCTACGGCCGTGTATTGATTATCGAGAATTAAATAAGATAACGGTAAAAAACTCAGGTCCTCTCCCCTTGATCCCGGATCTCTTAAATCAGGTTTCTGGGGCCCAAGTTTTCTCTAAATTAGATCTCAGAGGGGCTTATAACCTGATTCGGATCCGAGAAGGGGATGAGTGGAAAACCGCATTTAATACACCTTTGGGGCACTTTGAATACCTGGTTATGCCCTTTGGTTTGAGTAATGCCCCAGCGGTTTTTCAAGGGTTTATGAACTCCATCTTTCATGATTACATCGGTGTGTTTATGGTGGTATATCTAGACGATATTTTGATTTTCTCTCCTGATATGGTTTCTCACCAGCAACATCTCCGCCAAGTACTTACCAGGTTGCGCAAAAACCACCTCTTCGCTAAGCTGGAAAAGTGTGTTTTTTGCGTCCAGAAGGTTTCCTTCTTAGGTTATGTTGTGACTCCCTCTGATGTACAGATGGATCCGAGTAAGGTTCAGGCGCTCACGGACTGGGTTCGGCCTACCAATCTTAAGGCCCTACAACGTTTTTTAGGTTTCGCTAACTATTATCGGAACTTTATAAAGAGCTTTTCCGTGATCGCCAAATCCCTCACGGATCTGACCCGTAAGGGTGCTGATCCGAACAATTGGTCCCCTGCCGCTTACTCAGCGTTTGAAACTCTAAAAGCGGCGTTCTCGTCAGCCCCGGTTTTGGTTCAACCTGACCTCTCTCTACCGTTTGTTGTGGAGGTTGATGCCTCCGAGGTAGGAGTAGGTGCAGTGTTGTCTCAGGGGTCTTCCACTCTCACCAGACTTAGGCCCTGTGCATATTTCTCTAGAAAATTTTCTTCTTGTGAAAGGAATTATGATATTGGTAATCGAGAGCTCCTTGCCATTAAGTGGGCATTTGAAGTCTGGCGACACTTTTTGGAGGGAGCTCTTCATCCGATAACTGTGCTCACGGATCATAAGAACTTAGTATATTTGGATACTGCGAAGCGCTTGAACTCACGTCAGGCTAGGTGGGCCTTGTTTTTCTCTCGCTTTAATTTTGTGGTCACCTACCGACCTGGGTCAAAAAATGTGAAGGCTGATGCCTTGTCCCGTAGCTTCGGGACTCCTGAGCTTCCAGAGGCTGCTGACAGTAATATTTTGTCTCCAGGGGTTGTGCTGGCAGCTGTCTCCTCCCACCTCTCCTCTCAAATTTTAGCAGGACAAAGATCTGCACCTAAAGACCTTCCGGAAGGCAAATTATTTGTTCCTCCTTCTTGTCGTTTGAGAGTGTTGGAGGAGACGCATTGCTCGGTATTGGCTGGTCATCCGGGAATGCGGAGTACCTTGGATCTCTTAAAGAGAAGTTACTGGTGGCCTCACATGACTAAGGATGTGCACGCATTTGTCCAAGCCTGTCAGGTCTGTGCGCGAGGAAAGACTCCCAGGAGACGTCCTGAGGGGCCTCTTCTTCCGCTTCCAGTTCCCACCAGGCCATGGTCTAAAGTGTCTATGGACTTCGTCACTGATCTGCCAGCATCTCAAGGCTGTTCAGTGGTTTGGGTGGTAGTGGACCGTTTCTCTAAAATGGGACACTTTGTTCCATTAAAAAAGTTGCCTTCAGCTGAAGAATTGGCTGAATTGTTTATACAGAATATTGTACGCCTCCATGGTATACCAGATGATATTGTGTCAGATAGGGGCGTACAATTTGTTTCCAAATTTTGGCGAGCATTTTGTTCTAGACTGGAAGTTAATTTGTCGTTCTTGTCGGCGTTTCACCCTGAGTCTAATGGTCAGTCTGAGAGAATGAATCAGGAGATGATTCAATATCTGCGACTCTTTGTCTCGGACAGTCAGGACCAGTGGGTGAAATTCCTTCCGTTGGCAGAATTTGCTATTAATAATCACTGTAGTTCGTCCACACAGGTATCTCCGTTTTTCTGCAATTATGGTTTTCATCCACGTTTCTCTTTTTCATCTGTGCCTGTCTCTAATATTCCTCGAGCGGAAGCTATTACATCCAAGTTGCGCTCGCTCTGGTCACAAGTTCGGGAGAATATTCAGAGGGCACAAAATTCTATGGTCCAACAAACTGAAAGAAGGCGCACTAAATCTGATACGTTTGTGGTGGGGGATAAAGTGTGGTTATCAACAAAAAACCTTAAATTGAAGGTCCCCTCTTTGAAGTTTGCGCCCAGGTTTGTGGGTCCGTTTGTTGTTACTCATATTGTTAACCCGGTTTCCTTCAAGATTACACTTCCAGCAGGGTGGCGGGTCCATAACACCTTCCATAAGAGTCTTCTGAAGCGCTATGTTGAGCCTGTTTTGCCTCTTTCTGACCCTCCTTCTCCATCTATTGTGGAGGGGAATCTGGAATTTGAGGTGGAAAAGGTGGTGAATTCCAGATGGGTAGGTAACTCCCTGCAGTACCTGGTCCATTGGAAAGGTTTTGGTCCTGAGGATAGGTCTTGGGTTCCGGCTAGAGATGTTCATGCTCCACGGTTACTCAGGTTATTTCATCAGACCTACCCTCAGAAGCCATCTTTAAGATCTAGGGGTCCGAAGGCCCCCCGTCAGGGGGGGGGGGGTACTGTCAGGTTCGCTAGGGAGATTGCTGGGACTTCTGGTTCTTCTGGTGGTACCAGCAGCGTTCTCCGAACCCCGGCGCGTATCCGCGCAAACTCCACCTCTCGTCCTGGGCAGCGGCTGCTAAGATCTCGCGCTGTCTAGGAGTGGCTGGGACTTTGAACCTCTGCTTGGTGCCTGGTTGTTTCTGCACCATGAGGGGTTAATTCCCAGATGCTGTCCAGCACCTATCAGGTTTTGGAGGTGGAGTTCTGGCTGCATAAATTGCAGCTTCACTAGTCACCTGTGCCAGTGTTTGAAAATCCCTTTCTCCACTCGCTGCTCTAGGTTGTATTGCTCAGTTTCTTTATCTGTATTGTTGTTACCTCGGCTAGTTTTTGACTTTGACTCTTTGCTTACTGATTTTGCTATTGACGTACCCTCTCGTTGTGATTTCGGCTTGTTTACCATTCTTTTGTGTTTTATGTTGTCAGTCTGTTTGTGTTTTCCTTCCCACACTTATTCCAGCGTATCTCGAAGTCTTCAAGTAGTCGCCCCACGGTTTAGCGTGGGGGGGCTATAGGAAGGGACAGAGGTTGGGGCAAGCTCAGGGCTCACTATCCCCTGTCTTTTGTGTACCAATCTTAACACTACCCAGGGGAGACAGGAAAGCGGAACCCGAGTGAAGTGCTGCTCAATTGATACCCAGGCCTTCGTACTCCCGTGTCTGCACCAGTCCACAACCCTACTCAAGTGGGACGCCACGTAGTATTGAGCGGTATCTGGAAGCGCCACCCCACCCTCTCCCTTATGCAGGTATAGGATCTTTCTTTGCAATCTTGGTGATTTCCCGGCCCAGACAAAGGTTGAAAATAGCCGTTGAACTGAGGTCAGGAAGTTAATAGGGACTCTGATAGGTAAGGCTTGAAAGGGGTATAGGAGGCGTGGAAGAACATTCATTTTAAGGACCCCTATCCTCCCGAACCAAGAGAAGAAACCTTTTGACCACCTTTCCAAATCTGTCTTAATGGCCTGTAATAATGGTGGGAAGTTAATACGATAAGTCTGGTCCGGATCTGCTGGAAGGTGAACACCTAAATATTTTATCGCTGTAGAGGACCACTTAAAGTTAAAGGCTTGTTGAAGGAGGGCGCTCCGGTCAGGGGGGATTTTTAGCACCAGAGCTTCGGATTTTTGTATGTTGATTTTAAAATTACATAATTTCCCAAAGATATCCATTTCTTTGAGGAGGTTAGGGATGGACACTTGGGGAGAGGAGAGGAAGAACATCAAATCATCAGCGTAAGCTGCTGCCTTGATTTCTTTGCCGTTTGCCATCACTCCCGATATGTCTTGATTATTTCTGACCCGCCGGAGCAGGGGCTCTATCGTGAGAGCAAAGATGAGGGGGGACATTGGGCACCCCTGACGTCTTCCATTTTTAATTGGGAAAGTGTCACAGTATAAGCCGTTCACCTTCACTGATGCCGTTGGGTTGGAGTACAATGCTCCAATCCAGCTAAGCATGTGTGTGCCTAGTCCCAGATGTCGCATGACTCCAAACAGGAAAGGCCAACCTACCCTGTCAAAAGCCTTTTCGGCATCGGTGGATAGTATGACGGCAGGGAAGGCAGTTGTCTTAATTAGGTGGACCATATTCAGAGCCTTTGTGGTATTATCCCTAGCTTCCCGTGAGGGCACAAATCCGGTTTGGTCAAAGTGAGCCAAGCTTGGCATCAGAGGGGCTAGGCGGTGGGCTAAAATTTTGGAGAATAATTTAAGGTCCACATTAAGGAGGGATGTGGGCCTGTAGCTACTGCAGGATGCAGGGTCCTTACCCTCTTTTGGTATCACTACTATATGCGCTCTAAGCGTGTCCGGGGGCATATCGCTTCCCGAGGACAGAGCATTAAAAGCCTCAAGGAAGGGTTGTATCAGTTGGTCAGTGAACTTCTTGTAGTAATGGACCGTAAAGCCATCCGGGCCAGGTGATTTCCCCGTTTGCATGGAGCCTGAGTTTGAATTCCTCCACTGAAATTGGAGCTTCTTGGAAGGTAGGGAGGGGAGATCCGCTGAGTCAAGGTAGGCCTTGATTTCCGGCTGAGTAGGTGGCTTCTGGGGCTATAGGTGGTATAGAGACGCGTAAAAGTCTCTAAAGGATTTGGCTATCCCTGCTGGGGATAATATTTTGGATCCCTCCTTACCCACTATGTGCGGAACATAGTTGGCCGCTCTCTGTGCCCGAAGGGCGTTTGCTAGAATTTTGCCCGGTTTATTGCCACATTCGTAAAATACCCTCCTACACTTAGTCAGGGATTCTTTTGCCTTTGCCAGGTAGAGGTTACGTAGCTGCTCCCGAAGTTTGATAAGCAGGTCCCTATTGGCTGGGGTCTGTATCTTTTTATGACGATCCTCCACCTCTTTGATTTGAGCCAGGAGTGTGGTGGCCTGAGCGTATCTTTCCCGCTTTATCCTCCCGCCTATACGCATGAATACGTCTCTGATGACGCACTTATGGGCCTCCCAGCTGATTAATGGATTGGTGACTGAGTCAGGGTTTGTGGAGAAATAGTGACTGAGTTCACCCACCACCTCCTGCACATGCAAGGGATCTTGGAGAAGGGAGTGATTAAGGATCCACCTACCCAACGAGTGGGAGGGAGGGGCCAGGCTCAGAGTGATGGAGATGGGCGAGTGATCTGATAGAGGGGATGTATGTATGTCTGCCTCCACTACCCTATCTAGGTGAAAATGGTCTATGAAAAAACAATCAATCCTAGAGAACATGTCGTGGGTGGCTGAATAGTATGTGAAGTCGCGTGAGCTCGGGTATAGGGACCGCCAGACGTCTTTCAGTTGCCCCCTAAGAAACATGTCTTTAATTCGACGTGTTTGGGCCCGTGACAGGTATGTGGAGCCGTTAGAGACATCCATGTCCGGGGACATAGTGAAATATAGATCCCCTCCTAAGATCAGGATCCCCTCCTGAAAGGAGCTCAGCTCCTCTAGGATGTTTGCAAGCGCAGTGGGTTGCCCCACATTAGGCAGGTAGAGATTTGCGAGTGTGACGGTCTGAGAGTAGAGGGTTCCCTTGACAAATACATATCTGCCCTCTGTGTCGGCTCTGGAGTCCAATAGGACCCAAGGGGTGTTTTGTGCAATCATTATACTCACACCTTTAGAGCGAGAATCCTCCGAGCATCCATGGTAGCAATGTTGGAAACGACGGGTGGAGAGTCTCTGAATCCTGTCCTTGCGGAAATGCGTCTCCTGTAAGAAGACAATCTGCGCCCGAAGCCTCCAGAGGTCTCTCTGTAGCATCTGCCGCTTCTCGGGGGTACGCAGGCCCCTAACATTGAAGGAGACAATTTTTACGTTAGGATCCATTTCACCTGTGCACAGGGAAGGAAGATGCTAGCGTTAGGGGAAGGGGAGGCACTGAGAAAGATAGGGGAGTAAAAAGGGAGAGAAGAAGGGAGGGGTGGAGAAAGAAAAGTCCCTCAAGAGGTGAGAGGAAGCGGAGACAGAGAGTATGAACAAAAAGAAGGAACTGAGAGAGGACCGTGGGTCCCAAACTTCTACTAAAAGGGGGAACAAAGGCGGAAAAAACTTTCCAAAAGGGCCGCTGCTCGAAGCAGTCAGCACCTAGGGAATCCCTAGTGGGGAGTTTGGTAAGGCAATGCGGAGTATGGAGCCACCCGCCCCGGACGTCTCTGAAAATATCACAGTGCACCATTAATTCCCCAGACCCGCGTATAGACAGGTCTTGCTTAAACAAGTTAGGAGCACCAGTAAGGCACCCAGCTGCGGGGCCCTGAAACCTAACTGACAAGGGGGGGGGGGTTACAAGGCGGCTGCCCGAAAAGACAATTGGTGAAATACAGCTATAAATCATCTTGGCCCCTCCAGAGGTCAACGATCATTCGGGCGACCCCTCCTAGCCGGGTACGCCCTTGGCGGACGAGGGTTTCTAGGTCGGTCTCGACGTCTGCGCCGGGAATTCGGGATAACTGCGGCCTGCAACCAATCTGGGACTTCGCACGGGGGGCATCCCAACATTTCGAATAAGGCCGGTAGGTCGCCGGGGTCATGAACAGGCATAGAATGACCCTCCTTCCGTACGACCAGGTGGAAAGGAAACCCCCAGAAGTATGCGGCGTCGCATTCTCTGATTTTGTCCAGCAATGGGCGTAGAACACGTCTCATCTGTAGGGTGCGGGCAGAGAGATCAGGCAGGATCTGTATATTGACCTCGCCATACGTCAGGCGACCTTTTTCTCGGGGGCGCATCTCATCAGGCGCTCCTTAGTGCGATAATGATGGATTCTGCATACTACGTCACATGGAGAATCAGGATCAGACGGTTTCGGACCTAGAGCTCTATGCACCCTATCCAGTTCAATTGGTGTCTCCGGTGGGTCTCCCAGCACTCCATTAAAGATTGTGGTGATGATGGACCCGAGGTCCCCGCCCTCTTCATCTTCAGGAAGGCCTCTATTCTCAAGGTCGTCGTGTTCCAGAGTTAGGGAGTTCCAGAGTCCGCCCTGGTCAAAGGTGGTTCCTCTAGCAGCCCAGAGTCCCTATCGTAGGGTGAGGCCCATGTTTGTGACGGGAGAAATTCTGGGCATCGTGGGTCCATGTGCGATACCGGAGACTGGCGACCCCGAGATAAGGAGGGGGAGAAGGACAATAGCGGTGAGGTCTGTGGTCCTGCTCTTGCCCCGTGGCACCTAGCCGCCGAAGCCCCTCCTACGTCTGGGTCTGTGCTTCTCCCAGCTGGACTAGCCTGGGACTGAAACATAAGCGGGGGCTCTGGGGTACTGGGCATACATTCCATAAAGAATGAAGGCTCACCTCTCACATGAGCCTGTAAAGGGGGCTGTGTTTCACCCCATTGAGTGTCCCAAACTGCGTCCACTGGGGGGGCCTGGGCAGGTGTGCTCACCTGTGAGATAGAGAGGGGTACTGTCTGATCATTTGTAGCTGCACTGTCCTTCCTCTCCTGACCAGCAGGGGGAGCAGCGTGCACCTGCGCCTGGTGGATAATCTCCCTCCGTGTCAATCCGTCTGCCTGCAGATGGGGATTTTGGCAGTGGCCGCCGCAGCCTGTGTGGAGGGAAGCTGTACCTCATAGGGAGACCGCGTATCCCCAGCTCCAGGTCCACGGCACCCTCGATGTCTTCCTGTGGAGCCGCGGAAGTGCCTGAGACCGTTTCATTGCGCCGTTCTGCAGGAGTTGTTGGACTTCTCCCCGGACCAGCCGGGGGGGCAGGGTGTGCCGGTGTTGGGGAGCCGGCCGCCCGCTTGCTGGGAGCAGACGCTGGCTTCGACTGCCGCGGGCGCGGAAGGCAGTCACTCATCGCTTCAGCGGCCGAGGCACTCGTGGAGGCGGCGGCCATTTTCCCAGGCCCAACGATCGTCTCGCTCCTGGGGCGCAGGTAACGCGGGAGGGTGTTCGCGGGATTGACCGCAGGCTTCGGGGGGTTATTCTGGTGCCTCCCCTTACTCATCTCCTTGCGGTTTGGGCACTCTGTTGTTGGCTTATGCCACTTAATGTTGTCCGGTTAACGGGAGCTCCAGTTGCGTGCGACTACACTCTCCGCATGCCGAGACCACGCCCCCTCGGAAAAATACTGTTATCTTTATTCTATGGGTTGATACGATTACAGGGAGTTGAATATATTTTCTTACATTTTACTAAATTTGTCAAATAAAACCGTAATGTGGGGAAAAATCTATCATTTTTGCATTGCCGTCTTCCAAGTGGCATAACATTTTTAATTTTTTGGCTATGGAGCTGCTTGATGGCTTGTTTTTTCGGGACATATTGTAGTTTGCACCAATATCATTCAGGAGTACATATTTTTTTTGATCACTTTTTATTGCATTTTTTGTAAGAATGAATAGGTAAAAATGATGATTTTTGGTGGGTTTTCAACAGTATTTTTTAACGGCGTTCATCGTACAGGTTCAATAATGATTTACTTCTTTGTTTTAGGATTTAGATTTTTGGGGGGTTATATGTCTCTTTATATATTATGAGGCTTATGGGCATTTTTAGTGGTTTATTACGTTAATTTTTATTGCTTGATTGCTTGTTCATGATAATATCCTGCAATACTGATGTATTGCAGGGTATTAGCAGTGTCAGCCTATGCACTTGCAGATCGGACCCCAGCATTTCCATAGCAGCGATCAGCTCCCCCAGAAAACGGTACGGGGGGGGGGGGGGGCGATCGTGGGGGAAAAAACCCCCAGAGGCATGTTAGACGCCGCAGTCGTGCTGACTGCGGCATTTAACGGGTTACACACCCACGATTGGAGCCCACTCAGGTGTTACAATGGGGTTACAGCCGGCACCTCGTACTTCCCGATGCCGGTTCGGCTCCGATCCAGAGATGAGCCGGCATCAGCTCCGTGGCGGATATAAGGGGTTAATCCTGAAAACTGTCCGAACTTATTCACTAGGTTAAAAATGTCATCTGAGTACAGCCATATCTTATCCCCTAATCCACTCTCCTCCTCTCATCATTATTGCCAAAGGTTCTACAAATAGAGTGAAGAGAAGGGGAGAGAGGGGACACCACTGCCGCATACAAAGAGACAAAAAAAAGGAATTTGACAACATACCATTAATACTAGAGATGGGGGAATCGATTCGAACGAAGTGGAAATCGGTCTGAATTTCATGGAAAGTTTACGCTGATTCGTGGGAACAAAGTTTTTTTTTTTTTTTGTTAAAAGGCCCGCGAGCACAACCTGTTACATGGGTCAGAGAACCATTGGAAGGAGAAAGGAACACCCTCGATGACAACTGCAGATCTGTAAGCCAATCAGCGACCGGCAGGCTTATGTGATGTCACACAGCCCTATAAAAACTGTCAGCCTTTTGCAATCTCGGCATTTCACGCTGCATGTACTGTCTGTAGCGTCCAGCTGCTTCTACTGTACTGTGCTGGAGCGATTTCTGCTCCAATCCCAGGGTGTGCGTTTAGGGGGATCTGTTTACCCCAAATAGCAGTTCTTTTTTGATACTGAAGCCACTAGGAAGAGCTCTTCTCCCAGGGTGTCTGTTGAGAGGTATCTGGATAACGCAAATTCCCATTGTTAGGGGTGGGTAACACAGAAGACAGGGGATAGTGTGCCCTGAGCTTGCCCCAACCTCTGTACCTTCCTATAGCCCCCCACGCTAAACCGTGGGGCGACTACTTGAAGACTCGAAATAAGTGGATAAGTGTGGGAAGGGAAACACAAACAGACTGACAAACATAAAACACAAAAGAATGGTCACAACGAGAGGGTATGTCAAGAACAAAGTCAGAAAGCAAAACGAAAATGTCAAAAACTAGCCGAGGTCACAACAATTCCGATACAGATACAGAGCAAGAGAGCAAAAAATTAGAGTGTCCAATCCATCTAGTTTAGAGATGGGCGAATTTGTTAAAATTCGGTTTGTCCCGATTCGCAGAATTTTTCGAAAAAATTTGATTCGGTCCGAATTGAATCATGACGAATTGCGTTAAAAAACGGGTATTTCCTGTCTGCAGAGAACCTGTAGGGTGTTGTAGAACGTTGTGCCATGCTCAAATATGCATAGAGAGCATGGTTTTGTCTTCAAACAGTGCTGTGTTTTAGTATGACTTGCATAAGACAGCCACTGCTCTTAGAATCGCTTCACTCTTCACTTCCATGTGCACTTACAGAGGCCAACTTCACCAAATAAGCAAAGCAGGAACGCAGCCTGACAAGGTAACGTCTGTGCCAGCTCAAAAGGACCGAGCTGAGGGCCAAGATCCTACTATAACATCAAAGAGTGCACTCTTTTTACACTGACATCAGATGATTCCATAGATTACGACAGAACCTGTTCTGTTAAACGCGGATACATGTAGAGCGTGTTGGCAGTCATTTTGCATTGACGTCACTGATCATTTTGCCCTTCTTTTCACGCGTCAGTGTCCTCTTTCAATCAGTCAATAATCCATCATTATTGCCAAAAACAAACATTGGTAAGTTGCCAACAGCATGAGTAGGCTGCAGAGTGGCACAATGACCAATTATTGAGGTGGCGGAAACATGGTAGGCCACAAAGTGGCACAATGATAAGAGTGTGGAGGTGGTGGCAGCAGCATCAGCAGCAGCAACAGGAGGCCACAGGTGGCAGCAACAGGGAAAGCCACAGAGTGGTCCAATAACAGAGTGTGGTGGTGGCAGCAGCATCAGCAACAGAAGGCCACAAAGTGGCACAATGATAAGAGCGTGGAGGTGGCGGCAGCAGCTGGTGCCCACAGGTGTCAGCACCATGGTGGCAGCAACAGGGAAAGCCACTGAGTGGTCCAATGACAGAGTGCGGAGGTGGCGGCAGCAGCAGCATCAGCAGTGGCAACAGAAGGCCACAAAGTGGCACAATGATAAGAGTGTGGAGGTGGCGGCAGCAGCAGGAGCCCACAGGTGGCTGCAACATGGTGGCAGCAACAGGGAAAGCCACAGGGTGGCACAATGATATAGTGTGGAGGTGGCATCAGTAGCAGCAGATTGGAGATGCCACATCCATTATACATTACAGTTTTCCTGAAAAAATCAGGCTTTTGAGGAAAAAGAACTCCATAGGTGGCACCAGCAGCAGCAGCATGAGGTCAGAGGTGTGGAGGGGCGGCAACATGGTAGGCCACAGAGTGGCACAATGATATAGTGTAGAGGTGGCATCAGTAGCAGCAGGAGCCCGCAGAGTGGCTCAATGACAGTCTGGAGGTGGCGGTAGCAGGAGCCCATATAGCCAACAGCAGAGGAGGCCACATTGTGGCACAATGACGAAGTTTGAAATGCATTAGAAGTTGAAATTTTCCATTTTAATTTGTAAATTAGACAACACATCCACATCCATGTTACAGTTTTCCTGAAAATATCAGGCCTTTGACAAAAAAGAACTCCAAAGGTGGCACCAGCAGCAGCAGCATGAGGTCAGAGGTGTGGTAAAGGAACAGGACAGAGGCTGGTTGAGGACAGGTGAGGGCCTCTGACCTGCTCCTGGGCCATGCCAACTAATTGTTGTATCTGAGGAACCCACAGACTCTTGGCTGGGGTTGTCAGCTGTTATATTTGAGGAATTGGATGACCTAGTCAACCATTCAACAACCTTTGGGTTGTTGATCAACACATTGCCACTAGATGAAAACGGTAGTTCTGGCCTCACAGAGTCACCAATTCTGCGACATCCCCTTACTGTGCTGCCACCTCTGCTTGCTCCACCTGCCACTTTTCTTTCTGACATAATGGTTTATAAACTACGTGGATTGACATGTAAATATGGCTGTAAACTATAGGCCCAAAAAGATATGGCAATGTGCGTTATACAAATATCCCACAACTGACAGTGTAATATCTGTGAAAATCACTGTTCAAACTACGTGGATTTGACACGTAAATATGGCTGTAAACTATAAGCTCAAAAAGATATGGCAATATGCGTTATACAGATACTCCACAACTGACAGTGTAATATACAGATTTCTTCTATTCGATTTTGTCACTAAATAGAACTGCTATTTGGGGTATACAGATCCCCCTAAAAGAACAACCAGGGATTGGTCCAGCAAGAGCAATTGACTCTGACTCCATTGTCTTCTAGCAGCAGTGTGTTGATCAACAACCCAAAGGTTGTTGATTGGTTGACTAAGTCACCCAATTCCTTAAATATAACATCTGACAAGCCCAGCCAAGAGTCTGTGGGTTTGTCAGATACAACAATTAGTTGGCATGGCCCAGGAGCAGGCCTGCTACTGTGGCCTTGCTTCAGCAGGGTGGCAGCAGTGCGAGGACTGGAGCCAAATTGCCGCGGGGTACAAACCCCGCTTCGGAGGTCCAAGTAAGCAGTGGTACTGGTGGTCAGCGAGGCAGCGGCGTTTGTAGTCACTCAGTGCAGAGTGTTGGCAATTAAATCACCTCGGGGTGTAGCAGCTTTTGTTAAGACACCAGAGGAGCCGGGCGTGTGTATATGTAGAATCTGCGGGCAGAAAGTAAAGCATGGCAAGGGAGCTAATATTGGCACCATGGCCCTGTGTCAACACATGCAGCGTCACCATCCAATGGCCTGAAAAGGAACCTCTGCCGAAGGGAGCTATTTGTCTTTGATATCATCTCTCGGTCCAGATGCTCCTGCTCCTCGCTACGCATGGTGCCAGAAGCCGTTGAGAGAGGCGATTACAAAGAGACAACTGTATGCGTCCAGCCATCCTAAGGTGCAGAAGCTGACCGTGCTTTTGTCCAAGTTGTTGGTTCTGCAGTCCCTCCCTTTCCAAGTCGTGGACTCTGCACCCTTCAGAGAGTTAATGGCTTGTGCTGAACAAAGGTGGAGAGTTCCAAGCCACAATTTTTTCCAAAAAGGCACTGCCAGCCCTTCACAACTATGAAAAACAGAAGGTGGGCCAGTCCTTGAGCTTATCGGTTTCTTCCAAGGTGCACGACAGAAATCAATCTGTGGCTTTCTCCGCGTCAACTGAAAATCGGAACCATGGTGACGTACAATGGGAGGAACATGGTATCTGGACTGCACCAAGGAAGGATGGCAAGACATTCTGCAAGACATTCTAACAATGGCCAGGAAACTGGGCACGCACTTCTGCCATTCTTACAAAGCCAAGCACCCCCTCCTTGAGTTGCAGCGACAGAACGCCTCCCCCAGCTTAGGCTGATATGCGATGTTTCCACCCGTTGGAATTCCAGCCTCCATATGTTAGACCAGCTGTATGAACAGAGAAAAGCCATTAATGATTTTTTGATACTGCAAGTTGACCGAAATACTCCCCTGTGTAACTTTGATGTCAGCCACTGGCAACTCATGCGTGACACCTTCAATTTGGTCAGGCCCTTTGAAGGGGCCATGTTATTTGTCAGTTGCCAGGACTGCGGGATGAATAACATCATACAACTGCTTCATGTCCTGGAACTCATGCTGAAAAATCTGTCTTGTCAGGAGACTGGAGAAGTGGAGACTACATCTCATGGCCACATGAGTCCGGTGGGGGCTGAACTGGAGGAGGACATTAGAGCACAATCAGAGTATGGTGAAATTAGTGGTTTTTACACTCAGGTGACAAGAGAGGAGGAGCAGGAGAGGAGGTAGAAGACGAGGCAGATGACCCAGAAGCACCGTGGCAGTATACAGTGGAGGTGGAGGCCGGGAGTACTTCAGAGTCACTAGGAAGGGAAGGGGGTAGATAATCCTATGGCCACTTGTGTGGTCAGGACCTACAATCACTTGCCATAAATTCACTAAATTTGCATTTTTGAATTCACTAAATTCACTTGTTTGCAGAAATGCAAATTTAGTAAATTTACCTCAGACTCACTTGCGCAGATGGCCCGCAGCATGCTGCTTTGCCTAACTAGTGACAGCTGAATAGTCAACATCTGGCATAGGGATTACTTTTGGCTCTCCATCCTCTTGGACCGTTGCTACTGGTCAAAAACGGGTGACTTTTTTCCAGATTCCGAGAGGGAGGAACAACTGGGGTACTATTGAGAAATACTGAAAGGACAGTTGGCCGCTGCCTTTGTGCGCCATGGTCCATCCTCTGTCAGGTCTAACCGAGTTTACAGTAGAGAAGCCGTCCTACCCGGCCAGTAGTGTGGCATCAGAGCGTGTGTTCAGTGTGGCGGAGGCCATCGTTACCCCAAAGAGAACCCGCTTGTCCACCCATAATGTGGAGAGACTGACCTTTGTCAAGATGAATCAGGCTTGGATCGGCCCAGATTTCAACTCACCAATGCATCAGATTAGATCAGACATGACGCCTTCCCCCCAAATGTTGAGAAATGAGTCTGGATCCTAACTACCTGCCACTATTCTCTGCCTCCTACCATCTTTACCAGGGACTGGAATTGTCTGCCACCTCCACACTGTATCATTGTGCCACTCTGTGGTCTCCTGCTGCTGCTGCAGCCACCTCCAGGCTGTATCATTATGCCACTTTGTGGGCTCCGCTGCTGATGCCACCTCCACACTGCCACTCTGCGGCCTACTCATACTGCTGCCAAGTGACTGCTGTCTCCCTGGAACACCCTGTTATTTCCATAATGGTGTTTTCACCCTCTACCGCTCTATGACGTTGCCACTATGTTTAGTTTTCCCCTTCATTTCATCTGTCAGAAGGAATGAAAAGCCTCAGGATTGATAGTCAAAAGCAGGAGTGGATACAGAACACAGAGGACTGGTCATCTCTGTTTTGGATTTACTCCTGTTTGTTTTTGGCTTTAGCAATATTGATGATGGATTACTGACTGATTGAAAGCGGACACTGATGGATGAAATGAAGGGAAAAATGATCAGTGACGTCTATGCAGAATTACTGCCGACACCCTCTGTACTCTTTTTGGGGGTTTCTACATGTATCCGCATTTAACAGAACAGGTTCTGTCGTTATCTATGGAATCATTTGATGTCTGTGTGAAAAGAGTGCACTCTTTGATGTTATTGTGGGATCTTTGCCCTCAGCTCAGTCCTTTCGAGCTGGCACAGACGTTACCTTGTCAGGCTGTGTTCCTGCTTCACTTATTTGGTAAAGTTGGCCTCTGGAAGTGCACATGGAAATGAAGAGTGAAGTGAAATTAAGAGCGGCGGCTGTCATGTGCGTGTCATACTAAAACACAGCATTGTTAAAAGCCCAAACCACGCTCCCTATGCATATTTAAGCAAGGTACAATGTTCTACAACACCTTACAGGATCTCTGCAGTCAGGAAATACCTGTTTTTTAACGTGATTTGTCATGATTCGATTTGTGTTGAATCAAATTTTTTCAAAAATTTCAGCGAATCGGATCGAACAACATTTCAACAAATTTTCCCATCTCTAATTAACACTCATTCTGGCCTTTGGGGAACAATAGAGAGTGCGAACACAAGCAATGAACCGTTCCCCGAGACCAAATCTTTCAAGGATCTTCCACTCCACCCTGTTGAATGCTTTCACAGCATCTAGCGACAGGATGGAGCGGCTTTCTCCTTTTCCTAACTGGATATTGGAGAGCAGCCTATGTAGGTTATACTCCGTACACCTCAATGCTATAAATCCATTTTGATCCGGATGGATAATATTGGTCATCACCCCTCTTAATTTTTGCTAATATCTTCATATCACAATTTAATAAGGAGATCGGTCTATAAGCACCCATATCTAAAGAAGAACGAAAGAAATAAGAAAAGAATCTTTATCCTTTTCAAAAATAAAACTATGGAGGCTTTTGCCATTGACTCTGAAACCGACCCTCCCCAAGTACTGCGGAGAAGACCTGAACTAAGATAGGGTATCAACACCTTCTCCAAGCATTTATAAAGTGCAAAAGGTAATCCATCCAGCCCTGTTGAGGAATATTTCAATGCCTCTCTTATTTCTTGCTGGATTTCTTCTTCTGACACCAGACTCCCCAATGCCTGCCCACGAGATATTGTTATAATACATTCCTCTCACAAATGCTTTCAGCATATGCCAGACAATAAATGGATTATCAAACCCTTTATTCTTATCCCAGAACTCTGTTATGAGTACCGACATCCTTGCCGCACTGTCCAGAACCACCAACCATTGGGGATTCAATCGGAAGGGCCTAGGTCCACCCATAGAAGCTTGTTCCCCCATATTCACTGCTACATTGATCGATGCATGATCAGAAATTTTAATAGACTCATACTTCATCCGAAGAATATAAGACAGAAAAAGATCATTTACTAAACATAAATCTATTCTGGAAAGAGCAGAGTGTGTTCGGCTCATACAGGAAAAGGCCTTTTTATCTAAATATTTTATTCGCCAAACATCCTTATGATTCCATTCCTTGCAAAACTTCTTCAGCCCTGTTTTCCTTCCTACTGCCTGGGATCCCTTCATACTCAACCTGTCTAGCGAATTTTCCATGCAGGCATCATAGTCTCCTAAAACCAGAATTGGACACTCAGGCTTATCTGCAATAAATTGCATCATTAAATGTGATGCTTCATGGGAAAATGGAGGTGGTATATAAATAAATGATAAAATACATAATATCTTACATAAATAACAATAGATGAAAATAAACCTTCCCTGTTTGTCTACCCTAGTGGAAAGAATTTTTATATCCACCTTATTATGAATAAGTACTGAGATCCTACATGGATCCAAATGCATGTAGCCTGATCGATGTCCATTTTCTATTCAACCACCCTGACATCTCCTCGGTTATATGGGTTGGGTTTTTACGATCATTTAGACCCCTAGCAAACCAAGTAAAAAATTGAACGTGTTTCGTCATTTTTGCTAAGATTGAAAAAGAACAGTATTGTTCGGTAATTCGCTTTTTGTTTTTGGATGGGGAAAAAATGCGAGGAGATAAAAGCAAAGTTGGATGCTGTTTATGGAGACACTTCGCCATGTATGACCACAGTTAGATATTAGTTCAACAAATTTAGACGTGGGCGAACATCTGTTTTTGATGAGGAGCGGCCAGGGTGCCCGGCAGATGTGGTTACCAAGGAAATCATTCAAAAAGTTCACAACATAATAATTGCTGATCGACGTACAAAAGTGCGCGAAGTAGCAGATGCCGTAGGTGTGTCGACCGGAATGGCAATTAATATTTTACATGATAAATTGGCGATGAAAAAAATGTCAGTCTGATGGATGCCTCGATTGCTCACGGTGGACAACAAGCGGATGCGGCTGTTAACTTCGAAGCAGTGTTTGGAGCAATTTAAGCGAGATCCAAAGGAGTTTTTGCGTCGAGTTGTCACCGTTGATGAAACCTGGATTCATCATTACACACCGGCAACAATCAAAACAATGGATTTCTCCCGGTGAATCTGCTCCAAAGAAGGCGAAGACGGTCCCATCAACCAGAGAGGTCATGGTGACAATTTTTTGGGATGCGGACTGCGTCTTCCACATGGATTTTTAGAAAAAAGAAGAATGATCACTGGACAGTACTACCACTTCGACAAAAAAATTTAAGAACACACGGCCGCATTTGGAGAAAAAGAAGGTGCTGTTTCACCATGATAACGCACCAGCACATTCATCCGCCGCCAAACTGCATGAATGGCGTTATGAATTGCTGCCGCACCTCCCATATTCACCCGATCTGGCTCCCTGCGACTTTTTCTTGTTCCCTAACATGAAGAAATGGCTCACGGGAAGAAAAAGTTAATTGGCTCAAATGGGGAAGTCATCGCCGAGACAGCTTATTTTGGAGAGTTCGACAAATCCTATTTTTTGGAGGGGTTAAAAACGTTTTTTTTTTAAATGGTATCTTCATTTATAACATTTATTCTTCAGGCATGGATGGAAAAGGAAGCCTTTCCCTCCTGTAAAAAATGGGAAAAGGATATTGGAAAAGTAAATACAGAATTTTGGAAAAAGTGCTATAAGGGAATTTCCTTTGCATCTTTGTCATGAAATGAGAGAATGGTCCATTTTAATTTTATACATCAATTGTATTATACACCAAAACTTTTATATAATATGAAAGTTAGACAAAGCTCTGCTTGTTGTCCATGTAAGGAAGAGGAGGAGGACCTTGTGCATGTGGCCTGGTCATGCCCAAAATTGGGGCTTTTCTGGAGGGACATTTTCTAATTTATAAAGGATGAGTTATGTATATCTTTATCAGGGTTAGCACAGAAGATTATTTTGGGTGTTTATGATTTGAAGAGGCACAATTTGGGGAAAAGACAAGTAATAATTAAAATTTTACTTTTGGCAAGATTGGGAATAGCAAGAAAATGGGGTAGCATGCAAAGCCCATCATATGAGGAATGGAAAGGGCTGATTAAAATGGTCAAAGCCTGGGAAAGGATTAGCTACAGTAGATGGGGGTCTCTGCGTATATGAAGGAAGATATGCTTGGTAGGGGGGAAATTTTTTTAGGAATTATAAATTTATTTTTTTCTTCTTTTTCTTCTCACCCGGCAGACAGGGATAGGGAGGGTAAGGTAAACATAGAAACTAAGGATGCTTTACTAAGGAAATGATAATTGTTCAGGGACTGTTAATTATGATGATTACTCCATTTATATTTTTTTGTATGTTGTCATTAAAAAATTAATACAATTCAAATAAAAAAAACTGTCTGAGCATGCGTTTGCACTGCTCTACAATGAATTGGTATTATAGAACAGTGTACTGGACTTGGGCTTGGATCAGAGCATCACTGGTTCGCGTAAGTAAAAAAAATTAAAAACATTAGAATAAATAAAAAATAAATACATAAAAATATACAGTCATGGCCAAAAGTTTTGAGAATTACACAAATATTATATTTTCCCATGATCTGATGCCCTTTGGTTTTTATGTGTGTTTGTCAGATGTTTTTATCACATACAGAAATACAAGTGCAATCATATTATGAGTAACAAAAGCTTTTATTGACAGAATTAGTTAATGTAGCAAGTCAATATTTGCAGTGTTGACCCTTCTTCTTCAGGACCTCTGCAAATCTCCGTGGCATGCTCTCAATCCACTTCTGGACCAAATCCTGACTGATAGCAGTCCATTCTTGCACAATCAATGCTTGCATTTTGTCACAATTTGTTGGTTTTTGTTTGCCACCCGTCTCTTGATGATTGACCACAAGTTAAGATCTGGGGAGTTTCCAGGCCATGGACCCAAAATCTCTGTTTTGTTCCCTGAGCCATTTAGTTATCACCTTTGCTTTATGGCAAGGTGCTCTATCATGTTGGAAAAGCCATTGTTGATCACCAAACTGCTCTTGGACAGTTGGGAGAAGTTGCTCTTGGAGGACATTCTAGTACCATTCTTTATTCATGGATGTGTCTTAGGCAAGACTGTGAGAGAGCAGATTCCCTTGGCTGAGAAGCAACCCCACACATGAATGGTTGCAGGATGCTTTACAGTTGCCATGAGACAAGACTGGCGGTATCGCTCACCTTGTCTTCTCCAAACAAGATGTTTTCCAGATGTTCCAAACCTGGCACTTCCTGCCAGGCTGTCCTGAGGCCGTCCTGGCACTTGCTGGTCCTTCTTGGGCGCCCTGGAGCCTTTTGGATACAATGGAACCTCTCTCCCTGAATTCCTTGATGATGCGATAGATTGTTGACTGAGGTGCAATCTTTCCAGCTGCGATACTCTTCCCTGTGAGGCCAATGATGACTGCACGTGTTTCTTTAGAGATAACCATGGTTAACAGAAGAGAAACAATGATGCCCAGCACCAGCCTCCTTTTAAAGTGCCCAGTGGTGGGATTCTTACTTAATCATGAGAGATTGATCTCCTGCCCGGTCCTCATCACCACCCACACCTGTGTTAATGGAGCAATCACTGAAACGATGTTAGCTGCTGCAATGACGTTGAAATGTGTTTTGGGGGAATAAAGTAAATTTTCTAGGCAAATATTGACTTTGCAATTAATTACTGTTAAGCTGATCAGTCTTTAACATTCTGGAGTATATGCAAACATTCTGGGGTATTTGCCATTATAAAATCTGATGCAGTAGACTTTGTAAAAAAATGATATTTGTATCATGTTCAAAACTTTTGGGCATGACTGTAAGCCCCTAAAATGTCACTTTCCCATAAAAATACTTAATAAAGTATATAAGCACAAACACACAAAAAACACCCACATGTTTGGTATTGCCACGTCTGTAACAATCTGTATAATAAAACAGAATCATTACTGAACAGTACGGTAAACACTGCAAAAAATGTTCTGAAAAAAGATAATTTTTAATTTTTTAAATTCTCTAAAAAGTGATTAAAAAATGTTACACACTTTAAAATAAGATCACTAAAAAGAACAACTCTTCTTGCAAAAAGTAAGCTCTTAACCAGATTCATCAGCCTAGAAATAAAAAAGTTATGCATATGAAAAGATGGTAATGAACAAGATTTTCTCCAAATTAGTTTTTATTCAGTAAAATTGAATAAAATACACAAAACCCCCACAAATTTGGTATTGCTGCAACCGTGACAATCTGCAACCCCCCCCACCAAAAAAATAAATCTTTGAAAAAATTAATGATTTTCATTTCCTCCACCAACAAAGAGTTACTGTATATACTCGAGTATAAGCCGAGACCCCTAATTTTAACACAAAAACCTGGTAAAACCTATTGACTCGAGTATAAGCCGAGGGTGGGAAATGCATTGGTCACAGCCCCTTCCCCCAAGTATATAGCCAGCAGCCCCCCAGTATATAGCCAGCCAGCCAGCTCTTGCCCCCCAGTATATACCCTGCCAGCACCTGCCCCAGTACATAGCCAGCCAGCCCCTGTGCCCCAGTATACAGCCTGCCAGCCCTTGTGCCCCGAGAAATATAGCCTGCCAGCCCTTGTGCCCCGGGAAATATAGCCTGCCAGCCCCTGTGCCATGGTATATAGCCTGCAAGCCCCTGTGCCCCAGTATACAGCCTCCCATCCCCTGTGCCCCAGTATACTGCCTGCCAGCCCCTGTGCCCCGGCAAATATAGCCTGCCAGCCCTGTGCCCCGGTATATAGCCTGCCAGCCCTGTGCCCCGGTATATAGCCTGCCAGCCCCTGTGCCCCGGTATATAGCCTGCCAGCCCCTGTGCCCCAGTATATAGCCTGCCAGCCCCTGTGCCCCGGTATATAGCCTGCCAGCCCTTGTGCCCCGGTATATAGCCTGCCAGCCCCTGTGTCTCATAGCATTCTAGTAAAATATGTGGACTCTTAAAAAAAAAAAAAAAAACATGCCAACATAAAGCAGACATTTTCGAAATGTAAGTTATGAATTTATTTGGGTGCTATAACTATCTGCATCAAAAGAAGAGAATTTAGAACTTGGAAAATAAAGAATTTTTCAAAATTTTTGCCAAATTTGCCAAGTCTTACTGGCCAATTGCAGCGTTTTGGGGCTGAAAAGTTAGGTTTTATCTCCTACCTCCTCTCTCCAGTGGCACTGTTTTGGTTTGGTATCACTGGAGAGAAGAGCTGAGTGTTGCTGTTACACCAAAATCACTATTACACTGTCTGATTCCTATCTGTTCCCTCCTGCGTCCTGTATATTCCCTTTGTAATCACCTTGCGTGATCACACTTTTCTTCTATTTTTCCCATCTCCCTTCTGAACCCAAACACACGTTTCAGTGCACTGTGTTAGCGTTGTTCTGCACTGGACACACTTTTCATGTGCCCTGTGAATAGCACTGCACAGTATCTTTAGCAGTAGTTAGGGCCTGTAGAGCGAGCATAGATGTACCCCTAGTTTGGTGCTCTTACCTAATTTTTCTGTGTGCCAGCTGTGCGGATTGTATGTGTAGTTTTGTGCACATTATCTTATTTGTCTGTGTGGCGGCTGTGCAGTTTGACCGTGTAGTTGGGTCCACATTATCTAATTTTTCTGTGTACAATGTCTCAGAAGACGTACACCATGTTGGAGGCATACAACATGCTGGCCTCTGACACCTAGTCAACTAGTGGGGATGATGTTCCCTTAACCCCTACTCTTCCTCATCTTCCAGTGACCTGCAAGAACCCCAGAGAGGTGCTGTAGGGTTTATGCTGGAGAAGTTCCTTTTTTTAAAATAAATTTTTATTTGTTTTGCAATATTCGCTCATGTAACCTCAAACAAGCAAATTAATTCAATGAATTTCAGTAATAAAACAAAATTACAAAGGCGAATAAGACAGAAATTTAAGAACTGGATCTACGCAGCTGGTCAGCTGGTTATAATTACATTGTCAAATCATTACAACACATACGCTAATATATATTTTACAAACATAAAATACTCCAACCCTACATGTGGAATCCTGTCACTGCAGCAAAGACTGAGAAGTATAGGGGCATAATACTTCTTATGTGGCTTGTAAAGAAGCCATCAATTAGGGACTACTGGAGCACAGACATTCTGTAACACACCCCACATGCCACATGGCGATGATGGTGCATTACACGAACAACACAGAGTGCCCACCCAGAGATGACCCCAGTTATGATTGTTTGTTTGAGGTTAGGCCCATATTAATCCATTTTAGTGCAAAGTTTGCCCAGGCTTATACCCCCACGAAACATGTGGCCATAGACAAGTCCCTGTTACATTTTAAGAGGAAGACTTCCGCCAGTACCTTCCCAATAACATGTCAAGGTATGGCTTACAGATGTATGAGCTGTGCGAAAGTACATCAGGTTATACCTACAAGTTGATGATATATGAAGGGGAGGACTGCACTATAGTGCACCCAGAATGCCCCCCCCCTTCCTCGGTATTACTGCAAAGATAGTTTTGGGATTTGGTGCATCCACTGCTGGACCAGGGCTACCACCTCTATTTCGACAATTTCTACACGAGTACTACACTATTCAAGTGCCTCGCTTCCAGAAATATTGCGACACTGTACACAGAAATCAAAGAGGTCTCCTTAAGTTGCTGCTTGGGCAAAAAATTAGAAGGCACGAGAGCAGGGCACTATGCAGCGACTCTGTATTGTGTGTTAAGTACAAGGACAAGAGAGAGGTCCTTGTATTAACCATACATGGACACACCAGCACCCCTGTCCCAGAATGAGGTACCAGTACAGAACCCCCAAACCTTACTGCATACTGGATTATAACAAGTGAATGGGAGGGGTTGACTTGTTGGACCAGGTGCGTCAGCCATACAATGCCATGTGGAAATTGAGGGTGTGATACAAGAAGCTGGTCATGCACATCATTCAGATATTATCAGCACTATATAATTCTTACATATTATATTGATGTGCAGGCAAGAGGAGAACTTTCCTAGAATTTCAAGAGGTGGTTGAGACCATTGAGGGGGAGTGCTAGCCCTTCTGGAAGCAAGGCCACAACACATATTGTACCAGGGCAGCACTTTTCAGAAGAATTTAAGCAAACTGCCGAAAAGGGGAGGACACAAAAAAGGTGCAGGGTGTGCCCAAAAAAAGGCATTTGGAAGGACACCTTTTACCATTAAGAAACATGCCCAGAAAAACCAAAACTATATATGAAAGACTACTTTCATATTTATCACACATCCCTGGACCTTTAGATGTAGATTTTACTCTGATGTACTATGCACAGCTAATACATCATGCCGCACCTTCCCTTCTCAGCCCTGCCATGTGCCCAGCCTGCAGATGCAACATGTGTTGCAACATTAGGAGTATTGCAGTACCTGGGAGAACACGCATCATGATTTTTGGGGTGTTTGTCTCCCATGGCAGGAGCTGGGCACAATATAACATAATAGAAATTTTTTACTATGCACTATCCATTATGCATTTTCTTTGTGGTCCACCTGTAAGGTTATAATGCTAACTATACCATTGATTTATTCATGGAGGGGTGTAGTTTAAAAAATTGGTGTCACGCACTGGGGTGCGGGAAGAGTCTCTGGATCTAAAGTCTGTGTACTCCCTGGACCACCGCAGTGGATAACGATGCTAGCTGCAACCCGGAAGCGGAGTCTAAGTGGACTCCTGCAAAAGGTAGACAACACCCAGTAGATACGCGGTGCTCAGGTATGGCCAATGCCTATGTTTAATAGTCAACAAAAATCCCGGGACTCACAATTATCATCAGCTTGCGTCTTTAATGAAAATAGAAATTACAGCATATCCATGCAGAGATAGGAACGCATTTTCGGCTCGTATCCCGAGCCTTCATCAGCTACAATAAACAATTGCCAACAGTGTGTAGAAATACAAAGTAACAACTTAAACCCTGTCCACTGACGTCACATCCTACCGGAATCCTGACTTCTGTGGTGTGACGTAGTGTTATCAGGTATTCTCTCAAGTTTGATTGCGTTTCTAAGGGAAAAGATACAAAAGAAACAAAGAATGAACAAACTAATACATACATAAATAAGTCAGTGAGTCATGGTGATCTAAAACAGTATGTATAAACTCAAGTATGTATAAACTCAAGACATCTTAGATCGTAATCCCGATTTTAACCCCTTAGGCTCCAGTGTGCCTAATGTATGTATCCAATACGCCTCTCGGCGTCGAAGGAGGACTTTAATATTCCCTCCTCGTCTGGGGGTCTCAACCTGCTTGATAACTTGAAACTTAAGTTGTGCGATGGAATGTTTCCGTTCATCAAAATGATAGGGAATCGGTAGTAATCTGTTATTGCACCTAATTGTGGATTTGTTTTTTTATTAATACGTATTTTAACGGGTTGCATCGTTTCCCCAATGTATAGAAGGCCACAAGGGCATTTAATGGAATAAATCACATTATGTGAATTACATGTATAATAACCACGTATTTTCACTGTTTGTCCAGAGTGTGGGTGGTATAGCGTGTCTCCACGTAAGACGTTAGAACATTCAGAGCAACTTAAACACGGGAATGTTCCCTTTTTCTGTGTCGCTAGAAAGACCTGTTTGGGTACTTTTTGTACACTGCCCATCTCTGCCAGTATAAGTTTATTGTGAAGGTTTGGTGCCTTTTTATTGCAGATTAAAGGGGGATTTTGGAATTCCTCAAAATCGGGAAAGGATGTACCAAGAATATGCCAGTGTTTTCTGACAATTTTTTCCATTTTCTTATTAAATGTAATGAGATAGAAATAAAAATATATAGATTTCTTATCTGACCGGAGCTCCAGACGTTCACAGAGGTTTTCACTCCAAACGTTCACAATAATTGTTCTCATTTGTCCTCCGTTCTGCTCACAGCACAGATTCTCCAGATAAGAGTAGCCCACTGTTCAGACCCACGTGGATGCAGTTTAGAATAAACACGCACTCCAATAAAATTAAATACTACTCACAAACGTTTAGTAAAAATGCGCAGCTTCTTCCAGGGCGTAGCTGGTGTCTAACTTCCGTCCTCTCTTATGTGAGGTAATTAGCATACAACATACTGCATACAACATTATAGCAACATTATAACAATACGATATACAAAACAGATTTCCTTAAGATGTCAACGTGACCTGCTCAAATTAGCGGCAGGCATATTTTCTGAGTTTGCACTGTTCCCAGTCCTACACCTATACTTCCAGAGCTGCATTGCCGCCCCAAGTGGGGGGGGGGGGGGGGGGTTATCCTCCCAACTGAGACAGCATCCAAACTAACCCACCCGCAGGTATACTGCTCAATTAGTCTTAAATGAAACATATAAGCACAGAAAGCAACAGAGAGAACGGCATCGCCGCATCACTGTTCCTAATCTGTTTAACAGTCCGTGCTTCTCTACTGTCTACAGCAGAGATTACCCATAGGTCGAAAAGGAAGATTCGACTATTCTGTTTAGCACATCCAGATTTTTCTATGATTCAACAATTATCCAACTTTTTAAACCCTGTTTAGATCTTCCAGTTTCTATATGTAGGTAGACATGTAGGTAGTTACTGCACACATTCAACCATCCAAATATTAGGTATTATTCCTTATTGTCTAGTAGTGTAGTTTCAATTAGAAGTTCACCACTAAAGTGCAGTATTTGTGTGTATATAAGTTTTTTTTGGAATATTTCTAAATACTAGCAGTGGGGATTCCCATCATTTTATAATAATGCAAGGTTTTATCAATGTAGTCTGCAACCGAAAAAACAAGGGTAAAAATGTGACTTCAACTAAACCTCTGTGATCCGTGTATTTTAATCCTCTCTTAGAAAAGATTTCAATTCAAAATCTATATTTAATCCTCTAGGTGCCAATGTGTGTAATTTGTGTATCCAATATCCCTCCCTTTTGTTACATTTTGTGTTGATATGTTCTCTTCGCCAGTGTGTCCTAACTTTCTCTATGGCTGTGAAATAAGTGCCCTGTGGGTTTGAATTGTTTAAATGTGCCGCAACACTATGATTCGTGATACCTTTCCTGCCACCCTGGTTTTGATCTTGTGACTAGTGCCTACATACCCCATGCCGCAAGGGCAAATCAAGAGATATATTACATTGATGGTATTGCAACTCATATTTTCTTTTAGTTCTATATCTTGTCCATTGTATTTAATATTCTTATTATCTGGTTTCGATATCTGTCTGATATGTTTCTTTGCATGCCTTGCAGCATTTACAGTGTGTGAATTTGCCTTCCATTTTGGTCTGGGAATTGCCTATTTCATTTTTGACATAGCTTCTGGTCAAAATATCCTTAAGGGAGGGTGCTCTACAGAACACTGTCTGAGGTTTTTCTACCTACTTTTCCCCTATTATTGGATCACTTTTCAATATATTATAATGCTTTTTAATTATGGTTCTGACTTTTAGTGCATCTTTAGAGTAGGTTGTGACGAAAAGGGGGTTTATCTTGTTCCCATTCTCACTTTCTTTTTCTTTATCTTTTACTCTCTCACTGAAGAGTTCTTTCGGGTAACCCCGTTCCCTAAATCTTTGTTTTTCTATATCTTCCTCATTCATACAATTTTTCTCAACCCTTCTGATTTGTCCCCTGGGGATGTTGTTTACCCAAGGCCTATGGTGACAACTGTTGAATTGTATGTAGCTGTTAACATCAATTGTTTTAAAATAATTCCTACTTTTTATTTTGTTCCCCTCACGAAAGAGTTCAAGGTCCAAGAAGTGAATACTACTTTTGTTCTTCTCGTAGAAGTCTCTTGTAGTCATTATTATTGATGTATTTTAATAAATCCCCCAGTTGTCTGTGGGTACCCTTCCAAATTATTACACAATCATCAATGTAGTGCTTAAAGAGGACCTGTCACCCAATTTATCGGCATTAGGAGCTGCTTACTAAAGTAAGCAGCTCCTAGTGCTTGATCAAACGCCGCAGTGTTAGAGTGATAGCGTTACCGGAAACCTCCGTTAACGCTATCAAACACTGCGGTGGGGTAGAATGTAATTGTCGGACAGCTCGCAAAGCTGTCCGACGTATTCATGAGGGGGCGCGGTTGGGGCGTGGCTAGCGAGCGGGGCGGTCCGGGGAAGAGGCAACACCTCGGACCACCCCCTCATGAATACATCGAACAGCTTTGCAAGATGATTACACTGTACCCTGCCGCAGAGGTTTCCGGTAACGCTATCACTCTAACACTGTGGTGTTTGATCAAGCACTAGGAGCTGCTTACTTTAGTAAGCAGCTCCTAGTGCTGAAAATTTAGGTGACAGGTCCTCTTTAAATAACACTAAGTTGTCCCTATATTGGTTGTTAGATCCAAAAATAAACTCTTCCTCCCATTTTTCCATGTACATAGAAACATTCATCGAACCAGAAGTAATTGTGTTGCAGGCAAAATTTAATCGCCTGCAGCAAGAAATATCTTTTCTCCCATCCAATGTCCCTGATGTTTTCCAATATTTCTTTGATGGCTAAAACACCTTGTTGTTGGGGGATTGACGTATATAGAGCTGATACATCACATGAACATAAAATCTGCCTGGGGAGTTATACTGATCTTTATGTATCTTGGGTAAATAGTATATCACTGGTATCCTGGGGGTATATATGTTCAAATAATTGAATTCCTTATCGTTGATAATATCGAATTCCCTTCCCCATTCTAACAGTTTGATAAGTTGCTTTTTGTCTTCGTTGGTGGGATAGCTTTTTAATTTATTATAAGTTGTGTGGTCCCCCAACTGCCTATACATCTCTTTATCATAATCTGTTTTATTCAGTAGAACCACTCCTCCCCCTTTGTCCGCACTTTTAATAATGATGTTTTTATTTTTTTAAGTTCTTTCAGCGCGGACCTTTCCCCTTTAGTGAGATTGTCTTTTCAACTGTTTACTTTGAACTTTTTAAAGTCCTTCAAGACCAATCGCTTGAAGGTTTCTATACATTCATTACTACCCATTGGAGGTGGGATAAATGACGATTTATTTTTGAGGGTGGTATATTTGCTGGTGTCTATATTTACACTATTTTTATTTAGAAAATATTTTTTAAGGTTTATGTTACGTACGTACTTGTTTATATCAATATATGTTTGTGTCAGGCTTGCAGGTGTGGATCCTCTGGACCACTGCAGACACAAGCCACTACCTGGGACCGGAGTCTAAGTGGAACCTGGTTTTCACAAGCTGCGATGTGGTACCACCAGGTCGTTCCTCAGGCGTGACTTGTCTGCAGTGGCTGCTACGGTTGTAGTACAGTGACGGCAGACAATCTCATGGTCAAAGTCCAGGCAGAAGGTTTGGGCTGACGGCAGAGATGCAACGTCAGAGTCCGGTCCGGGGTCAGCAACAGGAGGTCCAAGCAGAAGGGTACGGGAACACAGCACACGGGACAGCAACATGGAGGAACACTGGTACACACGAACACAGAGGAGCTCAGGTAACACTGGAACACGGAGGGAATCAGGAACGCAGGAGAAACAGGAACGCAGGAATCGCAGGCAAATAGCAGAATAGCTTTCTCTCAGGCTGTGAGGCACAAAGATCCGGCAAGAGATACAGGAAGAGGCAGGTTTAAATAGTTTAGTGAAAATGGACAGCGCCAATTAGTGTTGCGCTGGCCCTTTAAACTTACTGAAGGTGGTGCGCCCTAGGAGGCTGGGACGCGGGCGCTGTGCTGCCGGAGTCGGCGTGGGAACGGGACGGGGTAAGTAAGGAGCCGGGGGACCGGGGCAGCCGTTAAGCACGGCACGGGTGCACCTAACCCCGTCTTCTTGGACTGAAGGATCCAGGATGTTCTCTTCGGGTTCCCATGGCCTCTCCTCCGGGCCGAACCCCCTCCAGTCGACAAGGTAGAATCGTCTCCCTCTGACTGTCTTCATATCAAGGACCTCTTTCACCTTAAAGACATCAGAAGTATCAGCTTCAGGAGCAGGAGAAGGTACATGCCGGGAGAATCGATTCAGGACGACAGGTTTCAGCAGAGAGACATGAAAAGAATTCGGGATGCACATGATGGAGGGAAGGCGGAGTTTATATGCTACTGGATTAATGCGCTGTAACACCTCGAACGGCCCCAGAATACGTGGACCCAGTTTGTAACTGGGGATCTTCAACTGAACATACCTGGAGGAAAGCCACACTTTATCTCCAGGATAGAAGATGGGAGGAGATCTGCGTCTTTTATCAGCCTGAGTCTTAGTGCGGGCAGACGCCTGAAGCAAAGATCGATGAGTCTGTTCCCAGATGGATTTAAGGTACACTACTAACTCTTCTACAGCAGGAACATCAGCAGACACGGAGAGAGGTAGGGGTGGACGCGGAAGTCTCCCATACACAACGAAGAAAGGGGCGGAGCCGGCAGACTCCGTATTCAGGGAGTTATAGGAGAATTCTGCCCATGGGAGCAGAGCGGACCAGTTGTCCTATCGGGCGGAAACAAAATGGAGAAGATAGCAGCCCAGGGTTTGATTAATCATCTCAACTTGTCCGTTGGACTGAGGATGGTAAGCAGACGAGAAGTCCAGTTTCACTTGTAGTTGACGGCACAGGGACCAGAAACGGGAAACAAACTGGACCCCTCGGTCCGAAACTATGTGCAGAGGTAGTCCATGTAGCCGGAAGATGTGCTGGAAGAACAGGCTGGCAAGACGTGAAGACAGCAGGCTTGGCAGGGGAACAAAGTGGGCCATCTTGGAGAAGCGGTCGGTCACCACCCAGATAACGGTATTACCCGAAGAACATGGAAGATCGGTAATGACGGCAAGAGAAGACCAGCTGGTTTGAGACGAGATGGCTTGTTTTGAGCACAGGAGGTGCCGGCGCACACAAAGTCCCGTACATCATTGACCTGGCCACCAGTAGTGTCAGGAAATGAAGGCGAGAGATCACTACACTCTAGGATGCCCAGCCACACAAGAGCAATGTCCCCAAGTCATTATCCTCCTCCGAAGGGCAGGTTGGACATATATCTAGCCAGGAGGAAGTTGCCGAAGATCCACAGGAGCAGCAAGAACCAAGCTTTCAGGAGGATCAATATGTCTAGGAGTAGCAGAAAAACTTGGAAGAAAAAGGTGGGGAATCCAGCATTGTCACGGCGAAGACGCCGCCGCCTCGTCACGTGACGTGGGGTGCAACTGTACGGGTTAATTTAGCCTACTCAAATTTGCGCTCACCTTTCACTCAGGACACAAATTGAGCCTAAATCACACCTCATACAGCTCCAGCACCAGAACCAGACCCGCTGCCACCACTTATTGCATTTATACTGGGACCAATAAGTATCCCACTCTACATCAATTCTTGCTCTCAAGCAGTCACCTTGCCACACCACTAGACATGCACACTCAGCACTCTAGCAGTCACACAGTTAACCACACTTCACAAGGCTATGAGTTCGCAGAGCATACAGGGACCAAAATTAAAGTGAAAAGCTTTAATTACAAAAAGTTGATCAGTGCATAAAAAGATATTAAAAACAAAAGAATTACAAAGGCAAAACAGTTATAAAATAAAAAGGGAGAAAAATAACAGAAACTTACAACTTAAAGTAAATCCTGATCCCTGGAGGTGGGAGAAATAAGGAACACACTCAGCTTGTCAAGCAGCCCCCAAAATGTGAACACCAATTCCTGGATTTCATATTGTTTTATATCTTTACAGTTTGGTTCAGATTTCAGAACCTCCCATTCATTAATTAGTCCAGAGGGTCATTCACAATTGGGCAAAGTGTTAATGAGGGGGGAGAGTCCAGGAATATTTAAACAGTCTTTTGTTTCCAAATCCTGATACAGAAGAGGGGGGGTAGGGAGACCAAATGTCCTTTGGGGTCTGAACAGACCAGTCTTCAGTTCAGAGGTTATCAGGCTGTTAAAGCTCCAGGATGTCATAAAAGCTGCCTGGACGCTTCAATAGATGCCAAATATTTAAACAACGTTTGTAATTACCCTATAGTTAAACCAATCTTATACATTCACAATTAATATCTCCTTGTCAAGCATCCATACAAGTTGATTCATGTGTAGACAATGATTAAAACATCTTCAAAAGATTAATCTTCATTTTTCTAAAAAGTCTTCATATAAAGCAGTGACATGGACACAAAGCAAAAAGACAGTGAAAAACACAAAAAAACTAAAAAAGATGTTGCAGCGGTAACGCGTTTCAGACTCTTACATGTTAGTCCTTAGGGTATGACTAAGGACTAACATGTAAGAGTCCGAAACGTGTTACCGCTGCAACTTCTTTTTTTTTGTGTGTGTTTTTCACTGTCTTTTTGCTTTGTGTCCATGTCACTGCTTTATATGAAGATTTTTGAAGATGTTTTAATCATTGTCTATATGTGAATCTACTTGTATGGATCCTGGATTCCCCACCTTTTTCTTCTAAGTTTTTCTGTTGTTACTATATACCATTTTGGACTTGTGGGATCATTCCGTGGACCTGGCCAAAATCGTTGTGAAAGAAGCGCAGTCTACAAGGGGTGAGCCGTTTCCATTTTTTTCTTCCCATTCTTTGGGTTTTTTGTTAGTGACATGTCTAGGAGCAGGGTCCTCCCTAATCACACCCGAGGCACAGGAGAGAGCATCGGCCCTCACATTCTTCTCTGCAGGATGGAAATGTATGAGAAAATTCAAATGGGAGAAGAAGAGAGACCAACGAGCCTGTCTTGGATTGAGATGCTGGGCAGTCTGGAGGTATAGAAGGTTTTTATGATCGGTGTAGATATTAACTGGAAAACGAGCACCCTCCAGAAGATAACGCCATTCTTCCAAGGCAAGTTTTATTGCCAGAAGCTCTCGATCACCAATTCCGATCCGCAGCTGAAAAGGTCTTGGAGAAGAACCCACAAGTGAGGGTTCTGCCCTTGGGGGCCTTCTGTGTGAGTACGGCTCCAGCACCAACAGATGAGGCGTCAACCTCAAGCAGGAACGGCTTCTCTGAGTCAGGTCGAGTAAGATAGGGAGCAGATGAGAAAGCAGATTTTAACTTTGTGAAGGTGTCTTCTGCCGCCGGGGTCCAGTGTCTAGGGTTGGTGTTCTTCTTCGTCAGGGCCACAATGGGAGATACCAGGGAGAAAAAATGTGGGATGAACTGCCGGTAATAATTGGCGGATCCCAATAGCTCGTAGCCCTACTGGACGTGGCCAGTGAAGTACTGCAGACACTTTTGCAGGGTCCATCTGTAGTCCCTTGTCCGAAATAATATATCCAAGGAACGGGAGACTCTTCTGATGAAATAGACACTTCTCCAGCTTAGGCGCCTGAGAACCTGCCGTACATGGGCCTGATGGGATGCAATGTCCGTAGAGAACACCAGAATGTCGTCCAAGTATACCACGACACAGGTATAGAGTAAGTCTCTGAAAATGTCATTGACAAAGTCCTGAAATACCGCCGGAGAATTACAGAGACCGAAGGGCATAACAAGGTACTCGAAGTGCCCATCTTGAGTATTGAAGGCGGTCTTCCACTCATCATTTTCACCTATGCGTATGAGATTATATGCCCCTCGCAGATGTATCTTGGTGAAGATCTTGGCACCCCGTAGACGGTCAAAAAGTTTGGTGATGAGAGGCAAAGGGTAACGATTTTTCACCGTGACTTTGTTGAGTCCGCGGTAGTCTATGCACGGTCGAAGGGAACCATCCTTCTTGGATACAAAGAAGAAGCCAGCACCGGCGGGAGAAGAAGACTTCCGGATGAATCCCTTCTGCAAATTTTCCTTAATATAGGCGGACATAGCCTCCGTCTCCAGCACCGACAAGGGGTATAATCGTCCTCGTGGAGGGGTTGTGCCCAGCAGTAAATCAATGTGACAGTCATAGGGACGGTGTGGAGGCAAGATCTCTGCTTGCTTTTCTGAAAAAACATCGTCATAGTCATGATAGCATGCTGGTAGACTCCTCAGAAGCTTGTCAACCAAGTTAGTTGACAAGACAGACACAGGGCGAGGAACTTCTAAGCAGCGACACTGACAGTCCGATCCCCAACTGAGAACCTCTCCCGTCCTCCAATTAAGGACTGGTGCGTGGCATTGCAACCAGGGAAGACCTAGCAGGAGAGGTGAAGTAGAACGTGGCATAACCAGGAAGGACAAATTCGCCTTGTACATAGCACCGACTTGCATAGTTATTGGCCTAGTGCGGTATCGTACCGGAACAAAGAGAACTTGTCCGCTGACCGAGGAAATCACCAGTGGCTTGTCAAGTAGAACTACTGGAATATGATACTGGGTAACCAGTGTAGAGTCCATGAAATTCTCGGCAGAAGAATGGAGTCTAATAAGGCAGAGACCTGGATCTGGTCACTGGTAACAACGCTGAGAAGCACCGGAATCATCAGGCGTGGAGAAGCACTGCTTACACCTAGGGACGCTTCTCCCAAGAACCCGAGGTTCTGGCGTTTCCCGGACATTGGGGTCGGAGAGGACAAGAGCCAAGAAAATGGTCAGGACTAGCGCAATAGAGACAGAGGTTTTCCTGGCGTCTTCTGTTACGCTCCTGGGATGACAATTTAACTCTATCCACCTCCATGGGCTCCTCTGCAGATGGAACAACTGAAGGCTCCTTGAACGGTCTTTGGAAAGCTGGAGCTAAGCGAAGAATGCGTCGTGGACGGACTGGAAGTTGCTCAAAACGTAATTCTTCGGCAAGCTCCCTGAAGCGCACATCAATCCGGGTGGCTAGGCAAATGAGACCACTCAGAGAAGATGGAAAATCACGAGCGGCCAGAGCGTCCTTAACTTGAAATCATAAACCCTTCTTGAAGGCGGCAGACAAGGCAGTGTCATTCCAGGAAAGTTCTGATGCCAAAGTACGGAACTGGACCGCATACTCTCCCACGGAAGAATTTCCCTGGTGCAAGTTCAATAAGGCAGACTCGGCGGAGGAGGCCCGAGCTGGTTCATAGTATATAAGGCTGGAAAAAGACACAATTCCATCAAGTCCAACCTTTAAGAATTAAATAAATGTTTTATCCCCATAACCCGTGATATTTTTTCTCTCCAGAAAGGCATCCAGGCCTCTCTTGAACATGTACATAGAGTCCGCCACAACAACCTCCTGCGGCAGAGAGTTCCACACTGCTCTTACAGTAAAGAACCTTTGTCTATGTTGATGGCATGTCCTCCAGGTGCAAAGGATGCCCCCTTGTCCTGGTCACAGGCCTATGTATAAAAAGATCTTTAGAGAGATCCTTGTACTGTCCGTTCAGTTATTTGTAGATTGTAATGAGGTCTCCCCTCAGTTGTCTTTTTTCTAAACTGAATAATCCCAAATTTTGTAATCTGTTAGTGTATTCTAATCCCCCCATTCCCCTAATAATCCTGGTTGCTCTCCTCTGCACCCGATCCAGCTCTACTATATCCTTTTTATACGCTGGTGCCCAAAACTGTACACAATATTCCATGTGTGGTCTGACCAGGGATTTGTATAAGGACAAACTATGTCTTTATTATGAGAATCTATTCCTCTCTTGATACATCCCATAATTTTATTTGCTTTAGCAGCAGCCACCTGGCTCTGGTCACTAAAATTAAGTTTACCATCCACCAATACCCCCAAGTCCTTTTCAGCTCCAGTTTAGCCAAGTAATTGACTGTTTAGAACATAATTATACTTTTTGTTTCCCTGGCCCAAGTGCATAACTTTACATTTATCTACATTAAACCTCATCAACCATTTCTCTGCCCACTCCTCCAGCTTCCACACCACAAATCCCTCTGTAATGCTAAACTATCGATCTCAGTATTTATTACCTTACACAGTTTAGTATAATCTGCAAATATTGAAACTTGACCCTGTAAACCCACTACAAGGTCATTAATAAAAATATTAAAAAGAAGTGGCCCCAATACTGACCCATGTGGCACTCCACTGGTAATGTCAACCCAATCTGAGAATGTGCCATTAATGACGACCCTCTATTTTCTATCATTAAGCCAATTACTTAACCAAATACACAGATTTCCCCTATTCCCAGCAGTCTCATTTTATATACCAACCTTTTATGTGGCATGGTGTCAAATGCCTTTGAAAAGTCCAGATATACAACATCCACAGTGTCCCCCAGATCCAGTCTTGAACTTACTTCCTCGTAGAAACCAATCAGATTAGTCTGACAGGACCGATCTCTCATAAACCCATGCTGACGCCGGGTTATAAGGTTGTGCACAGTGAGATACTCCAGGATAGCATCTCTAACAAACCCCTCAAATATTTTCCCCAACACACAAGTTAGACTCACGGGTCTGTAGTTTCCAGGATTGCTTTTTGATCCTTTTTTGTATATTGGTACTACATTTGCTATGCGCCAGTCCTCAAACACAGACCTGAATTCAGACAAAAAGGCCGCGAGAGAAGCTGTAACTGGGTCGCTTCTGTCCCACAGGGATGTAGCCCAGGCCAGAGCTTTCCCGGAGAGTAAGCTGATTATAAATGCCACCTTAGACCGCTCCGAAATAAACTGGGTCTGCATAAGCTCTATGCAGGGAGCACTGAGTTAAAAAAAACTTCTGCACATCTTAGGATCACCATCATATTTGCTGGGCATGGACAAGCGCATTCTGGGTTCAATAGCTGTAAGAGGAGTCGGAGCTGTAGGAGTCGCTAGAGCAGCTTCAGGAACCTGTTGCTGGTTGGCTAATAGTTGCTGCAACATGGCGTTGACTTGCTCCAGCTGATCACGCTGCGCAGCAATCTGCCGGGATTGATGGATCACAATAGTAGCAAGGTCTGGCTTGCTAGGAGACGGAACCTCAGCGGGATCCGTGGCCAGATCTTACTGTCAGGCTTGCAGGTGTGGATCCCCTGGACCACTGCAGACAATGACACAAGCCACTACCTGGGACCGGAGTCTAAGTGGAACCTGGAGCCTGCTGCAAGGCGGGTTAGACAAGCTGCGGTGTGGTACCACCAGGTCGTTCCTCAGACGTGACTTGTCTGCAGTGGCGGCCAAGGTTGTAGTACAGTGACGGCAGACAATCTCGTGGTCAAAGTCCAGGCAGAAGGTCAGGGCAGGTGGCAGAGATGCAACCAGAGAGTCTGGTCTGGGGTCAGCAACAGGAGGTCCAAGCAGAAGGGTACGGGAACACAGCACACAGGACAGCAACACGGAGGAATACTGGTACACGGGAACACAGAGGAGCTCAGGTAACACTGGAACACGGAGGGACTCAGGAATGCAGGAGACACAGGAACGCAGAAGACACAGGAACGCAGGCATCGCAGGCAAATAGCAGAATAGCTTTCTCTCAGGCTGTGCGGCACAAAGATCCGGCAAGAGATACAGGAAGAGGCAGGTTTAAATAGTTTAGTGAAAATGGACAGCGCCAATTAGTGTTGCGCTGGCCCTTTAAACTTACAGAAGGTGGCGCGCGCCCTAGGAGACGGGGACGGGATGGGGTAAGTAAGGAGCGGGGGGACCAGGGCAGCCGTGAAGCGCGGCACGGGTGCATCTGCCACCCAGGAGGGAGGTCGCAGAGGCACCCGTGACAGTTTCAAATTAATTTAGCCTATGTTCTGGCGCATATTTTAACCACTTATTTAGTAACGTAACATGATCTTAGATTGAAAATACCAGAGCTATCTAAATTTCTTTTGTCCTCTTTATTTCTATTCTGTTGTCGTTTTCTTCTACCCCCTCGTCTAGTTTTTTTTTCCCGGTTCTAGGTGTCTAGGTGGCCATTTCCAATTCTCTGATGGGGAAAATTTTTTTTGTTCTGGTTGGGGCTTTCTTCATATACCAACAATGGGGCAAATCTGTTATGCATATTGTTATTGGTCCCTCGACTTTCTGTATGATTCCTCCACTGTTTCTTTGGTGTATGCCATTTTTTGTCAGAATGGTGCCTTAAAGTATGTCTATCGTATTTTATATCTTGATGTTGTCTGTCCTTGTATGATCTCCTTCCATCATAGGTGTCTACATTTGTATAGTCTCTGTCCCGCTGATAATTAGTTTTTGTGTACCTGTTGTTCCTAGATCTATCATCTCTCCAATATTGGGTCTCCCAATTTACGTATGAGAAGAACCATAGTAGTATTCACTTCTTGGACCTTGAACTCTTTCGTCAGGGGAACAAAATAAAAAGTAGGAATTATTTTAAACCTATTGATGTTAACAGATACATACAATTTTACAGTTGTCACCATAGGCCTTGGGTAAACAACATCCCCAGGGGACAAATCAGAAGGGTTGAGAAAAATTGTATGAATGAGGAAGATATAGAAAAACAAACCCAGATGATAAAAGAAAGATTTAGGGAACGGGGTTACCCGGAAGAACTCTTCAGTGAGAGAGTAAAAGATAAAAAAAAAGAAAGTGAGAATGGGAACAAGATAAACCCCCTTTTCGTCACAACCTACTCTAAAGATGCACTAAAAGTCAGAACCATAATTAAAAAGCATTGTCATATATTGAAAAGCGATCCAATAATAGGGGAAAGGTTGGTAGAAATACCTCAGACAGTGTTCTGTAGAGCACCCTCCCTTTAGGATATTTTGACCAGAAGCTATGTCAAAAATGAAATAGGCAATTCCCAGACCAAAATGGAAGGCAAATTCACACACTGTAAATGCTGCAAGGCATGCAAAGAAACTAGACAGATATCGAAACCAGATAATAAGAATATAAAATACAATGGGCAAGATAGAAAACTAAAAGAAAATATGAGTTGCAATACCATCAATGTAATATATCTCTTGATTTGCCCTTGCGGCATGGGGTATGTAGGCACAACTAGTCGTAAGATCAAAACCATGGTGGGAGAACATTGCCGCAATATCAGGAAAGGTATCACGAATCATAGTGTTCCGGCGCATTTAAAGAAATGTCACAATTCAAACCCACAGGGCACTTATTTAACAGCCGTAGAGAAAGTTAGGACACACTGGCGAGGAGAACATATCAACACAAAATTGAACAAAAGGGAGGGATATTGGATACACAAATTACACACATTGGCACCTAGAGGATTAAATATAGATTTTGAATTGAAATGTTTTCTAAGAGAGGATTAAAATACACGGATCACAGAGCTTTAGTCGAAGTCACATTTTTACCCTTGTTTTTTTGGTTGCAGACTACATTGATAAAACCTTGCATTATTATAAAATGATGGGAATCCCCACTGCTAATATTTAGAAATATTCCAAAAGAAATCTATATACACACCAATAATGCACTTTAGTGGTGAACTTCTAATTGATACTACACTACTAGATGGTTGAATGTGTGCAGTAACTACCTACATGTCTACCTACATATGGAAAATATAGAAGAAACTGGAAGATCTAACCAGGGCTTAAAAAGTTGGATAATTGTTGAATCATAGAAAAATATGGATATGCTAAACAGAATAGTCGAATCTTTTCGACCTATGGTTAATCTCTGCTGTAGACAGTAGAGAAGCACAGACTGTTAAACAGACTAGGAACAGTGATGCGGCGATGCCGTTCTCTCTGTTGATTTCTATGCTTATATGTTTCATTTAGGACTAATTGAGCAGTATACCTGCGGGTGGGTTAGTTTGGATGCTGGCACAGTTGGGAGGATTAATTCCCCCCCTCCTTGGGGCGGCAATGCAGCTCTGGAAGTATAGGTGTAGGACTGGGAACAGTGCAAACTCAGAAAATATGCCTGCAGCTATCTTGAGCAGGTCACGTTGACATCTTAAGGAAATCTGTTTTGTATATTGTATTGTTATAATGTTGCTATAATGTTGTATGCAGTACGTTGTATGCTCATACATCATATTAGAGAGGACGGTAGTTAGACACCAGCTACGCCCTGGAAGAAGCTGTGTTGGCGAAACCCAGGGTCGGGCGGTCGTGTGAGGCTGGTGTCTTTTCTATAGATATGCGCATTTTTACTAAACGTTTGTGAGTAGTATTTAATTTTATTAAAGCATTTTATGAAGACATTCTACACGATTGGAGTGCGTGTTTCTTCTAGTGGTCCGCTGTGGTGAACGGTGGTAACAATGGGAGGAACGAAAACTGCATCCACGTGGGTCTGAACAGTGGGCTCCTCTTATCTGGAGAATCTGTGGATTTGTGCTGTGAGCAGAACGGAGGACAAACGAGAACAATTATTGTGAACGTTTGGAGTGAAAACCTCTGTGAACGTCTGGAGCTCCGGTCAGATAAGAAATCTATATATTTTTATTTCTTTCTCTTTATATTTTAACATTGGGACTTCTGGATCAGTCCTGGACCATTGTTTTAGCTCCGAGAGGGTTAAAGTTAAGAGTGCAGCACTACACCCAAAGAGTTTCTTATTAAATGGATGATATTGATGGCTGAAAATAATCCTTTTTTCCGCCTGGATCCTCGATGTGCTAATACCCATGGTTGCTGTGGTTCTGGCCTCCTTCAATAGATGTTGTGGATAACCCCTATCGAGAAATCTCTGCTCCATTTCATCCAATCTATCGTTTTTAATAGCATCATAAGACACTATCCTACAGACTCTTTGAAATTAAGATTTTGGAACTGATCTTTTAGTGCTTGTAATACACTGTTTCTATCTGTACTTTTCCTGAAAAGATCAGTATCTAATGTGCCATTGTGCTTCTTGAGTACCACTGTATCAAGGAAACTGATACTTTCATAACCACTAGTCATAGTGAATTTTAGTTCACTTCGGATAGAATTGAGGTAAAGTATGAACTCCTCAAGGTTCCCAAGTGGCCCCGCCCACACTCAAAACACATTGTCGATGAATCGTCGCCACAGCTTGGAATATTGGACAAACAGAGGATGAGTGTATACATATTTCTTTTCGAATGTGGCCGGGCCACATTGGAACCCATAGCCATTCCTCTCTTGTAGATAGTAGTCATCTTGTACAAGAAAATAATTTTCAGTTAGAACAATATTTAACAACTCTAAGAGGAAGAGCTTCATTTCAGGATCAACACAGGATAAACACATCACGATCTAACATTTTCTCTACAGCCTCGATACTCCGTTTATGATCAATTGATGTATGCAGGTGCAACATCCCCCACCGGGGCCTGTGATGTTGACAGCCGTAGTAGCAGGGATCAGATGGAGGCAACTTACAGTTCTTTATTGGAACCAACAGGAACAGTGGATAACGTGCCAAACGAATCTTAAGAATGGTAGCAGGCTGGAGATGCACTTGGAGAGGGAACCACAGGGATTGATCATCAGCCTGGATGCAAGGGCAGACTGGGAGGTAGCTGTGTCCTAGTAGGATGCTTCAGCTTGTCCTGGGTTACTTCAGATATCACCCTTGAAGGTAGGATGATACCCCTTTTTCTCTCACTAACTCCTCAGAGCTGCTCAGGCAATGAGCTGGCTCTCCTCTGTCTGACTAGACTGGTCTGATCTGGTTTACTGGCTGTACTGTACTGGTCTCTCTCAGAGACTAACTGATCTGACTGACTCTTGTCAGTCTCTCTCCTCTGACTGACTCCTGTCAGACTGGTCTCTAGAACTTTCCTGACCAGGAGTTTTATCATTCCCCCTGGTCAGGTGGTTGTTACTCCTCCAATTACATCCCAGCTTACAATGCAATATGATAACAGGTGTGATTGGCTGATGGAATGCCATCACATTAAACAATTAACTCCTGCCTTACCAGGCAGGATCTACAGCTGCAGTGTTCCCCGTGTTGTGTAGTGACCTGCTGTGGGGTTGATCAGACTCCACACAGGTTGCGAGCTACATATTGGGACGTATTCGTAACATCCCCTCTGCCTTGCATCGGCAGGGGTGTTGCACAGGCTTACAACATCAGTACTTACCAGTATATCAGTTGGACAGATGTTATTAAGTCATGAGATAGTATCAAAGAAAGATGCTGTGTCAAGTATGAATGAAGTAGTTTTTTTCACATAGGGTGTCAAGATTTTTTCTAGCACTTTAGAGGGAGGTGTCAATATGGAATTGCTAGAGGCCACAATTGGCCTCCCTGGGGGATTGATCAAAGTTTTATGAACTTTAGGTAAGATATATAAAATGGGTACCACTGGATCATGGTTAATCAGAAACTTGGCCAGTTTATTATCAATTATACTTTTCTGTTCAGCAGTGTTAACCAAGTTCAATAACCTGTCTTTAATCCGAGTAGTCGGATTTTTCATAGGTCTCTCAGTCAGACAGTTGACGAAAAATTTCTTTCTCGTAGGCCTGTCTATCCATGACGACAATTGCGCCACTAGATCACCATGTTTAAGATGCTGGTTCATAATGGCAACATCTCTCTTACCCACATCAAGTCTCACATTTCTAAACCGTTTCTGCATATCTAGATCCATATGGAATGAGTCATAGTAGTCAACAGGGCTGAATTATAAGCCCTTCTGAAACATTCATACAACTAGTCACTAAAGACATCAAAAAAATTAAATTGAATAAAAATGGGGCAAATTCGAACTTAAGCCGACAAGAACAACAAGCCCTTTGTAGACTAAGGGACAACAATAAAATTATCCTAAAACCATCCGACAAAGGCGGTTACACAGTCATAATGGACTGTGGACAGTATGTGGATATGATGAAAAAAAGTTTGGAAGATAGGGAAACATACAAAGTATTACCACAGGACCCAACTGGACAATATTTGAGAGATCTGAAAGATATTCTAGATGATGGTCTCAGAAGGAATCTGATTTCATTGGAAGAATATAAATATATATATGGTATATATCTAAGAAACCTACCATATCAACTATGTATGCCCTTCCCAAGGTGCACAAACAAGTCTCTCCCATATCAGGTCGTCCAATTGTGTCAGGAACCAACAACCTGACACAGGGCATCAGTGAGTATGTCGATAACATTCTATACCCATTTGTATCCACTCTACCTTCATATTTGAAGGATACAGGACATGAGGGTACCCCCAGGAACGTTCTTAGCTAGCCTCGACGTAGAGGGTTTGTACTCAAATATCAAACATCATTTGGGCTTGACTGCAGTCAAGAGTTTTCTGGACACCAAAGGGACACAATTCGCTGATCACAATTATTTTACTTTGACACTACTTGATTTTTTACTTTCTCACAATTACCGTATATTCCGGCGTATAAGACGACTTTTGAAGACAGAAAAATCTTCTGTCTTCTCTGGGGTCGTCTTATACGCCGGTAATCCCGACCGCCCGCCATGTATTCACGGCGGCGGTCGGGTCCCGGTGCATGGAGAGGGCTCACGGGCTGAGCCCTCTCCATAGCCGGTAAGTCTTTGCTGCATATTGCAGCAAAGGCTTACCGGTAACACCGATCGCGGGTGTTTTCACAGCGATGGCTGCCGGCAGCCTCAAAAAGACATCGGGGCGCATACTCGCCCTCCGTTGGCCCCAATGACTGCGCGGCTCGTCTTCAGTCTTCCGCGCCGTCTTCTTTCTTCTGCTGGGCGCCGCCATGTTTTTCCCAGCAGCGGCGCGTCATACTAGGCGCCTGCCGGGGAAGATCAATGGTGGCGCCCAGCAGAAGAAAGAAGACGGCGCGGAACACTGAAGACGAGCCGCGCAGACATCGGGGGAGCAGCGCAGCACATCGGGGCCACCGGAGGGTGAGTATATAAGTTTTTTTTTTTTTTTTTTTTTTTAATGCTGGGCTGGGCTGTATACTACTGGGGGCTGTGCTGTATACTACTGGGGGCTGTGCTGTATACTACTGGGGGCTGTGCTGTATACTACTGGGGGCTGTGCTGTATACTACTGGGGGCTGTGCTGTATACTACTGGGGGCTGTGCTGTATACTACTGGGGGCTGTGCTGTATACTACTGGGGGCTGTGCTGTATACTACTGGGGGCTGTGCTGTAATGGTAATGTTGTTGCTGTATGCCTTATGTTTTCCTGCTATATACCTGCATGTCATAAGAATTTAAATTAAAAAAAGGGCCATGTTAAATTCAAATGTTTTTTTTTTTATTTTTACCGGTGTTTTGTATGCGTTGGAAAAGGGGTAGTCTTATACGGCGAATATATCTTACTATATATATATATATACTCTATATTTTAAACAGGAAAGTAGGGGGGTCGTCTTATACAGCAGGTCATCTTATACGCCGGAATATACGGTATTTTTTGTTTGGTGGTACCTTTTACCATGAAGTAAAAGGTACTGCCATGGGCACCATTTGCGCACCTACTTACGCGAATCTTTTTCTTGGGTGGTGGGAATCTGTTTATGTTTTCAGTGATGAAAACACACGATAGACGGACCACATTTTATTTTGGGGCCATTATATAGACGATGTCCTCATCCTCTGGAGTGGGGATGAGGACTAGAGATGAGCGAACATACTCGTCCGAGCTTGATGCTCGTTCGAGCATTAGTGTACTCGAAACTGCTCGTTGCTCGGACGAATACTTCGCATGCTCGAGAAAATGGCATCTCCCGCCGTTTTGCTTTTTGGCGGCCAGAAACAGAGCCAATCACAAGCCAGGAGACTCTGCACTCCACCCAGCATGACGTGGTACCCTTACACGTCGATAGCAGTGGTTGGCTGGCCTGATCAGGTGACCCTGGAATAGACTAGTCCCTGTCCGCGCTGCTCGGATCATTCTCTGTCTGGATGCCGCTAGGGAGAGAGCTGCTGCTGGTCAGGGAAAGCGTTAGGGTGTTCTATTAGAATAGTGTTAGGCAGGAGTGATTCTACAAGAACCCAACAGCCCTTCTTAGGGCTACAATAACGTTTTATTTTACTTTTTTTTGGTTTGCCTGTGGCTGGGCTTGCTGCCATTAGTAGTGCAGCTAGTACCATATTGTGAGTAATTTGCAGGGAGACTTGCGACCGTTGTGTTTAGCTCTTAGTGACACACATATCCACCTTAAACACCGAAGTGGGACAATTTATTAGGGGTTTGATTAGAATTAGGCAGAGTCTGCTGATTTTTTTTTTTTTACCTTTATTTCTTTTTATAGCTCAAACTCATCTTGCAAAGCAGTGTGCTTTCACTGTAGGCTAGAAAATAGCCATAGGAGAACCCCAACGGCTTACTTAGACCTAAAATAGCGTTATATTTTCCTTTTTTTTGTTTGCTTGTGGCTGGGCTTGCTGGCATTAGTAGTGCAGCTAGTACCATATTGTGAGGAATTTGCTGGGAGACTTGCGACCGTTGTGTTTAGCTCTTAGTGACAAGCATATCCACCTCAAACACCGAAGTGGGACAATTTATTAGGGGTTTGATTAGAATTAGGCAGACTCTGCTGATTTATTATTTTTTTCCCTTTATTTCTTTTTATAGCTCAAAGTCATCAGGCACAGCACAAAATCTAGTTGTGCGCTGTCAGTGTAGGTTAGAAACTAGCCATAGCAATAGGGTAGCATCGTTTTGTTTAAAAAAAAATAAATAAAAAACACACACAAAAAAAAAAAATTAAGTTTACACTTAAATTTTGAAAATGTTTAACCCGAGGGCTAGGGGTAGAGGACGAGGGCGTGGACGTGGGCGTCCAACTACTGCAGGGGTCAGAGGCCGTGGTCCTGGGCGGGGTGAGACACCACCTGCTGATGAGGGAGCAGGGGAACGCCGCAGAGCTACACTCCCTAGGTTCATCATGTCTCAAGTTACTGGGACTCGTGGTAGAGCACTGTTGAGGCCAGAACAGTGCGAAGAGGTGATGTCGTGGATTGCGGACAATGCTTCTAGCCATTTGTCCACCAGTCAGTCTTCCACGCAGTCCACCCATGTCACCGAAATCAGCACTCCTCCAGCTCCTCCACCTCAGCCTCCTTCCCCCCGGTCTGCCCCCTCCCAGCAAAATTTGGCATTTGAACCGGCATACTCTGAGGAACTGTTTTCTGGACCCTTCCCACAGTCACAAACCACTTGTCCGGTTGCTGCTGAGCAATTTTCCGATGCCCAGGTTTTCCACCGGTCGCAGTCTGTGGGTGATGATGACATTATTGACCTAGTGGAAGAAGTGTGTAAAGAGGTGTCGGACGATGAGGAGACACGGTTGTCAGACAGTGGTGAAGTTGTTGTCAGGGCAGGAAGTCCGCGGGGGGAGCAGACTGAGGGATTGGAGGATGATGAGGTGACAGACCCAAGCTGGGTTGATAGGCCGGGTGAACACAGTGCTTCTGAGACGGAGGCGAGTCCTATAGCAGAACAGGTTGGAAGAGGCAGTGGTGGGGCCAGACGGAGAGGCAGGGCCAGAGCTGGTGCATCAGCGCCAAATGTTGCCCGTAGTCAAGCTCCCGTGGCGAGGGCTAGATTTTCAGAAGTCTGGAGGTTCTTTAAAGAAACACCGGATGACCGACGGACTGTGGTGTGCAACCTTTGCCAAACCAGGATCAGCAGGGGTTCCACCACTACTAGCTTAACTACCACCAGTATGTGCAGGCATATGAATGCTAAACACCCCACTCAATGGCACCAAGCCCGTTCAACTCCGGCCGGGCACACCACTGCTCCTTCCCCTGTGTCATCTGCTAGTCAGCCCCCTGCCCAGGACCCCGGCCCAAACACCTCCCGTGCGAAAACCCCATCTTCGCCTCCACGATCCTCCACAGCATCCACCAGCGTTCAGCTCTCCATACCCCAGACGCTGGAGCGCAAAAGGAAGTATAGCGCAACCCACCCACACGCCCAAGCCCTCAACGTCCACATCTCCAAGTTGCTTAGCCTGGAGATGCTGCCCTATAGGCTGGTAGAGACCGAGGCCTTTCGAAACCTCATGGCGGCGGCCGCCCCTCGGAATTCGGTCCCCAGCCGCCACTACTTTTCCCGATGTGCCGTCCCAGCCCTGCACAAGCACGTGTCAGAGAACATCATCCGTGCCCTGACCAACGCCGTTTCTGACAAGGTCCACCTGACCACGGACACGTGGACGAGTGCTGCCGGGCAGGGCCACTATATATCGCTGACGGCACATTGGGTTATCTTGGTTGAGGCTGGGACCGAGTCTGACCCTGCGGCCGCTCATATACTGCCGACGCCGAGGATTGCGGGGCCTACCTCGGTCCAGGTCTCAAAGGCCTACTATGCCTCCTCCTCCTTCCACCCCTCCTCCACCTCCTCCTCCGTATTACCATCCGTGGGCATGGCGCCATCAGTCGGTAGCTCTAGGCACAGCAGCAGTGCCGTCGCTAAGCGACAGCAGGCGGTGCTCAAACTGCTGAGCCTAGGCGATAAAAGGCACACCGCCCAAGAGCTATTACAGGGCATCACGGCACAGACTGATCTGTGGCTGGCACCGCTGAACCTGAAGCCAGGCATGGTTGTGTGTGACAACGGCCGTAGCCTGGTGGCGGCTCTGCAACTCGGCAGACTGACACATGTGCCATGCCTGGCCCATGTGTTAAATCTCATAGTTCAGCGTTTCCTCAAGACATACCCCAATCTGTCTGATTTGCTCACGAAGGTGCACCGCATCTGTGCGCATTTCAGGAAGTCCAGCACAGATGCTGCCACTCTCAGGGCAGCGCAGCGCCGCCTCCAACTGTCCGCTCACCAACTGTTGTGCAACGTGCCCACGAGGTGGAATTCAACACTAACCATGTTATCCAGAGTTTACCAGCAGCGCCGAGCGATTGTAGACTGCCAGATGTCAACTTCCACCAGAACTGGTAGTCAGGTCAGTCAGCTTCCTCAAGTCTACAATGAGGAGTGGACGTGGATGTCTGATATCTGTCAGGTGCTGAGTAACTTTGAGGAGTCAACACAGATGGTCAGTGGCGATGCCGCCATCATCAGCCTCACCATCCCGCTGCTTGGTCTGTTGAAAAACTCAATGGTCAGCATGAAGTCGGAAGCTTTGCGCTCGTCACAAGAGACGGGGGAAGAAGATTCCCTTGTTGATAGCCAAAGCACCCTTAGGTCTGTTTCTCAGCGCATATCGGAGGAGGATGAGGAGGAAGAGGAGGAGAATGTTGGCGAGACAGAAGAGGGGACCATTGTTCAGTCCTTCACTGTTCAGCGTGTATGGGCAGAAGAAGAGGAGTTGGAGGAGGAGGAAATGGGCAGTCAGGCCAGTGAGGGGAGTGAATTCTTGCGCGTTAGGACTCTGGCGCATATGGCAGATTTCATGCTAGGCTGCCTGTCCCGTGACCCTCGCGTTCAAAGAATTTATTCCAGCACCGATTACTGGGTATTCACTCTCCTAGACCCACGGTACAAGCAAAATCTTTCCACTCTCATCCCTGGAGAGGAAAGGAGTGTGAGAATGCATGAATACCAGCAGGCCATGGTGCACAAGCTGAAACAGTATTTCCCTTCTGACAGCACTAGCGGCAGAGAGCGTACTTCTGCGGGACAAGTAGCGAGGGAGAGTAGGCGAGCAGGCAGCTTTTCCAGCACTGGCAGGGGTACGCTTTACAAGGCCTTTGCCAGTTTTATGTCACCCTAGCAAGACACTGTCACCTGTCCCCAGTCTCGGCAGAGTAGGGCTGATCTTTACAGAAAGATGGTGAGGGAGTACGTAGCTGACCATACCATCGTCCTAAATGATCACACAGCTCCCTACAACTACTGGGTTTCAAAGCTGGACATGTGGCACGAACTGGCGCTGTACGCCTTGGAGGTTCTTGCCTGCCCTGCCGCTAGCGTGTTGTCCAAGCGGGTTTTCAGTGCAGCTGGTGGCATCATCACCGATAAGCGTACACGCCTGTCGACTGACAGCGCTGACAGGCTGACGCTTATCAAGATGAATAAAGCCTGGATTTCTCCGCATTTTCATTCTCCACCAGGTGAAAGAAGCTCAACCTGAATAATGTATGCACTCCTCCTCCTCATTGTCCTCCTTCTCCTCCTCTTTGTACACTAAAGCATAGGAAACTGGCTAGTTTTTGCCAGGGCCAACTGGCTCTAGCTATAGTACTCTATGTATTTAATTTTTCTGGAGGGCCAACTACCTGCTCCTCTGGTTTGAAAACTTTTTTGGACTGCCACATACAGGCACTATCCAAATTAAATTGTCTCCATAGCAGCCTCCACATGTCGTCTTTTTAGCTGGCTCCACACGTTGTCTGCATTGCTACCTCCACACTTCATCGCCATAGCTGCCTCCAAAAGTCGTCCATATAGCTGCCTCCATACATGGTCTCCTTATCAAACGAACTGTGTCAGGCAGAATTTTGGGTTGTTTTCATGGCTTCCACATCAAACTTGTTAACTTTGTCGCCACCCTGCTGTGTAATCCACAAAATATACTGGCAAACTTTTATCATTTACCGATATTATTTCAGCGCTTCTTGCGCATCTGTTTACATTCCCCTCACCCGCCATATCCCAAACTTATAAGAACGCTACTACACTTGATCTTATACAAAAGGTTCTTAGAAGTGCTGTTTGGGGAGTAGCCTAGAGACAGGTGCTTGGATTGGCGAAAGCTCGTCTGGCAGCGGAGCGCCAGCTCCATCTCAAGATCCAACTAACATAGTTTTAACTGCTGCACCTTTAATCTACTACTAGTTCACTGCCTCCATACATCGTCCCCTTATCAAACGAGCTGTGTCAGGCAGAATTTTCAGGTGTTTCACCAGATACATAGTGGAACTCGGCCCATCTGTCGCCGCCATGCTGGAGACCTGCAGTTGCAATCATAGCAGCGCAATATGGATGCCCCATACTGTCGCTCTTAATCATGGAAGTCGTCTCCATGGCTGCCTCCACATGTCGTCCCCTTAACAAAAGAGCTGTGTCAGGCTCATTTTTCGGGTGTTTCACCAGATACGTTATGGAACTTGGTCACTATGTCGCCACCATGCTGTGTTATCGACTAAATATACCGTCAACCTTTTGTTCACATAGGAAATCATTTCACCTCCTTTGGTGAAACCTGAGTCCATTTAGGGTATGTCGCCTCTGCATGCCGTCCCCTATAGTGTCAGGGTCAATTATTGGATGTTTTAGATGCTATCTAGCCTCATTCGGTCACTCTGTCATGGCCATGCTGTTGCCCATAATTTTGGCATAATGGTGCGATTAAGCAGCCTCAGAGGCATCCATGCATGCTGCCCCTGCTGTTTCCTGTCCATTTCCGTGGTGTTTCCATCCTTTTCTGAGGTTCCCAGGTGTTTGGCCAAGCTTCCCTGTGCAGAGCCTTGGTCCCCTAAAAAATGCTCGAGTCTCCCATTGACTTCAATGGGGCTTGTTATTCGAGACGAGCACTCGAGCATCGGGAAAAGTTTGTCTCGAATAATGAGTACCCGAGCATTTTAGTGCCAAACGTAATTGTTCTCCGAATGAAGCCTTTGAGACTGAATCAAAAAACCATATGAACGATTCCTTGAAAGGGGCTACCCTACAAAGACACTGAAACGGGCTTACAGGGGAGACAAATTTTCCAACAGGGACACCCTAATTTCTGAATCAGTACGGAAACAGGAAAAATCTAAGTTAGTGCGTTGTTTAGGGACTTTTGACTCCTGCACCAAAGATATAGTAAACATCTTGAACAGATACTGGCCCATTTTACAGTCAGATGACGACCTGAAAGAAGTAATTAGCGTTAGACTAATAGCATTACCTATCGCCGAGGAAAGAATATAAAAGATACTTTGGCTCATAGTCATTTTGAACCAAAGTACAACAAGAAAGAAACTTGGCTAACGAAACCGATAACGGGTTCCTACCCCTGCGGAGACTGTAGTTTCTGTAAGTACATGTTGAAATTGAAACAATTCTCCATAGATGAGAAGGTGTATACAATCCGTAAATTCTTGAACTGCAAAAGTACTTGTGTGATCTATATTGCACAATGTGCCTGACCCAAAATATATGTAGGCAAGACAGTTCAAGAGCTGAGAAGATGAATATCGGCGCACCTTAGTACAAATTAGGACCGATAAGGAAATATTTTTGGCGAGACATGTGAAATTAAAACACGGAGGCAACATGAACCACCTGAAATTCTGGGCTATTGACCAGATTAACCGGTTAAGGACCGGGCCTTTCCTGTTTTTTCATGTCCATTTTTCACTCCCCACCTTCAAAAATCTATAACTTTTTTATTTTTACACGTAAAGAGCTGTGTGACGGCTTGTTTTCTGCTTAACAAATTGCACTTCATAGTGATGGTATTAAATATTCCATGCCATGTACTCGGAAGCAGGAAAAAAATTCCAAATGCAATGAAAATGGTGAAAAAATGCATTTGCGCCATTTTCTTGTGGGCTTGGATATTCCGTCTTTCACTGAGCGCCCCAAATGACATTTCTACTTTATTCTTTGGGTCGGTACGATTAAGGGGATACCAAATTTGTATAGGTTTTATAATGTTTTCATACATTTACAAAAATTAAAACCTCCTGTACAAAAATTATTTTTTTGATTTTGCCTACTTCTGGCGCTAATAACTTTTTTACACTTTGGTGTACCGAGCTGTGGGTGGTGTCATTTTTTTGCGAAATTCTATACTATTTTCAATGATATCATTTTTAGGACTGTACGACCTTTTGATCACTTTTTATAGATTTTTTTATATTTTTCAAAATGGCAAAAAAGTGCCATTTTCGACTTTGGGCGCTATTTTCCGTTACGGGGTTAAACGTATTGAAAAACCGTTATCATATTTTGATCTGAATTTTTACTGTTTACTGATTTTAAATTTTAGGTTTTTTTATTATAATTTTTTTTTTTTTTAAACTTTTTAAAATGTTTATTTATACTATTTTTCCGACTCCCTAGGGTACTCTAACCCTAGGTTGTCTGATCGATCCTATCATATACTGCCATACTACAGTATGGCAGTATAAGGGGATTTTCCTCCTCATTCATTACAATGTGCTATCAGCACATTGTAATGAAGGGGTTAAAACGAAATAGCCTCGGGTCTTCGGAAGACCCAAGGCTACCATGGAGACGGATCGCCAGGTAAGCGGCGATCCCAGGTAAGATGGCGGCGCCCATCGCTGCGAAAACACCCGCGATCTGTGCTAGCACTGATTGCGGGTGTTACCGGTAAGCCTTTGCTGCAATATGCAGCAAAGACTTACCGGCTATGGAGAGGGCTCAGCCCGTGAGCCCTCTCCATGCAGCACGACCCGACCGCCGCCGTGAATACACGGCGGGCGGGCGCAAACCGGTTAAAATAGGTCCCCGGAAGGGAAATGTAGATAAACTAATACTCCAATTGGAAGCCCGATGGATAGAGCGATTGGAAAGTCTACGTCCAAAAGGCCTAAATGAAGGCTTCACCTTTTCTGCATTTCTATAGACTATTCGGAGGAACAATCCCTCTCCGATTGTTAAAGGGTTCCTACACCACTATGTACTTTTCGATTGACCAATGGTTACCAACCACTATGGTTCATATACTTCGAGGTGTTTGCTGCCCCAACATGGTCCATATACCTTGAGATGTTTTATTTGCCCAATATAAAATCTACTGTTAGGTATGAATAATATTCTCCAATACTGCCCTTTTCTCTAGGAGAACCTATATCAGTCGTAATATATATCAGCAAGGTCTTTGATATATGTCAATGGAGAATTACTTTTTTAAAAAATTATAAGCCGTTAAAGACATGATAAGTTTGAGATATGTCGTGGGTACCATTAAATGGCTCCTTAGATATTTTAAAGAATTGGAACCACTGACATGGGTGGATTGCCTAATAATTAATTAACATATATAGACAAATGAAATTGACTTTTTCGTCTTTTAGGAATCTCTAGCTCCAACAAGCTCCGTACAAGCTCAACTATATCAGAACTTTGTTCTATTATCCAATACTATATGCTTAATATCACATAACAACTCTGTCTCAATGCCCTCAAAGATTGCTAATAGTGTCCATAAAAAAGTTAGATACTTACTGTGGGACACTTCACAGTGCCAATAAGCCTCATATAAAAGAAAAGAACCCTAGCTATTTACACTAGTGTTTAAATGGAGGTTAATAAAGCTCTAAGTCTTTGCGCATGCGCAGAATCGTCATCAGCGCCGAGATAGTGGCCAGAAAGACACTAAGTCCCCACGCATGTGCGGGATCTATGGAAAGCGAGAGCTTTGTTTCCCACGCATGCGCAGGACCCTGGGGATCGCCGATCTCCATCCTCGGGCTTCGGGCTGACAAGGAACGCCCCGGATAGGGTAAGTTGCAATGCATGGGGCAGATACGGGATATCGATACCCCATTGGTTCAATTGTAACAAGAGGAACTATTGGTTTAGTGACTACAGGAGGGCCAGAATGACGACACAAACTGAGGTGTTATAGACTGGAGCTGAGCACGTATGAGCACACTCTAGCCCCGGCACCCTTGAGTATGCCACTTATGTGGCGAAACATGTCGGGGGGGCGTTAGTGTAGAACAAGTTTTTAGCTAGCAGGCAAAGTGTGTGTGTGGAATCAATCATGACTGTGTGACGGCAAGGGAAAGCCTATATGGCACTATAGTACAAAACTGAGGCTTAATAGAGGTCCTGGTACCTACAGTGTAGATATATCTATCTGAGTGCTGAGCTCGCTGACAGTGACGTTAACTGTCAAACAGAGCCATCATAAGAGTTACTAAAGTAACATTGGAGCACATGAGATTAAATATAAACTAGCTGACATTGATACTATATCTATTTAAAAACAGTTACAACATTGTTACAATCTCACAGTGCTCAAACTAGCAGTACAAGACTGATACCTACTGCTAGAAGACAGTACTTTGTTACCATCTTTTTACAAAACAATTACAGTTGTTACAATCTCATAACGCTTTAACCAGCAGTACAAGATTGATATCTACTGTTAGAAGATATTATCCGGGTACTAAGATCTCAGGACACTGCAGTCCAACTGCAGAGTGAACACTCTGAAACACACAAAGTTTCCACAACGGCCTGCATAATTTTAATTAAGCACAGAAACGGTCCATACCCCAAAAAACTTTTTTTTTGTAAATTGTATATTATTAAAAGTGTTCAATAAAAGTGAAGTTTTAAATTGACAAATGAGTTTCAGTGAGGCTTATATGCCTTTTTTGTAAATAGATTTGATATATGGACTCAGTCAAAAAAATGTCCACGTCCTTTGACCCTTCTGTAGTAGACTCAATTGAGCAGAGTCCAAGTTTTTAGAAGAAATATTGCTAATTAAACTGGGTACAGTACCTGGGACCTAGTTAATGGTGGCGGCGGAGGTGGCATGGCGGGTGCTTGTATCGGGGGTGGCAGATCGACACCGTCTGTGGTGGCGGCCTCCGCGATGTGTCTTCTAGGGAGAACACCTCGTACACCCGATCTCGCACCACTTGGCTGCCAGCTGGAGTAATTGCGCCATTTATAGGCTCTGTTAAGCCTGTAATCTTCAAGGCCCCGAAGGTATTTGTTTCTCTTGGTCTCTTCAGTTTCTTTTCGATATTTGCTCAATTGGGACTTTACTGTTGCTATCAATACAGAAAAGCCTTCTTGATTCCTACAATCACGTAACTGTTGCTCAGTTGCTTTGGTCTTAGCCCGTAAATCTTCAATACCTTTTTGTAGGCGTGATATGGTTAGTAGCGTCAAGTCCATAGAGCACTTATTTAGTATTTTTTCAAAATTGTTGCAAAAATCATCCTCTTCAGCAAAGAGAGTTGGACGTAGATGAACCGTTAATCCTCTGGGTATACGACCAGCCTTAAAGTATTCAGCTAGGGTCACAGAATGCAATTCATTTGCGGTTAGTTTCTTCAAATCCCTCTCCAGCAGCATGGTGTTTCTGCGGCGGGAAGCCACCAGATCACTCCACTGGTGCGACTAGGCCGCAGTGGCAGCCAAGGTAGGGACACGGGTAGGAAGGACCACGGGAAGGCAGGACCTCGGGATGGCAGGACCTCGGGATGGCAGGACTTCAAAAGGACGTCTGGTAGGACCTTGGGAAGACCACTGGGATAACCGGACTGCCACAGGATAACCGGACTGCCACAGGATAACCGGACTGCCACAGGATAACCGGACTGCCACAGGATAACAGGACTGCCACAGGATAACAGGACTGCCACAGGATAACAGGACTGCCACAGCATAACAGGACTGCCACAGGATAACAGGACTGCCACAGGATAACAGGACTGCCACAGGATAACAGGACTGCCACAGGATAACAGGACTTCCACAGGATAACAGGACTTCCACAGGATAACAGGACTGCCACAGGATCACAGGACTGCCACAGGATCACAGGACCGCCACACGGGAACACCACAGGAATCACAAAGGCGTTTGGAAACGCTCAGGAGGCTTTCTCTTCAGCAGAATGACCTGTAGATCTGGCAGGCTATATAGCAGAGCCGGGAATGCCAGCGCCAATAAGGAGGACGCTGGCCCTTTAAATTATTGGAGAGTAGGCGCGCGGGGGGATTGTGGGGGCACCCGTGCCATATGTCTGGACCGGGACCGAGCAACACACGAGTACACCTGCGATCCGAGATAAAAAAAAAATATGCAAAATGTGTGTTCCAAATGCCAGTTATTCCTTTTTGAGCTCTGCTATGTCTCCATCCTGCATACTATTGCCACATTTGGGATATTGCAAAACGAGTACAACTAGTGATTTGTAAAAATATCCTCGGCATGGATGACCAATCTACAAGTGAAGAAGATAAATAGGAGTGTGAGAGTAAGCCTGAGGTGTCCTCAGCTGTATAGATGATTATTAAAGCAATGGAGGGCTCACCTCAGGAGTTATGTACAGCTCAAAACTCCCAGTAGGGGCATTTGTGTAACTCCTTCGGAAATGGTGTCCAGGCGCTGGTGCTCCAGTGTGCAACAAGAGTCACAACAGTGTGCAACAAGAATGCACAGAGAGAATGTAGAGATATAATGTCCTTGTGGGTTAGGGTCTACTAGACTCAGTGGTCATAAAGTATTGCCCTATAAAAAAAACACTGATTTAGAACACACCCTGAAAGCCTAGCCTCGGAACTGAGGTCCTAATTAACCGCAGTCCAGACTGGAACCTGGCCCTGCAATAACTGGCCCTGTTATTGACCTATTATAGCAGGTATTGTCAGGTATAGCGTCAGAGAGTAGTCAAAAAAGTGTACAGTACGTTTTATGACTCCTTTGTCTTTAAGAGGCATGTCATAGCTGAAGTCTGAATCCCATGTCCCCAGGTTTAGAATAACTGGTAATGAGAGTGTTCGGTAATTTAGAGGAAGTGTAACGTCCGTGCCTAATTCGCACTATCCACAGTTGGTGGAATACACTCACCGGCCACTATATTAGGTACACCTGTTCAACTGCTCGTTAACACTTAATTTCTAATCAGCCAATCACATGGCGGCAACTCAGAGCATTTAGGCATGTAGACATGGTCAAGACAATCTCCTGCTGTTCAAACCGAGCATCAGTATGGGGAAGAAAGGTGATTTGAGTGCCTTTGAACGTGGCATGGTTGTTGGTGCCAGAAGGGCTGGTCTGAGTATTTCAGAAACTGCTGATCCACTGGGATTTTCACACAAAACCATCTCTAGGGTTTACAGAGAATGGTCCGAAAAAGAAAAAACATCCAGTGAGCGGCAGTTCTGTGGGCGGAAATGCCTTGTTGATGCCAGAGGTCAGAGGATAATGGGCAGACTGGTTCGAGCTGATAGAAAGGCAACAGTGACTCAAATAGCCACCCGTTACAACCAAGGTAGGCTGAAGAGCATCTCTGAATGCACAGTACGTCGAACTTTGAGGCAGATGGGCTACAACAGCAGAAGACCACACCGGGTGCCACTCCTTTCAGCTAAGAACAGGAAACTGAGGCTACAATTTGCACAAGCTCATCAAAATTGGACAGTAGAAGATTGGAAAAATGTTCACACAAAAAGACACCTGGTACCTGCTCCCCAAAATACATAAGGGGTTAGAGTCCCCCCCGGGACGTCCCATAGTCTCGGGGGTGGACTCCCTTCTCTACCCTTTAGCTATTTATATTGACAGCTTTCTACAGCCCATAGTACACTGCCTACCTAGATGTCTGAAAGACACAAGTGATTTTTTGAGAAGGGTACAGACTCTGGACTTCAGTGGTGTACAAATTTTGTGCACCATGGACGTAAAGAGTCTGTACACTAATATTCCAACTGATGAAGGAATATGGGCTACTAGGGATAAGCTATGTGAGAACCCTAATCTATCAAATGCAATGATTGGTTTCCTAGTTACATTATTGGAAATAGTGTTAAAGAAAAACTATTTTAGATTTGGAACTGATTTCTTTCTACAATTACAGGGGACCTCAATGGGGTCCCCAGTAGCACCTAGTTTTGCAAACATATTCATGTCTACATTTGAGGACAGGTCTCTGTTCACACATCCACTCGGCAGACACGTCATCCTATGGCAACGCTATGTGGATGATGTGTTTGTGGCGTGGGGTGGTACGGAAACTGAATTAAAAGAATGGGTAACACATCTTAACCAATGCCATCCACTCATAGAATTTTCTGCAGAATGGAGTCCTACTAACATCCAATTTTTAGATGTTAATGTAATAGTTAATGAAGGGAGACTAACTACCACACTTTACTCTAAGCCTACTGATAAGAATAATTTATTGAATAGAACGAGTTTTCACCACCCAGGTACCTTTAAGGGAATACCGAAAGGTCAATTTATAAGAACTCGCCGTATCTGTAATACAGACGAGGAATATAAAATACATAGTCAAAGGATGATCGAGAAATTTGTAGAAAAGGGGTACTGCAGGAATGAAATGAATAGGATCAGAGAACAAGTAGCTAAGGAAGATTGGCAGAGATTACGACAACAGAATATAGGACATGAAAAGAATCAAGACAGGGAACACGTTTTTGTGTTATCCTATGACAACCATTCTAATTTGATTAAAAATACTGTCCTTAAATATTGGGATATGCTCAGATGCGATCCACAATATGGACATATGTTTAAAGACAAACCGAAGTTTGTATTCAGGAGAGGTAAAACACTGGCCAACTGGCTGGTACGAGCAGACATAGAGAAAAAGAAACCAAATAAACAACAATTTTTAAGAGCCAGGAATAATGGAACCTATGCATGTTTATCATGCCAGAACTGCAACTCTATCATCAGAGGAGATAAGCTCCTACATCCACTATATGGCACAAATGTGATGATAAAAGGATGGCATTCCTGTAATAGTAAAAATGTCATTTATGCATTAAAATGCCCTTGTGGCAAAATGTATGTAGGGCAAACTTCGAGACTAATTAAAATCAGACTAAATGAACATAGGTCTGCAATCAGAACATATGGGAAACAAGATAGTGGTGAGACAACTGTAGAGTCAAATAAAGTAGAAAAGAGAAAATATGGGGAAACAACAGTGGCAAGACATTTTAAGGAGCAGAGACACCAGGTATCAGAATTGAAATGGTTAATATTAGAAGAAGTATGTGGAAATGGGAGTGAACAAATTAAGAAACGGCTCTTACAAAGAGAGGTGTATTGGATATGCAGATTAGAAACTAAAAGCCCTAAAGGGTTAAACGAAGAGTGTAACTTTAATGTGTTTCTATGAAAAAATATCAACTATTTGCATTTGATTAGGCTATGTATATATGGTAGGATCTATTATGTTTTAACTGTATACTTTTGTATTGAACAAGATGTTTATATAGGAGTTTCCGGTCACGGAGACTACAATTGAGCTAATGCACGAGATCCCGTTATGTCTGAGGAAGAGGGCGTGCCCTCGAAACGTCATTCATATGGATCCTACCTGACTGCTGTCTGGTGTGTAGGTGAGATAGAGTCTCTGCCCTAAGGGATCGTACCTACGTGAGTTTAAACTTTTCTGCTATTTAAAGTACAGATATTTTGGACTGATGGAATGCTATATATTAGTACCAGTAAATAACTCACATGGTCCCAAGGCAACGTTGTCTAGTGCAAGCATTTATTGAAAGAAAGATATACCAAACTATATTGTTGGAATAAAGAGTGATACAACATATGTGTTTACTAAACGATACATGATTGGAAGTTTTAATGGAACATTTAAGTAAAGAATAAGTATGCTTTAAAGCTTTTTTTCTGGTGTGGTCAATTTTTGGACACTGTTCATAGATTGGAAAAATGTTGCCTGGTCTGATGAGTCTCGATTTCTGCTGCGACATTCGGATGGTAGGGTCAACAACATGAAAGCATGGAACCATCCTGCCTTGTATCAACGGTTCAGGCTGGTAGTGGTGGTGTCATGGTGTGGGGAATATTTTCTTGGCACTCTTTGGGCCCCTTGGTACCAATTGAGCATCGTTGCAATGCCACAGCCTACCTGAGTATTGTTGCTGACCATGTTCATCCCTTTATGACCACAATGTACCCAACATCTGATGGCTACTTTCAGCAGGATAATGCGCCATGTCATAAAGCTGGAATCATCTCAGACTGGTTTCTTGAACATGACAATGAGTTCACTGTACTAAAATGGGCTCCACAGTCACCAGATCTCAATCCAATAGAGCATCTTTGGGATGTGGTGGAACGGGAGATTCGCATCATGGATGTGCAGCTGACAAATCTGCGGTAACTGTGTGATGCCATCATGTCAATATGGACCAACATTTCTGAGGAATGCTTCCAGCACCTTGTTGAATCTATGCCACGAAGAATTGAGGCAGTTCTGAAGGCAAAAGGGGGTCCAACCCGTTACTAGCATGGTGTACCTAATAAAGTGGGCGGTGAGTGTAGATGGCGTTTATTTGTGTGTGAACTGTTGCTTACTGCTTGTGTTGGATTATCTGAGCCACACCCTGCTCCTTGCATTTTACTCCTGCCCAGCAAGGGTTACTAGCCTGATGGACAGTTCCCCTGGTGTGCTGCTGTAGCCGTTACCTGTCCACTCCACCATCCAGCAGCTGCCAGACGAAGTGATTTTTCCCTGTCATGTTGTAGGGTCGCTCAGGGATGATCAGCTAGTTTTCTGATAGTGGGTTCGCCCTTATCAGGGCGGCATATCTGCTTTAGGCAGGGCCTTAGCCCGCAGGGACGACGCAGGGTGAGTTCACCACCGCTTACCTAGTCTGACAGCTAGCGCCAAGCCTGGTTGTGGTTGCGCGGTTTGCTGGACAGCTACTGACAGGAAGCATGCGAAGCTTAACTGTTTGTTGAGGCCCAGTGGGGATTCGGTTTTTAGTCTAAAAATCCACCGTGTGTCTTATTGTCTCAAGAGGCGATCCCAGTCGCCTCCTTTCTCAGGAGGTCTGACCAGAATAATGCCTATAAAAGATAGGCCTGTGGTATTTCCATGATGTTTCGTCGTGTATGTGTCTGGCCAATGGCTTGTCGCAGTTATGTTTGATGTCACCTAGGTGTTCTCCTACCCTCCGGCGGAATTCACGGAATGTTTTACCGATGTACTGCTTCCCGCACTGACATGTGGCCAGGTAGATCACACCTAGGGACTTTTCATTACTTTACATGCAACACATCCGCTGCAACGATAGCAACCTTTAATGGCCTGGCTAAGCCATGTATGGTCAGAATTGGGTCTTACAAAGTGGCTATGGACTACTCTGTCTCTAATGTTCCGACCTCGCCTAAAGGTAATCGTGGAATATGCCGAGGTAACGGATGACATATCGGTGTCCATTCTTAAAATGTACCAGTGTTTGGATATGATCTTACGTATGGTGTCAGTGCCGCTATCGTAAGTACCTATAAGTCTGATGGTCTCTAGTGTTGCAGGTTTCGGTTGCATGGTAAGAAGGCTGGAGTGGTCCACAGATAGTGCCCTCTTGTATGCAAATTTGAGGATGGTGTCTGGATAACCCTGTGCTTCAAATCTGGACCGGAGTTCTTTGGCCTCCTTATGGAACTCTTCCAGTGTGGGGAAATTCCTACAGGCCCTAAGGTATTGCCCAAACGGAATACCACGTTTAAGGGGGGGGGGGGGCGGTGGTTCGACTACCATCTAAGCAGTGAGTTGGTTGAGGTCCGTTTCAGATCGTGTGGGATGGAGGAGTAAAGTGCCCCTGTCTCTTATACACTGTGACTGTTATACCATAAATCCCCCCCCCCTTATCTATATCAGGACCCACGGTGGATTATTACAGCCACCGTGCGCCATATATACGCCATATATATACCATATATGCGGTTCTGAGCTATACTTGCCGCTCCGCACGATCATTATATTTGCGGCCGTACACTGTCTTAGTGTTTACTACTTTGACCCCTCCCCGCTACCACCTGGTCCTTCTATGGGCAATCGCCGTCCTCCCAGCAATCTCCTAGGTGGTAGTGAGCACGCGCAGGGCGCACGTGCGTGACTTCCTGCAATTTGCCAGCCGCGCCTCCTCCGGTGCTTGCGTGTTTTTCTTCGAGTGCGCCCGCACCGCCCACAAGGCGGAGATTCTCTCCGATTTCTCTCTGATTGGCTCACAAATGTGGGCGGCGCTGGGTGGGCGGGGACAATCGCACCTCCTGACTTCACGGCGTGCTCTTTAAAAGCCGCGGCACCAGGGACCATATCAGAGAACCCACTGGTCTCTTAGGCTTTCACTGAGAGGGTATTACACACTCCATAAGCCATTTTCATTCAACTGCCTGGCTACCACGCACCTGCCCCCACCTGGGACAAGGTAAGACCACTAGACCATGGAGTCTATGTTCACATTTTAACTACATTGTCTGTACTCTCCAAGGTCTAATATTGCACAAACTCCCCATTGTCTATAGGGTGTTTTCGTGTATGAACCCAGCAATCCCCTGATGAGCCCATAGGGCGAAACAAGTCTTGACGGGACATGGGATTCACACTTCAGCTATGACATGCATCTTAAAGACACAGGAGTCCTAACACATACTGTACACTTTTTTGACTCCTCTCTGACTATATACCTGACGATACCTGCTGTAATAGGTCAATAACAGGGCCAGTTATTGCAGGGTCAGGTTCCAGCCGGGACTGCGGTTAAATAGGACCTCAGTTCCGAGGCTAGGCCTTCATGGTGTGTTAGACTTATGTTCTAAATCAGGGGTTTTTATAGGGCAATACTTTATGACCACTGAGTCTTGTAGACCCTAACCCACTCGGACATTATTTCTCTACCACTCTGTTTCTCTCTGTGCATTTTCTGTACTCCTACGGATCCCCTACGTACCCCACCGAGTCCATAAATTGACTCTTTTTGCACACTGGAGCACTAGCGTCCTGGACACCATTTCCGAAGGAGTTACACAAATGCCCCTACTGGGAGTTTTGATCTGTACATAACTCCTGAGGTGAGCCCTCCATTGCTTTAATCTACAAGTGAAGAAGATAAATAGGAGTGTGAGAGTAAGCCTGAGGTGTCCTCAGCTGTATAGATGATTACATCTATACAGCTGAGGACACTTCAGGCTTACTCTCACACTCCTATTTATCTTCTTCACTTGTAGATTGGTCATCCATGCCGAGGAACTCCACATCTCCACAGCAAAGATCCAACTTTACGTTTCTTTGTTAATTTTTGTAAATAAACATATACATATATTCTTACAAATCACTACTTGTACTCCTTTTGCAATTTGTTAAGTGATTTTTCCAGGGACATCTCAGCAGTTACCCTGAGCCCTCCCACCCTTAGCTCTTCTTGTATGCTCACATTTGGGATATTGCCATACCTGGAATAAGCCAGAGAAAGATTTTCGGGGTGTTTGTCCCCAGTGGCACGAGTTGGATTTCATTTGTCACTTCAATGGCACATTTGAGAAAACTATACAATGTTTACTCTGCACCATTTAGTTTGTATTACATTTGAGCCAGCATCTTAGTGGTTAAAATGCACGTTCAAGCCCTCATACAGTCTTTGATGGGTGCTCTTTCCAAAATTGGGTCATTTCTTTGAGATATCTATTGTACTATCTATTGTTACCCCAGGGTCAACCCAACATCAATCTAATGAAAAACAGCTCCAAAACCTAAATGTTGCCCCTTTCCTCCTGAGCCCTGCTATGTGCATATATGTAGTTTATTGCCACATATGGGGTATTGTCCTCATCCACAGAATGATTTTTGATGTGTTTTTCCCCAGTGGCATTAGTTGGGGAAAATACATTCGTCACTAGAATGACATATTTGATAAATTGCAATGCAATTTGTACTCTGGACCATTCACTTTGTATTACATGCCCTAAGTCCATTCGCCCAGGTTTGAAATTAGAAATGGTACCCTTCAAGGCTCCCCATTATCACCCCTCTTGCTTGTGCTCTGTATCAAACCCCTGGCTGCGGCCATATGACAATCGACGGACATTCAGGGAATACGGATACGGGATAGGGAATTCACCCTCTCACTCTTTGCAGATGACATCCTCCTGACTCTTACCCAGCCCTTGATATCCCTCCCCAATTTACATAAATTACTAGACTACTACGGCACGCTATCGGGATACAAGGTGAATATGAGCAAAACTGAGGCACTACCTATTAACCTCTCGAAAGATACTCTGGCTCAACTCCGCTCTTCTTTTAATTACAGATGGCAGACATCCGCCCTGACATACCTTGAGGTTAAGATTTCCACCCCCTATAGAACCCTATTTAAGCTAAATTTCCCACCCCTCTTCACATCCCTGAGACAGCTCATAAACAGATGGGATAAACTGCCCCTCTCGTTCTTTGGCAGGATCGCAGCGGTAAAGATGACAATCCTACCAAAACTCTTATACTACTTTGAAACTCTGGTTCCTATCCCCATGTGCATATTAAAGACCTTTCAGAGTTCTTTGCTACAATTCATTTGGAATCATAAACGCCATAGATTATCTGGGAAAATAACGACCCTGCCAAGGGACAGAGGAGGTCTAGCACTTCCTGACATGCTGAAATATTACTGGACCACACATTTGAGAAGGATACTAGCTTGGTCTACCTTATATGCATATACCAGATGGATGGAGGTGGAGAAATTGTGGAGCGCCCCGATCCACCCCAATGCCTTCCTGTGGACCACGGCTCCCACCCTGCCACCCTGTAGACTGCTGGGCCCCATGACCCACACTAGATCAATTTGGGCATGCTGTGCCTCAAAATTCAAATTGCAGTCGGAGCGCTCTCCAATGATTTCCTTCCTCCTTAACCCCAAACTACAGTCCAGCCTAGAGGGACAAATGATCAAACCATGGCATGACAAATGCTTATTTAGATTTGCAGATATAGTGGATTATCAGATGATACAAAAAATTGTATTGTTTCCTCCCTATTCAGTTATATCCAAATCAAATCCTTCCTATTCACTACACATGGGGCAACAACAATCTCAGTGCCAACCGAGTTTGAAAGAATATGCAAAGCAGGTACCTCTACCGCAGACCTTATATCAGCAATCTATAGGATATTGTCTGACCCTTACATTAAAGAACCACCCCGTCATAAGTATATGATTAAGTGGGAACATTTCCTGGGCAGATCCCTACCCCCTCCTGTGTGGAACTCCATATGGGATAGAGCAGCTAAGACCTCTCAGTGCATTCAATACAAAGAGAACCAATACAAATTGCTCCTGTTGTGGTACCATTCCCCTGCACTTCTACCCGACATCTCCTGATATTTATTGGAGGTGTGGAGGAGGGGGAGCGGACGTACCTCACATTTTTTGGACCTGTGCATCTATTGTCCCTTTTTGGCGCATAGTCAAAAGCCTACTGAAAATAGTGCTGGGCAGCAAAATACCCATGAACCCTGCTACGTACTTACATAACGTCTTTCCTATGGGTCTGCGGAAACAAAAAGCCAAACTTTTACTTAATCTTCTAACAACGGCAAGATGTCTCATTGCTGCCAAATGGAAACTAGCTGTCCCGCCGTCATGGCTCGATTTAATTACGCGTATTAAGGAAGTGAGGACAATGGAGCACCTGACGGCTCTTTTACAGAATAGAGTTGACAAATTCGATTTGGTTTGGGCTCCCTGGGATGAATACTGGTCCAACACATCCCAGGTATAAGTTAGCCTCTCTCATTGGCATGTCCACTCCCCCCCCTCCACGCGGCAATATTGAGATCCGAGACCTGTATTACCTTCCCTATTGTTTGCACCTTGTCTTGTGATTGTAAGTCTAATGTTTCACCTGAAGGCAGGTTTCAGCTATTCAGGGGTTCTAAAGTTTATTATATTTCCTATGTTAGGTCGCAGGCTGAGCCAATTGCCTCTAGCCCCCACCAGAGGAGAAATAGAGATTAGGGGAGTAGATTGCACAATGCTAATGCTCTATTATATGTTCCTCTGACATCGATGTAATGTACTACAGAGACCTTGTTTAAATGACTATTATTACATGTCTTATGCTATTGTATTCAAAAGAGACAAAATTCTTCAATAAAAATACAGTTGACGCAGTTGTATGACGCTGAGCGTGAACGGGTTAAAGATTCAATCTTAAAATCATTAATTATTTCACCCAATGGATGTAACACATGTCCTTTATGTTCCTGGTAGTTGCACTGTAAAATATAGTGTAAAATGGGAAAGGGTGAAATTTGAGCTTCCGGGTGGTAGATAATACCATAAATTTTAATTTGTAGTTTTATTTTATTAGGATGGTAGATAACGTGTTTTGATCTGTGTTCATCAGGTCAGTTACAGCGGGATACATGGGGCTCTATTAACAGTCTTGAAGTTAATTACCACACAACTGTTGAAGAAAGAATGAAAGACTCTGGTACCCTAAGGAGCCCTCTTGCTTGCATTCTTTCTGCAACAGTTGTGTGGTGATTAGCCTCCGAGACTGTTAAAAGAGCCTCATGTGTCCCGCTGTATCTGGACTGACAATGATGCCAGTTTGCTGATGAAACGACTTGTCAACCACCTTAATATAATAAAACTTATGGTGGTATCTCTCAACCGGAAGCATATCTAGAGAGATATCAACATGTACAGAATGAGTTGTCCAATCCCTTCAATTTCTGGGTTAGTAAATTGGTCATGTGGCCAGAGTTTGCCCTTTTTGTCCTAGTGATGCTGGCCTGCCTTTTGGCATGTGTCCTATCGGAGCCTGTGGAACCACAATACAAAGAATGACCTAATGACCTTGCTTTCCAATAAAACGTCCTTTATTGAGCCATTTTAAAACCCTTTTTCTAACCACTCCACTCTTTCATATTACTCATTAGATACATCATTCAAACCATTCTATTATACACAACAATCACATAACCAAATGGCCAGCCCATATGTCAAACACTGTAGTGGTATTATCACTTTTAAACCAGTATACCTTTCTCATGGTATATGTGGGACGCTCGGGTTGCACGATGGCTTATTCACTGCATATTCACATATCTAAGCCATACTCTGTGACCGCATGGTGTAACATAGCAACTTGTGATTGAGCTGAACTCTTTTCATACTATGGAAAGAGGCATTAATAGCAAAAAAGATGGAGTGTTCAGGTCCCACGCTATAACCGTTTTGATAAACAGATAGTTATTATTAAAATATTTATAAGCAGCTTCATAATTAATCACTCAACGTTTTTATGATAATTTCACTTTTGCTACTATTCTTACTTCCAAGGGCAATTTTAACCAGACTATTATTACATAAAGATATATATATATCAATCCTATCATTTAAACCTATACGACCTAATACATTTGATCGCATGATCCATCTTGCCTTCTTTTGGAGTAATACCTTAAGCCTATCTCCTCCTCTTACACGTTACATGTACATGTGGAAGTTTAGCACATTGGGGTTTGCGTTATGATATTTTCTTACATGTTCTATTAGTTTTGGCAAACCATCTCCAGTTCTGATTGATCTTTTATGTTACCTAGAACTAATAAATGTTCTTTGCATAGTCTCACCAATATAGAAGAATCCACGAGGGCACATAATTATGTATACAACAAATTCTATTTTACATGTAAAAAATTGCCTTATTCATTGTTTTTGGTATCCAAAAATTTACATTTTTGACCTCAGGAACTGGGAAAAGTAACCTCAACATTTAAAATTCCCTTTTGGAACATTATTTGGTTTGTGTTAATTTGTGTTATTTTTCTTATTAAACAGACTCCTTACCAGTTCAGATTTTATTGCCCTACTCCTTCTGAACATGACAAGGGGTTTCTTTTTTCCATTCCTTTTAACTCTTTGTTATTCTCAAGTATATGCCAATTTTTTAATGAGCTCCCAGTGCCCGGCCAGGCTACTCCACCCCCCAGTAGCTTCTGCAGGTAATTTACATATTTACTAATATAAAATTTCTAACAAGTTAAGTTAGGGTCCAGGATTATTAAATTACAGTTAAGGGAAGATGAAGGTAGGAGGAATCTACCATCAGATCTACTTATGATACAATTATAGACGGTTACCTCTATTTTGGTAAATCACTTATTGCACCCAAAAAGATGAATGGAATCATAAAGTCAGAGATATAAACTAAAAGAATTAATTAAAATACAATATTTATTAGTAATCAATGAAATTGTAAAAAAAATTTATACAGACCACAGGTGGTGAAACACAGACAGGGGTAACGCCATTGAGATACAAGGAGGTACACTCAAAAATATGTTAAGCAAATAGCTGAAGCCATATGATATTTTTACAATGAATAATATTATGTGCAATCCTAAATTACCTTAAAATGTCATACCACACAACTTATCATGATCACAGTGGACTAGGTTCCTCAGGGTTTTCTAGATCTCTGCTTGTTTGCTTGTTGTCCTTTTATAGAAAGCTTCTTCGTTTACTTCCAGTGGATATAAATCTATCCATGGCCTGTGATTTACATGAAGGTGCACAAGCCATTAGTATCACACGGCTCTGATCACTCTCTATGATACTAACGGCTTGTGCTCCTGAGTGTTCATCACATGACCAGGGACAGATTTCTGTCCACTGGAAGTAAACATGGAAGCTTTCTGTAGAAGAACAGCAAGCAGAGATCTAGAAAACCATGAGGAATTGATGCTGAAAGTACATTAGAAAATTGTACAACTTTCCCTTACTCAAACAGTATCAGTTATTTGCTAAAAGTGGACAATCCCTTTCACTCTTTTAGCGTATATCTCTTTGAATGTATCATCCCATTCACCATTTTGTGAACAATAAGTGACTTGTTAGGTTTCTTTGTCCACAACTGTTCTCGGTATAGTTGTAAAACACATTTTGATTAATCCCTTGCATTCTTTGATTTGGTGCATAAAAACATATTCATATCATTAGTTTGATTAATCTTCTCTAGCATTTGTATAAAAAACTCAGTCTCCCCAGTCCTTACCACAAGTGAGGATGAACCTTGTATACCAGAAAGATGTTGGCATAAGTGCAGGAGGAGAGGTGTACCCATAACCCTACCCTCTCTCTGGCCATACCTTTTGCCCCCAAATCTAAAAGGGGATGGCAGGCTATATACTAAGGGGCAGGCACTGGATATATACTAGGGGGATGCTGGCTGCATACTGGGGGGGACATTTGCTGGTTAACACCCTAGGCTTATACTCTTATACAGTTTTTTGTGGTAAAATTAGGGGCCTCGGCTTATACCCGGGTTGGCTTATACTCTAGTATGTACAGTAATAACACAGTGAAAATAACTGCATATGTATTTTCATAGTGTCTTCTACTGCAGAGAGAGTTACAGCATGTGGATACTTATAGTGTCTTCTAATGCAGAGAGTATAAATTTGTTTGGGTACCATAGCGCCTTATAGCTTAGTGACGTTAATAGCCTTTTATATGCGTTCAATTTTAATATTTTTATTTTGTGTAATTACTTTGAAGGAAAACTACCCTAGAGTATGACAAGTATGACACGCTTTTACATGTTTCACATGTTCTAGGTACTGTGACGGTGGTAATATTCTTATATTTGTTAACCATGGCCTCCTTTTTTCTAAAATCAACTTTTAAAATTATATTAATGAACCAGAAGGATTCCTGTGGTTGTTACTGGAGCCCCCCTCCACTGTGCTGCAGATTCACAAGCTGTTACAATGTACAATGAGCACTTCCCCCACAGTTTTTATTTTTCCAGCCATGAAAAAAAAATGAACAGCTGATGACATACTGACAAAAGGCCAAAAAGTGGGTAAATGTTAAACTAAAGGGAACAGCTTGGATAAAAAAAAATACCAGATTTTCCTTTGAAAGAGATTTATTTGCATAGCGTTCTCCCAGTTGTGCATGAATAACTTCTAATGCTTTCTTAATGTTCTTCCTAAAGAGAAACTATATCCAAAAATATTTTTGAAATATTTTTTTTATTATGATTATTATTTCTTTTATATCATAAAATGTATAATGGTTTTAAATTTGTTTTCCTGTTTACTAGAGCAGAACATCTGTGTTAAGAAGACAGTACATCTTCACGTAATTGGATTTGGGACACATTTTGAAGTTCACAGCATTTCTCTGGAGAGTCATAGCTTTGTGATAAGAGATCATCGTGTCCCTGTACTATCTGTTACTTCCTTTAGCTTTGTAACAGCAATAGTGCACCCAGGAGATAAAGGAGTATATGAACTATCCTGCCAGACACATTCCGGAGGTATCTATATATGTCAGTTACAAAGTGCAAAATGTTTTGTATAATTCTACGGTGCTTTAGAGCAGTGATTTTCAACCTTTTTTGAGCCGCGGCACACTTTTTATACTTAGAAAATCCTGGGGCACACCACCAACCAAAATGACACTAAAACAGTCATAGTATACATATAGTTGATAATATAGATTCTAAATTTATTTTACTCACTCAGTGTGAAACCTGGGCCTGTTTCGATAAACACAAAAGGGATATCCTGGCAGGAATGGTGGAAAGACGCACACGAAGCTCTTCCTCAACAGTTCTCAGTTTCTCCCTGTTTTTAGTATATGGTGCTGATTATTTTGTGGCTCATATACTGCAAAATAAAGGGGTACAATGAGAAGTACTATGGCCATGAGGCCAGAGTACAAGTGCCAGCTCATATACTCAGCATATGAGCTGGTACTTGTAGTACTCCAGCCTCATGACTATAGTATTTCTCATTTTACATTTCTCATTGTTATATGCAGTATACTGCTGGAGTACTAAAAGTACCAGCTCATATGCTGAGTATTCTGCCAACAGTTCATATACTCGGGCAAAAGCTCATATAGTCAGCATTATTGGTGGGCATTACCTTGGCGGTGGGCAAATGCGAGAGTCTCTCCGCTCTCAGGATGATGCGCCGGCCTCGGTGACGTCATTTTGTCGCGCGAGGTTCAAAGCTTGCGCATGTGTTATTGTACACGTCTCCTACATTGTAAGAAGCCGTGACTGTGCATCACTGCGCATTGCCGGGAAACAAAACACAGGGGGCACCATAGTTTGGGGAACTTTCCCCGCAGCACACCCGACCATGTGTCGCGGCACACTGGTTGAAAATCACTGCTTTAGAGTACTAACTGAAAGACACTAACAATTTAAAGCCACCTTTCCAGAAATCATTGGTTCAGTGGATAGGAATTATTATATGCCTCCACTCTTCCCCTAGTGTAGGATGAGCTGGGCTGTGCAGCGTACAATGCACTGTATTCTACAAACATTCATTATAGAAGTTTGCAGACTATAGCCAGTAGGGCAGAAATGTCACATGGTGGCCAACTCTGTGCCCCCTTGCTCATCCTTGCTCACTTAGAGTGGAGATGGCGTGAAGGGGGAAATAATCTCAATTACTGGAGGTCCACTAATAATTGCAATTATTTCAGGGCTTCTACACCAAAAACTGGCATACATGTCCTGCTAAATCTCTTAACATTGCTCTCCCTGGCAATGTCCACATGAAGTGACTGCTGGCACAAAGGTGGGCAGTATCTATCTTTTGTGGTGCAGGCAATCAGCGTGTTCACGTTTTTATAATGCATGGTGAACTTGCCCAGTAGAAGTAAACATGGTCCCATGCATGAGACCCAAAACTGTTTCTGGTCATTATGACACTTGTAATATGGGTGTGGAGACTTGGCTGTTCTGACTCATTGCTTCCCCTCCCATATGGATAGAACTTCTATGTAGTGACATCTCATTAAAGGACAGGGTGAGGGCGGATAATAATAACTATAATAAATGGAGAAAGAAGCACTTAGCTTCTAAGTTCACTTGGACTTTTGTTGTATGTAAAGATTGTTGAACAATGGAGCCTCATATGGCATAAATATTGTCCTCTTATTATCCCTGTTGTACAGCAGAATGTATTTGTAAACCTGGAACCCTGCCAAAACAAACTTTTTAAAAAAAAATTAAATATGTGAGTCAGCATGAAAGCAAAATGGCTCCTCTGCACCAGTTATTTAATTTCTAATGTTTATTCAGCTAATTAAAATCATATAAACTATGCTCAACAGGAAAGATGACATCTCTGATAAGAGTAGAAGATTGTAAATCTGAGTCTGAAAAACGGATCCGTGTATTACAAGACAATGATGATGACAATGATTATGAAGATTATTATGAGTCAACAGTTTTTGATTTAAGTGAAAATCCTGATCATCCAAATGTTCACGTACGATCTCATGGGAAGCGTAAATCAGTAACATGGATGCATTATATAGCAGCCATGGAAATGGAATGGGATTATCAGCAAGAAAAAGATGACAAAAGGTTAGTATAAAGAAAGTCTTAAATTGTTTATCCTGGTCGCAGCAGCACACAACACAATGGGTATACCCCAGCTATTGGTAGGACAAATGAAGAGAATTTATTGGCAGGTAACCACATAAGCACAATCAACCCCACCTCTCATATGTATTAACTTCTTACTGCTGTTGGACAGGTGGCAGGTGCAGGTAATAGCCGGTAGCCAGGAAATTTCCTGCTTTCCGTCAAGTTTTCTCTCCTATGTTTAGGTTTTTGAGGCCATTTTCTTCTGTTGGGTAAGTTTTAGAGATGAGCGAGCACTAAAATGCTCGGGTGCTCGTTATTCGGTACGAACTTTTCCCGATGCTCGAGTGCTCGTACCGAATAACGAGCCCCATTAAAGTCAATGGGAGACCCGAGCATTTTTTCACTAACACAACACATTAAAAGAACAGTAAATAATAACACATTCCACATGTTTCCAGATGTTTTAATTGTAAGAATACATTAAAAAAACACTATTCTTCACTTTATAGGTGTTCGCGCGTGTCTCCCGCTAAGTTAGGAGATGTGCGCCGAACATCTGGATGTGAAGAATAGTGTTCTTTCAATGTGTTCTGCAATTAAATGGTCCTGTGTTCACTGTTTTCACTGTTTTAACTGTTTTTATTCTATTCTTCACTTTGCAGATGTTAGCACAAGTCTTCCGATAATGTCGGAGATGTGCGCGCACATCAACAATGTGAAGAATAGTGTTATTTGAATGTGTTCTGCACTTAAATGCTCTTGTTTTCACAGTTTGCACTATTTTTATTCTATTCTTCACTTTGCAGATGTTCGCGCATGTCTCCCGCTAAGTTTGGAGATACGCGCTAACATCAGCAATGTGAAGAATAGAATAAAAACAGTGAAAACACGAGCATTTAAGTGCACATTGCAGAACACATTCAAATAACACTATTCTTTACATTGCTGATGTTCGGCGCACATCTCCGAACTTAGCGGGAGACACGCGCGAACACCTGTAAAGTGAAGAATAGTGTTTTATTAATGTATTCTTACAATTACATCTGGAAACATGTGTTATGTGTTGAAGAACAGTGTAAACACTGTTCTTCTGTGTCTTTTATTAATTTAATGCTCGAACTCGAGCCGGCGAGATACTCGTCCGAGTAACGAGCCGGTCCGAGTATGCTAATACTCGACCGAGCAGTATACTCGGACGAGTATACTCGCTCATCTCTAGTAAGTTTCTATGTGTGAAATATGATTTCTCCTTAAATACTACATGTGCTTGATTTAGTAACTGTTTAAAGGGAACCTGTCATCAGGAGCCCTTTTACTGGCTCTCTCATAGAGAATAGTGTACACATTGCCAAAGAGTTTTTACAGTGTATAGTAAAACTGGCTTTTACTGAAAAAAAGATAAGTTAGATCAAAATGTACTTTTCTGTATGCAGAGTTGTGTCCGGAAACCACTCCCTAATGCATTGATTTCAAATTTTAAGAAAACCTCCGATGTCCCCCATATCTCCACTTCTTAGTCGCTTCCTCCTTCAGGACGTCATACACGTCTACCCCACTCCTCACTGGGCACTCCCATGGGCCTAGGGTCATAGCTCTGCAAACAGAAAGCTAAAATTTGATCTTGATGATATATATGGTCAACATATAATAAGTTACTTTGATTACTGCTTTGCACGCTCTTGGCATTCTCTTGATGAGCTTCAAGAAGTAGTTACCAGAAAATGTTCTCATATCACAGTTGTGCCCTGTCAGGTTTAACAAGTGGGATTTCTTGCCTTATTTATTGGATCATCAGTTGTGTTGTGCAGAACACAGCTGAAAGCCCTACTGTATACACTATTAAAATTTGTATTATTGATAGAAAAAGCAGCTTAGTAAAGAAAAACGAGAGGCCATCAGTACTTGAAGAAATGAAGATCAGTCAGTCAAAAAAATAGGGAAAAATTTGAAAGTATCTCCAAGAGCAGGTGCAAAAACAAACAAGCGCTACAAAGAAACTGGCTTGCACGAGGACCGCCCCAGGAAAGGAAGACCAAGAGTCACTTCTGTCGTAAGTGTTGCAGTAACTGCTATATTTTGTGTTACTTTGACTGTAAATTCTTCTTTTCGTGCATATTTCTTTTGTAATCCCCATTAGAACAATGGACTCCATAAGTGGCATTGCTACACAGTGTACATCCTGTGCCATGTATGCTTTCCTTGAACAGCCGTTCGAGGGGGAATACTGCTGTGTGGGATGTGTGAAAATTGCTAATTTGGAAGCCCAGATTCTGGATCTAAATGAGCAAGTTTCAAAGCTGCGGGCAATTAACAATATGGAGCGAAGTTTGCTGCTCCTGGAGCACAAACTCTCTGGGGAAGATGGGTGTGGGGAGGGAAGCATGGAGGTGCAGAGTGAGGGGGCAGCTAGTTGGGTAACATGTAGAAGGCGGGGTAGAGGGAAGAGTTGTAGGGAGTCTAGTCCTGATCTGGTGCACCCCAATAAGTTTGCCAGGCTGGCGGATGAGGGGGGTAGCAATGCTGCAGCAAGACGTGGCCTCGAGCAACCAGGGGACTGTCTGCTCCAGTAAGAAGGTTAATGGGAGCACAGGCAAGGTCAGACAGGTGCTGGTAGTGGGAGATTATTAGGGGAACAGACATGGCAATCTGTCACAAATCCGTGCATACCGAACCGTGTGTTGTTTGCCGGGTGCTCGGGTTCGGCATGTTGCGGATCGGGTGGACAGATTACTGGGAGGAGCTGGTGAGGAACCAGCGGTCTTGGTCCACATTGGCACTAATGACAAGGTGGACCAAGACCGCTGGTAGGTGGAAGGTCCTTAAATATGATTTCAGGGATTTAGGCCATAAGGTCAGGGCAAGGACCTCAAAGGTAGTTTTCTCCGAAATACTACCTGTACCACGTGCCACACCAGAAAGGCAGCGGGAGATAAGGGAGGTAAATAAGTGGCTCAAAAGTTGGTGTAGGAAGGAGGTTTTTGGGTTCATGGAGAACTGGGCTGACTTTTCTGTCGGCTACAGGCTCTACAGTAAGGATGGGCTGCACCTCAATGGGGAGGGTGCAGCTGTTTTGGGGGAAAAAATGGCTAGAAGATTGGAGGAGCGTTTAAACTAGAGACCTGGGGGGAGGGCAACTACACTTGTGCAGGGCAAATAGACAGTGTAGATAGAGAGCTGGGAAGCGTCATAGTCCATGGGGGAGGAAGGGGGTTGGAATGAGATAGGGGAATAAGAACAAAAGGAATACGGACAGAGAAAAGCATATAAAGTGTATGTACACAAATGCCAGAAGCCTCACAAACAAAATGAAGGAACTGGAACTCTTGATGTTGGAGCGGAAATATGATATAGTGGGTATTAGCGAAACATGGCTGGACAGTAGCTATGACTGGGCTGTTACTATAGATGGTTATAGTCTTTTTAGAAAGGATCATATAAATAAAAAAGGGGGAGGGGTTTGTTTATATGTGAATTCTTGCCTCAAGCCTGTCTTGCGAGATGACATCAGAAACGCAAATGCAAATGTGGAACTAAGAGGAGGGAAAAAGAATAATAAAATATTACTAGGGGTTTGTTATAAGGCTCCAAATATAATGGAGGCAGCAGAGGAAATGCTGATAAGTGAAATGGATGCGGCTTCAAAGCATGGTGAAGTACTTATCATGGGGAACTATAATTACCCAGATATTGACTGGGGGGCAGAAACCTGCAGACAATTACCTGTTGCAACTAGTCCTGGAGCCAACAAGAGGGGGGGGGGGGCACTGCTGGACCTTATCCTAACCAACAGACCTGATAGGGTATCAAAATTACAGGTTGGGGGGGCCCTGGGTAATAGTGATCATAATATCATTGATTTTGTATTATGCTTTACTAAGAGCGTTAGGGAAGGGGCAACCAACACTCTAAACTTCAGGAGGGCAAATTTTCAGCAACTAAGGGAAGACCTTTAAGGCATAGACTGGGATAATGTTCTCAAAGACAAAAGCGGGACCTTTTCTCATATATTCTGAAAAAGCCCTGTGAGAAACACATACCTTATGGGAAAAAGTATAAGAGGAACAAGAAAAAGCCAATGTGGCTAACTAGTCTTGTAAGGAAAGCAATAAGCGAGAAAGGCCTCAAAAATAAAGACAGAGAAATATTGCCAGGGAGCGCAAAAATAATCCCAAATTATTTTTCAAGTATATAAATGATAAGAAACTAAAAACAGAGAGTGTGGTTCCCCTTAGAAATAACATGGGGGCCATGGTGGAAGGAGATGAGGAAAGGGCCAATCTACTGAATGTCGCCTTCTCAACTGTCTTTACCCAGGAAAATCCCCTGGAGGAAGACACAATGAGGAATAATGTTAATTCTTTTTGGAATGTCAATAGTTTAAGGCTATATTCACACTGCCGTTGCCCGCCCGTACCGTACCGTAGCGGGCAATGGCAGTGCACGGGGAGAGGAGGAGGAGGTGTCTGTCGTCTATGGGGCGTGTATAAGTCCCCCATATGTCAGTGTGAATATAGTCTAACCCAGGAAGAGGTATGGTGCCGCCTCGCAACCACTAAGATAGATAAATCACCGGGGCCAGATGGCATACACCCCCGGGTTCTGCATGAACTATGTACCGTGATAGACAGACCATTATTTTTAATATTTGAAGATTCACTGAGGACTGGTTATGTTCCACAGGTCTGGCGCATAGCAAATGTGGTACCAATATACAAATAAGGATCAATTACAGACCCATGAGTCTAACTTCTGTGGTGAGGAAAATATTTGAGGGGTTTGTTAGAGATGCTATCCTGGAATATCAAACTGTGCGCAACCTTATAACTGTTAGGGTTGGGTAACACAAAAGACAGGGGATAGTGTACCCTGAGCTTGTCCCAACCTCTGTCCCTTCCTATAGCCCAGTGATGGCGAACCTTTTAGAGACTGAGTGCTCAAACTTAAACCAAACCCCACTTATTTAAATGCAAAGTGCCAACATAGCAATTTAAGCAGTAACATGTTGCTACCTGTTTTGTCACAGCTTTTAATTGTATCGGTGTCCTGAGGACGCCAATACAGTTGAAAGAAAGAGGCGAAATTCAGATTATCATTGTAGCTTCCCTCCAGGGTCCCCTGAACAGAAAGAACTGTGGGACCCATAGCAGGAGCTCCAATAATAACGCAGCCTTGTCTGCACTTCCTTGCTCCTCCTGCAGACCCAGATTGCTAAGGATGTGTAGCTTTAAAATTGCACTGATCACCTCACATCCTGGGTGGCCAGGGACGGAAGGAGGAGGTTTTGAGTCCTGTCTGAAACTCTTCTGGTGTGATGGCCCGGGTGCCCTCTGAATATTCTCCCGAACTTGCGACCAGAGCGTGCGCAACTTGGATGTAATAGCTTCAGCCCGAGGAATATTAGAGACAGGCACAGATGAAAAGGAGAAACGAGGATGAAAACCATAATTGCAGAAAAAGGGAGAAACCTGAGTGGAAGAACTACAGTGATTAGTAATAGCAAATTCTGCCAACGGAAGAAATTTCACCCTCTGGTCTTGACTGTCCGAGACAAAGAGTCGCAGATATTGAATCATCTCCTGGTTCATTCTCTCGGACTGACCATTAGACTCAGGGTGAAACGCTGACGAGAACGACAAATTAACTTCCAGTCTAGAACAAAATGCTCGCCAAAATTTGGAAACAAATTGTACATTCCTATCTGACACAATATCATCTGGTATACCATGGAGGCGTACAATATTCTGTATAAACAATTCAGCTTTTTTAATGGAACAAAGTGTCCCATTTTAGAGAAACGGTCCACTACCACCCAAATCACTGTATAGCCTTGAGATGCTGGCAGATCAGTGACAAAATCCATAGACACTTTAGAACATGGTCTGGTGGGAACTGGAAGAGGAAGAAGAGGCCCCTCAGGACGTCTCCTGGGAGTCTTTCCTCGCGCACAGACCTGACAGGCTTGGACAAATGCGTGCACATCATTAGTCATGTGAGGCCACCAGTAACTTCTCTTTAAGAGATCCAAGGTGCTCCGCATTCCCGGATGACCTGCCAACACCGAGCAATGCGTCTCCTCCAACACTCTCAAACGACAAGAAAGGGGAACAAATAATTTGCCTTCCGGAAGGTCTTTAGGTGCAGATCTTTGTCCTGCTAAAATTTGAGAGGAGAGGTGGGAGGAGACAGCTGCCAGCACAACACCTGGAGACAAAATATTACTGTCAGTACTCTCTGGAAGCTCAGGAGTCCCAAAGCTACGGGACAAGGCATCAGCCTTCACATTTTTTGACCCAGGTCGGTAGGTGACCACAAAATTAAAGCGAGAGAAAAACAAGGCCCACCTAGCCTGACGTGAGTTCAAACGCTTAGCAGTATCCAAATATAATAAGTTCTTATGATCCGTGAGCACAGTTATCGGATGAAGAGCTCCATCCACAAAGTGTCGCCAAACTTCAAATGCCCACTTAATGGCAAGGAGCTCTCGATTACCAATATCATAATTCCTCTCACAAGAAGAAAACTTCCTAGAGAAATATGCACAGGGCCTAAGTCTGGTGAGAGTGGAGGACCCCTGAGACAACACTGCACCTACTCCAACCTCGGAGGCATCTACCTCCACAACAAACGGTAGAGAGAGGTCAGGTTGAACCAAAACTGGGGCTGACGAGAATGCCGCTTTTAGAGTTTCAAACGCAGAGCAAGCGGCAGGGGACCAATTGTTCGGATCAGCACCCTGGTTAGATCCGTGAGGGGTTTGGCGATCACGGAAAAGTTCTTAATAAAGTTTCGATAATAGTTAGCGAAACCTAAAAAACGTTGTAGGGCCTTAAGATTGGTAGGCCGAACCCAGTCCTTGAGCGCCTGAACCTTACTCGGATCCATCTGTACATCAGAGGGAGTAACAACATAACCTAAGAAGGAAACCTTCTGGACGCAAAAAACACACTTTTCCAGCTTAGCGAAGAGGTGGTTTTTGCGCAACCTGGTAAGTACTTGGCGGAGATGTTGCTGGTGAGAAATCATATCAGGAGAGAAAATCAAAATATCGTCTAGATACACCACCATAAACACACCGATGTAATCATGAAAGATGGAGTTCATAAACCCATGAAACACCGCTGGGGCATTACTCAAACCAAAGGGCATAACCAGGTATTCAAAGTGTCCCAAAGGTGTATTAAATGCTGTCTTCCACTCATTCCCTTCCCGGATCCGAATCAGGTTATAAGCCCCTCTGAGATCTAATTTAGAGAAAACTTGGGCCTCAGAAACCTGATTTAAGAGATCCGGGATCAAGGGGAGAGGACCTGAGTTTTTTACCATTATCTTATTTAATTCTCGATAATCAATGCACGGCCGTAAACCACCATCTTTCTTCTCAACAAAAAAGAACCCGGCCCCAGTGGGCGACTCAGAGGGACGGATATGTCCGATTGCCAAACTCTCATCAATATAACTCTTCAGTGACTCCCGTTCTGGTACTGACAGGTTATATGTATACGACCCTTTGGCAATCTAGCATCAGGAAGAAGGTCAATTTTACAATCAAACTCCCTGTGAGGAGGAAGGACTTGGGACAAGGGTTTTGAAAACACATCTGAGTAATCAGAGAGAAAACCTGGAAGACTCTGATGTTCCGCCACTACTGTACATAATGAAACTCTGGTCAGGTGATCCTTACAGTGAGGACTCCAATGAACCAGCTCCAGAGTTTCCCAATTAATTACCGGATTATGGATCCGGAGCCAGGGTAGACCAAGAATGACATTTACAGACAAATTTTCCATAACTAGGAAAGAACACCATTCTTCATGCATAGCTCCTACCATAAGCTTTATCTGCGGGGTTCGGAATTTAATCAACCCTGTCTGTAGAGGGGTCAAATCCGCACCTGACATCTGGATAGGAGTGGACAATGGAATCAATGACATACAAAACTGAGAGACAAAATTATAATCAATTAAATTAGTTGCAGCGCCTGAATCCAAGAAGGCGTGACCAGTACAGGAAACAGATTGAAACTTAACCGTACAAGGTAAATACATTCTAGACACAACTGGGAGTACTTGAGCTCCTAAGCAGTCCCCTCGATTACTGCTTAGGAGCGGAAGTTTTTCCCTGCTGCTGCCTCTTGGAACAGGTGTGTATCTGATGATCAGGACTTCCTCAGCAGAAACAAAGATGGCGTCTTATTCGATGTTGCTTCCGCTGTGCAGGAGAGATGCTATCCAGCTCCATGGATTCCAATTCTTGATGGCCTGGAGACAGACTGGCCGCTGGCTGACAGTCAGGGGACACCCGAGGTGATCGCCTGGATCTTAGGCGACAATCAACTCGGACGACCAGAGTCATAGCTTCATCTAATGTCTGTGGCTCGGGCATAAGCTAAGACTAAGTCCTGTACTCGGTCTGACAGTCCGGACATAAATTGGTCTTTTAGGGCACAGTCGTTCCATTGCGAGTCAGTCACATACTGTCTGAATTGGGCACAATAATCTTCCGCCGTCAGTTTTCCCTGACACAGAGATCTAAGGTGGGAAACTGCCAGTGCTCGGCAGTCAGGTTCGTCATAAATCTGGCCTAATGCAGAAAACAAAGCGTCAAGAGAAGAGCGGGATGGAGAGTCAGGTGGGAGAGAAAAGGCCCAATTTTGCGTATCACCGCGCAAAAGAGAAATTACCACGCCCACCCTTTGTGTCTCGGTGCCCGATGAGTGAGGGCGTAAAGAAAAATAAAGTTTACATCCCTCCCTAAATGAAAAAAATTTCTTACGGTCACGAAAAAACAAGTCAGGGAGAGGAACCTTAGGTTCTGGTGTAGGTGGTGGTGGAGCCTGCGATGCTGTCTGCCCCGAAACCTGCATTTGAAGACGGGCAGACAGACTCTGAACATGCTTAGTTAAGGTCTGGACCTGAGCGACCACAGCTGACAAAGGCTCCATGGAAGGAGTGAATGTAGCAGGTCGGATACAGGATGCAGACCTATGTGTGGGCCAGTGTTTCTGTTAGGGTTGGGTAACACAGAAGACAGGGGATAGTGTGCCCTGAGCTTGCCCCAACCTCTGTCCCTTCCTATAGCCCCCCCACGCTAAACCGTGGGGCGACTATTTGAAGACTCGAAATACACTGGATAAGTGTGGGAAGGGAAACACAAACAGCCTGACAAACATAAAACACAAAAGAATGGTAAACTAGCCGGAGTCACAACGAGAGGGTACGTCAAGAGCAAAATCAGTAAGCAAAGAGTCAATGTCAAAAACTAGCCGAGGTCACAACAACACAGATACAGAGCAATACAACCTAATGCAGCAAGCGAGTGATGAAGGGATTTCAAACACTGGCACAGGTGACTAGTGAAGCTGCAATTTATGCAGCCAGAACTCCACCTCCAGAACCTGATAGGAGCTGGACAGCTTCTGGGAATTAACCCCTCAAGGTGCAGAACAACCAGGCACCATGCAGAGGTACCACAAGTCCTAGCAGTTCCGAACACAACTCCTAAGACAGCGCAAGATCTTAGCAGCCGCTGCCCGGGACGAGAGGTGGAGTTTGCGCGGATACGCGACGGCACCAGCAGAAGAACCAGAAGTCCCACCATTCTCCCTAGCGAACCTGACAATAACCCAGCGTCATCATGGGTTTATGAGAGATTGGTCCTGTCAGACCAATCTGATTAGGTAAGTTCAAGACTGGATCTGGGGGACGCTGTGGATGGTGTATATCTGGACTTTTCAAAGGCATTTGACACCGTCCCACATAAAAGGTTGGTATATAAAATGAGACTGCTGGGAATAGAGGAAAATCTGTGTATTTGGGTAAGTAATTGGCTTAGTGATAGAAAACAGAGGGTCGTCATTAATGGCACATTCTCAGATTGGGTTGATGTTACCAGTGGAGTGCCACATGGGGTCAGTATTGGGGCCACTTCTTTTTAATATTTTTTTAATGACCTTGTAGTGGGTCAAGTTTCAATATTTGCAGATGATACTAAGCTGTGTAAAGTAATAAATACTGAGGTAGATAGTTTAGCATTACAGAGGGATTTGTGGAAGCTTGAGGAGTGGGCAGAGAAATGGTTAATGAGGTTTAATGTAGATAAATGTAAAGTTATGCACTTGGGCCAGGGAAACAAAAAGTATAATTATGTTCTAAACAGTCAATTACTTAGTAAAACTGAAGCTGAAAAGGACTTGGGGGTATTGGTGGATGGTAAACTTAATTTTAGTGACCAGAGCCAGGCGGCTGCTGCTAAAGCAAATAAAATTATGGGATGTATCAAGAGAGGAATAGATTCTCATGATAAAGACATAGTTTGTCCTTATACAAATCCCTGGTCAGACCACACATGGAATATTGTGTACAGTTTTGGGCACCAGTGTATAAAAAGGATATAGTAGAGCTGGAACGGGTGCAGAGGAGAGCAACCAGGATTATTAGGGGAATGGGGGGATTAGAATACACTGACAGATTAAAAAAATTGGGATTATTCAGTTTAGAAAAAAGACGACTGAGGGGAGACCTCATTACAATGTACAAATACCTGAACAGACAGTACAAGGAGCTCTCCAAAGATCTTTTTATACCTAGGCCTGTGACCAGGACAAGGGGGCATCCTCTACGCCTAGCGGAGAGGCGATTTTACCATCAACATAGACAAAGGTTCTTTACTGTAAGAGCAGTGAGACTATGGAACTCTCTGCCGCAGGAGGTTGTTATGGCGGACTCTATGTACATGTTCAAGAGAGGCCTCGATGCCTTTCTGGAGAGAAGAAATATCACAGGTTATGGGGATAACACATTTATTTAATTCTTAAAGGTTGGACTTGTGTCTTTTTCCAGCCTTATATACTATGATACTATGATACTAACAGCAGCTAAGATTAGAGACCAGGTCACTTACAGAGTTCTAGCAGCAGACACATCTCTACAACAACTGTTAGGAGGAGACTGTGGGGCAGATTTACTTACCCGGTCCTGCCGCTATGCAACGGCGCGTTCTCTGTGGAGGATTCGGGTCTTCCGGCGATTCACTAAGGTAGTGCGCCCGATGTCCACCAGATGTCGCTGCTGCGCTGAATTCCGTCGGAGTTCACTGAAGTTCACTGTCCTATGCTGGGTGCAGGTAAGCGCGTGTCAAGCAACACTTTTTTAAATGCGGCGGTTTTTCCGAATCCGTCTGGTTTTCTTATGGCCACGCCCGCCGATTTCTGTCACGTGCATGCCGGCGCCGATGCGCCAAAATCCGATTGTGCGCGCCAAAATCCCAGGGCAATTCAGGAAAATTCCCCCCTGTGTGTAGCAGCCTTCATGGTAAAATAGTGGCTAGGGACAGGCAACAACCACTAGAGACTTGTTTGGGCGAACATCTGGTCAACATCTGCAAAGAGTTTGTATGTTCTATCCGTGTTTGCGTGCGTTTCCTCTGGGTCCTTCGGTTTCCTCCCACACTCCAAAACATACTGGTAGGTTGATTAGTTTGTGAGCGATTTGGCAAATTCTGTGCAGCGCTGTGTAATCTGTGTGCTATATAAATAAAGGAATTATTATTAAATCTGTGTTTTAGTCTGATGAGTCCAAATTTGAGATCTTTGGTTCCAACCAACGCAGAAAAGGTGAACAAATGGACTCTACATGCCTAGTTCCCACCGTGAAGCATGGAGGAAGAGGTGTGATAGTGTGGGGGTGCTTTGCTGGGGACGCTGTTGGGGTTTTATTCAAAATTGAAGGTATACTGAACCAGCATGGTTACCACAGAATCTTGCAGCGGCTTGCTAATTCATCCAGTTTGTATTTAGTTGGACCATCATTTATTTTTTATGATGGGGTGCTACGCCAGGTTACCTGGCCTCCACAGTCATCATACCAGAACCCAATCAAGATCGTTTGGGGTAAGCTGGACTGCAGAGTGAAGGCAAACAGGCAAAAAAGTGCTAAGCATCTCTGGAAATTTTCTGGATATTTTCAGTATACAATTCCACTTGTATTCATTCATAGCTTTGATGCCTTCAGTGTGATTCTATAGCCATGAAAATACAGAAAACTCTTTGAATAAGATGTGTCAAAATGTTTGGTCTGTACTGCTTATGTATATATACATTTTGATAAAATAAAAATACAACATCACATATATTGGGGTTTGCAGACCCCACCGCAACATAAAATGACCACATATCAAAACATTTAGTGCCAGTCATCCACATGGAGAGGTACATAGAGAAAAGGGGAAAAGGGAAGGCGTTCTACTTCTAGTGAGATCTCCACCTGGTATGCCATTTTTTATACGGTAATCTCAGGGGCCCCAGAGTCCCTTTCAAAATTTATGTGAGATACAACTGTGTCAAAGTGAACATTTGCATCAATGCCCTTATTTGCTCATTGTTCAAATGTATAACTACCCACTGCTTCCATTCTGAAAACAACGTTTTGGTCTTGACACTCTTAATTCTCTCTACAATGGTGTTCAAAGAGATGGCATGTTATGTTCCAGCCATAATAAGTTACTATGAGCCTACTAGACAAATGATGTGGAATAGTTTTGGGATGTAAGGGATGGATTGTGAAGTGCCCTGTTCCCTCCAGAGTAATGGAAGAATTTGTAGTCCCATGAAGTTGTCACTGAGATTATTGCACCTGTGGAAATGACCATAGTCCGTGAAACAGGTCTGTTGCCTGCTTCAGGCACTTCAGGCAGGACATGCCATTTTTCTCTTGGGGGAAGTTGGCAATTTAAAGGCATTTAAAGCCCAATGGATGAGATGTAAATTGGTCTCCCTCCAGACTTTATTCAGACTTTCTAATGCTTTGCCACCCCAGAGTTATTTTTTTCGCAATATCCTCATCAGGAATATGTTTAGACCAAGAAGTAAAAGCCAATGCTATGACACTTTTAAGTGTATACATTTCTCAACCTAGCATAATAAGAGGAAAGAGTAGGCCAAATTGTGCCTCACAGTATTAAAGTATCAAACAAGTTGGACACAACCTCTTTTGCAACATCCATAAGTGTGACCATGTTAGCACTTTTCACCCGTGCGTATTGCATGAATTGGTCTAATCCCAAGTCATAATGCTTGCAAAAGCTAAACCACTACATTCCCTTTTCCCTCTACCTATGAATATGTCTATTGTCTGACCCCTGGTGGGAGGCAGGGTCTTCCCATAATGGAAGATGTTTTAAAAGGGGTATTCTGGAAATATGAATTTCTGATACAAAAATTGACGACCCACCTTCAGGATGCCCCCTTTACCTCTGTGGGGACAGGAAGAAGAGAGGTTTAAAGCTCTGGCACACTGGCAATAGATGCAACACCATTTAATTTTTTTCATGTTAATTCACATACAACAAATGGCAAGGGAGGGAAAACATAGGCTGTCATAGTGAACAGAAACTGATTAACCAGTAGGTACTAAATCTCAAATTCCGCTGTGTCACCTATGACGGCCCACCTGGAGATATACCAGAAGAGTAGGTTCTAGGGTGGAGTGACTGCCTGCAGCACTTTTCTTCAAAATGAAAATCTGGGAATGTCCAGTCTGTAATGTTTCGCAAACATGGATGAAGATGACCAAATTGCTGCCTTGCATATTTATTCCAATGGCCCGGCCCCCTCCTTTTTTCTGCCCAGGAGGCAGACATTGCCCATGTGGAATGTGCTCTCAGTCCTGTTGGTATGGTCTTGCTATGTTGAATTTAACTCTCCGAGATTACAATTTTAAGCCATCTAGCAATATTCACATTTGATGCCCTCTTTCCTCTGTTTCTCCTCTAAAACAGAATAAGAAGATCGTTATCTTTACACCAGAATTGTGTAGCTTGAAGATACATGAGGACTACCTTTCTTATTTCCAGAGAGTTCCATTTCTTCTCCCAAGGATTTCTTGGATTTTCACGGGAGTGTAATCTCTTGACTCCTTTGGAATGAAATTTGGGTCAAGAGTTAAAATGATTATAACTAGAGATGGGAGAATTTGTTAAAATCCGGTTCGTCCCGATTCGCTGTATTCTTAAAAAAAAATTTGACTCTACTCGAATAAAAAAACCTAAAATTTCAAATCACCCGCCTTTCCCTAGAACTGAGATAAATATACATAAACAGTAAAAATCATAAACACATTAGGTATCCATGCGTCTGAAAATGCCCGATCTATCAAAATATGATAACGGCTTTTCAATGCGTTTAACCCCGTAACGGAAAATAGCGCGCAAAGTCGAAAATGGCACTTTTTTTGCCATTTTGAAAAATATAAAAAAATCTATAAAAAGTGATCAAAAGGTCGTACAGTCCTAAATATGATATCATTGAAAATATTATCAAATTTCACCAAAAATCACACCACCCACAGCTCCGTACACCAAAGTATAAAAAAGTTATTAGCGCCAGAAGTTGGCAAAATCAAAAAAAAAATTTTTGTACAGGAGGTTTTAATTTTTGTAAATGTATGAAAACATTATAAAAACTAATAAAATTTGGTATCCCCTTAATCGTACCGCCCCAAAGAATAAAGTAGACATGTTATTTGGGGTGCTCAGTGAAAGACGTAATATTCAAGCCCACAAGAAAATGGTGCAAATGCATTTTTTCACCATTTTCACTGCATTTGGAATTTTCTTCCTGCTTCCGAGCACATGGCATGGAATATTTAATACCATCATTATGAAGTGCAATTTGTTACGCAGAAAACAAGCCGTCACACAGCTCTTTACGTGTAAAAATAAAAAAGTTATAGATTTTTGAAGATGGTGAGTGAAAAATGGACATGAAAAAACAGGAAAGGGCCCGGTCCTTAACCAGCTAAATATGCATAGGTTTGGTCTTCAATCAATGCTGTGTTTTAGTATGACATGCACATCACAGCCGCCGCTCTTAGAATTGCTTCACTCTTCACTTCCATGTGCACTTACAGAGGCCAACTTCCCCAAATAAGCGAAGCGGGAACGCAGCCTGACAAGGTAACGTATGTGCCAACTTGAAAGGACCGAGCTGAGGGCCAGGATCCCACTATAACATCAAAGAGTGCACTCTTTTTACACTGACATCAGATGATTCCATAGATTACGACAGAACCTGTTCTGTTAAACCCTGATACATGTAGAAACCCCCCAAAAGAGTGGAGAGGGTGTCAGCAGTAATTTTGCATTGTCGTCACTGATCATTTTGCCCTTCTTTTCACCCATCAGTGTCCTATTTCAGTCGGTCAATAATCCATCAGTATTGCTAAAGCCAAAAACAAACAGGAGTTGATTCACAATAGAGATGAGCAGTAAATGGGATACTTGCATATCCTCTGTGTTGTGTATCCACTCCTGCTTTGGGCTATCAATCCTGAAGCTTTTCATCCTTCTGACAGATAAAATGAAGGGGAAAACCAAACAGTGGCAACGTCATAGAGAAGTGGTGGGTGAAAACAGCATTATAGAAAGCATGAGTAGGCTTCAGAGTGGCACAATGACAAATTATGGAGGTGGCGGCAGCAGAAGAAGCAGCAGGAGCCCACAGGGGGCAGCAACATGGAAAACCACAGAGTGGCACAATGATATAGTGTGAAGGTGGCATCAACAGGAGCCCACAGGTGGCAGCAACATGGAAAGCCACAGAGTGGTCCAATGACAGAGCATGGAGGTGGTGGCAGCAGCGGCAGCAGGAGCCCACAGGTGGCAGCAACATGGAAAGCCACAGAGTGGTCCAATGACAGAGTGTGGAGGTGGCATCAGCAGCAGCAACAGGAGGCCACAAAGTGGCACAATGAGGTGGAGGTGGTGGCATAAGAAGCAGCAGCAGAATCCCACAGGTGGCAGAAACATGGTGGCAGCAACAGGGAAAGCCAAAGAGTAGCACAATGATATAGTGTGGAGGTGGCATCAGTATCAGCAGTAGCCCACAGGGTGGCACAATGATATAGTGTAGAGGTGGCATCAGCAGGAGCCCACAAAACCCACAGCAGAGGAGGCCACATTGTGGCACAACAATGAAGTTTGAAATGAATTCAAAATATTCAATGTAAATTTTAATTTGTAGATTCAAGACGCCAGATCCATTATATATTACAGTTTTCCTAAAAATATCAGGTCTTTGACAAAAAAGAACTGCAATTGTGGCACCAGCAGCAGCAGCAGCAGCATGAGGTCAGAGGTGTGGAGGTGGCGGCAACATGTTAGGCCAGAGAGCACAATGATATAGTGTGCATCAGCAGCAGCAACAGGTGACCACAAAGTGGCACAATGAAATAGTGTGGAGGTGGCATCAGTAGCAGCAGCATAAGGAGCCCACAGAGTGGCACAATGATACAGTGTAAAGGTGGCATTAGCAGCAGCAGCCCGCAGAGTGGCACAATGATATAGTGTGGAGGTGGCATTAGTAGCAGCAGCAGTAGCAGCAGAAGCCCACAGAGTGGCACAATGATATAACGTGGAGGTGACAGCAGCAGCAGCAGGAGCCTACTGGGTGGCACAATGATATAGTGTGGAGGTGGCGGACAATTCCAGTCCCTGGTAAAGATGGTAGGAGGCAGATGGAGCAACTGGCAGAAGATGTGTGGCATCAGGCAGGTGGCAGCATCATAATAGTGGCTGAGGCAGGTAGTTAGAACCCAGACTCATTTCTCAACGTTTGGAGTAGGCATCATGGCTGATCTAATCTGATGCATTAGGCATTGGTGAGTTGAAATCCTGGCTGATCCAAGCCTGATTCATCTTGACAAAGGTCAGTCTCTCCACATTACGGGTGGACAAGCAGGTTCTCCTTGGGGTATTGATGGCCCCCGCCGCACTGAACACCCGCTCTGACGCCACAATAATGGCCAGACAGGACAGCTTCTCTACAGCAAACGCCGCAAGTTGTGGCCACGCATCAAGTTTCGCTGCCCAGTAGTCCATGGGATCCTCTACCTGAGGTGGTAAAGTGCTGTCCATGGATGCCACCACCTGCTGGTGCAGAGTCTGCTTCATGTCCTGCTGCTGCTGGTTGCGGCTACCATCCTCAATAGGCGGGTGAAGGAAATTGCTCATTATAGGGGTTGTCCGAGTTCTTGAAAAAATCTAAAAGTGGCCGGGAGAGGGCTGCTTAAAAAAAATAAAGTCCTACTTACCTTCCGGTGCCCTCCGGTATCCAGCGCTGCTGTCACTCCGGTCCGGGCGCCATGTAAACAAACATGGCCGCCGGAGCAGCGCAGGACTCAGCTTCCGGCCAGCCGTGGCGGGCACGCCTATTCGACCCTATACACAGCATTGTGTATGGGGGCCGGAAGGTTGTCGGGTCCGGCCGGAGTCCAGCGCTGCTCCGGCAGCCATGTTTGTTCACATGGCGCCCAGATCGGAGTGACAGCAGCGCTGGATACTGGAGGGCACCAGAAGGTAAGTAGGACTTTATTTTTTTAAGCAGCCCTCTCCCGGCCACTTTTTGTTTTTTTTCAAGAACTCGGACAACCCCTTTAAGAAATCCAGCCTTAAGCTGCTGTTGATGGAACTGCTACTCCTCCTACCCCCACCATCTCCCCACAGCAGCCGTGGCAGGAGTAGGTGAGCAATGACTGCCAGGAATCCCCCTGTCAGACCTGACAGAGGATGGACAATGGTGCGCATAGGCAGCGGCCAACTGTGTGCTCAGTATTTCTCCAAAGTATGCCAGTTTTTCCTCCCTCTCAGCAGCAGGAAAAAAGTCCAAGAGGGGGGAGAGCCAGAAGTCATCCCTATGGCGGATGTTGACTATCCAGCTGTCACTAGTTAGGCAAAGCAGCAGGCTGCGGGCCATCTGCGCAAGTGACTCTGAGGGACTCCCGGCCTCCATCTCCGCAGTATACTGCCACGGAGCTTCTGGGTCATTTGCGTCTTCTACCTCCTCCGGATGCTCCTGCTCCTCCTCTCCTGTCACCTGAGTAGAAAATCCACAAATTGCACCAGACTCTGCTTGTGCTCCTGTGTCCTCCTCCTCCAGTTCAGCCCCCACCGGACTCATGTGGCCATGAGATGTAGTCTCCACTTCTCCAGTGCCCTGACCAGACAGATTTTGCAGCATGAGTTCCAGGACATGAAGCAGTGGAATGACGTTATTCATTCTGCAGTCCTGGTGACTGACAAATAACCTCTTCAAAGGGCCTGAGCAAATGCAGGTGTCACGCATGAAAGTTCACATCAAAGTTACACAGGGGAGTACTCCGGTCCGCTTGCATCATAAAAAATTCATTAATGGCTTTTCTCTGCTCATACAGGCGGTCTAACATATGGAGGCTGGAATTCCAAAGGGGGGAAGTCTGTCATATTCAGTACTCGAGCTAGGTACAGCCACATGTTCTCCTTCGTTTTCCATAGATCTCTCTCCCACTTTCTTGCTCCTTGACTTAGGTTGTTCTCGGAACAGGTGGGGGTTTGATAGGGCATTAAGTCCACAATAGCACCACGACAAGACATCTGATGAGGATTAGCGGGATCCAAACCTAATAGGAGATTATTCACGTAAGTACACATTATTGGCTGGGGTGTACTGATATTGAGTTGCAACAGGTGCCATGGTAACCAGCACATTATCAGTGCCTTTTTCAATTACTTCAGCTGGTGTGGGAGGACCTTGGGGCTGTTTTTACACATACTTTTGCTCCATCTGAGTGTCCAAAACCTCCAGGACCTTATACAGTCAGGAGTATAGAAGCCTCTCCTTTAGCTAGGGTGATCTGTGGGTATGACAAGACTAGCAATCTTCTCTCCCTCCTGAATTCTCAATGCTAATCAAGATCAATTTCCTTATTACTCATTACAACTGGACCGGATAATGGTTCCAAATAGGTTTCTTTTTATTTAAATTATAGAGGAAACACAAGGTGCTTCGGGGATCTGTGGTCCCCTTTTTCAAATGGATAAGTGATCTGTTGGTTGGTGAAGGGCAACAGTATAAATACACAAACATAAGAGTTGGTACAGAAGGAGAACAAAGGGATCTGTACACAAATTTAAAATTTTTATGGAAGGGAAACAGATATAGGATAATGCACATAAGTGAGTGAATGATTATTCAATTAAAAGTCTGTGTCTCCAGACACGCTTTAGTTTGTCATGATAATGATTTCTCAGCCTTCACAGTCACACCCATTGAATCCATACCTGGAGATGGTTGCGACCGTTTCCAAAAACTGCGCAAACGCGAAATGTACTGGATCTTTAAACTAAACAGCCTCCACCCAGCGGGCTCAACGAAATGTTTGAAGATAACTTCTAACTATTCCACCCTAAAAACCCAGCCAGTTACACAGAGAACTAATTAATTAATAAATGAATTATCAATCATTTATTTATTTAATTATTCATGCATCCAACTAATTTATTAATTGTTTATTTACCATTCATCAAATTGGTCACTAGTTCATCTAACCAATCTTACATTTCAAAGATCTTTCCAATATTTAATCTTTTATCCATCCCAGCAATCTCCCATTATAAGTCCCCAAGCTACTGTTTCACTACAGCTCATCCCGCGATCTCAGGGATTGTATCACTAATACCCTAAGCACACACCACGCTTCTAGAATATTTGTGACGCCGCCCTGCTAGACGCCATGTTTTTGGTGTCCTCCAAGTCAGTGCTCATGCGCACAGCCCGCGATTGCCCGCCAGCAAAGAGGGTTTTGCGGACTTTTAAACCAGCACACCGGATGGCGCGCACACACACTGGAGCATTCTACACACCACTCCAGAGTCTGGTAAGTCCTATCCTTAAACACAACTATTAGCTGCCCCTACAATTTCCAGTATTAGCGCACCATACTGTTGTCCTTCACCAACCAACAGATCACTTATCCACTTAAAAAAGGGGACCACAGATCCCCGAAACGCGTTGTGTTTCCTCTGTAATTTAAATAAAAAGAAACCCATTTGGAACCATTATCCGGTCTGGTTGTGCGCCTCCCGCTCTTGGCTTCACTGCACCTATCTTCTGACTCCAGCCGATTTAGCATCTCGTGCCTGGAATACCCAAAGACACCGGCTGCACCTAGACCATAACCGTACACGCCAATATGAGAGTTGTGCCTTATAGTTAAGCACAACTCACCCAGGTAAGCGACTTTTCAACCACGTCATATACCCTGAACCAAACGTTATTATCCTATGAGCGCTGTTGTGTTCCCTATCTGCTATCCTCCTACTCATTACAACTGGATTAAATTGCACAAATTTAACTTCAAAAGCAAACTTCCTGTCATGCAGCTGCATCCCCTTTAAAAAGTTTATTTCTATAATTTATTCAGGGACTGGGACTAGAACAATTAATAATGATGAATGCTTACTTGGAGCGCTAAGTGACAAACTGAGATGGCATTAACTTTATGTGCAGCGAGCACAGTTTGGGATCACCATTGTATTTATCAGGCATATATAGCCTTAGCCTAGGCTAAGGTTCTAGTGGACAAGCCGGGATAACAGAAGTCGCAGGGGTAGTCACTGGAACTGCCGCAGGAGTAGTCACAGGGGCCTGCTGCTACGCCTGAGAGTCAAGCAGCTGTTGGAGAGCGGAAGCAATTTGGCCTAAAAGTTCTCCTGCGGCAACTGCCGGGCAACAACACCGGAGGGTTCAGCCAGTATCTGACATGGCTCCTTGGTGGGGTCCATGGCCGGATCTTACTGTCAGGGCTGTGAGTCTGTGGACCTTCTGGACCACCACAGGAGATGGTACTAGCGAACACCTGGGACCGGAGTCTGTGGCGCCTGGTCTTCACCAGGGCCCGCTACAAAGCGGGATGGTCTGGCTGCGGCGGAGAACCACCAGGTCATTCCACAGGTGCAACTAGCCTGCGGTGGCAGCCAAGGTAGTAATGCAGGAGACAGTCTGTACCCGGGGTGACAGCAGGAAAACAGCATGAAGGCACACTAGGACTCATGTCAGGAAACACAGAAGCTGGCACACGGATCAGGAACACAGGAACAGACAGGAACGCAGGATTCACAGGAACGCAGGATACACAGGAGGTCTTTCTCTTCAGGGAAATGGCTTGAATATCCAGCAGGAAATGATGGGTGTCGCTGGATTAAATGCAGCCTCGGAAGTGGCCAGCGCCAATCACCTGTGCGCTGGCCCTTTAAGCTCCTAGGGAGTGGGGCCTATTCAGGAATGGAGCAGCAGCATGGAGAGTGGCACGGGTGCACCCGCAATTCGCTGTTTGGATCGCGGGGGTGCCCGTGACACTGCCCCTATGTAGTTTGGAAACAACCCATGTATACCAAAAGTGTCCAGCACTGCCGCCAACCAATCCCAGTTCACACTGTCGAGCACTTTTACAGCGTCAAGTGTCAGCAGTGCTGGACCCTCCCCCACTGCTTCCTTGACTGCCAGCACCGTTCTCATATCCGTTAACACTGACCTGCCCTTCACAAACCCCACCTGATGGTTTCCCACTATCTTAGGTAGGAGAAGCGCCATGCTAGGAGTATGGACAGAATCTTAATGTCCTGATTTATGAACGATATGGGCCTATACTCCCCCGGTTGCTCCAAATTCTTTCCCTCTTTTGGCAATACCTTCACATACGTCATCTCCCCCGATGGGAAGGATTAGCATTATATGTTTCTATACCTTCGTTAAGGTGGGCACTACCTCCGCTGCATGCATTTATAAAATTTCCCCTGGGTAGCCTTCTGGCCCAGGTGCTTTCCTGTTCACCAGTTCCTTTATCACTAGGGCAACCTCTTCCTCCTCAAATGGGACGTTCAGCTGTGCTCTTTCCCTATCTCCTCATTGCCTGGGCCCTGGCTGTATAAAGGACCAAATATTGAGACTTTCTATAAAATACCATATTTATGTCTTTCGGATCCCACTGGAGATCCCCATCCTAATTCCTCAGACTTTTGACATGTAACCCAATTTGTCTACCCTTAAGAAATTACTTTGTTCACATATCTAAAGAAATCAGCTGTTACCTGATCTCTCTTGAAGCTCTCCCTCCTGTCTTGCCATAGATCAAATTCTCCTTTCGCTTGTACCTACTGTTCTTCCATGGTTTCCGTGGCGTTAGCCAGAAAGTAGTTTTCTTCTTTAGTGATGCTACGTAAGACCTGATCCTCCCCCTGATGACAATCTTGGCTGAGTCCCAGTATAGGAAAGAATCCTTCTCATGTCGGGACCTGCTACCACATGGTATGGCTACATCTTAGCTCCTGCTTATCCCATTCCTGGATCTGTCCTGTCTCATCACAAGTGATTCCATGAAATGACCTTTGTCCTCTGGCCACTCACTTTCTGGGAGGAAGATCAGTAGCAAACTGCACCCTGTTTTTTAATAATGTTTAATAAAGTCTGAAGGTGAATTTATTATACTTGCCACCTCTGCCTAGTAATAACCAAATATTAAGACTTTCTGTCTCTGGAGTAGAAGGGGGTCATTCCTCTATAGTTACAATGTGAGTACCTCCATCTTGTCCACATAGTCTAGATATTTCACAATGACCTGTCCGTGGCCCCGCTTTGTTGCTGGTCTCTTGGAGGGCCCACTCTGTGAGCGCGCCACGCAGAAAGGCGTCCTAATTCCTAGCCACTGAGGAATGTCCACCGCACATAGTCTCACTAGGCCTGTCTGTGGCACTTCCTGCGAGATGCCAACTAAGTGCAAGTTATTGCAGTGTGATCTGTTCTCTGAATCATCAACCTTCACTAATAATTGAGCGTTAGTTTTCAATACTTGCTGTATCACTGATTGTGTGTTTCCCATCCCGTCCTCCATCACACTCATATGATGTTCTAGCTCAGTTATATGGGAGTTAAGATGGTGGAAGACATCTTTTTGTAGTTTCTGCAAAGCAGCTGAGATTGTAGATTCTATAGATGACGATATGTCCAGCGCCAACAGTTTTTCCACCTCCATTGCCAGCATGATATTTTTAGGCCGTGCAGTACCTCTTCTGTGACAACCTCTGCTTCCTTTGTCGCTGTCAGCGGGGGTTGTGAGGAGGAGCATGTCTTCTGTGCTTACTTGTTGGATGGGCTTGCACATGGGGACCGCTGCTGTTGCAGATAGCACCTGCTGTGGGGCCCCGTTACAGACTAGCAACCACTCCATACCTTCATGGTTTCATGATTTTTGCTCCAATTGATTAACAAAATTCTGATCAACAAGAGTCTTAAAATATTCTGAAATATCGGAACTTATCCTTGTTTTGACTGTGACTTAACAGTGGACTCCATGGGGTTAAAACATCTGACATACAAGGTATTCTTTTTAATTTATATACATCTAGTGGAAATTAGACACATGTTTCCACACAGTCATGGTTTCCTCATCATTGTTCAGTGGTATTAAGAATACCATGATCCCCAAAAGTACATATAGGGTATATCAACCAGGAGAATTTCTTGACTTTTCCCCAGGAAATTATCAGATTCTTCTGCTTAGAATTTACTTCTATAGCTCAGGCCGGATTAAGGTTGGTTTGGGCCCCTGGGCGCACAATCTGGTGTAGGCCCACATTGAATGTAGTCCAGACAGGGAAAATATACCACCCAACATTCACTATATACAGCCCCAGCAATAACTATATACAGCCCTCTAGCAATAACTATATTTAGCCCCCAGTAATCACTTTATACAGCCCCCTAACTATATGAAACCCCCTAACAATAACTATATACAGCTCCCAATATTCACTATGTATATCCCCTAACAATAACTATATACACTCCCCCCAGCAATAACTATATACACTCCCCCTCAGCAATAGCTATATACAGCTCACAGCATTAGCTATATGCAGCCCTCCAGCATTAGCTATATGCATCCCCCCAGCATCAAGTATATACAGCCCCCACAGCATTAACTAAATACAGCCTCCCCAGCATTAATTATATACAGCCCCACAACATCCACTACATACAGCCCCCCAGCATTAATTTTATATATTTCCATCAGCATCAACTATTTACAGTCCACCCAGCATTAACCATATACAGCCTCCCCAGTAACACCTATATACAGTACCCCAGCATTAACTACATACAGCATTCCCCCAGCATTAACTACATACAGTCCCCCAGCATTAACTATCTACATTCCCACAGCATTAACTATATACAGTCCCCCCAGCATTAACTATATACAGTTACAATCTAACAATCTACCAGCTAGTAATCTACCGCTGTGACCACCCGAATCGCCCAAACTGTACACCACAACAACCAAACTTTGCAGACCTTACTGAAGGACTAGGACTTTTTGTTCAGTTTTTTTTTTAGAAAAGGTGCCTCAAAGTGAGGTCCTTTTTTGTTACTTTTGATATATCAGGTCAGAGCCCTTTTAGGTGATCTCAAAACCTGCCAGTTGAAGTAGAAGCATCCGGAGCAGTGAGCAGAATATTTTCATTAAAGCCCATTAATGGAGCAGTTCTTGGGTAAGCATGTTGTATAGCATGTTGACACAACTTGCTGAATGCTGCAGTTTCTAAAAAATGGTGATCTAAACTATAGAAATCTATTAATAATAACTATAGGGGTCTTTTTTACTTTTTTTAATCTTGCTACCCCAAATTGTGTTGTGTGCTGCCTCAAAGGACAAGCAGGAAAAGCTTTTGTCTTAATAATAACACATGAGAGGAGGGGCTGAATGTTTTCACATGGTTACATGCTAATGAATTAATGTATGTTGTTTGTTCTTATTTCTCTGGTAAATCTTAATCACACTATTCCTTCCCTCTCATTAAGGAAACGTTTTACTAAAGCAGTGTACAGGGAGTTCACAGACTCGCAATTCACCCACCCAAAAATGTCAGAAATTCCTGGAACAGGAATCCTTGGACCTGTTCTTAGAGGAGAAGTTGGAGATCTAATTCAGGTACGTATTTCATATTTTCATTTGATAGAAAACTAGCTGTAGATCCAGGTGCTGCCCGGGATAGGAAATAACTGCTCTTAACTATAGAAAGGGTTAACAAAAAATATTTTATATGTATCTCTCGCTCTCTCTGACTCTCTGTCACCGACCATCTCTGTCACTGGCCGTCTCTAACCTTCTGTGTCACTGACCATCTCTTTTAGTGACTGTCTCTGACTGTCACTCTGACAGTCAGTGTCTGTCTGACTGTTTCTTTGATTGACAGTCTATGACTCTCCCTTTCTGACCATCCACTTTATTGAATGTCTCTGTCTCTTTGAGTAACTGTTTCTGGCTGTCTATTTTAGTAACTGTCTCTGACTGTCCCTTTTAGTGAACGTCTCTAACCATCTCTGTGAGTGACTGTCTGTAACTATGTCCATGGGGAGATTTATCAGAAGTATCTGAGGGCAGAACTGTTTTAGTTGCCCACGGCAACCAATCAGAGCTCAGCTTTCATTTTCTTACAGCTGTTTATAAAATTACAACTGATCTCTGATTGGTTTCCATGTGCAACTGGAACAGTTTTACCTTAGACATTTCTGATAAATGTGGCCCTATTTCTGTATCCCTATCCATATTACCTCACACATAAGTGTCTTATACTCATTGCCTATAGTAATCAATCAAAGCTCAGAGCTCATATTACTGACCTGGCAGAATCATAGCTAGACTCAGCAGCAGCAGGCAATGGCTTCTGTATATGGTGGTTAGTAAGTGCATTTACGCTGGTTAAAAATGTTGGCTCAAAACCTAGTCTATGACTTTCCCTGAGTCACAGAGAGTGACTTTGGGGACAGTGGGATAGAAGCCAAATCCCCACGCTGCTGTCATTCTAGTTCTGAGAGCAGCTTGGGTCATACTTTACAATGCCGCACTGTGGAATGAATGTCCTCACACCCTTGCTATAATATAGCTATGTGACCATTTATCACACTAATAAGGGCCAGTTGGCAAATTGGATGCAGATTTAACACATTGGATACTAAGGAATAAACGATGGAAGGGATGGACATATGCAGCATTGAAGGGATCCAAAAACAATGGGAGAGGGAATGCTTCAATAAACCTGACCACTTTGAACGAATGCATCCAAACTCCACAAAACCTGCACTCCAGGATGCTACAACTCTTTTTATGGTTGAATAAATATCACTTCATCACCAAGATCACGCTGGATTGCTATTTTGATGTAGTTTAGCAGCATTAAAGGACTTCTACCACCAGGATCAAATATTGTAAACCAAGAACACTGATATACCGATAAGTGCCCTGGTTTTGGCAAAAAATGGCTTTTAAAATTATGCAAATTACCCTGAGAGGCTCTGAGCTACATAGGTGTTAGCCCCGCATTTGCATCATTTTTAAAGACCCTTTTCCCTTGAAAAACAAGGGTATAGGGAGTTTAAAGAAATGGAAACCTGACAGAAGTCTATTAGTGTGCTTACTTTACAATCCTTTATCCTTGTTCTAGATGCCCTTTAAAGGGAGACATAATCAGTGTTTGAATTCTCACCCTCTCCTTGGTCCCCTAACTTGTCAAATGAGACAACTAAGCAGCTTAATAATACAAATGAAAGTCCAGTAGAGACACATACTCATACTCTCATGGGGCACACAATTGTCTACCCTTCACCTTTGGCCTTCCTCCCCCCCGGAGATCATTATACTCTGCAAGTGATTCATTAGACAAGTAAGCAGGTAGACTAGAGACTGTTGCACAACATACAATATTTTTGGTAGAAATATTATCTTAACCAAGCTAATACATTCCACAGTAGAAAGTAGAAGCTCATTCTATCAGGAGATCTTGGCCTGCAAGTATACAATAACTTGAGATGTTCAGATGTGGATATACACTCACCGGCCACTTTATTAGGTACAACATGCTAGTAACGGGTTGGACCCCCTTTTGCCTTCAGAACTGCCTCAATTCTTCGTGGCATAGATTCAACAAGGTGCTGGAAGCATTCCTCAGAAATTTTGGTCCATATTGACATGATGGCATCACACAGTTACCGCAGATTTGTCAGCTGCACATCCATGATGTGAATCTCCCGTTCCACCACATCCCAAAGATGCTCTATTGGATTGAGATCTGGTGACTGTGGAGGCCATTTGAGTACAGTGAACTCATTGTCATGTTCAAGAAACCAGTCTGAGATGATTCCAGCTTTATGACATGGCGCATTATCCTGCTGAAAGTAGCCATCAGATGTTGGGTACATTGTGGTCATAAAGGGATGGACATGGTCAGCAACAATACTCAGGTAGGCTGTGGCGTTGCAACGATGCTCAATTGGTACCAAGGGGCCCAAAGAGTGCTAAGAAAATATTCCCCACACCATGACACCACCATCACCAGCCTGAACCGTTGAAACAAGGCAGGATGGATCCATGCTTTCATGTTGTTGACCCTACCATCCCAATGTCGCAGCAGAAATCGAGACTCATCAGACCAGGCAACATTTTTCCAATCTTCTACTGTCCAATTTCAATGAGCTTGTGCAAATTGTGTAGCCTCAGTTTCCTGTTCTTAGCTGAAAGGAGTGGCACCCGGTGTGGTCTTCTGCTGCTGTAGCCCATCTGCCTCAAAGTTCGACGTACTGTGCGTTCAGAGATGCTCTTCAGCCTACCTTGGTTGTAACGGGTGGCTATTTGAGTCACTGTTGCCTTTCTATCAGCTCGAACCAGTCTGCCCATTCTCCTCTGACCTCTGGCATCAACAAGGCATTTCCGCCCACAGAACTGCCGCTCACTGGATGTTTTTTCTTTTTCAGACCATTCTCTGTAAACCCTAGAGATGGTTGTGCGTGAAAATCCCAGTAGATCAGCAGTTTCTGAAATACTCAGACCAACCCTTCTGGCACCAACAACCATGCCACGTTCAAAGGCACTCAAATCGCCTTTCTTCCCCATACTGATGCTCGGTTTGAATTGCAGGAGATTGTCTTGACCATGTCTACATGCCTAAATGCTCTGAGTTGCCGCCATGTGATTGGCCGATTAGAAATTAAGTGTTAACTAGCAGTTGGACAGGTGTACCTAATAAAGTGTCCGGTGAATGTATGTATTCCTAGTTAGGTATTTGAAGTATCCATAGGTAGAATATGGGACTTTAATGGTTAGTCCTGACATAAGGAAAAGCAATGGAGGACCATGAGAGAATCATGCAGGGATTCAAACACCAAATATAAAAGGGTATCATCAGCATACATGTTCACCACCTCTCTGAATGTTGGAGCAAGAAAGCCCCACATTTAAGATTACTGCTACAGTCTGGCTTCTAGTGGTTCCAGGACAAACAAGAGTGGGAATAAAGGACACCTCTTAAGGGTGCCTCAATGCAGGGAGAAAGCTTTGGATTCATATCAATTGATCATGTCCCTTGAGGAAAACTTGCATAACCCTGTGACAAACAAAAAGGTTGATACAGAGAAAAAGTCCCAAAATGTAACCTCCCAGCTTAGAACTTCACCAACATCTTAATCTTGACCTGTTTAGTGGAGGGAGATGGGTCAGTGCAATTCACACAGAAGAGGGTTTTAATGGGCTTATGAAGAGCAAGAAGCTGAAAGAACTTCAAGCACATTTTAAATGCTATTTTATCAAACTTATCCACCCTATCTTTTCTTTCTGTGTACTAACAGACATTGGGGAACATTTATCAAGTGTCTGAAAGTCAGAATATTTCTAGTTAACCATGGCAACCAATAACAGCTCCCCTTTAAAATACTCATGAGCACTGGAAAAATGAATGCTGAGCTGTGATTGGTTGCCATGGACATGGAATGGAAATATTCCATGGAAATGCCATGGAAATATTCTGACTTTCAGACAGCTTGATAAATCTGCCCGATTGAGTTCAAGCCTCTTGCCACAGACCTCCCCTCCTCAGTTGCTAGGATGTTGTTGGGGTAGGATTCAAGATATCCTCTTTTAGTGTGCGTTGGCTGTGTTTGTAATCAATATACATGCAAAGAATGACTGAAAATTGCTGATGCAAGATTTGCTAATGCTGTTACCCAGGGCAAAAATCAGCACTGTACAGGTTTATTTGGTTTCACAAAACTATATAGAAAAACAAGAGAGAAACAGAAGAGGGAGGAGAGTTTTGAGCTTATGAAGTCTCATGATTGGAGAACTTCCCTGCTGTCACACATTGACGTCAGGATAATGCATTTTTGAAATTCTTTAGCCTTGACGTTTTGGTTATGGTCCACGATGCCAGCGCCATCTTAAAATGTATTCTCTGTTACAATGCTTTTAGGAAAATAGGACAAGTAGAAATGACAGGATTTGATCTATCAGCTTTTCTTTTAACTACAGACCCAAACTGCTATGTCAATTCAATTCAATGAAGACACTGGACACACAAACCATAGGGGTACCTCAGGAGGCGCCAGACTGGACATTTTCCCAGGGCCCTCTGTCTTAGAGGGGTCCCCTGCATTGTTGAATGCTGGGTGAAGATCTTTTAGTCACACTTAGCTGAATGCCGGGTGAAGATGGCTATAATCTATTTCCTGTCTATACATTTCTGTCTTATTATCTATCTATAATTTGTATATTTCCTATCTATGTATCTGCCTATCTAACCATTTATCTTTCTAGCTTTTGTCTGTCTATTGTCTTTATACAAGGAAAAAAGCAGCACTCCAACGCAGGTAGATTTAAGGTAAAAAGGGTGGTGTCTTTATTCCATGATGACAAGTGGCAATGTTTCAGCTCTGTATGAGTCTTTCTTAAGGCTGTCTCTATGAATAAAGACACCACTTTTTTACCTTCTGTCTACCTGCGTTGGAGTGCTGCATTTTTCATTGTATATATTTTGGAGGACATGTTTGTCTACCCTTGGTAGCTTGTTCCCGCCACTTTTTTTGGAATTGTGCTGCTGAAAACTTTCCTCAATCAATCTTCTTTCTCTCTTCTACTTTATCTATCTCCTATCTTCTATATAGTTATCTTTATATAATTTACCTCAAGGGTGTTGCTAGGGTTGTAACAAATTTGGGGCATGGGCCCCTATGCATATTTACCAAATTTTCAAAAGTATCCACTCTTGCACATTTTACCTACCTATTACATCTATCACAAGGTGACGTGTACTTTTACATGAAGTTGATCTCTATCTTCTCCATCACCGCTTTTCCTCTTCAGCCACATGCCATCCCTTTGGAGTTCACCACACAGACCTCTTATGTTCTTTATTGTCCCTTCAACTTAGTCCCCTAACACTGTTATCCTGCTGCTAATCTAAAACACTTTATCTCCTTTACTAAAAGGCCCCTTTAACACACACATGTATGTTTTGCCTTGGCCAGGACTGCTACAGAAGGGGTGAGTGCTCCTCACTCCTCCCCTCTACATAAAAAGTCACGCAGCCAGGCCATTCTTACTAGAAAGATTTTTTTTCCTGTGGCGGCACGGTGACACAAAAGTGTGATCACCATACTAGACACTCCTATGGCAGCCGTATTTCACAAGTAAAGTCCTCCATAGCCTCCTGTAATGTCCTCTTCAGAACCCTGAAAGGCCCCCCGCAGCCACTTGTAATGTCCCTCGCAGCCCCCTGTAATGTCCCCCACATCCCACTGTAATGTCCTCCACACCTTCTGTAAAGTTCCCCGCAGTCCCCTGTAAGGTCCTCCACAGCCCCTTGCAGGTCCCCTGCAGCCCCCTGTAAGGTCCCCTGCAATCCCCTTTAAGGTCCCCTGAAGCCATCTGTAATGTCTCCCGCAGCCTCATGTAATGTTCCCCACAGCCCCCTGTAAGGTCCCCCACAGCCCCCTGTAAGGCCCCTGCAGCCCCCTGTAGGGTCCTCTGTAGCCCCCTGTAAGGTCCTCATAGCCCCCTGTAAGGTCCTGCACAGCCCCCACTAAAAAGTTCCCCCAGCAGCAAGTACGACTTCCACAGGTGCGACTTTGTGTACCTGTACCTCCCAAGGCGAGGTACAGAAGGTACAGATAGAGACGGCACTCCGTATTGGCGTAGTGCACGTGGATAGACGAATAGAATGCCAAATACACGTGAAAGGAAAAAATCCTGGCACTCACTCTCTTTCTCTGCTGTTATACTTTATTCAGACATCGTGTAGCATATACAAAGAACAAGTTTCAGCTAACATCCAAGCCTTTGTCAATGTCTAAATGCACTGCCTAGACAAACATAATATATACAGTTTCAATAGGTCCCCTACTGTTGATGTCACAGAGCCGGTAAATTCAGGTGGAGGTATGAGACCATCAGGAGGCGGGACTTCATACGTTGATCATTTCACCAGGCGTTTCTACAGAGGGGTGGGAGAGGGAGGAAATTAGTATTAAACAGGAACAGACAAATAAATATAAAGTTGCAAGTCCAGTTTAAATAGTGAGTATAATGCAAATTACATATTGGCTACTAGAACTAGAATACACTGACAGATTAAAAAATTTGGGATTATTCAGTTTAGAAAAAAAGACGACTGAGGGGAGACCTCATTACAATGTACAAATACCTGAACGGACAGTACAAGGATCTCTCCAAAGATCTTTTTATACCTAGGCCTGTGACCAGGACAAGGGGGCATCCTCTACGCCTAGAGGAGAGGCGATTTTACCATCAACATAGACAAAGGTACTTTACTGTAAGAGCAGTGAGACTGTGGAACTCTCTGCCGCAGGAGGTTGTTATGGCGGACTCTATGTACATGTTCAAGATAGGCCTGGATGCCTTTCTGGAGAGCAAAAATATCACGGGTTATGGGGATAAAACATTTATTTAATTCTTAAAGGTTGGACTTGATGGACTTGCGTCTCCTTCCAGCCTTATATACTATGATACTATGACTATGATACTATGATACTACATTAAAGTCATGATTTAAACCCTGTGGTTCCAGGGTATTAAGCGTATATATCCAAAATGCTTCTCTGCGTAGTAGGAGCTGTTTCACATTATCACCTCGCCTGGGTTGTTCTACCCTTTCTATCACCATTTACTTTAACTGCGATATTGTATGACCACAATTCTGAAAATGGTAGGGGATAGGCAAAAAGGTATCATGACACCTGATCATGGATTTATGTTTCCCAATTCGCTCAGAAATCCGCTGAATCTTATCACATATATGACATTTGTAGAATCGCATGTATAGAAACCCTTCACCTTAAAAGGACAACCTGAGCGAGGATGATAGAATGTGTCCCCACGGATTATATTAGAACATTGGGCACCGTTTAGGCACTGGTATGTGCTATTTCTTCTAGCGGAAAGAAAAGTTTGGAAGAATACTACTTCTGTCCGTATATTTAAGGTACAGATCAGTTGGCAGTAACCCTTCATCATCCTTCATCAAAAATGTGTAAAGAAAATTGACTTATGTTAGATGGGAGGCGATGTTAAACTGAAGCTCCCTTCTCACTGAATTGAGGAAAGTATGCAGTTGAAAATTATTAAGTACAATAGTGTACAGTGGACGTTTTGGCCCCCTGGGCCTTTGTCAGCCACTATAAAGAGATATGATACAAAAGAGACATGAGTACTGAAAGGAGGATATGGACAAACATACAGGGGCGGACTGGCCATAAGACCCACCGGGAGAAATCCCGGTGCCCTGGCTCGTTTGGGGCCAGTCCGGGGCCGGTCTGACACTGGTGGGGCCGGTGAAAAAAAAAAACCTGAACTCTCAGTGGCCACACTGAAGACCATAGGAAAGGGAGGCCTGGCGCAGCCCTGCAGGGACTTCCCCCTGCTGTGTTCCTGTTCTCTGATGCCAGTGTCATCATGTGTCTTGACATCCCCCAGTCAGATACAGTCAGCTCACAGAGACCACACAGGCACCCCCCCGCGGTCACAAACACCCCCTCCCCCGCGGTCACAATTGCTGCCCCCGCAATCGCCCCCCCACCCCGCGATCGCCGCCCCCCCCCCCCATTCCCTGGATCGCAAGAAGAAGCCTTCTCTAAGTGCAGGATGAAGACAACCTTTGACAATGAGAAAAGAACTTAAAGGGTAAGTGGCTGTGTACATGGGACTGTATGGCTGGAGTGTATGTTACATGGGACTGTATGGTTGGTGTGTATATTACATGGGACTGTATAGCTGGAGTGTGTGTTACATGGTACTGTATGGCTGGAGTGTATGTTACATGGAACTGTATGGCTGGTGTGTATGTTACATGGGACTGTATGGCTGGTGTGTATGTTACATGGGACTGTATGGCTGGTGTGTATGTTACATGGGACTGTATGGCTGGTGTGTATGTTACATGGGACTGTATGGCTGATAGAACCTATAGTTCTTCCTTTCAAAAAAGGAAGTAAAAATCCAACAATGTAGCACAATTTAAAACAAGAAGAAGCTAGTGATGTCAGAAGATATAAATACTTTATTTTGATCAATTAACAAACACTGGTTAAAAAATGATTCTGCCCCAGAGGGGACATAAGATAGAGTTGCACTCCAGACAACAGATCATAATGAAAAAGTTGGATATTTAGTAAGGGCACCAGTGGCCATGTCTATCAGTCTGGTATTGATGGGAAGCATAGGAGAATTACAAATTAATCCAAAACAATAAACATTAAGAGCAGATGAAGTATGGCTTACCCATATTAAGTAGACAGATGCACTTCTCCTGGAGTTTCTTGAAAAGTGAAGATGACAAGAGGTGGTTTTGTTGCGGTATGATCACCGGTTATGGAGACCGGGCAGACCAATTAATGGATCGCAGTGATAATCGATAAAATTTCCAAATATTTACACAAATACAATAAATAAATAATAAAATACACAACTTATATATATGACCTATTTACAATGGTACCTTTATATTGCGTCCTGAATGTAATCAATTTATGATGCGATGGCAGAATAAATGACTGGACGGTAGGGAGCAGGATATGGAGAAATCCTAGTCCGTAGAGACTGGCGAAGGATTAGAGAGGCACTATAAAGATGGCCGATATTGCCGGACACAACTACAACTACGGATGCTGGCAGGGGACAAAAAGGCATTAAATGGATGCGATGTCTGACTACGGATGCTAATAAGGTGGGGGAATTACGTGACTTGAGGAGATGGATGCGGTTTAAGTGTTTCAAGTTTGTACATCCAGAAGATCTCTTTCCTTTTCAAGATCTCAAATCTATTCGGAATCCCCTCGTTCACATGGTCTATTGGTATAATGTTATATTTGAAGTCATCTTTATGTTTTAATTCCATATGTCTGGAAAGGCTATGATTCTTATTACCATGACTTATATTGAACCTGTGTTGATTCAATCTACAGTGAAGTGGTTGCGTAGTGCGTCCTACATATTGTAGTCCACATTGGCAATCTATGAGGTAGATGACAAACCGTGATTGGCAGGACGTATTTGTTTTGATACTAAATAATTCTTTTGTCTGGTAGGAGTGGAAGGAGTTCTGATTATGTTTAATGAAATTGCAGCATAAACAGCTTTTCCTGTTACATTTAAACACTTTTGGATTGGTATTATCATTGCCTGTTGTTTTTTGTGTTGCCTGGGTACACTTGGAGCCAGTCTCTGTTTTAGTGTTTTGGCCCTTCTGTATGTGAACAATGGGTTCTTGGGGATGATCTTTTCTAAGTAAGGGTCATTTAGTAAGATGTACCAATGTTTTTTAATGATATTTTCAATTTTCTTAAAAAATTGGTGGTGATAAACCTAATCTGATTGTCCTCTTTTTTATCTCCTGTCGATGTATTCTTCATGGACTGTAAACACTCCCATTGTGTGTATTTGTTTGCTCTCTGTTTTGCATTTGTAACAATTTCTCTCGGATATTCTTTTTCTAAAAAGCGCTTTTCTATTATTTTCGCCTGTTTTGCATATGTGGTATTGTTTGTGCAGTTCTTTCTTAATCGAAGAAATTGGCTGTAGGGTATATTACGTAGCCATTTTTTATGATGGTTACTATGAAAATTTAAATAACTATTGGTATCTACTGGTTTGAAGTATGTTTCTGTAATGATGTTTTCTGCATTATGTTTGATTATTAAATCCAGGAACTCGATATGTTCTTTTTGTATGTTTAGAGTCAACTGTATACCCCAGTCATTATTATTGATCTTATTGAAGAATTTTTCAAGTGAGGTTTGATCCCCTCCCCATATTAAGAACAGATCGTCTATATATCTAAAGTAGGTGATAAGGCTGCCATTATGTAATTCATAAGGGGTAATAAAGATGCCCTCTTATTTGATGGTACGTTGTACCAATGATATGATAATACCAATCCAAAAGTGTTTAAAGGGCACCTACCACCCCGATTCTACCTATAAAGGTAGAAGGGGTGGTAGGTGGATGGTGGATGGATGGGACGTGAGGATAGCCCCTTTTTTGGGCTAATCCTCACGTCCCGGGCGTCTTTTACAAAACTTTATTAAATCTATATGCAAATTTTTTTATGCAGCTACTGGGCGTGGAGTAGCCGGACATGAGGCTACTAGTCGCGGCTACTCCACGCCCCAGTAGCCGCGTTACTCCGCCTACCAGGAAATCTTCGTCCGGGACCCCTGCGTTCTTTGCATATAGATGTAATAAAGTTTTGTAAAAGACACCCGGGATGTGCGGATTAGCCCAAAAAAGGGCTATCCTCACGTCCCATCCATCCACCTACCATTCCATCTACCTTTAGGTTCTCTTTAAATGCAACAGGAAAAGCTGTTTATGCTGCAATTTCATTAAACATAATCAGAACTCCTTCCACTCCTACCAGACAAAAGAATCAGTTAGTATCAAAACAAATATGTCCTGCCAATCACGGTTTGTCATCTACCTCATAGATTGCCAATGTGGACTACAATGTAGGACGCACTACGCAACCACTTCACTGTAGATTGAATCAACACAGGTTCAATATAAGTCATGGTAATAAGAATCATAGCCTTTCCAGACATATGGAATTAAAACATAAAGATGACTTCAAATATAACATTATACCAATAGACCATGTGAACGAGGGGATTCCAAATAGATTTGAGATCTTGAAAAGGAAAGAGATCTTCTGGATGTACAAACTTGAAACACTTAAACCACAAGGTCTGAATGAAGCCACAGAGACGATACTAATATGAGGATATATTCACCACTACCCCTTTAAATATATCCCACTATTAAGACCTAAACCAATGTAGAATCTATTAGCCATTCACTTACCTGTGTCTTTACATCGGTATCAGTTCATACCAGAATGCTTATCCATCTCCTCAAGTCACGTAATTCCCCCACCTAATTAGCATCCGTAGTCAGACATCGCATCCATTTAATGCCTTTTTCTCCCCTGCCAGTATCCGTAGTTGTAGTTGTGTCCGGCAATATCGGCCATCTTTATAGTTCCTCTCTAATCCCTCGCCAGTCTCTACGGACTAGGATTTCTCCATATCCTGCTCCCTACCGTCCAGTCATTTATTCTGCCATCGCATCATAAATTGATTACATTCAGGACGCAATATAAAGGTACCATTGTAAATAGGTCATATATATAAGTTGTGTATTTTATTATTTATTGTATTTGTGTAAATATTTGGAAATTTTATCGATTATCACTGCGATCCATTAATTGGTCTGCCCGGTCTCCATAACCGGTGATCATACCGCACCAAAACCACCTCTTTAAAAAGCCGCATGTATGTCAACAGATTTATGCAACTGATGAAGGATCCGTTCCGGGTCCGAAACGCGTTTTGCTTTTATTGTTTTATATACTAAATAAATCTTTTCACGCAACGCGCTGGGTCCATCTTCTGTTGTACCCACGGGAGAGTGTCATCTTCAATTTTCAAGAAACTCCAGGAGAAGTGCATCTGTCTGCTATTTTTGGTCGGTGTCCACACCGAAGAATACACTCCCTAGAGGCAGCGCTACGACGTATATTCTTCCATGCCTATATATGAGTTGTGCCATCAGCACAACTCAACAAGGTGAGCATAATAGCCCAAATTTCTTATATCTGAATAATTGAAAAAAGGTAATCTGCACATTGAGCGCCCCTTGGCTCTCTCTCGTCCTTCTTCTCTCCTTTACCCATATTAAGATGATCGTTGCCTGGAATGACAACACCCCGACACGCGTTTCGGCTGGTTTGCAGCCTTCGTCTGCAAATTTGTTAACTGTATGGCTGATGTATATGTTACATGGGACTGGGGATGAGGTGGCTGTATGTAGCTGTGTTACTGGGGGCAAAGCGGCTGCATGTAACTGTGTTACTGGGGATGAGGTGGCTGTATGTAGCTGTGTTACTTGGGATAAGGCGGCTGTATGTAGCTGTGTTACTGAGGGAGAGGTGGCTGTATGTAGCTGTGTTACTAGGGATGAGGCGGCTGTATGTAGCTATGTTACTGGGGGCGAGACAGCTGTATGTAGCTGTGTTACTGGGGGCGAGGCGGCTGTATGTAGCTGTGTCACTGGGGATGAGGCGACTGTATGTAGCCGTGTTACTGAAGATGAAGAGGCTGTATGTAGCCGTGTTACTGAGGGCAAGGGGGCTGTGTGTAGCCGTGTTACTGGGGGCGAGGCGGCTGTATGTAGCTGTGTTACTGGGAATGAGGCGACTGTATGTAGCCGTGTTACTGAAGATGAAGCGGCTGTATGTAGCCGTGTTACTGGGGATGAGGCGGCTGAATGTAGCTGTGTTACTGGGGATGAAGCGGCTCTATGTAGCCGTGTTACTGGGGATGAGGCGGCTGTATGTAGCCGTGTTACTGGGAATGAGGCAGCTGAATGTTGCCGTGTTACTGGGGATGAGGCGGCTGTATGTAGCCGTGTTACTGGGGATGAGGCGGCTGTATGTAGCCGTGTTACTGGGAATGAGACGGCTGAATGTAGCTGTGTTACTGGGGATCAGGCGGCTGTATGTAGCCATGTTACTGGGGATGAGGCGGCTGTATGTAGCCATGTTACTGGGAATGAGGCGGCTGAATGTAGCCGTGTTACTGGGGATGAGGTGGCTGTATGTAGCTGTGTTACTGGGGATGAGGTGGCTGTATGTAGCCGTGTTACTGGGGGCGAGGCGACTGTATGTAGCCGTGTTACTGGGGGCGAGGCGGCTGTATGTAGCTGTGTTACTGGGGGCGAGGCGGCTGTATGTAGCTGTGTTACTGGGGGCGAGGCGGCTGTATGTAGCCGTGTTACTGAAGATGAGGCGGCTGTATTTAGCCGTGTTACTGGGGATCAGGCGGCTGAATGTAGCTGTGTTACTGGGGATGAGGCGGCTCTATGTAGCCGTGTTACTGGGGATGAGGCGACTGTATGTAGCCGTGTTACTGAAGATGAAGCGGCTGTATGTAGCCGTGTTACTGGGGATGAGGCGGCTGAATGTAGCTGTGTTACTGGGGATCAGGCGGCTCTATGTAGCTGTGTTACTGGGGATGAGGCGGCTGTATGTAGCCATGTTACTGGGGATGAGGCGGCTGTATGTTGCTGTGTTACTGGGGATGAGGTGGCTGCATGTAGCTGTGATACTGGGGATGAGACGGCTGTATGTAGATGTGTTACGGGGGCGAGGCGGCTGTATGTAGATGTGTTACTGGGGGCGAGGCGGCTGTATGTAGCCGTGTTACTGGGGGCGAGGCGGCTGTATGTAGCCGTGTTACTGGGGATGAGGCGGCTGTATGTAGCCTTGTTACTGGGGATGAGGAAGCTGAATGTAGCCGTGTTACTGGGGATGAGACGGCTCTATGTAGCTGTGTTACTGGGGATGAGGCGGCTGTATGTAGCTGTGTTACTGGGGATGAGGTGGCTGTTTGTAGCTATGTTACTGGGGATGAGGCGGGTGTATGTAGCTGTGTTACTGGGGATGAGGCGGCTGTATGTAGCGGTGTTACTGGGGATGAAGCGGCTGTATGTAGCTTTGTTACTGGGGATGATGCGGCTATATGTAGCTGTGCTGTATAGTAGTTTATAGTTTAGAATAGTTATATTCTTGTACAAAGGGGGCAGTATTATAGCAGTTGTATTTTTTGTATAGGCTTTAGCCCTTTTTAACATCCAATCTCTATAGCCTCTTTTTCTTAAATTATTACCGGTATCTATTTTCTCACACTGTTTAAAAAAGTTGTTATCATTTGTACAATTTCTCCTGGCTCTCACATATTCTCCTATGGGTATGGCTTTTATCGTGCTCGCTGGGTGACAGCTGTTCGCATCCAAAATTGTGTTGCCTGCTATAGGTCTTACATAGGTGTGTGTTTCTAGCTTGTTGGTGTTCTCATTTACATATAATGTGAGTTCTAAAAAATTTACTTTGTTTTGGAACAATTCACCTGTGAATCACAGGTTATAGCAATTGGAATTGATGTAATCCAAAAATTTTTTGAAAGAAAAACTGTCACCTCTCCACACTAGAAGCAGATCATCTATGAATCTACTATAGTGAAAGATATGTGGAAGAAAAGGGTTGGTAGGGGTGTAAGGTTTGCCATGGAGGGGGAGAACTTTGACCCCATGGGGGCGCCTTCAATATGCAAAAAGTATTCATCATTAAATGAAAAATTGTTGTAATTTAGTATGTAACTCACTGCCAACAGAAGAAATTCTTTTAGGTTATTGTCATATGCACTGTATTTTGATAGGTGGAAACATACAGCCTCTAGTGCAACATTATGTGGTATGCATGATGTGAGACACTGAAGGGGTTAACTGTGGATGGGCGGTATGTTTCCCCTAGGTTTTGCTATTATGCAAGGCCTTAGTGCTGAGGTTGGGTGTCCAGCACCTTGGACACAGGTGATGGGAGCAGCCCAATCAGTTTTTTTTTTTAAAACCGTTCAGCAGAGCTGGAAGTGTTGTCTCTCTCTGGAAGGAGGCTGGAGAGCACGCAGCCTTGACCTCTGTGCCTGGAGCAGCCAAGTGATTTTGTATAGTGGTGAGTTAGAGAAACTCTGTTTAGTTAGCACCCTGACGGGTAGGATTTTTTTGTTTGTTTAATGCCTGAATGTAAAGGCTGTTTTATTTTGCTGCTGCAATAAACGCAGGCGAGACCTGTTTTGGACTAAACCTTTGTGTCACTGTCTTGAACTGCCTCACAGCACCTCGCTACCACGGTCTCTACTGGGCCAAATCTCCCACATATGGTGCTTCGGATGCGGGCAGTTCAAAAGACACACACCTGAAAGGCTCGCTACATCCTGCAACGTTGCATGGCCTGGGTGAAAGCAGCAGGCAAATTGCAGGATAAAGCCAAGATGGAGGACTTTATTAAAGCCATGCTCCAGCAGCAGGAGGAGAGGTCCCGCCAGCAGCAGGAGGAGTCCCAGGCTAATCGACAGCTGCAGCAAGCCATGCTCCAGCAACAGGAGGAGAGATCCCGCCAGCAGCAAGCCATGCTCCAGCAACAGGAGGAGAGATCCCGCCAGCAGCAGGAAGAGTCCCGGGCTGATCGGCAGCTGCAGCAAGCCATGCTCCAGCAACAGCGGGAAGAGTCCCAAGCCATGTTCCAGCTGATGATGGAAAAGTTTTCTGGCGTTATGGCACTACCACAAGCGACGACTACTGAGGGGTCCCATACTGGTTTGCAAGGGTACCCGGTTGTCCAGCATTCCGCACGGGCTGCAGTACTAAAGGCTTTACAAAAAATGACGACGACCGACGACGTGGAGGCGTATCTCACTGTGTTCGAGCGAGTAGAGTTACCAGCTGAGCAGTGGGGAGATGTCTTGGCACCGTTCCTGACAGGCGAATCACAGAAGGCTTACTACGACCTGAGTGAAACGGAGGCCCGTGAGTACCCCCAGCTAAAGGCGGAGATTCTGGCTCGTCTTGGGGTTACCGTTCAAGTTCGTTCCAGCCGTGTCCACCAGTAAGCTTACTCAGAAAAACTACCCCCACGCTCCCAAATGCATGACCTGATCCATCTTGTCCGGAAGTGGCTACAACCAGAGGACTGCACCCCAGCACAGATGGTAGAGAGAGTGGTTCTCGACAAATTCACCCGTTCTCTGCCCTCTCGGCTCTAGCGGTGGGTTGGACAGGCCGGTCCCACAAAAGCTGAGGAACTCGTGTCCCTAGTAGAGAGGTATCGGGCTACGGAGGACCTTCTACTTACCTCTCCCACACGAAGCAGTGCCAGTGACAGGGTCACCAAACCAGCTGGTAAGACTGCTACTGCGGAAAAGGGGAGACATGTCAGGTTGGGAGGCGGTTCATTGGGGGGCGTGGATACCCAGAAACCCAGTGAGGCTCGTGACAGAGGTCATGGCTGTATCCAGTGCTGGCGGTGCCATGAAATGGGCCATATTGCTGCCAACTGTCCACTGTCAGTGGAGCCAATGGACTGCAACCAGACCCGGCGAGTGTCACTGTTTGCCCGGCCAGTTCTGGCGGCCGAGTCGGTGACGGATGCAGAACCCCATATGTGCATGGTCACAATCGGGGGTCACACGGTGGAAGCCTTGCTAGACTCAGGGAGTCTGGTCACCCTGGTGCGGGGAACTTTGGTTGATCCTGGACTGTACAGCGGGCGGAAAGTGGGAGTGTTGTGTATACATGGGGACACTCGCGAATATCCCACTGCTGTCATCAACCTACATACCCCTTGTGGTACTATTACCCATGAAGTGGGGGTGGTGGGAACCCTGTTTCATGAGGCTATTGTCGGCAGAGACTTACCGGTGTTTTGGGACCTCTGGAGACGAAGACCCACCTCAGGTGCTGTTGCAGATAATGGACGTCAGGTATGTCCGGCCTTGGCCCCTGAACCCTTTGAGGCCGATGTACCCACACCAGCAGTAGGGGTGACCCCATGTGATGAATTCTCTCCCCTAGAGGTCCTAGCTGGTGAGGTCAAGGGCCACGAGGAGGTGGCCGACATGCCGGACCTTGAGGTTTCCCATGAGAATTTTGGGGCTGCACAGCTACAGGACCCTACCTTGTTTAAAGCACGGGAGAATGTTAAGGTGATAAATGGGGTACTCCAAATACCAGGGGCTGACAAAATCTACCCTCGAATGGTGATTGTTGGGGAGCTGTTGTACAGGGTCGACCAGATACGGGGTGAGGAGGTTGAGCAACTTGTAGTACCCCAATCTCACCGTAGGCTGGTGCTAGAGTTGGCACACAAACATGTGCTGGGAGGGCACTTAGGTGCTGAGAAGACCCGAGAGAGGATCCTGCAGAGATTTTTCTGGCCCGGGGTGTGGGAGGAGGTAAACCGGTATTGTAGCTCCTGCCCTGCGTGTCAACTTACTGCCCCGGTGTCCCACTTCAGGAGTCCTTTGGTCCCGCTACCAATCATAGAGGTGCCATTTGAATGGATTGCAATGGATCTGGTTGGACCCATAGTCAAATACTCAAGGGGGCACCAATACATCCTGGTTATCCTGGACTACGCTACGCGGTATCCCGAGGCGATTCCATTAAGGAACACCTCCTCCAAAAATATTGCTAGGGAGCTGTTCCAGGTATTCACGCACAGGCCTCCCCAAGGAAATCTTGACTGACCAGGGTACCCCATTCATGTCTAGGGTAATGAAGGAGATGTGTAAGTTACTGCAGGTTAAACAGCTCCGCACCTCTGTGTATCATCCTCAGACAGATGGCCTAGTTGAGAGGTTTAACAAGACCTTGAAAGGGATGCTAAAGAGGGTGGTCCGCAAGGATGGGAAGGACTGGGATTGTTTGTTGCCCTATTTGATGTTTGCCATACGTGAAGTTCCCCAGTCCTCCACGGCCGTTCCCCACGTGGGCTTTTGGATATAGCCAAGGAGACCTGGGAACAGGAAAGGACCCCCCACCGTAGTGTGATAGAACACGTCTCCCTTATGCAGGACCGCATAGCGGCGGTAATGCCCCTTGTAAAGGAGCACATGACAAGGGCACAAGAGGCCCAGTCTAGGGTCTACAATAGGTCAGCCAGACTCAGGACCTTTAACCCAGGCGACAGAGTGCTAGTTCTGGTGCCCACCATTGAGAGCAAGTTCTTGGCAAAATGGCAAGGACCATATGAGGTCATGGAGAAAGTGGGGGAGGTACCTACAAGGTAACTCAGCCAGGGAGGAGGAAACCCGAACAGATATACCACGTGAACCTCCTAAAGCCATGGAGGGAAAGAGAGTCCCTGATGGCCATGGGAGTAGAAAAAGCGTCTGTCCCCAAGAAGGGGACACCGGAGGTAGGTGTACCCGATGCAAGGTGCCTGAAGTACGGATCTCGGAGTCCCTCTCCAGGGCCCAGATTCAGGAAGCGAAGGAGTTTGTGCTCCGAAATGTGGATGTGTTCTCTAAGTTACCGGGACGTACTTCAGTCATCAAGCATGACATCATAACCGAACCCCACATCCGGGTACACCAAAAACCCTACTGGGTCCCTGAAGCGCGCCGGCTTGCCATATCCGAAGAAGTCAGGCAGATGTTAGACCTGGGGGTTATCGAGGAGTCTAAAAGTGACTGGTCGAGTCCTATTGTATTGATTCCCAAGCCTGATGGTTCCCTACGATTCTGTAATGACTTTAGGAAGTTGAACGAGGTGTCCAAATTTGATTCTTATCCCATGCCCAGGGTTGACGAGTTGATAGAACGACTTGGACAGGCTAGATTCTTCTCCACCCTTGACCTGACGAAAGGGTATTGGCAGGTACCCCTTACTGACAGGGCCAAAGAGAAGACTGCTTTTGTTACTCCTGATGGGCTTTTTCAGTACGTGGTACTCCCCTTTGTGCTACATGGGGCTCCCGCCACATTCCAGAGGTTAATGGATCTCGTTCTAAAACCTCACCGGAGATATGCCTCAGCCTACCTGGATGACATCATAGTTTATAGTAACGATTGGGATAGTCACCTGGCCAAGGTGCAAGCAGTGGTAGACTCCCTGAGGGCAGCAGGGTTGACAGCGAACCCCCAAAAATGTGCACTGGGTCTGGAAGAGGCCCGTTACCTGGGGTACCGTATTGGGCGAGGTGTCATCAAACCCCAAGTAAATAAAGTGGAGGCGATCCAGCAGTGGCCACGACCTATGAGCAAGAAGCAAGTGAGGGCTTTCCTAGGCATAGTGGGCTATTATCGCCGATTTATCCCCGATTTTGCTACCATAGCGGCACCCGTGACTGACCTGACCAAGGGTAGCAGGTCCGTAATGGTAAAGTGGAGTGAAGAGGCTGAGGGGGCGTTTCAGCGACTTAAGACGGTTTTGTGCGAGGGACCGGTACTGATCACCCCTGACTTCACCAAGACCTTTATTGTGCAGACTGACGCTTCGGACGTGGGCTTAGGGGCTGTCCTGTCCCAAGTAGTGGAGGGTGAGGAACATCCTGTGACATTCCTGAGCCGCAAGCTCACACCTCCTGAGAAGAACTATAGCATAGTTGAGAGGGAGTGCTTGGCGATAAAATGGGCTCTGGAATCCCTGAGGTATTACTTGATAGGGCGACAGTTTACACTAGTGACCGATCACTCTCCCCTCACCTGGATGAGTCAGGCCAAAGAGAGGAACGCCAGGGTCACAAGGTGGTTCCTAATGTTGTAGAATTTCAAATTCACGGTAGAACATCGAGCAGGAAAGCTGCATGGGAATGCCGATGCCCTGTCTCGTACCCACTGTCTGATGGCCAAAAGTGTTCGCCCCCACAGGGTCAAACAGAGGGGGAGGGTATGTGAGACACTGAAGGGGTTAACTGTGGATGGGCGGTATGTTTCCCCTAGGTTTTGCTATTATGCAAGGCCTTAGTGCTGAGGTTGGGTGTCCAGCACCTTGGACACAGGTGATGGGAGCAGCCCAATCAGTTTTTTTTTTTAAAACCGCTCAGCAGAGCTGGAAGTGTTGTCTCTCTCTGGAAGGAGGCTGGAGAGCACGCAGCCTTGACCTCTGTGCCTGGAGCAGCCAAGTGATTTTGTATAGTGGTGAGTTAGAGAAACTCTGTTTAATTAGCACCCTGACGGGTAGGATTTTTTTGTTTGTTTAATGCCTGAATGTAAAGGCTGTTTTATTTTGCTGCTGCAATAAACGCAGGCGAGACCTGTTTTGGACTAAACCTTGGTGTCACTGTCTTGAACTGCATCACAGCACCCCGCTACCACGGTCTCTACTGGGCCAAATCTCCCACAATGAGTATAGGGATACCAAATCACATGTGGCCCACTTACACTCAGGCAGCCATTCAAACCAGACCAGACCAGAGGCTGTAGGTGTACATCCACCTAACCAATTATAGCAGTTATATTCCTGTACATAGGAGGCAGTATTATAGTAGTTATATTCCTTTACATAGGGGGAAGTATTATAGTAGTTGTATTCTTGTACATAGGAGGCAGTATTATAGTAGTTATATTCTTGTACATAGGGAGCAGTATTATAGCAGTTATATTCCTGTACATAGAAGGCAGTATTAAAGTAGTTATATTCTTGTACATAGGGGGCAATTTTATTTAGTATAAAACAAACATAAATACAGAAATACTTTTTCCATCAATATAAATCATAGATCATTCAGTATAAATCATACATGTTCATAAAAAAATAAAATTTATATTAAATGTAACTTAAGAGACCATTTTGTGTAAAAGGGAAACAAAGAAAACATAAGAAAACAAATGCATCCACATTATATAACCGGACATATTTCATTCTAGATGAATATTCCTCCAGAGTCTTACATTCTCCCCCTTTTTCTGACCTCCCTTTTTTCTGGATCCACCCGAGCTCTGACATGATGAGGCTTATGGCTTTATGATGGTGGAAGTCCTCACTATGGATGGACACTCTGGTTCTCATGTGCCAGTGATAGTACTTGATGACCTGGATCACTATGTACATGGTCTTCTGGTTGATGTTACTTATGTTAGGTGTCACGCCATAGAGGATCTCGGGGTACCTGAGGGACTGCAGTGATGGGATTCTTAGCTTGGTGGATATGTCCTGCCAGATGTTACATCCACCCCAGCACTCTGATATAAAGTGGACCATTGTCTCCTCCTGCTGACACCCGAGGGGACACATACGATCAGTCACACTCAGGAACTTTAGATTTCCCCTGACAAAGAGCTTCCCCTGTAATGACAGCCAGGAGATGTCACCGAACTTATGGGGCAGCCTCCGACCATTCAGAAACCTCAGACTGTCCTTTAGGGTGGTGGTTGGACAGTCTGGAAGCGCCAGCTGTAAACAATAGAAAGTCCTACAGACCCTGGAGTACAGATCTTTCCTGGTCTTAGTTTCTATGAAAGACTTTTCTGTCCCCCATTTCCTTAAACACCTCAGACCATACTCCAGATAGTGGGGGAGGAAGCCAGGAGTCCATCGGCCCCTCTTGAGACTGCCGCCTCGCATCCAAGATTCTGCAAAAGGCAACATCCAGTCCCTGACACTACTTACCCACAAGAGACCATTGTTTGAGTCCAGGCTTCCAAAATTTACTTTCAGAAACATGGAGTCAAAGAAAACCCTTGGATTTAACATATCCAGTCCACCCTCTCTCCTCTGCAGGTAGGTGATCCCTCTTTTTACTGGGTTCAACCTGTTCCCCCATAAAAGCTGGAAGAACAGGCTAAAGAGCCTAGCGGAGAAAGATTCTGGCAAAGGAAATACGACAGAGACGTAAAGGAAGACAGGGACCAGGTAAGTCTTCAGCAGAGTAACCCTTTCTCTATAGGTCAGCCTCCAGTTCTTCCATCGCTGAACCTTTGCATTTCCAGTTTCCAACTTTTCCTCCCAATTTAGTGTGGAATTGTCTTCCCTCCCAAATTTAATCCCAAGAATCTTAATATGGGTGGAGGCCTTGGCAAACTGTGGCAGATCAAAGCCAGGAGCAGTATCCAATGTCCAGAAAGCTTGACTCTTCTCAAGGTTGACCAGAGACCCGGAGGCCTCTGAGTAACTTCTGATGGCTGCAGACAACATCTCCACCTCACGAGGTTCAGATATCACCACAGTCACATCATCTGCGTAGGCAACAACATCCAGGGGCAAGCAATGGGGGACCGGCACCCCCCTGAAATTCACACCGCTGCAGCGATCTCTGGAATGGATGGATAGCAAACACATACAGCAGTGGACTCAGAGGACAACCTTGTCGCACCCCTGCCTCTACCCTGAAAGTGTCCCCCTGCCAACCATTCATCAGAGGAAAGCTCTCAGGCCTCTCTATACAAAGTCCTGAGCCAATCCACAAATTCTCCCGGAATACCGTACTTTGACAAAGTGGCCCATAGATAATCATGGTCAACCCTGTCAAAGGCTTTAGCCTGGTCCAGACCTACAACATATCTCCCACACCTCAGAGCTTTACATCTCTCAAACATCTCCCTTATCGAGATGACTGCTCCAGAGATGTTCTGCCCTTTTACTGTGCCGTACTGAGAGCCTGCCAACAGTGCCGGGGACAAACAGACTAATCTAGAAAATAGAATTTTTGCCAAAATCTTCCTATCAGCATTCAAGAGGGCGATCGGCCTCCAGTTCTTGATGTCACTAGGCTCCTTACCCTTAGACAGCAGAATTAGCGATGAGACCCTCATGGATGGAGGCATCAGGTGATTTTCTAGACAATTTCTGTAAACATCCACGAGGATTGGAGCCAAGAGATCTCTAAACTTCTTATAAAATTCTGCTGTAATACCATCTGGACCTGGTGCCTTCTTCAGATTTAACTTGTTAATAGCCTCTTTAACCTCCTCCACCATTATTTCTGCTGTCAAAGGAGAAAAGTCCAATTCTCTAGTGTCAGGGCCTGGAGTTGCCTCCAAGAATTGGGTCACTTTTTCCTTATCCAAAGCTTTCTTCTGAAACAAGTCAGTATAGTAAGATCTCACCACTCCCAGGATTCCCTCCCGAGACTCTTGTAGGGAAGTGTAGGGAGTGTTTTGACCTGCGATCAGTTTTTTTTCCACACGCTCCCGGCAATTCTCAAATGGATCCGGTGCCCCTCGGGTTGCATAGTCCCTTTCTACTACCAGGGAGGTGTATCTACTGTACTGATACTGCCTTATCTCAGATTTCAGCCGGTCAATCCTTTGCTGGTCATCCCCACCCGCCGAATAGAGTGACTCCAATTCTTTACGCAGTCTCAGATACTGGCTGTACTTACTTCTCCCCTTCTTAATTGACAGTCTCTGTAAGAGGGACCGGATCTCCTCCTTGACGTCCTCCCACCAGTCGGCCATGTTGTGATAAAAATCCACTCTGTCAAGTTGATAATGGAAGAAAGAGTAAATGAATTCCTGTACAGAGTTATCATCTAGTAGACTGCAATTTAGTCTCCATAGCCCTCTACCAGCATCAGGATACTTAGTGGCACCTAAGCAAAAGTACAAGGCCAAGTGATCCGAATATGGGACATTTCTTTCCATTCTTTCTCCTATGGCTTCAGTAGGACTCACCAGAGCGATATCAATCCTACTTCTGCGTCCTGCACAGGTGAAAATAAACTTAGGAGTCCTACCACCCTGTACAAAAACATCGGACAGGCCAGCCTGCTGAATAATGTTATTGAGGACCTTACAATCCCTGGTAAGGGGCCTACTGTTCCTGTCCCTGGTGGTAGTGGTGGCATTAAAGTCCCCGGCCATGATGACAGGAATAGACGTGAATAGATAAGGCTTCACATCATTAAAAAGCTGAGTCCTTTCGGTCAATGTCTGTGGGCCATAGATGTTAATGAGCTGGAGTCTTCTACCTCTGATGGTGATCTCTAGCAGCAGGCACCGTCCCATCGATACCTCGGTGAGTCTGTGGACGGTGACATCATGGGTGTTAAACAGGATAGAGACTCCGGCATAAAGCTCCACAGCCAGCGACCAAAAGGACGGACCACACTGCCAATCTCTCTCCGCCTCTCGTATGAGACCCAAGGTGTTTAAACGGGTCTCCTGTAAGAAAAACACATCGGCCTTGAGATACTTTAGATGATCATACACAAAATGTCTGGTCCTTCTAGCCCTAATACTGTTCACATTGCTGGTGATCACAGAAAGATGGAAGTGTGCCATCATGAGAAGAAATAGAAAGAGAATCCCCATCATCATAAGTCAGAGTCAGAGTTGTCTTCCTGACTACCGGTTTCCATATCCCAAACTGACTGAGACTCGGCATTAAGGGGTTTCCTTTTTGTGGGAGGATCCCCCCCATGGGTCGTCATCATATTCATCCATCATGCGCTTCAACTCTCTATCTCCTCCTCCCCATCTGACTCGGACAGTACACTGTACCTATTAGTGGTTACGGTAACATCAGCCTGACTCTGCACTTGCATTTTTGAGGGTTTTTTAACAGTGGTCCATGCAGTCTCAGGTTTGCGGGTGCTCTTGTCCTTTTTTCTCTTTTTAACACCACTATTTTCTTTGGTGGCAGGTGCTGGGGCAACGGAAGGGACAAGCACTGGCTGCTCCACTACCTCCATGTCCCCCTCAATATTACCTGTCCCTGGATGGTCCAGGGCAGCACCACTAATATCCGGGGTCTCTGGCACTGTGCACACTGACCCTGACAATAGGGCCTCCTCCTCCTGCTCCTCATCTGGTACATCTGCCCTTTCAATCAGATCTTCATCAGGGAGGTCCCTACAGATGTTGTGCCAGGCTTCAGGACAGTCCCTATGGGGGTGACCGATCTGACCACAAAGGTTGCATCTTATGGTCTGGCGCTCACATGGCCGAGGTCCCCGCACAGGGTGCATTTCACTGTGGTGCAGTTACTTGCCACATGACCGGATCTCCCTCATCTAAAGCATAGCCTTGGCTGACTAACATAAAAGCACACACCCTTCTCTCTGCCGATAAAGAAGGAGTTGGGGAGGTGATGGGTGATGTTCTGGTTCTGATGTAATTTAACCAGGACCCTCCACCCCCCGGTCCAGATCCCATCCTCATCCCTGGTCTTGGTCATGTCTGATATACTGTCCTCTTACACGTTAGCACAGTGTGTAATCTGACATGTAGCTAAACCTCCCTGTCCTCTTAAGAAAAGACTGTAGAAAAACTGTAAATCTTCTCTTTATTGATAGTAGACAGGAAAAGGTGAAACTATAGGATGAATAACAGTGATATTCAGAATACATCAAATGATATAACATGAGGTAATACATCACTCATACTAAAGCTACAAACATGTCAGCATTTACATGGATAATGTGCTCACCAACTATGCTGGAACAGGCTGTTTGTAATGAACTTGAGGTACAAACAAGTTATGTGAAGTGGCTCCTCACACTGTCAGATATGAGGAACAATGGCTGCTGTTATTACAGACTACAGTAATAAGCAATCCCACAATGCCTCAAGAGATTTCCCATAATGCTTAGAAGATTTCCCATAGATTTCCCATAGTGCACTGAAAACTACAAACTAGGAAATGTGCTAAACCACCAGTAGATGGTGCTGTTACCAACCTTACACTGCAGACGGAAACCTAAGCAGCTAGATTTCTGCAGAACAGAACATCTGACATGAGGGTGCAATGTCTCTTGAGCCAGATAACGATGTCCTGAGGGGGGACAGACTCATTCCAGAACATGATGGTGACAATTGCAGTATCTGGTTTGGAGATGGGAATGAAACTAAACTTGTTCCACCCCTCAATATCTCTGTATCGGGGACATTGAGCCCAGAACCGGTCCAGATTAGACATCAGCTTGAAGCTAATGTCATACCCCTGTCTGTGAGGCAGATTTATTACGGCCAGGATGTCTGCTGGCTGGAAACCCATCTGGGTGCACAACATGTCCCTGACCACATGCCTCCTGTCAGGTAGATCCTCTTTAGCCCCCTTATGCCTAAACCTGACAACATTCCTCCTCTTGAAAGCCTGGCCGGTGTAATGGGTGCTGGAGGAGAAAAATGGGGAACCCTGACTCCATGCATTCCCTGATGTCTGACCCCTGTCCTGCTGTGGGGGATGTGTGGGCTGTGGACCATCTGCACTAGGGCCCTGCTGACCACCCGGACCACGGGGCTGCTGACCACCCGGACCATGGGGCTGCTGACCACTCGGACCATGGGGCTCTGCTGCTTGTGGTGTAACTAGTGGGGGGAACTCCTCAGCTGTTGACAGTCCCGCACCCTCCACAACATCGAGGCTCTCTGTGTCACCAGCTGCCCTAGACTGTACCTGGGATGACTCCTCAGCTAGGACATTATCACACACAGAAACATCAGAAATAGCAACAACAGAGACATCAGCAATATCAGGCATATCAGCAACATTATCATCATTACTGCAGGACTGCGGATCACAGTCCTGAATGACCTGCTCAGATGTATCCTGCACCTCACAGTCCTGCTCACATGTATCCTGCACCTCACAGTCCTGCTCAGATACACCTTGGGGTACAGATACAGTGTTACCTTCGGGTATGAGTCCAGAGTCGTCCTGCAGTGCGCTGCCTCCTGGGACTTGTGGTGCCTCCTCCACTTCACTGCTGATATCAGGTCTACTGACTGCTGGGATCTGTAGCACCTCATTAGGGACTGCTGGGCCTTGTAGTACCTCATTAGGGACTGCTGGGACTTGTAGTACCTTACTTGTAGCTGCTGCAGGACTTGGCTGTTGTTGCCTCTTTTTGTAAATTTCTCCCTCCTCAAAAGGCAGTGTAGCTGGCTGCAGAATGGGTCTCACATGGGGCTGTGGGGTCTCACACCTGGATGTTGAGGCCTGATCTCCCTCAAACCTCTGCTGGTTCCTGAAGGTCTCTCCCACTGGTCCCATCTGCTCAATAGTGGCCTCCATCTCCCGCACAGTATCAGAAAGCTGTTTGGCCAGGGAGTCCAGCTTGTTGTTAAGCAGGGCCTGCTTCCCTGGGTTTGCGGTCTTCAACATATATGTGCAATCTATCTGTTTTTGCAGGTACAGCTTTTGTTTTTTCAATGTCTCCATCTTTCTCAACAGTGCTGGTATCTGAGCGGCCAGCTGGAGCTCCGGTGATGGCTCTGGGGGCTGCAGTTTGCTGCTGGGGTGTTGTTCCGGCTTGCTCTCTGTGATGGTTCCTCTAGGTGCACTACCACCGCTCTTCCCTTGTACCAAACTCTGTGATTTTTGCACAAAGTCCTGAGATTCCTGGAGTTTCACGGTGGCTGTCACTGCTCTTTGGGCACAATCTCCTGATGGGCGACTGGGTCCCAGATGTCTTGCAGGTATCACACTGTTAGCACCTTTGGGTCTTTCCTCATGGCCGCCTTGCATCTCCTTCACAGCCTGCATTCCCCCAGACCTGGTGCGCTCAGCTGGTAACATCACTCGCTGCTTCAGGTTCTCCTGGATGGTCTGCCTCTCCAGTGATGTCCTCCTCTGCCTGCCCGGGGTGGAGGTGGATTGTCCACCTGAGGCCTGGGATTGAGGCTGCTGCACACTCTGCATACTACTTGCTTTTGGACTTTCCAACGTTTTGCTTTTGCTCACAGGTGATCCCACACTGGCAGCTCGTTTCACCAGGGTCTTGCTTTTTGCTTCATCTTTTTCCACAAAGACTTTCTTTACATTACTGCTGACACTGCTTACATTCTGAGAAACTTTGGGATTTTCTTCCCTTTCTTTAGCTGGCTGGTTTGCTGGATTAGGCCTTGGAGCCTGGGCCTTGCATGGGGAGCTTCCCCACCCAGGGTGGCCCCGCCCTGGGCTAGCTCCAGACATAGAGAGAGTTCAGGAGCTCAAACCACGCACAACCTCACCTCTAGGAGACAGTATTATAGTAGTTATATTTTTGTACATAAGGGGCAGTATTATAGTAGTTATATTCCTGTACACAGGGGGCAGTATTATAGTAGCTATATTCTTGTACATAGAGGGCAGTATTATAGTAGTTATATTCTTGTACATATGGAGCAGTATTAGATTAGTTATATTCTTGTACATAGGGGGCAGTATTATGGCAGTTATATTCTTGTACATAGGGGGCAGTATTATAGTAATTATATTCCTGTACGTAGGAGGCAGTATTATAGTAGTTATATTCCTGTACATAGGGGGCAGTATTATAGTAGTTATATTCCTGTATATAGGAGCCAGTATTATAGTAGTTACATTCTTCTTTATTGGAGAAGGTATTGTAGCATTAAGTTGTGTACTCTTGAAAAAAGAAGCTTTATTCCTGTATAAAAGAGGTAGTATGACTCTGTGCTGTACATATTGATTTAGACCTTCTATAAACAGTTTGCATTCAGTTTAGTAACTCCACCCACATCACATGTGTTTTGACACCGCCCACAGAATGGGGCCACTTTAAATTCCCAGTCCGCCCCTGCATACATAAATATATGCATTATAGAAATCGCTGAAGATGATCAATCATTTAACAATATGTGGATACAAACATGACTACAATGGTAAGTAATATATGATGGCCAAGAAAATAAAAAAGTATATTGTGATGTCCAAATGTAAACGGACGGGTATAAAGACATACAAAGAATCTACCATGCCTCATAGAAAATGGCATCTGTGGTCACATATAAATAGCGATGGGTGAACAGCAGGAACACAAAATACGCATGTAATAATAATGACTGGGTCATATTGTAGCGTAGAGAGCGTGTGTGATGGAGGGAGATTAAAAAGGTGCCGCCCTTAGGGTGGAACAGTGTGACGTGGAAAGAGGAATGACGTGCCCGTGAACACGCATGCATCATGGAGAGCTGGCAGAAGATGATGATAGGTGGCACTTAGTGGCCTTTCTGCTGTCTGAGGCGAGCTATAGAGAGACGGCCCCGCCCCATATATGTAATATATCAGATACAGCGTAAAAATTAGATACAACGTGCCGCCATGTAGTATAAAAAGCATACAGCATGCCGCCATGTAGTATAAAATGCATACAGCATGCCACCATGTAGTATAAAATGCATACACCATGCCGCCATGTAGTATTAAATGCATACAGCGTGCCGCCATGTAGTATACAATGCATACAGCGTGCCGCCATGTAAATTAAAATGCATACAGCATGCCGCCATGTAGTTTAAAATGCATACAGTATTCTGCCATGTAGCATTTAATGCGTACAGCGTGCCACCAAGTCCTCTTGGTTCCAAACATTGCAGTGTGTTTATCCAGCACGCGTCTCTTTTGTTAAGAGTTGTACCCTGTTGCCTCCCCTTTTGGGTTGTGGTATATGCTCAATCACTTGGTATTTCAACTGAGATAAATTATGTTGCATGTCGGGAAAGTGGGCTGGGAGGAGTTACAACGGGTTATTCGTCCTAATGGTGGATTTATGCTGGTCAATATAATCTTTAACGTTTTAAGTGGTTTCCCCTATGTAGAGCAACCCACAGGGACATTTAATCAATTAAACAATGAAAGTAATATCACATGTGAATTGTTACTTAATGGGGCACTGTTTGCCTGTGTGAGGATGAGAGAAGTGGTCACCCCTCAAGACATTTGTACACTGAGAACAGAGTAGACAGGGGAAGGTACCTCTACGTGTTGTCCCGTTGTTGTGCATTTTTGTCCTATGTCGGCCCTTACCAATGTATCATGTAGATTCTTAGACATCTACATGGTAGTTTGGTGTTCGGAAATTCCGGTATCTTGGGGAAAGATTTGGTCAAGATAGACCAGTGATTCCGTTTGTTTGCAGCAAGATGGAAGGTATGTACATATGGTATATGTTTATCCTGTACTCTGCATGAGTGATGGTTGAATTGGAGTTTTGATAACCTTCTCAGGGTATCCTCTGTCCCCAAAGCATTGGGTAATTTCCTGTAATTGTGCAGTTTGAACAAAAGGGTCAGTGACTAGTCTCTTGACCCTCATGAAAGTTGACAGGAGGATGGAATTCTTCATGGCGGGGGGGGGGGGGGTGACAGCTATTGTGATCTGTTGGTTTACAGTAAAGATCTTTGGTGAGTGATCCAGTGGCTGATTTGTGGATCGTAGTGTCCAAGAAGCTAATTGGCTCAGTACTGTAATGTAGTGTAAATCGTAACATGGGTAATATTTTGTAGATAATACTGGTCTTCGAGTAAGGAGGTGATCTGATGCCATCCTTGTGTGGTATGGATGTGTAGAGACTAGTTACATCCCAACTAATGAAGTAACTCTCGATTGGTACATGATACATCAATTGTAATGGTATAATTTTTTATATAGAGTAAAGGTATTCCCACATCCAAAACACTACAATCCACGATAGAATTGGAAGAAGCAGATGCAATAGGGAAAAATAGTAGTTTATTGTATTTAAAAACAGAATTTAAAAACCCATACTGAGTAAAAGCCAAAATACTCCCCAAAACAGACATGGTTTTAACAAGTAAATGCATGTATATATACCCAAATAACCAGGGTTAGTAAATTTTCTATATCAAATGTAGAGAGTGGAGCAAATTAATCATACAAGGATTAAGGTTAAAAAATACAAACTAAAGTTCACATATAGCACCCGTCCACTATGATAAGTCAAACTCTGGTATTAGGAAAAACATATGTGATACAGCTACATTACCGTATATATGGAGTCCTAGAAGAAGGGGGAGTGTGAATCGCTTGTAATAGTCTCTGGATCGCTTTTAAACCTGTGGGTTGAGGCCAATTCTGGACAGCCTGGACCTTGCTTGGATCCATATTAAGGCCTGAGCTTGAAAGCTTTGTAAAAACAGTGGCACCATGGATTCTCTCAAAAATTCAGAAGTGAGGGGTTGTGAGTAGTTTTTATAGTAATTTCATTCAGCCCACGATAGTCGATACAGGGCCGGAGACCCCCATCCTTCTTTTCCACAAAAAAGAATCCTGCATCTGCTGAAGAGGAAGATGGATGAATAAACCCCCTTTGAAGATTGTCCTTGATGCATTCAGACATGGCCTATGTCTCCAGTAATGACAGAGGGTAGGTCCTTCTTCATGGAGGGGTTTTGCCTGGAAGCAAGTTGATGGCACAATCCTAGGGACGATGGGATGGGAAGCTTCTCTGCCCGAGACTTGCTGAACACATCAGCGAAAGTATGATAGGGTGATGGAAAATTTTCCCTTGTTTCAGAGAGAGAGGCAGAGAGTGACTGGTTTCTTTGTGCATACATTTCACCGCTAGAGCCCCAAGAGAGTAGATCCCCTGTATCCCAGTTGAAGTGGGGAGCGTGGGGAACCATGGTTATCCCAAGATGAGCGGGATGATGGTCTTGGAAACCGCTAGAAGTTCAATCCCTTCTTGGTGCAGCACTTTGACATGCATACCTAGCGGTTTGGTGTGGTACAAAAGGCATGCGTAAATAAGGTTGCTTTAGGAGTAATTAGGGACATCTTAATTGGTTGGCGTTTTTTTTTTAAAGGAGAGAAATACATAGGACCTAGGACAACCTCTCTTGCTTTGCCTAGGCTCTGAAGTTTTAAGGATTTTTAGGGCAAGTCTTCACCTGATGCCCAGAACCCCCACAATGCAGACACATACATGAGTTTTCATGCGGTTTTATCTCTTTTCTGGCATGAGTTTGGCCCATCCTAACTGCGTAGGCTCTTCTGGGGGTAACACAGGTGCTTGAAATTAAGACGCCTGGACCTTTGTTTTTCAATGGCATCTTCACGAAACCTGAGGTCCAACTTGTTGCATAGAGAGATGCTGTCATCCAGAGAAGATGATAATTCCCGAGAGCACAACTCATCCTTGATTGGGTCAGATAACCCCTCCCAGAAGACTGAATTAAAGTGGAATGAGGAAGCTCTTGTGTCAGAAGCCAATGTCTGGGACTGGATAACATACTGAGCCACCGTTTGAGATTCTTGGCAAAGAAGTGACAGGGACGCTGCTGCTGAATACACCCGACTGGGCTCATCAAAGATCTTTTGTTAGGTCTCCAGAAATGCCTGAGAATTATACAATAATGGCATGTTTTGTTCCCAGAGAGGTGAGACCCACGCCAAAGCCTGTCCTGTCAGTAAAGAAATAATGAAAGCTACTTTAGTTTTGTCACCAGCATAGTTTCCTGGCAGCAGCTCAAAATAGATGGAGCATTGGTTCAGGAACCCGCGACAATTCTTGGGATCCCCGTCGTACTTTGGATGGAGCAGAACCTGAAGCTGATGAGGGGCCAGCACAATATGTGTTGGAGGTCCCGGACCATGTGCCACTTGGGATGTTTGATGGGAGTCCAGGTATTTGGAGAACAGATGTAGGCACTGGAGCAGTTGTTGGTTCCTGCTTATCCACCCATTACATTACTTGCTAGAGTAGTTCAGCAGCAGTTGGAGTACTAAACTCTGTAGCTTCACGGCTTGAGTATACTGTTCCAGCAATCACTAACCTTTCAGGATGGATGCAATGCTTATTATTCTTTATTGTTTGGATGTAATGCCGCTTCGCCAGCTTCCCTAAGCACTTATAAATGCCAGCGTGTGGAACCTGCAAGAACCCTAGTCTTCACCAGAGCCCGCCGCAAAGTAGGATAGGTTTTGCTGCCAGGGACCTGCAGGACTCTTAGCCAGTAGGGAAGTGGCAGGTGGTAATAGCACAACAGGCAGTGGCTGATACAGGTCTGGGGCTGAGGAATGGTAGATGACAAGGCAGAATCCAGAGTCCACCAGAGGGAGTTCAGTGAACAATCTGCTTATTCCCCACCAGAGGGAGTCAGAATGCAGAATTATGACAGCAAACAATGTGCATACTTGCCACCAGAATCATGACAAGTTGTTGTTCCATGGATGTGACCTGTTCTTGAGTATTGGAAATGGCTTTTTGTAAGAAGGAAATAGTGAGAGTCAAGATGTCCATGTCCTTGCTGAATAAAGTCGGTCTTAATGGAACATGGAGGCCTCACGGGATTCTTTCAACTCTAATGTACTGGACCATAGTGGCACTTTGTAGATCGTAGTTGATGAATTCCTTTGAGACCTTTTCTAGATCTCTCAATTTAAACTCAGAAGACAGAGTTTGTAGAAAGTCAGGTGAAGTAGTAACATTGGATAGGATATTACAGCTCCAATCACGTACACCGCCAGAGGAATATCTTTAACAGAAATAACGGAGGAATACAACCTTAAACAAACATCGATCAATAATTTGAAGCAACAAACAGAAAGAAATTTTGGCGAGACACAGAGGACTACAGAGCCTCAAGGGTATACAGATGGCACGAGGGCTATATTCAATACAATCGTACCCAAAGCAGGTCAGCCTCCCGAGGATCTTCACATATTGATTCAGGTCAAGAGGTCCAACTTTCCCAGCAGTCTTTTTTAGAACCACGCAGACATCTAAAAGACCACATGCCACTGGGGGAGATCTGAGATACACCAGCACCAATCACATTACAACCAGATTGCAGGTATGACACTTGCTCCTACAAACAATGACTCACTTGTGATCAATATATCGTCATATACATTGAGCCCAGTGGACATATCCCTTCTACAGAAGGGTCGATTATTTAGTCCTTCTCATCTGTTGGATTTATTCCAAATGGACATGGATGTACACAGGTATTTTAATTCTATCCATCTCAATACACATTTTCACGACAATACTACACCTGTCACCCTATCACAACCCTTGACCACTAACGCTATTGACATCAAGAACCTGGGACTTAGAACTAAAAGTTCTTACATGCCCCCCAAAAATACCCCCTTGCTAAATGCATATATCAATTTAGTCACTAGAGACCTAGAACACTTCCGTCACGAAGTACAACTAGGTCACTTTAAGTTGAGAAACAACATGAGTAATCTTGACCGCCAAGCACTGTGGTCTCTCCAGGACAATAAGGCTTTAATACTTAAGCCATCCGATAAAGGAGGTGCCCTTGTTGTCATAGATAAGCAGGACTATATTTAGGAAGCATATCGCCTGCTGAATGTCCAGGAAGTGTACACTCCACTTCCTTTTAATCCCATTCATCAAATCAGGAAAAAGATTCTGGACACACTGGGGCAAATTTACTTACCCGGTCCATTCGCAATCCAGCGGCGCGTTCTGTGTGGAGGATTCGGGTCTTCTGGGGATTCACTAAGGTAGTGCGCCCAATGTCCACCAGGTGTCGCTGCTGCGCTGAAGTTCGTCGGAGTGCACTGAAGTTCACCAAGCCAGGTGCAGGTAAGCGCTTGTCAAGCGACACTTTTTTTTTTTTTAAATGCGTTGGTTTTTCCGAAACCATCGGGTTTTCGTATGGCCACGCCCCCGATTTCCGTCACGTGAGCCAAAACCCCGGGGCAATTCAGGGAAAATCTGCGCAAAACGGAAAAATTCGGGTAACCTGCCGGAAAAATGTGATTCGGCCCTTAGTAACAACACGTTACAATGTACACTAAATTACAATGCTGAGTCAATTAGCTTCTTGGAAACTACGATCCACAAATCAGCCACTGGATCACTCACCACGGATCTTTACCGTAAACTGACAGATCGCAATAACATTCTACACTATGATAGCTGTCACCCCCCCCTGCCCCTAAGAATTCAATTCCCCCGGTCACAATTAACAAGGGTCAAGAGGGTCAAGAGACTAGTCACTGACCCAGTTGTCCAGACTACACAATTACAGGAAATGACCCAACGCTTTAGGGACACAGGATTTATCAAAACTGCACTTCAACCATCACTCACGGCACTGGGCAGAGTACAGGATAAACATGTACCCTTTGTACATACCTTCAATCCTGCTGCAAATACGGGCCAAACTCTAGCCCCGGCACCCCTGAGGATGCCATGGAGGTAGCGAAATATGTCGGGGGGGGGGGGGGGGGTTAGTGTGAAATTAAATTTTAGATAGCAGGCAAAGTGTGTGTGTGTGTGAGTATATGACAACAAGGAAGATATGAATGTAGCCCATTAAGGCACAGCAACTTATAACTGAGACTAAATAGAAGACCCTGAGACTTTAGTGTGTATATGGAGTGGAGTATATAGTGCTCATTGACAGTGACGTTAACTGTCAATAGAGCAATTACAGACCTGAGTGAAGTTGGCCCCCCCACCTTGTTCAAATCAAACAAAATTGGTGTCAAACGTTTGTGCTACGTTTGTGCTGGTTTGTGCAGCAGAAATTTTCGTTTGTGCCGCTATCGTTTTTAAGATTTTAATGAAAGTTTCCAGAGGTCATCAGAGGTCAACCAGCCCCCCCACATTGCCCAAATCAAACAAAACTGGTGCTGAACAATTCTGCTACGTTTGTGCTGGTTTGTGCTGCGCAAATTTTTGTTTGTGCTGCTTTTGTTTTGAATATATGAACAAAAAATTAAAGTTCAAGCAGCCCCCCCACATTAACCGAATCAAACAAAACGGGTGTCAAACATTAGTGCTACGTTTGTGCTGGTTTGTGCAGCAAAAATTTCCGTTTGTGCCGCTATCATTTTTAATATATTCATACTTTTTTGCAGAGGTCATCAGAGTTCATTTCTTCCAAAGTATAATGTGTTTGCCAGCTCCCCCTGGTGATCAAACCAGGGAAGTGTCACTAGGTTTGTTTTTTACCAGTTCATCCTAAGCACCTCAAACACCTGAACATACCTTAAAAATTATAGCGGCACAAACAAAAATTTTTGCTGCACAAACCAGCACAAACGTAGCACTAACATTTGACACCAGTTTTGTTTGATTCGGTTAATGTGGGGGGGCTGCTTGACCTTTTGAACTTTAAATTTTTGTTCATATATTCAAAACAAAAGCAGCACAAACAAAAATTTGCGCAGCACAAACCAGCACAAACGTAGCAGAATTGTTCGGCACCAGTTTTGTTTGATTTGGGCTATGTGGGGGGGCTGGTTGACCTCTAATGACCTCTGGAAACTTTCATTAAAATCTCGAAAACTATGGCAGCACAAACAAAAATTTCTGCTGCACAAACCAGCACAAACGTAGCACAAACGTTTGACACCAATTTTGTTTGATTTGAACAAGGTGGGGGGGCCAACTTCACTCAGGTCAATTACAGCGGTACCGACAAGTATCGGAACACATGAGCCTGTAGACAAGCAAAGAATTAAATTGACACTGTATTTACAAAATAACTATAACAGTGTTACAATTTCAGGCTTATTTAGATCAGCTAAGTCCGTGAACAAGACTGACACCTACTGTTAGGACTAAGGTACTATCGCTAAGGTACTATTGCTCATATAGCACGCATATCTCAGGATACCTCAATTAAACCTTCAACAAAATACTCTAATACCACACAATAAAGTTTCCACAACGGCCTGCATAATTTTAATATTGCACAGGAAATTGTCCACACCAATTTTGGGACAATATATATGGTTTTTTAGAAAGATTCAATAAAAGTGAAGTTTTAATTGACAAATGAGTTTCAGTGAGACAAATGCCTTTTTTGTAAATAAACTCTAAAATTTGGACTCAAAAAAAATGTCCACATCCTTTGGACTATAATGCTATTAGTTCACACTATAGTCTCTCCATTATGAAATACTCACTATTGGTTCACACTCTACGTACCCACATTACTTGACAGCGCTCACATGATCTTAATTTATTATCTATACAGCAAGCGCCACTATCCAGTCTCCTATTAGCACCCATACCGCGCATGTGCATAATATGTCCGTGTGCCTCACTAAGCTCCACTTATCATCATCTTCTGCCATCTTTTTTACAACGCGCGTGTGGTTCGTTCGTCCGACGGCTGTGTCATTCGCTTTTCCACCTATGCTACACGTACCTTATGCGTTTTATTATCCATGCAATTTGGGGGACACCTTCTCCTACTATGATATTACCCAGTCATTTTTATTACGTGTGTATTATGTGTTCCCAGCTCTATCTATATGTGACCACAGATGCAATTTTCTGTGAGGCATGAGGGGTTCTCTGTAAACGTCCGTTTACCTTTGGACATCATGATGTACATACATTTTCTTGCCCATCATATATTACTTACTATTGTCGTCATGTTGTATTATATAGTTTTGTATTATATCTCGTTATAGTGTTTTGATGTCCACTGTACACAATTGTACTCACATTCAATTCTAACTGCATTGATCCTACGTTGTGCACAGCCACACTTTATCACCTGGAGAGAAGAACGGAGGAGGCCTGCGTTTTTTGTCAGCCTGGGTCTTGGGTTAGAGCAGACGCCTGTAGCAGGGAGTGTTGAGTCTGCTCCCAGATAGACTTTAGATCTTGGACCAACTCTTCCATGGCAAGAACATCCGGAGGCACAAAAAGAGGGAGAGGAGGGTGTGGGTGCTGTCCATAGACAATGAAGAGAGGAGCGGAGCCAGCCGCTTCAGATCCCAAGGAATTATAGGAAAATTCTGCCATGGCAACAGAGTGGACCAGTCCTCCCGAAGGGTAGAGACAAAGATAACAACCCAGAGTCTGGTAAACCCTCCTGCTTGTCCGTTGGACTGTGAATGGTACGCAGAGGAGAAATCCAGTTCTACTTCCAGTTCGCCAGGGATTGGCCAGAAGCAAGAATCCAAAAGGACTCCATGGTCCAGACAATGTGCAGAGGGAGTCCATGAAGCCGGAAGACGCGGAGGAAGAACATGCTGGCAAGACGAGGGGAGACCAGACAGAGGAATGAAGTGAGACATCTCAGAAAACCATCACTACCCAGATGACTGTATTACCAGAAGAAGATGGGAGATCCGTAATAAAGTCCATGGCTATATAAGTCCACGGGCTACTGAGTATCAGCAACGGCAGGAGCAGACCTGCTGGCTTGATATGGGCACAGGAACCCACAAAATCCCGAACGTCCTTGACCAGATCTGCCACCAGTAAAATCGAGATACCTTGACCAGATCTCTACACCCCAGGATACCCAACTGCACAAGAGCTGGTTGGACATAGGTCTTGCCAGGAGGCATTTGCCGTAGATTCACAGTGGGGGGGGGGACATAGCATAACATGGAAGACCTGGACTGGGGGATCACTTAAAATGATAGTCTCTCCTTGTACATCGCCCCAACTTGCAGACACAGAAGCTTGGTGCAGTAATGGACTGGATCACAGAGGATCTGCCCACTGACGGACAAGATGACCAGCGGCCTTTAAAGGTGGACCACAGTAAGGTGATGCTGATAGACCAGGGCAGCATCCATGAAGTTTCCTGCAGAGTGTTTCCCGGACGCTGAGGATGGACTGGACAAGTCTGAAGAAAGTGGGCTGGAACAATAGAGATAGAGGTTCTCCAATCTTCAACTGGAACGCTCTTGAGGGGCTTAGCTGAGCTTTATCCACCTGCATGGGTTCCTTAGCAGCAGACGCAGAGGATGAAAAAGGTGGTCTTTGGAAGATTGGAGCCAAGTGGGGTACTCGTCAGATCCTTTCTTGCATTTGTTCGACTCGCTGCTCCTCCAAGCGCTCAGAGAATCAGATGTCAATCCGAGTGGCCAGGGAGATCAGACCGCTTAGGGAAGACTGCAGGTCCAGTGCAAACAAGGCATCTTTAATATGTTCAGAGATGCCTTTTTTGAAGGTAACGATTAAGGCTGCTTCATTCCAGGCTAGCTCAGAACCGCATAGTCACTGACAGACAAGTCCCCTTGGCGTAAGTCCAGCAGGGCAGTCTCAGCCAATGAGGCCAGGGCTGGTTCTTCAAAGATGGACCGGATATTCTGTGAATATGGTGATGTTAGCCGTGACCAGGTCTTCCTGTCCCAGAGAGAGGTAGCCCATGCCAGATCTTTCCTGGAGAGAAGGCTGACCACGAATGCCACCTTAGACCTCTCCGTGGCGAACTGTGTAGGCATCAGCTCGATGTGCATACTTAGAGGGCATGCATAATCGGAGTCTAGGTTCCGCAGATGATGTTAAGGCCACTGTAGCAGGAGGTGCCGCAGGAACCAGAAGCTTCTGTTGCTGCTGCAGGGTGGCCAGTAACTGCTGCATAATGGTGGTCAGCTGGTTAAGTTTCTGACCCTCTACGGCAATCTGCTGGAACTGCTTGGCCATGATGGTGGTGAGATCGGCCACTTTTGGTAGAGGAACCTTTGCGGGATCCATGGCCGGATTCAGGGGTAGTGGACCCAATGAACAACCACTGACTATGACGTAAGACTGCACCTGGGAGTGGAGTCTAAGTGGAACCCGGTTTTCACCAGAACCCGCTGCAAAGTGAGTTGAATTAGGTGTGGTACCACCAGGTCGCTCCAGAGGCACAACTTTGTCTGCGGTGGTGTTAAAGGCAAGGTGCAGAATCGTGAGGCAGAGACGAATTTGGGGACAGGTAGGATGCTAGGACAGGCAGCATGGGATCAGAGTTAGAACAAGCTTTTTCTAAGGCAGGAGACTCAAAGATCCGGCAGGGGACACAGAAGGGGGTTGAAAATTCATCTGGGCAGGTGGCCAGCCTCTGCCAATTATCGGTGAGCGGGCCTTTTAAATCGTATAGAACCAGAGTGTGTGCGCACTAGGAGGTAGGGACATGCGCTGGAGCGTGGGGACCGCCACTACAGCCAGGGAAGATAAGTGAGGCTGCAGACTGGCTCCAGGGGCACAGGGAGGCACACGGGTGCACCACAAGTATGCGGTGACTTACTCTACAGACAAATAAGGTCTTCATAGCAGAGCTGCCTGTGTGTTTATTGATTAGGTAAGGGAGCAGAGCTGAGAATGTCATTGTGTTTTATATCCATCTCCTGGATCTCATCATCTCACATCTCTGATCTGTCTCATCTTTCTTTTTCTATGTGTCAGATACTGGTAGTGTATTCAGAAGCTAAATTAAAAAAGTGAAGATAAAACATGTACTGTGACTGTCTTAGCACATGGCCAGCACACAGCATCTCATAGTGCAACACCCCTGCTGATGCAAAGAGTACTGTATATACTTGAGTTTAAGCCGACCCGAGTATAAGCCGAGGAGAGGGCAGAATTTAAGACAGGCAATTTGGCCCATATTAAAATTATACCAAAAAACAAAGGGGATCCTAAAGACCCAGGTTCGTATAGACCTATTTCTTTGATAAATATAGATATGAAAATATACACTAGAATTTTGGCAAACAGGCTAGCTGAAATAATTCCAGGATTAGTCCATCCCTGCCACAACGGCTTTGTGAAAGGTCGCCATGGAGTAAAAAACGTACGCACAGTTATGGCGGTACTGGACTGGGCCAGGGCAAGGCCAACAGAAAAGAATAACAAAGCAATTATCTCAGTCGATGCTGAAAAAGCATTCGATAGTGTGGCCTTGCCCTGGCTCAAGAAAGTTATGCTTAAAATGGGGATAGGTGGTTATTTTTATAAGGCTATTGAAATGATGTATAGTAAACCACTAGCACAAGTTATAACACAGGGGGTTATGTCACAAGAATTTTCATTAGGGAGAGGTACACGCCAAGGCTGTCCCCTTTCGCCACTATTATTTAATTTAACTTTAGAACCACTATCTAGGAAGATCCACAACGACACAAATGTAATGGGGATAAAGTTGGGTGGTAGAGAAGTTAAAATGACTTTATTTGCTGACGACTTATTGTTATTTATAGGCAATGTACAGTGTGATATACACAAGACGATTCATTTGTTAAAAAGATATGAGGAGATTTCGGGATATAAAATTAACATGCACAAAACAGAAGTGTTATTATTGGATAGGGGAGAAGATGTGTCTTGGAATAGGGAATGGGGGTTAAAAATTGTGAAGGATAATTTTAGGTATTTGGGGATTAAATTAGATCGAGATATCACCAAAGTGTATGGGTTGAATTACACATGGCTGTTTGAAAATATAGCGCACGATTTAAAGAGATGGATGGAACTCCCGCTCTCATTTTTTGGTAGAAAGAATTTAATTAAGATGGTTATTTTTCCAAGGTTGCTCTATACAATGCAGATGCTCCCTTTACTACTTAAACACAAGGATATAAATAAGTTAAATGCTATGTTCCAAAAATTTTTATGGAGGAACAAGAGAAGCAGAGTATCTATTAAACATTTGCAAAAACCGCAAGGTATAGGTGGGCTGTCACTTCCTGATTTAAGAATATATAATATATCCTGTATTATGAGGTTTGCAGCACAATGGGTAAATAAACAGAATAAGTTTGTAGATCGGGAGTTGGAAGAAGGGTTGATTCAACCATTTACATTAGGAAGGTTTTTGCATGAAAAGAGTGTAAACTTGAAGATGCCAGGTAAAGCTTCTATCCTTCTAAGAGACACTAGAGCTGTTTGGAGAACGCTGAGGAGAAAATATCAGTTACCAACGGACATATCGGGATATTTGTCCCTGGATGATTTTCTTAGTATGTGTAAATGGAAAGGAGAGGAGGGGTGGCTAGGTGTTTGGGAAAGGAAGGGTATATTTAAATTACATGATCTGGTGGATAATGGGAAAAGGGAGATAAAAACGTTTCAGCAAATTAAAACAGAATATGGATTAGAGGATTCAGAATTCCTACATTATATGCAGATTAAAGGGAAGATCAAGGAGGAGGGTTTACCTGGAAAATTAGGGAAGGGCAACTGGTCACAATTCAGCAAAATACTCAATGCAAAGGATGGCAATCCTTCAATTGCCAGTATAAGAAAGAATATTTCTTCTGAGGAAGAAAGCCCATTTAAGGGGAAAGTGGCTAGTAAATGGTCCAGAGATATATTGGATAGTATTTCAGAGGATGAAGCAGAGTATAGGATCCTGAAAGGTTGGAGGAATCTACAGAGTATGACTGGCTCAGAAATATTAAGGGAAATGCAATGGAAGATATCAATCAGGGCCTACCGGGCATTTAATATCCCATATGGGAAAAGTATCCTAGGTTATAAGAACGAATGTCCTAAATGTGGAGAGATTAATGCAAAAGTAATCCATTGCTTATGGCAGTGTCCAGCAGTGACGAATTTATGGGTTATGGGGGAACAACACTTAAGCTATATCTTGAGAGAACCAATCAAACTGGATGTATGGCGCTGTATATTCCACTACTATAGTTCCAAATACACTAAACAGAAGGAAGAACTAATAAATTTGATGATATTAGCAGTGAAGAGAGTCCTTATGATGGAGTGGTTATCTATGTATATGCCGACAATGATACAAGTTAGGAGGAAATGGATGGAATATCTGTACTTCCAATGGTTGAGTAAAAACAGGAAATATAAAAAAGAAAATGAGATCAAGTGGAAACGTAATTGGCTGCCAATCATAAACCGTATTTTTTCCCAGGGAGAAAAGGTCGCTTTCTTCGATATGTTGTAGCTTAAAAGAACGGAGTGAAATGATTAGTGGGTTTAGACACCAGAGCAGAATTTAGAGGAGGGAGAGGGAGGGGGTGGGGGTTGGAAAGGGATAAAATGAAGGAACAAGAAATTTTTTTGACTATTGTTTTATGTACTGGATGTCAATCTTTGTATATCTTATTAGACACCCAAGAGGGGTCGAATGTATGTATTTATGAAATTTTCTATAATAAAAAAGAAAAAAAAAAAAGAAGCTAAATTAAAAAAGTGAAGATAAAACATGTACTGTGACTGTCTTAGCACATGGCCAGCACACAGCATCTCATAGTGCAACACCCCTGCTGATGCAAAGAGTACTGTATATACTTGAGTTTAAGCCGACCCGAGTATAAGCCGAGGCCCCTAATTTTTCCACCAAAACTGGGAAAACCTATTGACTTGAGTATAAGCCGAGGGTGGGAAATGCATTGGTCACAGACTCCCCCAGTATATTGCCAGCCAGCCCCCTATAGTATACAGCTTGCCCCCAGTAGTATACAGCCAGCCCAGCCTGCCCCCAGTAGTATACAGCCAGCCCATCCTTCCCCCAGTAGTATACAGCTTGCCCCCAGTAGTATACAGCCTGCCCCCAGTAGTATACAGCCTGCCCCCAGTAGTATACAGCCACCTCAGACTGCCCCCAGTAGTATACAGCCTGCCCCCAGTAGTATACAGCTTGCCCCCAGTAGTATACAGCCTGCCCCCAGTAGTATACAGCCTGCCCCCCAGTAGTATACAGCCTGCCCCCCAGTAGTATACAGCCTGCCCCCCAGTAGTATACAGCCTGCCCCTCAGTAGTACACAGTCTGCCCCCAGTAGTACACAGCTTGCCCCCAGTAGAACACAGTTTGCCCCCAGTAGTATACAGCCTGCCACCAGTAGTATACAGCCTGCCACCAGTAGTATAGAGTCACCCCAGCCGCCCCCAGTAGTATACACGAGCCCAGCATTAAAAAATAAAATAAACTTATATACTCACCCTCCGGTGGCCCCGACGCGCAGCGCTGCTCCCCCGATGTCCTCGCGGCTTGTCTTCAGGCTTCCGCGCCCGTCTTCTTTCTTTTGCAGGGCGCCGCCATTGTTCTCTCCGGGAAAAAAACAATGGTGGCGCCCTGCAGAAGAAAGAAGACGGGCGCGGAAGCCTGAAGACAAACCGCGCAGACATCGGGGGAGCAGCGCTGTGCATCGGGGCCACCGGAGGGTGAGTATAAAAGTTTTTTTTTTTTTAAGTAATTTTTACTTTTGTGTTGACTCATGTATAAGCCGAGGGGCCGTTTTTCAGCACATTTTTTTTTAAACTCAGCTTATACACAAGTATATACGGTAAATAGTTGTTGCAAACTTTTCCCTCCCAATGTCCAGGAGCTGGCTGGTGAGACTGGTCACCTCACTAGGAGGTCTTTTGCATGGGAAACTTGGTAAATGCAGCTGTAAGTCTCTGACTGGGAGGCTTAGTGCTAATTGTATTGTTCAATTATATGCTTTGTACTTGCTGTAAGAAAGGAGTTGGACAAGTGCTTGCTACCTCACAAGTGATTAAACCCCTTTTGGGTGGGAGCACGTAGTCTTTCTCAAGTGGAAAGTTCCAGGTCTTTTCTAAGGACCTGATCTTTGACCAGGAGAGGTCAGTCCCGGAAGTGATCCTAGGAAACAGAGGTGTCAGAGGCAAGTTTCCCTTACACCTTGGCCTGCAGGAGACCACATTCAGAACAGAACTCCACCACAAGGACTACAGCCCAGCCTAAAGCTACTCTACCAGGCTGCATGCATACCTTCCTGAGGACCTGAACTCCAACCAGCTACCTCCATTCAGCTGAAGTTTTGCTACTGTTAAGGCCATTGAAATGCCTGGATCCAGCTGCGCCCCAACCACCATCCCCAGGGATCCCTATCTACACATCAGCATTTCCCCAGGGAGAAACCTACTCAGTGAGCCTCTCCCTCCATTTACTTGCATACTCCGCCTGCTGGAGACCTGCCAGGCTGTGGATGAGGCCTCCGCTTCTGATACCAAGCCCTGTGATCAATGCCATGCGCTAGATCGCACTGGCCAGCCACTCTTGTGTTCACAACCCCGGCTTCCTCCAACCTCCGAAATAGGTCAGGCCCTGGTTGGGAATATTGCAATGGCACAATCATAAGGTGTCTTCTTAGAAAGTTCTTGTCCACACTCTGGATACTTATACAGCCTTGTCTAGGGAATGATGGAACCAAAAACAGCAACAAGACTGTCTAAAACCTCAAAGTAAGGGATTAAAAATTAGCTTTATTGTGTAATCATGACAAGGGGATTAAAATTTAATAACTTTCTTTTGTGGAAAAAAACCTTTAAGATAAGACAACATATCATAGTATCATAGTATATAAGGCTGGAAAAAGTCCATCAAGTCCAACCTTTAAGAATTAGATGCTTTATCCCCATAACCCGTGATATTTTTTCTCTCCAGAAAGGCATCCAGGCCTCTTTTGAACATGTACATAGTGTCCGCATAACAACCTCCTGCGGCACAGAGTTCTTACAGTAAAGAACTTTTGGTACTGGCGATGGTAGAATCGCCTCTCCTCTAGACGTAGAGGATGTCCTCTTGTCCTGGTCACAGGCCTAGGTATACAAAGATCTTTGGAGAGATCCTTGTACTGTCCATTCAGGTATTTGTACATTTTAATGAGGTCTCCCCTCAGCCAACTTTTTTTTAGAAAAAAAAAGATGAATAATCCCAAATTTTGGAATCTGTCATTGTATTCTAGTCCCCCCATTCCTCAAATAATCTTGGTTGCTCTCCTCTGCACCTGTTCCAGTTCTACTATGTCCTTTTTATACACTGGTATACATAATATTCCATGTGTGGTCTGACCAGGGATTTATATAAGGGCAAAACTATGCCTTTATCATGAGAATCAATTCCTCTTTTGATACATCCCATGATTTTATTTGCTTTAGCACCAGCCTCCTGGCACTGGTCACTAAAATTAAGTTTACCCTCCATCAATACCCCCCCAAGTAATTGACTTTTTAGAACATAATTATACTTTTTGTTTCCATGGTCCAAGTACATATCTTTACTTTTATCTACGTTAAACCTCATCAACCATTCCTCTGCCCACTCCTCAAGCTTCCAAAAATCCCTCTGTAATGCTACACTATCGACCTCAGCATTTATTACTTTACACAGCTTGTATCATCTGCAAAACTTGACTGTGTAAACCCGCTACAAGGTCATTAATAGAACTATTAAAAAGAAGTGGCCCCAATACTGACCCCTGAGAATTTCGCACTAATGACAACCTTCTGTTTTCTATCGCTAAGCCAATTACATACCCAAATACAGGCAGTCGCCGGGTTACATACAAGATAGGGTCTGGAGGTTTGTTCTTAAGTTGAATTTGTATGTAAGTCGGAACTATATATTTTATCATTGTAATCCCAGCCAGAACTTTTTTGGTCTCTGTGACTATTGGATTTTAAAAATGTTGGGCTGTCATAAGAATCAATATTAACATTAAAGCTTCATTACAGACACCTGTGATAACTGTTATAGCTGGTTATTGTAGCCTAGGACTAAAGTACAATAAATTACCAATATCCAGAGGTCCGTTTGTAACTAGGGGTCGTATGTAAGTCGAGTGTTCTTAAGTAGGGGACCGCCTGTACACAGATTTTTCCCCAAGTCCCAGCAGTCTCATTTTATGTACCAACCTTTTATGCGGCACGGTGTCAAATGCCTTTGAAAAGTCCAGATATACAAGATCCACAGCGTCAGGCAGATCCAGTATGGAACTTACTTCCTCATAGAAACCAATCAGATTAGTCTGACAGGACCGATCTCTCATTAACCCAAGATGACGCTGGGTTATAGGGTTATGTACAGTGAGATATTCCAGGATAGCAACCCCTTAAATATTTTCCCCACCACAGAAGTTAGGCTCACATCTCTGTAGTTTTTCAGGATCACTTCTTGATCCTTTTTTGTATATTAGTACCACATTTGCTATGCACCAGTCCTGTGGAACATAACCAGTCCTCAGCGAATCTTCAAATTTTAAAAATAACGGTCTGTCTATCACGGTACATAGTTCATGTAGAACCTGGGGGTGTATGCCATCTGCCCCCGGTGATTTATCTATCTTTGTGGTTGCGAGGCGGCGCTGTACCTCTTCCTGGGTTAAACTGTTGACATTCCAAAGAGAATTTACATAATTCTTCATTGTGTCTTCCAACAGGGGATTTTTCTGGGTAAAGACAGTCTAGAAGCTGACATTCAGTACATTGGCCCTTTCCTCATCTCCTTCCACCATGACCCCCATGTTATTCCTAAGAGGGCCAACACTCTCCATTTTTGGTTTCTTATCATTTATATACTTGAAAAATAATTTGCAGTATTTCTCTATCTCTAATTTTGCAGCCTTTATCTGCTTTTTACAGGATTTATTTTTCTCTCTATAATCCGGTAATGCCTCGTAGCTACCTTCACATTTTAGCACCTTAAACACCTTATCTTTCTTGCTTATTGCTTTCCTTACAAGACTAGTTAGCCACATTGGCTTTTTCTTGTTCCTCTTGTGCTTTTTCCCATATGGTATGTGTTTCTCACAGGACTTTTTTAGAATATATGAGAAAAGTTCCCATGAGAACATTGGGGCAGATTTATCAAGTTTTCTGAAAGTCAGAATATTTCTAGTTGCCCATGGCAACCAATACCATCTCCCCTTTAAAATATTCATGAGCACTGGTAAAATGCAAGCAGAGGTGTGATTGGTTGCCATGGGCAACTAGAAATATTCTGACTTTCTGACAGCTTGATAAATCTGCCCCATTGTCTCAGTTTATGCCTATAAGGTCTTCCCTTAGTGTCTGAAAATTTTCCCCCCTGAAGTTTAGTAAAGCATAATACAAAATCAATGATATTATGATCACTATTACACAGGTTCCCCCCAACCTGTAATTTTGATTCCCTGTCAGGTCTGTTGGTTAGGATAAGGTCCAGCAGTGCCCCCCCCTCTTGTTGGCTCCAGGACTATTTGCGACCGGTAATTGTCTTTTGTTGTCGACAAAAACCTGCTACCTTTGAAGGACCTGCAGGTTTCTGCCCCCAGTCAATATCTGGGTAATTGAAGTCCCCCATGATAAGTTCTTCTCTGCTGCCTCCATTATATTTGGAGCCTTATAACGAACCCCTAGTAACATTTTATTATTCTTTTTCCCTCTCCTTATATCCAACCATAGGGACTCCATATTTTCATTTGCGTCACCGATGTCATCTCGCAGGACAGCCTTGAGGCAAGAATTCACATATAAACAAACCCCTCCCCCTTTTCTATTTATACGATCATTTCTAAAAAGACTATAGCCATCTATAGTACTTTTGAGCCACTTATTTACTTCCCTGATCTCCCACTACCTTTCTGTTGTGCCACGTGGTACAGTTAGTATTTCAGAGATCTGTCAACCCGATCCACAACATGCCGAACCCGAGCACCCAGTAAACAACACACTGTTTGGTATGCACGTCACAGATTTCCCTGTCTGTTCCCCTAATAATCGAATCTCCCACTACCAGCACCTGTCTGACCTTGCCTGTGCTCCCATTACCCTTCTTACTGAAGCAGACAGTCCCCTGGTTGCTAGAGGCCATGTCTTGCTGCAGCATTGCTACCCCAGAGCTGATATCCCCCTCATCCGCCAGCCTGGCAAACTTTTTGGGGTGCACCCGATCAGGACTAGACTCCCTGCAGCTCTTCCCACTACCCCGTCTTCTACATGTTACCCAACTATCTGCCCCCTCTCTCTGCACCTCCATAGTTCCATTCCCACACCCATCTTCCCCAGAGTTTGTCCTCCATGTTGTCAATTGCCTGCAGCCTTGAAACTTGCTCATTTAGATCCAGAATCTGGGCATCCAGATGAGCAATTTTCACACATCCCACACAGCAGTATTCCCCCTCGAACGGCTGTCCAAGGAAAGCATACATGGCACAGGATGTACACTGTGTAGCAATGCCACTTATGGAGTCCATTGTGCTCATGGGGAATACAATAGAATTATGGAAGAAAATAAGAATTCACAGTAAAGTAACACAAAAATACAGCAGTTACCTGCTAAAGTCCTTCAAACTTAAGTCCCTTAATCCTAAATCCCACTTTGGACACACTTAGGATCAATGCACAACCGCTTTTCTGAATGCTCTTAAAAAGGTTATTTGCCACAATAATCTGCTATGTTCACTGCAACAAGATCAGGCTGCAAAAATATGAAATAATAATAAATAACACTAGAATAAGATATAATAAAAAAAATAGGATAAGAAATAAGATAAGAAAATCCACAAAAAATGTAATAAATACCCACTTGCCGGAAATTCTAACATAATGACAGGTAATGCAGGTCTTTCGTCTGTTTCTGTTTCAGATTGTATTCAAGAATTTGGCTCGTCATCCCTTCAACATTTTTCCCCAAGGACTAAGTAATGTAAGCTCTACTCATCATTTTTTGACAGGTAATATAGTTACAGCAACAAATATATATGAACAAATAGTGCAAATATGCAAAGAAAGCAAGACTGGCGTGTTTCTCCTTATGCTTGCAATGTATTGTGTTGCTGTGATATGTCAGATCCTTATGACATGACATAATGACATCCAAACACAAAAAGCTCTGCTACATACTATTCCTGGTATGGAACATGGAAATATTTATGTATTAGAGTTTGAATGCAGAAATAAAGACAAAGCTCAGACTCCCCATAAATTCTAATGAATGGGGATCCGGCACACACAGCACAATGTATATGCAGTGCAATTTCTCCAAAAGTTTTTTTACTTAAATTATATTCAAATAGACCGAAACAGGTAGTCACAACGTGTTTCTGGGATCCCCTTTCTAAAGTGAGGAAAATCTGTTGGTCAATGGAGGACAGAAGACATATGTACAGAGATAAGAATAGGTACACGGGGTGAGGGAGATATAAATGTAAATAATATATACAAAGGTCTACACGAGCACAAGTGTGTGCATATAAATAAGAGAATATTAAATATATGAGAGGGTTTAACATAATAGCCTATATAATGGTGTATATATGTGAAAGGAGGAATTAGTATATAAGTATTGATTAAATGGATGATAAAGGTGGTTGACTATTGGTCTCATAATTTGGATCATCAGTTAGTAGATACATTTAATGCATACCATAATTGGTTCAATGAGTTCATTGGTAAACACATAGAGAAATAAATAATGATTGAATAGCTAAATAGATGATTGAATAAATAATAAAAAAAGAATGCATAAATGAATAAACTTAATACCTAATAACATTATAAAAATAATAAAAAAGTGGATTATATAGGTAAATACATGATTGAATAAATAATGGAAGAATTCATAAGTGAATAAACATGGTACCTAATAACATTATAAAAATAATAAATAAAGTTATTATATACATGCAGTCATGATAATAATCTGATTCAACAAACATTAAAGAAAAGAGAATAAAATATGATAATGCATCGTTATATGTACAGTCATGCAGAGTGGACTGACAATTTGGGAAAGTGAGTAGGTAATGTCATATTTGTATTGATAAAGCAGAAGGTGTTTATGAATAGATCATTGATACATAATTGGTGGAATAGGGTATGAATATGAAGGGTAATGGGTCTGTATTCGGTTGTCTGGAGATAAGAATGGGGGGGGGGAGTAGGATTGGATCCACAAGTCTCTGTAAGATGGGGTAACTTACCAAACTCTGGAGGCTGTGCAGGAGTCACTCCAGGGTGTGTGTGCCCGTTCTGGAGCAAAACCCTTGTCTATGAATGAAGCATCATATTGAGCAGGGGGCAGAGTATTCGTGTATCATCTGGCACTCTGAATGGTAATATCATTCGATGAGCTCACAAGATTGAGATTGGTAGCAAGGACTGTGGGGACACTGTGGGCTCTGTGGTGTGGGGAAATGGATAGATAAGATTTAGGAGTAAATGAATGAGTACATACTTGAATAAATAAATAAACAATTAAAGGAATGAGTGAATGACATGGGAGAAAATGCCATGGGAAGATTAAATGATTAGCTAAATGAATGAAATAAATGAATGAATGACATTATAAGATTAAATAAATGAAATGAAATATAAAAATAAATGAATAATATGGTATAAAGTGACATATAATGGAGTGGTTGAATAAACGAATGGATGGGAAAATAGATGAGTTGGATGAATAAATCAAAAAATAGATAAATAGATGAATAAAAAATAATTAATACATGAATGCATAAATCAATGAATTGAAAGATATCTGATTGAAATGCATGAGTTGAATGCATGAGAGGGGGTGGTAAAAATGATGATATTTGGATTGGGTAAGAGATTTTTTAGCTTGTCGGGAATGAATGGGGGGATAGCTAAAAAGTAATATTTTATTATCCTCCACATTACACACTTAAGAATATAATTGCAAGGGATATATATATATTGTAAGAGTGTGAACCTAGGGGGCGCTGGAGAGCGACCCACAACCACGGTTGAAAAGGACCTTGACCACTCCCATCCCAGGCCAACTCCAGAGGGAGAGCTCACAGCAAGCCAGTGCTGTGTGTGTCCTGCAGTCAGCAGGAGGATTTGGGACCGGTTGGAGACAGACAGGTGGTCTGTCTAAAGAGGACTGGAATCCAGTAAGGACATTTTTTTGTTTGAGCTTACTGAGAGCCAGAGTGCTGAGGAGGAACCCCAGCAGTGTTCCTTGAACCTAGAAGGGAGTTAGGGTTCAAGAAGTGAGGTAGTGCCTTAAGTAGAGGCTAGGCTGTTTGTTATTTTTGTTCCTGTAAATGTTTTAAAGCTGAATAAAGCCGTTTTCTTTTGGATTGCTACAAGCTCCTACGTTACTGTTTTTGGCGCTCGGCACCACAAAAGTCGCCTGAGAGGTCCGGAAGCTTCTACCTTTGATGCTAAGTTACCCCCAAACGCTACATATGGTGCTTCGGATGCGGGCATGAGGAGATCCACGCAAGGGCCAAAGAAAACGTGTTTGCTGAACTGCAGTAATGTGGATTGTGGCCTACAGCTGAAACAGCAGGAGTAATTGCAAGGCAGAGACCCAAGGTTGGGTGAGTGAATCCACAATCAAATGTTTCTGCAAAACTGGTGACGTTTAAACTCTGGAAGTGGAATCCAGGCAATGGACTTTGTGTATGCTGTGGCACACAAGTGTGTATATTGCTAATGGCAACAAATTGAAACAGTATCCTGAACTGTATTGCTGTATTAAAGTAAGGCTGACCAGACTGAAATTGTTAATTGTAATAGCCTGTATTTGTGTGAAGACAGAAGAAAATGCTGGTTGTTGTAGTGCAACAGAAGGACTGTTTTGTTGAATGCCATTGAATAAAAAGAGAACAGTAAAAAGTGACACTATTTATAAAGAGGAGTAATTCTGAATATTGTGTTTTGCTGATATTCAACAATGGGAAAGAAAAAGAAAGTTTCATTGTGTAATAAAGCAAAGCTGAACACAGGTGCCTTAGTGCAGCAGTCTCAAGGCAGAGGGTCGCAAAACCTGGAACCGGGTCTGCAGGCTGCAACTAAAGCAAATACACTGCATGAAAGTGAAATGGCAACTTGAGGCGTCTGATAAAGAAAATGTGAAATTAAAGAAAGAGCTTGACTCCATAAAAAGTTCATGCTGCAGTAATGGTGGTGCTGGGTTTGCCTGGAATGGACTATGTCACTAAGAAGGAGTTTGATGAGATGAAATGCTCTCTGTCTAGTAAAGTTGTACATGGTGTGGAGCAAGAGCTGGAGATGCAATTGCAGAATTTAAAGGAGCAGCGTCTCCAAGATGACCGCGTCAGAGAATGCACTATTGAAAAATTAAGGTGTGATCTTCATTTGCTAGAAGAGGAGCTTTACAGAACTAAATGTGCTAAAAGTGAGCAAAATGAGTTTTTGCAAAATAAGTTGGAGATTCAAGATACAAAGTATAAAAACCTCTCAGCTGAATTGATAAGGAGAATGAAGTTGCACACTTGAGGAAAGCAGTGTCTGACAGAGATGCACAATTAGAATCTGTGAAGGAGACTTTGCAGTCAGAGCGGACCACACATGCACTAAGGGACGCTCACATAACTCATGAAGTAAAGGAATGGCAGGGCAGAGCTGCAGTTTTTGAAGAAAAAGTAATGACTCTAGAAACTAAAATCTGCGAGCTGGAGCAGGAGCTAAAAATTTCTTATGCCAGTAATGAAAGGGTGTCTATTCTGATGCAGGAGAAGGACAAAGAAATGGTGGAGATGTCATCCTGTTTTTCTCAGAATTTGGATAACTACATCTTGAACGTGGAGAAATTGAATCGCACCTGAAAGCCTTGAAGAAAATGTATAAGGAAAAGACTGAGGCTTATGACAAAATAGACAAAACTAATAGTAACATGGAACATCAGATGGAGGACATGAGGATTCAGTTTGAGAAAATCCAATCTGATTTATGTGTTCAAATTGTAGATCTACAAAGTCAAACTGCTAAATTAAAAGCACAAGTGTGTAAACTGGAGAAAAATTTGCAATTCAAACTTGCAGAAAGCAAGGAAGACCCTACTCAGAGGTATAAAGTTCTGGAGCTGGAATTGAAGGCTGGCCGTACACAGATGGATATGGAACCAGGAAAAGCTGCCGCTATTGAGGAAGAGAGAATAAAGTTGTGTTACAAAGATAAGAATGTTGGGCATTATATTGTACAGTGTGATGACCTACAGTATGAGAGCTTACAAAAAACTATTATTGAGGAAAAGGGGAGTGGTGTTTACCCAAACAAGAGTAAAGTGTTTAAGTTGTCTTCCTCTTCTTGTCCTAGCGCTGGTGCTATCAAAGGCTTGAAAAGTCAGACTCCACCTTCATACAACAAAAAGCTATATAATAAAACTAAGAAGCCAAAATTAAATGTAAACCTACAGGCTGTTGAAGAGGTGAAACCGTCTTCTATAGTTTTGGAAAACAATGGAGTTAAAGAGCAGATAAAAGGCAAGTTTGAAAAGTCTAAAAATGTCCAGTACTATGAGTGTTGTGAACTGACCAATAAGGTCAAAGTACATCCAAAGCCAAGGACAAGAGTCATTAAGAGTGACCAGAGGTATGTTGTCACAGCCCTTAAAAGGCCTAATCCAATGGTGGATGTTGTCTCCATGTTATCCACAAAGCGCAAAAAGAAACTAGACTTGAAAATAAAAGGTGAATTACAAGCTTTACATCCTGATGCAAATGTCAAGAAGAAACAGTTGAAATGTAGAGTTTCTATGTCCATAACAAAAAGTAATTGTGAAACTGAATCGTGTTTCTTAACAAACAAAAGTAAAAGATGGTTGAGAATCATTGTTAATGTTCAGTCTGAGAACCTCAACAAAGAAACAGAAATGCAAAGAACCAGGAAAAGTAGAATGACAGGAACTTGGAAGATGAGACCACCAGACAAGATGTGCCCTACAGTTGAGAAAATGTGGACAGACATTGTACATATTAACTTGAGTGAAAAGGGACGTTGCCATTACATGTCTTGTCCCAGGGTCGCTCACCCCATAAGTGGTGAGCTGAGGGGGAGGATATGTAAGAGTGTAAACCTAGGGGGCGCTGGAGAGCGACCCACAACCAGGGTTGAAAAGGACCTTGACCACTCCCATCCCAGGCCAACTCCAGAGGGAGAGCTCACAGCAAGCCAGTGCTGTGTGTGTCCTGCAGTCAGCAGGAGGATTTGGGACCGGTTGGAGACAGACAGGTGGTCTGTCCAAAGAGGACTGGAATCCAGTAAGGACATTGTTTTGTTTGAGCTCACTGAGAGCCAGAGTGCTGAGGAGGAACCCCAGCAGTGTTCCTTGAACCTAGAAGGGAGTTGGGGTTCAAGAAGTGAGGTAGTGCCTTAAGTAGAGGCTAGGCTGTTTGTTATTTTTGTTCCTGTAAATGTTTTAAAGCTGAATAAAGCCGTTTTCTTTTGGATTGCTACAAGCTCCTACGTTACTGTTTTTGGCGCTCGGCACCACAAAAGTCGCCTGAGAGGTCCGGAAGCTTCTACCTTTGATGCTAAGTTACCCCCAAACGCTACTATATATATATATATATATATATATATATATATATATATATATATATATATATATATACTGCGCTTTCTATGTTGTGAAAATCCTGTATTTTTCCAAATAAAAAACACTGCAAGTCACACAGATTTATACAGGTGAATTAAAATGTGTATTAAGAACCCTTTGTTATTGTTTGAAAAATGTAACCTAAAGGAAATGTTTAACCATTCACACTTCCAGGAGCTACCCAGTTCTGCGGAAGGCATTCATAAGTTCAGAACCAGAAGTTTAGAACCCATAGTGGCCATAGTGATGCCACCTGAATCACTTGTTCTGCATTAAAATAAAGTTAAAGGTTCTTTTTAAAAAGTTAACCATCCTGTTAAAACTTTAAATTAATGTATCCATATATTCACTCTCCTAGGAGCTACCAGTTGCATGAAAGGAATTGTTAAATGGTTTTGGGCAAGAATACTGACTGGAATCTGGTTATAATGTGGTAGATGCCTCTGTTTATGGTATCAGTTTGAATAAATGGAATATATAATCTCTCTCTCTCTCTCTTTTTTCAGGAGAACAGTTGAAGGATTATCCTATTCAGCCAAATCAGTCTATTACATATAAATGGCTAGTGACAAAACATGACAGCCCTGCGTCTTCTGATCCACGATGTCTTACTAGATATTATGGCAGTTTTCACAACCCTCAGAAAGATTTAGTATCAGGCCTTATTGGTCCACTTCTAATTTGTTCAAAACAAACTTTGGATAACGGGGGAAATCAGGTACTTGTCAGATATTCTATAGAATGGGTTATGCTTAATTTTACACCTTTCATAAATACACATTTAAATGTTTGCACAATTTTTATTTTAATATTTGCCAAACTTGCAAATAGCCTATAGTAAATTAAATTTCTGTTTTAGCTGCTGCTTTGCTGTCTATTGTAATTTAATGGCTACAAACTATAAATTGATTCAAAGTGTACTTGGAACATTCAGTTATGTTTCTCCACTCATTTACTTTCAATCCTACAGCCATAAAGTTAAATTTTATTTATTGGGCATGTCATCAATTGCTAGAAGTTTTTACTCAGTGGGGCTAATTTACTAAGGGCTGTGTGCCAAGTTTCTGTCGGACTTTCCATGTTCTTTTTAGTGCAAACTGCTTAAACAGGTATTTAAGACATACCTGTGCCACATTTGTGTCGCATGCGACCCTTTTGTGGCGTGGCTGCCCTAATCATACAGCACAAATTTCTGAACTGAAGGGGGCATTCTTAGTAAATGTGCCCTACTATGTCCTCTGTACAATAAAATGTAATATGTGCAGAACTATTCAATGCAGTGTACAATTATTTTTTTTTTTTTCATTTCAGATTGTCACAGATAAGGAACATATTCTTTTCTTTTCTGTATTTGATGAAATGCTCAGCTGGTACAGTGATGAAAACATCAAAGATTCAGAAAATATAACTGAAAATGAAACGCATCCAAGAGAAAGTTTGCTTTACAGTAAGCATACTGTGACATTATAACCGACAGAGATCTATTCTGTCCTTTCTGTATGTAGAGGAAGAATTTACCATTAAAACTCTTGTCTTATGCAGGCTGAAAAAATAAAGGGTACTTCTGGGTTAAAGCTTTTGAAGAACAAAATCATGGGTAACACATGGGGCACCAAGTGTTCAGATGTATTCAGTTTAACTGGATATTATGGAGATTACGGAACTCACTGCCACAGGATATTGTGATTGTTAGGTGCTTTTATATTAACCCTTTCACAACTACCTATCGTAAATATACGTCAGGCGATCGTGAAGGGGAGTATGGAGAGGGTTCATGGAAGGAGCCCTCTTCATATCTGGTGGGTGCCAGTCAACACCCTCTGTTATGTTCATTGACAGCTGGCAGGCTATTGTAGGCTCCCATAACTGTCATTCGTAATTCTCTTCTGAAACAGAATGTAATGTAGAAGCAGTAAATCTACAATATACTGCAATTCAGTAAGGCAGTATATTGTATAAGTGATCAGACCCCCCCCAAGGGCGGCTGAAATAATAGTACAATAAAATGTAAAAAGGTTTAAAAATATGAGAATAATTTTTGAATGACTTTCCCTAGAACAAATATAAAAATAACCATCTCCTGCTGATTTCATTTTTCAGTTTTTTACTCCGCTTCTTTTTTATTAGTCCATGCATGGAGCTTGATAAGGGCTTTTTTAATTTGTAACCGATTGTGGTCCCTAGTGGCAGTATTTTATATTCCATGCCATGTACTGGAAAGCAGGAAAAAAATACCAAACACGGTGAACTTTATGAAGAAAAACCCAAATGTGCCATTTTCTTGTGGGCTCGGTTTTTACGGCTTTCACTGTGTGCTCCAAATGACATTATGAACCAGAAGAAGCGCTCGGCTCGAGCGCGAAACGCGTTGTTCGGAACTTATTTTATAGACATTTATTTATTTTTTTATTGTGTACCTATTTTATAAAATTAAAAGATCCTGAAAATACCAATTGGGTAGTCCTAGCGCCATTCAAACGCTCAACATCGCTACATACATCCATTGGACTCCAAATGACATTGTCACTTTCTTCTTTGAGTTGCTGCAAGGATACCAAATTTATGTAGGTTTTTAAAAAAAATTAAAACCTTTAGCACAAAAAACTCTTCATTTTGCAATATTCTGATGCAAATAACTTTTCTATACTTATGGAGTATGGAGCCGTGTGAGGTGTCATTTTTTGCAGGACATCATGATGTTGATGTCCTTTTTTAGGGACTGTAAGACACTTTGATCGCTTTATTCAAGTTTTTATGTGTTACAAAATAACAAAAAAGTGGTGTTTCAGACATTTGGGCGCTAATTTCTGTTACAAACACTGGGCATAAAAGTTTTGAGATTTTTAAGATCAGATTTTTTGGGACATGGTGATACCCAACATATTTATGACTTTTATGTATTTATTTTTATATCAGTTCTACAAAAAGGTAAGGGATCTGATTTTTTTTAAATGTATTTCTAGACACCCTAGATAGTCTGATCACTTACACTTTGACTCGAGTATAAGCCGAGGTACCTAATTTTAACACAGAAAACTGGGAAAACCTATTGAGTCAAGTAAAACCCGAGGATGGGAATGCATTGGTCACAGCCTCCAGCCAGTATAAAACTGACCAACTCATATCTCCCAGTATACAGCCAGTCAGCCCCTGCCCCTCAGTATTTAGCCAGGCCAGCCACTCCCCCTTCAGAATATAACCTGGCAGCTCCTGTACCCCTAGTATATAGCCTTCCAGCCCCCCCCCCCCCCGTATTTAGCCTGCCAGACCCTGCCCCTCAGTATATAGCCTGCCAACTCCTGCTCCCCAGTATATAGCCTGCCAGCTCCTCCACCCCAGTATATAGCCTGCCAGCTCCTGCTCCCCAGTATATAGCCTGCCAGCCCCTACAGTACACTACAGTACAGTACAAACTGAAAATGTAGGTTTCTCCCTGGGGAAACCCCAATGTAGATGTAAGTATCTCTGGTGGTTGTGAAAGGGGTGCCCTTGGTGATAACAGCCTTACACAGGGATCACTTAAAGGCAGATTTTGTAAATCATTCAACTTACAGTTCATTTATTGGAACTCAGGAGCAGCCACAGTAACAGACAACTGAGTCGAGATGGCTTGTGGATATAGTTCCACAGGAGATTCTTACAGCCTGGTAAAGGTAGCTTCAGGCTGGAGAGGATTGTTGGCTGCTTTAGCAGCAGAATGAGGCATACTCCTGAAGGTGAATGGCTGCTTGGGGTCTGGTATCCACACAGGCCAAGTGTGTCAGGGTAAGCGTGCCACAGACACCTGTGCTTTTATGAAGCTCTCTCTCTCTATTGAAGTCTTTTCTCTTCTCCCAGAGTTAGGGAGAACTCTGGAACTTGCCAGCCCCAAGGGGTTTTATAAAATCCCCACATGAGTTGGCAAGCCTATTATCCAACCAGTACTCTCTTTGAATTGTAACCGTTACAGTATATCTGATTGGTCACCGTGAAAACACATACCTTCTCAGGCAGATACTGAGCAGCTGCAGTACCAAATAGGGCCAGTAGATGGTTGCATTGGAGAGGGAAGGACGTTCCATATAAATGGGAGAAAACTATGGAAAGTTTTTGTCCCATGGAACCTATACATATTGCAGGATTAGTGGACCCTTCTTCACCTACGTCTAGAAGCTATATAAGGTTCACACTTTCGTTTCATTAACCCGTCTGGGCATGATGTTACATTTGGAATTTTTTTTCTACTTTCCATGGCACGGAATTTTAAATGGTGCCACTGTTTAGAAAATAAAAAGCCAACCTACACTCACCGGCCACTTTATTAGTTACACCATGCTAGTACTGGGTTGGACCGCCTTTTGCCTTCAGAACTGCCTCAATTCTTCGTGGCATAGATTCAACAAGGTGCTGGAAGCATTCCTCAGAGATTTTGGTCCATAATGACATGATGGCATCACACAGTTGCCGCAGATTTGTCGGCTGCACATCCATGATGCAAATCTCCCGTTCCACCACATCCCAAAGATGCTCTATTGGATTGAGATCTGGTGACTGTGGAGGCCATTTGAGTACAGTCAACCTATTGTCATGTTCAAGAAACCAGTCTGAGATGATTCCAGCTTTATGACATGGCGCATTATCCTGCTGAAAGTAGCCATCAGATGTTGGGTACATTGTGGTCATAAAGGGATGGACATGGTCAGCAACAATACTCAGGTAGGCTGTGGCGTTGCAACGATGCTCAATTGGTACCAAGGGGCCCAAAGAGTGCCAAGAAAATGCCACACCATGACACCACCACCACCAGCCTGAACCGTTGATACAAGGCAGGATGGATCCATGCTTTCATGTTGTTGACGCCAAATTCTGACCCTACCATCCGAATGTTGCAGCAGAAATCGAGACTCATCCGACCAGGCAACGTTTTTTCCAATCTTCTACTGTCCAATTTTCGATGAGCTTGTGCAAATTGTAGCCTCAGCTTCCTTTGTTCTATAAAACCAAAAAAAAAATTACCAAAAAAAATGTACTGTTTATATTTCTCTTTCGTCTATAAAATAGACATTAATTCGGGAAATGTTGAATCCGAGGGCTAAGGGTAGAGGACGAGGGTGTGGGCGTGGGCATCCAATTACTGCAGGGGTCAGAGGCCGTGGTCCTGGGCGCGGTGAGACCTGCTGATGAGGGAGCAGGGGAATGCCGCAAAGCTACCCTCCCTAGCTTCATGTCTCAACTTACTGGGACTCATGGTAGAGCACTGTTGAGGCCACAAGAGTGCGAACAGGTGATGTCGTGGATTGCGGACAATGCTTCAAGCCATTTGTCCACCAGTCAGTCTTCCACGCAGTCCACCCATGTTACCCAAGTGAGCACTCCTCCAGCTCCCGTGGCGAGGCTAGTCTGGAGGTTCTTTAAAGAAACAGTGGATGAACGTCGGACTGTGTTGTGCAACCTGTGCCACACCAAGATCAGCAGGGGTTCCACCCCTACTAGCTTAACCACCACCAGTATGTGCAGGCATATGAGTGCTAAACACACCACTCAATGGAACCAAGGCTGTTCACCTCCAGCCGGGCCCACCACTGCTCCTTCCCCTCCTGCGTCATTTGCTGCCTCTGCTAGTCAGCCCCCTCCCCAGGACCCCGGCACAAACACCTCCCGCTCGAAAACCACACCTTCGCCTCCAAAATCCTCCACAGTGTCCACCAATGTCTCCATCCATAGCGCTCAGCTGTCTATACCCCAGACGCTGGAGCGCAAGTAAAAATACAGCTCCACCCACACGCCCAAGCCCTCAATGTCCACATCTCCAAATTACTGAGCCTGGAGATGCTTCCCTATAGGCTGGTAGAGACCGAGGCCTCTCACAACCTCATGGCGGCTGCCACCCCTCGGTATTCAGTCCCCAGCCGCCATTACTTTTCCCGATGTGCTGTCCCAGCCCTGCACCAGCACGTGACCGACAACATCATCCGTGCCATGACCAACGCCGTTTCTGACAAGGTCCACCTATCCACAGACACGTGGACGAGTGCTGCCGGGCAGGGCCACTACATATCGCTGACGGCACATTGGGTTAACTTGGTGGAGGCTGGGACCGAGTCTGACCCGAGGGCCGCTCATATACTGCCGACGCCGAGGATTGCGGGGCCTACCTCGGTCACGGTCTCTCAGGCCTACTATGCCTCCTCCCACCCCTCCTCCACCTCCTCCTCCAAATTACCATCCGTGGGCATGGCGCCATCAGTTGGTAGCTCTAGGCACAGCAGCAGAGCCAACAGGCGGTGTTCAAACTGCTGAGCCTAGGCGATAAAAGGCACACCGCCCAAGAGCTATTACAGGGCATCACAGTGCAGACCGATCTGTGGCTGGCACCGCTGAACCTGAAGCGAGGCATGGTTGTGTGGGACAGTGGCCGTAACCTGGTGGCGGCTCTGCAACTCGACAGACTGACACATGTGCCATGCCTGGCCCATGTGTTAAATCTGATAGCTCAGCAGTTCCTCTAGACATACCCCAATCTGTCTGATTTGCTCACAAAGGTGCTCCGCATCTGTATGCATTTCAGAAGGTCGACCACAGATGCTGCCACTCTCAGGGCAGCACAGCGCCGCTTCCAACTGCCCGCTCACCGACTGTTGTGCGACGTGCCCACGAGGTGGAATTCAACATTAACCATGTTATCCAGAGTTTACCAGCAGCGCAGAGCAATTGTAGACTGCCAGATGTCAACTTCCACCAGAACTGGTAGTCAGGTCAGTCAGCTTCCTCAAGTCTACAATGAGGAGTGGACGTGGATGTCTGTTATCTGTCAGGTGCTGAGTCAACACAGATGGTCAGTGGCGATGCCGCCATCATCAGCCTCACCATCCCGCTGCTTGGCCTGTTGAAAAACTCTCTGGTCAGCATGAAATCGGAAGCTTTGCGCTCGTCACAGGAGTCAGGGGAAAAAGATTCCCTTGTTGATGGCCAGAGCACCCTCCGGTCTGCTTCTCAGCGCGTAGTGGAGGAGGAGGATGAGGAGGAAGAGGAGGAGAATGTTGGTGAGACAGAAGAGGGGACCATTGCTCAGTCCTTAACTGTTCAGCGTGTATGGGCAGAAGAAGACGAGCTGGAGGAAATGGAGAGTCAGGCCAGTGAGGGGAGTGAATTCTTGCGCGTTGGGACTCTGGCGCATACGGCAGATTTCAGGCTAGGCTGCCTATCCAGTGACCCTCGCGTTCAAAGAATTTTTTTCAGCACCGATTACTGGGTATTCACTCTCCTGGACCCACGGTACAAGCAAAATCTTTCCACTCTCATCCCTGTAGAGGAAAGGAGTGTGAGAGTGCATAATTACCAGCAGGCCCTGGTGCAGAAGCTGAAATCTGACACCGCTAGCTGCAGAGGGCATACTTCTGCGGGACAAGTAGCGAGGGAGAGTGGGCAAGCAGGCAGCTTGTCCAGCACTGTCAGGGGTACGCTTTACAAGGCCTTTGCCAGTTTTATGTCACCCCAGCAAGACACTGTCACCTGTCGCCAGTCTCGGCAGAGTAGCGGTGATCTTTACAGAAAGATGGTAAGGGAGTACGTAGGTGACCATACCATCGTCGTAAATGATCACGCAGCTCCCTACAACTACTGGGTTTCAAAGCTGAACATCTTGCCCAAACTGGCGCTGTACGCCTTGGAGGTTCTTCCATTATAGGGTTCACCACTGAGAAAAAACAGTTTTCCTTTTTATTTTGATAGGTTTTGCCACGTCTTAAAGGTCACAATCTAACATGTTTATGATTTTTTTTTTGCATATTTAATTTTATAAATTTTCTAGGTAAAGAAGGTTTATTTCAAATTAAGTTTTCTACAGTTTTTTTAAATTGTTTTTAGGCTCCACTAGGGTACTTTAACCTTAATGGGTCTCATTGTTCCTACTATATACTGTAATACTACTGCATTGCAGTAAATGGCAGTTTTCCTATGCATCTGTAACAATGACAGTCTTATATGTACTCCATGCTGTCATGGTTACCCGCTCCCTGATTAAGACACCGGAAGCAATGATCTGAGCCAATATGGTTGCGTCCATGAGCCGCCGGATTTTAAATGCCTCTAGCAACAATGTTTGAGTCATTTTGCGGGTCAACAACCGTAATCGGCCACAGCCACACCCATGCTGTATGGAGAGGACTCCACTTCACTGACATTCTAATACGGCAGTTTGCAACAAGGGGTTAAAATAACTGTATTTCTAGATTTTACAGTTAAAGGGGTATTCCAGGAATCAGCATAATTCATATACAAATGGGTCCTTAAAATATAAGCTAATATGTAATTTGTTGTTATTTAAAATTTTGCCTCCGTTAGCAGAAAAATGCTAGACATAGACTGTAATGAAGAATTAAAATGCTACTGGCCCTTTAATCAGTCCGTTAATTTCCTCCGCGCGGTCCGTTGCAGAGCATACACAGGACAAAACATGGCCGCTGGTCACATGTCCACATCACATGTCCTGCACCTGCCTGGGTGTGGGAAGGTGATGTTTTTGAATGAGGGCCTTTCTGGATTGTGTGGATGGGAATCTCAGAGGTGTAGTTTGACAAGAGCTGCTGGTTAACAGGGAGGAAACCCTGAAAGTAACAGATAATTTTCTGGAAGGAGTAACCAGTAATTGGTTGCGCTGCTAATTGCAGAGGTAGGTCTGATTGCTTAAAGGGAACCTGTCACCAGGAGACCCATTTTTTGCACTCCCCCAGTCCCCACAGAGCATAGTACATACACTGCCAAAGTGTTTTTGTATTAAAAATTGGTTTTACAGAAAAAAAGATATGTTATATCGTACCTTTCATTAGCATCTGCTGTGTGACTAGGCAGTTGCCTATTGGGAGGGGCTGGAAAGAGCAGTTCCCCCCCACCCTTGGGAAACAGCTTCTCCGTGTGACCTTTTCAAATATATGAAAACACCCATCACTGGGCTTAGCGACTCCCCCTGCTCCTCTACAGCCAATCCCGAGTGTGGGGAGTTATTCATATATTTGAAAAGGTCACATGTTTCCCAAGGGTGGGGGGGGGGGACTGCTCCTTTCCAGCCCCTCCTAATTGGAAACTGCCTAGTCACACAGCAGATGCTAATGAAAAATACAATATAACTAGAGATGAGCGAGTATACTCGTCCGAGCTTCACGCTCGTTCGAGTATTAAGGTACTAGAAACGGCTCGGACGAGTATTTCCCCTGCTCGAGATCGAGCATTTAATTAAAAAAAACACAGTGAAGAATAGCATAAAAACAGTGAACACAAGATTATTTAAGTGAAAAACACAGTGAAGAACACAGTGAAGAACACAGTGAAGAATAGATTATAGATGTTCGGCACATCTGCTTACTTGTCGGGAGATACGCGCGGAACTGTGCGAACAAAATACTATGTGAAGAACAATATATATGTGTGAAGAACACATTGAAGAACACGGGGCGCAGCACGGAGACATCGGGGGAACAGCAGCACGGAGACATCGGGGGAACAGCAGCACAGAGACACCGGGGAGCAGCAGCACGGAGACATCGTGCAGAACGGAGACACTGGGGCAGCACGGAGACACTGAGGTACCACGGACACATCGGGCATCACGGAGACATCGGCGCAGGAGCAGAACGGAGACACTGGGGCAGCACGGAGACACTGGGACAGCAAGGGGGCAGGGGCAGCACGGAGACACTGGGGCAGCACGGAGACATCGGGGCAGCACGGAGACACCAGGGCAGCACGGAGACACTTGGGCAGCACGGAGACATCGGGGCAGGGGCAGCACGGAGACATCGGGGCAGGGGCAGCACGGAGACATCGGGGCAGGGGCAGCACGGAGACACCGGGGCAGCACGGAGACATCGGGGCAGGGGCAGCACGGAGACACTGGGGCAGCACATTTTAAAAACTCGCTGCACCATTGCGTCTTCTTATCTTCTATGGGAGCGGTGTAAGCCCTACCAAAGAGTGCAACAGAACGAAAAGCAAGAAGGCAAGAAGTTCCAGTCAGAAGACCGGACCTGTGCACCTGCAGACCCGGAATTGGTCAGTGCTTGAGAGCTCCGTTCATGATTGCGGGATAGAAGAACATAGTCCTGGGAAGACGAATGGACAAACAACTAAGGAATACTTACCCCCACCTGTATGCTGTGTAACATAAGGAAAGAGGTATTTGAATATTATTTGTAGGGACATTTAAGAATCCAGTTTGAAAAACGTTGATGCGGCGAGAAAACTTTTGCTTGATATTCAAACTGTGGTGTTTTTGGACTTTTTCCTCCTTTTTTCCCAGGATCTTGGGACTTGTAGTTTCCGGTGGCAGCCATCTTGGTGATAACTTTAGAGAGGCCATAAAATTTTGTGAATCATAAAATCAAGCTATTTAAGCTCCATTTTGTGACTAAGTTTTGTTACATTCATTTATTTATAGCATTATGGCTTTTTCTATCAGACGTTCATATTTCCGGAATACCCCTTTAAGATGTGTAACACGATTGTAAGAAGTTGGTTTTCCTGTAACTAGGGCTTATTTTTGGAGTAGGGCTTTTAGCTCAAAAGGCTGAAGAAAATGCAGGGCTTATTTTTAGGTAGGCAGGAGAATGGTTGAGATAAGACGTTGATAAGCAGATTTATTGTGACAAGCAGAATTAATTATTTTTACCACCATGAGCTAATTGGTGGAGGCCATATTGCCTTTGTCTGCAATAATATTATATCATAATTTAAAGATGTACCATATGAATAATTTAACTAAATCACAATGTACTGACAATAGTTCTTTCATCTGTAAAATACAAATTTAACAACATATTCTGTTTTTTGGGTCACAGTATTTGAGAAATGCTGGTATGTGATCTTTGTTATTCTCAAAACATATTTTATTAAACATATGTATGATAAAAAGTAATTAATAATGGAGTTTTTTTGTACACTACACATGCCATATCATTTTTTTCTCCCTAGCTATAAATGGCTTAGTGAGCTCTCTCCACCTTACTGTTTGCCAGAATGAGGTCAGTGTATGGCATGTTTTGAATCTTGTCCAGGACACAGAACTACTGTCAATTTACTTTGGAGGCAATACATTCTTTGTTGACTCAAGTTTTGAAGAAACTCTGACGCTTTTTCCTATGAATGGGAAAACCATTATTATGGTCTTGGAGAAAACAGGTAAGTCAGAGTAATTTATTCAATTTCATGGTCAATGTAAATCAGAAGCATGATTTATGCTTTAAAGGGAATCTACCAAAATGAAGCATGATAAAACGTGGATACTTACACCAGACACAATGGGGCTTATTTACTATGGGTCTGCGGATCGCATTTCTGTTGAACTGTTCATGTTTTTTGGGACCTCCGCCGCCGGGACAAGGATTTCCTAGGAGATTGTGTCACACGCGATCGGATTTTGGCGAAGAAATTGTGGGGCGGGCCGTCGGGTGATCCGACTGATTCGGACCGAGCGCGGGATTTAATATTAAAATTGTGTCGCAACCAATGTACTTATATACACCGGGAAGAAGATGGTGAACTCCGACGGACCTGAGCAGGGAATCGAAACATGCAGGATATCGGGCGCACGATCTTTGTGAATCGCGACACAGTGCATTGACGTCGGACAATGCACTTCGGATGAACTCAGTCAGCCTGGTAAGTAAATGTGCCCCAGTGACTGTGGTAATCTTATATTTGTTATTCATCACATCCCCCTTCTAAAATGAACTTTTAAAATAATGCTAATGAGCTAGAAGGGCTCCTTGGGGTGTTATCATAGCTCCTCTGTGCTGCAGCTTCACAGGCTTTTACAGTGTCCAATCCTCCCCTTGCTCTCTTTGCCCTCTGTTATCTCACACAGTGGGAGGGAGAAGTACTTAAACACTGTTTAACAGCCTTTGACAACAGAGCACAGCGGAGCTCTGGTAACGCCCACCCATCCTTTCTGTCTCATTAGCAAAAGTTGCTTTTAGATGGAAGGACTCCATGGATAACAAGAAAATTACTCCATTGATAATAAGAAAATTGCCACAGTATGGATGTATGAGTAAGTGCCCCTGTTTATCATAATTCATTTTAATGGTAGATTTTTTTTAAAGGGAACTTGTCACTATTGTAAATGTAATTTTAGGTTCTCATAGAGCCCTTATAGCCTAAGGGCACCCCTTTTTCAACCAAAACCATTAATGCTCACAAAAGTACAAAATCAAGTTTTATTCTCTGCCTGGCATATAGACAGAGAACCCAGCAAATTAAGTTGGGAATATTACCTCAGCTCAAGTCCAGCGGCTTCTCTGCACGTCATCCAGTACTCGCCTCCCTCCCCACCATCATTCAGCCCCTTGGCCGAGCTCCCATGTGTGCGCTTTAGCCGTTTGTGGTTGTCATGCGCAGTGAGCGTCAAAGTATCCTGGGAACTCCTCCAGCTTACTGCGTATGCACAGCGTCCTGCAAAGCATTGTTAAGCAAAGAAGCATATGCGAACTTGCTCACTGCTTAGCAATACTTTGCCGCGCATGCGCAGTAAGCCAGAGGAATTCGTGGACCGCTTTGAGTTTGCATATCCCTCTTTGTCGTCTCTCTGTCTACACTTTGTTTCTGCAATGAGTGGCAATCTCTTTTTGCCACTCATTCTATCTACATACTTCTTTTTTCAATGGTGGGGGGCGGGGGTGGGTGGAGATCGAAATGGCTGGAATTACATTATGTTAGGGAGTGGGGGAGCAAGAGGCTGGCATATAGCCACTTGCCCCCCCTCACCCACCCACAATGTAATACCAGCCATCTGAATATACATTATACAGTGTCCCCATTAAAATATCTTTCACCAGAATTTTACCACCTTGACTAGCAATGCCTGCCGATACAAGTCCTCCCCATATCACCTAAATTGAGCAGCCAGTGAGGCACTGTACCTTAATTACAGTTGTTTTTACAGAGTTGTAATAAGTCAATTTACATACTTTGCCAATTGTTTATCATTTCTCAATGCAGGGTATTGGCATGTGACCTCTAAATCATCACTGGCTGATTTAGGCATGAGAGCGACATTGAGTGTTTCACATTGTGAGAATTTTCAAGATGAATACTATGATTACAATAATGATGATTTGAAGGAATTCCATCAAGATTCTCCACTGTATCAATATTCTGGCGAAATCTCTTACAAAATGAATCCTTTTGGATCACGGAAAATGTCAGATATAAAGAAATCTGCTGAACGGTTGGAAAATACATGGAATATGCAAAATTCTTGGAACTCCAGTCCAGTTAGAGCAATTCGCAGTAACACTGACAAAAAAAATACAGGAATAAAAAGAGATGAGGAATTTCATAATAGCATACATAGCATTAAAATGCTAGAAAGTGATCATCCAGGCAAGCAATTTCAGAACAATTCTGAACATATCATGACAGGAAGTGCAGGTGCTCAGGTAGACTTTTATGACGACGATTATAGCAATTCTGATATGGAGGACATTGATATGTATGGGGAACTCGCAGATAAAGACCCTCGCAGTTCTTCTGATGGACAATTACGAACATATTTCATTGCAGCTGTGGAAGTCATGTGGCACTATGAAGATGGGAACTCACCATTCTTTATAAAAGAAAAGTAAGCATATATATATATATATATATATAAATATATATTTATTGTAAGTAATCTGCAATGTTTTTTGATTCTTACATGTCTAGCAGAAAAACATTTGACAATTTAAAAATGCCTATTTACAATTATTATTCCAGAATATTCAACATTTCTGGTACAATGAAGGTAATGGAGTTACTGGAAGCTGTACCTCACAATTTTCAAGTTATCAAGTTGTAAATTTATGATCTTGTTAAATTACTGTTATCTAACAACTTTGATAAAAGTCAATGGCCCTCATTTGCTAAGGTCCTTGCACGATTTCTGGCAGACGTTGCACATTCTTTTGAGTGCAAACTGTTTGCACATGTATTTAAGAAGTATTTGTGCCAAATTTGTGGCACCTGCTGGCCTTTTGTGTGGCACCTGCACTATTCTTCATCCGACACAAATTTCTGCACTGAAATGTGTGTTCTGGTGCTCAGTCGGACCAGTCAGAATTGTGTTGCACGCCCCATGCAAAGGTGCAGCAAAAAAGTTGGTACACTATGTCGGAGCAGTGCTGGGAACGGCAGATTCATGAAGAATGTGCGCCAGAAGTCCTGAATCTGGCAAACACTGCCCACTACACCACTTGCACTGTTTTTAGTAAATATGGGCCAATATGTTTACTAATGTAAATGTATTTGGCTTATGTATTCATTGGTTTAAATTTTCAAGAATTTGTGCATGTTTAGAAGCAATTTTGTAATATTGAATTGTACAACTTTGGGATACAAAACTTCATACTAGTCATAATTAACAAATAATTGCTCACTTTGTCTTCTGTAGCCTCCATTTTTTTCACACAGTGCTGGTTAAAGTTTATTATTATTAAAGGGCATTAACCATCAGATTGACTGATAGTAGACTAGTCCTCCTAGGAATTCTTCTGCGAGGAACGAGTTTTATTGTAATCCAGAATGGCATGATTTTGACAAAAAAGATATGGGGAAATTATGCAAATTAGTCTGAGGTGCTTCAGCTGATGTCACCTTAAAATTTATTTACTTCTTTTCACTCTTCCCATCCTGGGGTTCTGCCCCATTCATAAATACAGAATATTCCACTGTCTTACTTCAGTGATGACTACGGAGCTAGCTACAATTAGATTACTGCAGATTACTTTACTACTCCCCTTAGGCAGACTGGAGTCTGCGTACTAGATTTCAACATTACACAAGCTCAAGTGACCCTAAAATTAATGGGACACATTCACTAAGAATGTAGGAAATTGCACTAAAAGTGCTCTGCCTGTGTAGAATGCTCGGTGTGACAGATTAATTAAGAACGTGCGCCAGAAATTATGAATATGGCGCTTCCCTGCACTGGCGAAACAGAGTTCACCAACTTTAACATAGGGCGTGCAACAGAATTTGCATGTTAAATCTGGAGCACGGTCTGACTGCACTGGGCAAGCAGTTTACACTAGAAAGAACATGCAAATTCCGACAGAAAACTGGCACAAAACTCTTAGTAATTGTGCCCAAATGTCTCACACTGATTTTGGGTTCAGACAAACACCGTCCAGGCCAACACTACATCTGATGTTGTACCAATCTACTAATGGTGGACCCCAATGGCAGTTTAGATGCCTAAGCCCTCAATTACAGAGTTAAGACTCCCCTCCTCTGTCCCTTATATGACAGATTTTTGATTTAAATAAGGGCTCTTAGGTTTTTATTGTTTTATCACTTTTACTTATTGTGGTAATAGTACAAAATATTCCATAATTTATTGGTCGAAGTCCTCCTTTCTCTTACAATTACACTTAGAATCAGTTTAGGGACAGATGTCAGCCATTAATCACCTTAGCAGGATGGCCTGCATAATATGGTCCCCAACCACAAAAGCTACATCAAAAGAGTTGGATGGGTGGGGGGTATAGCTAGCAGCCAATATGGCAGGAGACTCTGCTGTTCACCCTCAGAATACTGGGGCTCATTTACTAAGGGTCGCGCTGCTCGCTTTTGTCGATTATTTGCCTTTTTCGGGAATTGCATGGCTTGGACAGGCATTCAACAGGCGCCTGCGCTGGAATTTCGCTGCACGAAATCTTTTTTTAGTGCAGCTGCACTGGCTTGCATGCAGCACAAATTGGGGGACGTGCTATTGGATGATCCAACTGATTCGGACTGAGAGCGGGATTTAACTTTCAAATTGTGTTGCCAGCCCAAGCATTTACATGCACCACTTAAAAGATGATGATCTCTGTCCGACCTGAGCGGGGAAAAGATACATAGGATATTGGGCACACGATCTTAGTGAATCGCGGCACAGTGCATTATCGTCGGACCTAATCTTTAGGATGAGAGAGACAGACATACTTTTCTCTCATCTCAGGTTTCTTCTTCAGTAAACAACAGGTTAACCATTAACTGTTTTTGAGGGTGACAGATCCTTCAAAAATCTTGTAGTGGTGAATAGTGATGGTATTTAATATTCTATGCCATATACTGGGAAGCGAGAAAAAAAATCTGAATGCAGTGAAAATCATGAAAAAACGCATTACCGACATTTCTTGTGGGCTTGGATTTTACGTCTTTCACTGTGCGCCCCAAATGACAGGTCTTATCCATTCATTGGGTCAGTACGATCATGGGGATAACAAATTTGTATAGGTTTAATAATGTTTTCATACATTTATAATCTTTATTTCACTTAGTTAAAAAATCACCCTTCCATCGGTGATAAAACACAAAAGACAGAACAGGTAATGAATAAACATATGGACACCTATACAAGAAAGGTACCCTACCAGGTCTAGACATGTCTATTGTCCCTCCTATTTTTCGATCACATGACCCATGACGTCACGGAGCGGGTGTTTTAAAAGTCCAGTGTTCATTTGCACATATTAGATCATGACTAAGGCAGCATCTGCCGAAACGCGTTGATCATTGTACAGCTACGTGTGTCTGCATGAATTTTACATTTTCAATAAAAGAAGTTTGATTCACCTACCAACCGTCTCCACGTATGGTACAGAGTGCTGGATCCCCAACTTGTTCCTACTACTCCTACTTATATTCCTACGCTCCATAGGGAAATTTATCCCCACTAGACCAGCCAGGGATCAGTTACCAGGTCTCCGCATGGGACACCTGGAGGGTTATCCTACACCTGGAGACACATATACTACACCCTAGGGACATCTGATCACTATAGGAGTCCTAACATTATAATTCTTTTGTTAGCATTTCTGCCAGAAATCCAAGAAAACTTGGTACTGCCCTTGTAAGGGCGGGAGTTCATACACACTAGGATTAGGGACAGGAATAGGTGTTCCTCTAACTCCAACCGCATGCAGGGACGCCTCTGGATGAATCCCAGGACTCCCGGTCATCTTTACATATGAGGTAACACAGAGTATAACCTGATGCACCAATGCATGATACACGGCGTCTGAACTGGTAAGACTATCATATCTTTGCTATCAGGAGTGTACTAGGCTGCCAAATAGTGTCCTGCTGGTCCTCTATTTACCTCTTACGTTGGTAGGGTACCTTTCTTCTATAGGTATCCATATGTTTATTCATTACCTGTGCTGTCTTTTGTGTTTTATCACCGATGGAAGGGTGATTTTTTAACTAAGTGAAATAAAGATTATAAGTTTTATTTGATCACTGCCATGCTGGTAGATACTCTTTAAATTACAGTGGACTATAAGATACATTTCTTTATTTTGGTTAATCCATTTTTGCTTGTATTTTCATACATTTACAAATATTAAAACCTGTACCGTGTTCTAGTGTTAATAACTTTTTCATACAGATAATAACCCTTTTTTTTAGTGTACAGAGCTGTGGGTGGTGTCATTTTTTGAAACTTTTGATTATGTTTTCAATGCTTCTATTTTTAGGATTGTGCAACCTTTTGATCACTTTTATTTAATTTTTAAATATTTTTCAAAATGGCAAAAAAGTGCCATTTGCGACTTTGGGCACTATTCTCTGTTGCGGGGTTAAACGCAGTGAAAAAAAGTAATTATATTTTGATATATCTGGCATTTTAGGACACGGCGATACCTAATGTGTTTATGATTTTTACTCTTTATTTATATTTATATGACTTCTGGGGAAATGAGGGTGATTTGAAGTTTTTTAGTTTTTTTTTTTTTACTATTTTTCAGACTGGATCGGATAATTTAACCCTAGGTTGTCTGATTGATCCTACCATATACTGCCATTCTACAGTATGGCAGTATATGGGGATTTTGCACATCATCTATAATAATGTGCAAATCGAACATTGTAATAGATAGCCTAAAACATGATAGCCTTGGATCTTTGTGTGACCCAATGCTGCCATGGCAACAGATTGCTGCTCCCCGATGATGTCATGCGGAGCAACGATTGTAGCCAAGATGGCAGCGCCCACGCACCGCTGGCTCACGGGTGTTAGCGACGAGTGTTTGCTTAATTGTAAAGCAAACACCCGGGGGGTATGAAGAGGGCTCAGCCCGCTTACCACCATATTGTTATTTTACAAACACCATCATGCAAAGAACAATATCACTAATGATATCTCTGTTCAAGGCCCAAATACCACTATACCATGACCATTACATAATGACTGAATAATGCTACAATACCAAATGAAAATCTATACACACAGACCAGTATTTACCACCATATAGTGAACATATAGTATAGTAGACACCTGTTCTTCACAGAGACTGCAGTGTATTTCAATGACTTACAGACGTGGCCTGCTTTAGACGGGGGGGCAGCAAACTGGGCATTTGCCCCAGGGCCCCTGAAAAAAATCTCTTCTTTCATATGAATCTATAATTGTGTTTCTAAGTGTCAGAGAAAGGGAAATATTCACATTTAAAGTGAGAATTTAGGGTGCGATTTTTATGTATAACTCCCAACGGCACTTTAACAGTTAATAACTCAATTTTCCTGACACCTAGAAACACATTTAGATTTATATAAAAAAGGAGACTCTCCTCTTTCACAATGTCATGGGTGCTTCCTCACGACATGGGTCGCAGGCTCCGCCAGGCCCCTCTGTTCACCAGCACGGCGCTCGTGCCACTTACTTATCCCCATTCCTGCTCCGGCCGCCATTTGCACGTCCCCGACTCCTGAGGCGCGCATGTCGGGTCGCAAAGACTTAAAAGGCCAGCCCACCGCTGATTGCTGCTGGTCCTTCCCACAATCCTTTATTACCAAGCCTCTCCCTGCTCACCCTCACGAATCTCTGTGCCTTGTGGCTTAGAGAAAGCTTGTCTCATGCCCCATGCAGTTTTTTTGATTTCCCATTGCCCTGGTTCCGTTCCTGACAACGCACCGCTGCCGCCTGCCTTGACCTATTGCTACGTCCCTGACTCTGATCCTGTGCTGCCCATCCTGACCTCCTGCCTGTCCCCGACTACGATTCTGCTCAACGTCTCTGTACCGCGCCTTGGCTACCACCAATGGGTCCACTACCCCTGAAGCCTGACACATAGCAAAAAAAGGGGAGATTCGAGGTGCCACAGAGCCAAAGATATAGCCCCCTGAAGTGTGCGAAATAATCCCAGTGCATACCCCTATTAAATATCTGTCAAAGCCATGCAAATCCCAAAAACAGTGGGTAATCCGTCAAAAGTGCAATCTGGAACCCTTAGCATATAAGCCCCTATATTACTACTATGTTACTACATTTTGATGAGGGATAATATCAACTAATGTTCACAATCTAAGCACACAATTGCTCTCTGATGACCCTTTATTTTGTGATTTAAGTAATATGATGAACGTTCAATTCTCTTCGCTTAATATGGCTACGTACAGGGCCGTATTAAGGTTGGTGGGGGCCCCTGGGCGCAAAATCTGGTGGAGGAAAAATTTGGTGGAGGCCCCCACTGTGTGCAGCGTGCATACACGTCTTCCTGCTCACTATCCACTATCCCCGCAGTAACACAGCTACAATACAGCCGCCACATCCCCAGTAACACAGCTACACACAGCCACCTCACCCCCAGTATCAACATTTATACACACCTTTATATACACATACACATAAAGTTCTACACTCGTATGCTTGCACCCAAGTATACACACATTTATGTACCCATATACATTTACACACTAATACACAGAGTATACACAAACTCATAAAGTATATACACACATACAGTATATATACATCACACATACGGCATACACATTATATACAATATATATATACACACATACAGTATACACTGACCATATATACACATACATGCAGTATAAAAATACCATATACACACATGCTGCATATACATAAAGAATATACACACATACAGCAAATACACACACATTCAGTATATATAGCATTTTCACACACAGGAAATACACACACATATATTCAGTATACAGAGCATATACATACATACCACATACACCGCATATAAACATAAACATACATCATATGTGTATATATATATGCATATATTTAAATGTGCACATACACTCACCTGCCACTTTATTAGGTACACCTGTCCAACTGCTCGTTAGCACTTAATTTCTAATCAGCCAATCACATGGTGGCAACTCAGTGCATTTAGGCATGTAGACATGGTCACGACAATCTCCTGCAGTTCAAACCGAGCATCAGTATGGGGAAGAAAGGTGATTTGAGTGCCTTTGAACGTGGCATGGTTGTTGGTGCCAGAAGGGCTGGTCTGAGTATTTCAGAAACTGCTGATCTACTGGGATTTTCACGCACAACCATCGCTAGGGTTTACAGAGAATGGTCCGAAAAAGAAAAAACATCCAGTGAGCGGCAGTTCTGTGGGCGGAAATACCTTGTTGATGCCAGAGGAGAATGGGCAGACTGGTTCGAGCTGATAGAAAGGCAACAGTGACTCAAATCGCCAACCGTTACAACCAAGGTAGGCAGACAAGCATCTCTGATCGCACAGTACATCGAACTTTGAGGCAGATGGGCTACAGCAGTAGAAGACTACAACAGGTGCCACTCCTTTCAGCTAAGAACAGGAAACTGGGGCTACAATTTGCACAAGCTCATCGAAATTGGACAGTAGAAGATTGGAAAAACGTTGCCTGGTCTGATGAATCTCGATTTCTGCTGCGACATTCGGATGGTAGGGTCAGAATTTGGCGTCAACAACATGAAAGCATGGATCCATCCTGTCTTGTACCAACAGGCTGGTGGTGGTGGTGTCATGGTGTGGGGAATATTTTCTTTGTACTCTTTGGGCCCCTTGGTACAAATTGAGCATCGTTGCAACGCCACAGCCTACCTGAGTATTGTTGCTGACCATGTCCATCCCTTTATGACCACAATATACAAAACATCTGATGGCTACTTTCAGCAGGATAATGCGCCATGTCATAAAGCTGGAATCATCTCAGACTGGTTTCTTGAACATGACAATGAGTTCACTGTACTAAAATGGCCTCCACAGTCACCAGATCTCAATCCAATAGAGCATCTTTGGGATGTGGTGGAACGGGAGATTCGCATCATGGATGTGCAGCCGACAAATCTGCGGCAACTGTGTGATGCCATCACACTAGTATGGTGTACCTAATAAAGTGGCCGGTGAGTGTATATATGCTTATAGAAAAAAAAATGCATGTATAAATACAGTAAATGCATATATACACAGTATACACTCACCAGCCATTTTATTAGGTACACCATGCTAGTAACGGGTTGGACCCCCTTTTGCCTTCAGAACTGCCTCAATTCTTCGTGGCATAGATTCAACAAGGTGCTGGAAGCATTCCTCAGAGATTTTGGTCCATATTGACATGATGGCATCACACAGTTGCCGCAGATTTGTCGGCTGCACACCCATGATGCGAATCTCCCGTTCCACCACATCCCAAAGATGCTCTATTGGATTGAGATCTGGTGACTGTGGAGGCCATTTGAGTACAGTGAACTCATTGTCATTGTGATAAATTATGGGTTATGAGTTCCCTTCTTATGATTGAAAGAGAGTCACCTTTGCCCTGTAAGATAACGTAATTAAGGACATGTACCATAGGGCAACAGATCCCACCCCCCTCTGTGATTCCCTTTGTTCTCTTTCCCCCCCTTATCAAAAGAATTGGTAACTGGTTTCCTCTGTCCCTTAAAGGTGTTAATTGGTTTCCTGTGAAATGGTAGACTTGGTGTCTCCAAGGGCCTCATGGTTCTTCATGTGTCTTAAAATGACTCCTTAAGAACATGAAAAATTATACTTCAAAGAAAACTTAGTCATAAAGCAAATATTTTAATTTCTGGTCAACGGATCTGGATCAGTATCCCCTTATTGTCCTGGGGTGTCAAGCCCAAAGGATTTGAGAGATAGGAAGCCAAGAAAACGCCTGTTAGACAATTGGGCCAAAATTTAATAATGGTGTTTGGTACTGTTAGATTTGTTAATTCATGCTGGTAAATGTGGTGGGCATGTCTTCTTGTCAGGGGACTCTTGGGAAAAGTTATAACATATTTTGGGAAAAGGTCCCTGATTTTCCATCTTGATTAAGGTGTAGCCACACCCCTCTCACATGACCGAGGGGGCGGATCAATTGTGTAGTTAAATGTAACATGCTAGCATTGAATCCTTGTTGTCCACGGGGAATGCATTCAGCTGGCAGGACTTCCAAAATTTTCATCGGTTTTCCCCACCGCGGATCTTTATGCCAATCTAATTAGTAAGAGGTCTGTCTTTTCTTTTATTTTATCCCTTTTTATTTTACTGTTTGCTGTTATGTATGTCTGTTATTTTACCCTTTTTGTAACCATTAAGCATTGTGCCTATTTTGCATATTAAATAGTCCTTTAATAAGTTTTTCCTTGTGCTCTATACGTTCCCATACCTCTGGAGAGGGGAATTACCGCTAAGCCGTGTTACCGTGTGAATATCTTTGTGCTAGTAGTAGCTATAGACCGTGTGGGTCCAGGTGAACTGTACTGCATCTAGAAGAGTGTGTATCTCGGTGTATGTGTGCGGTCCTGGTGTGGGCTTCTCGTAAGCCATAATTACGAGTGGTGGCAGCCGTTGTATGGAACGGGTGACTTTCGGGGTGCTGAGTGGCCCTGTGTAGTAGCGTTCCATAGGCACGTAAGTGGTAGGGGGGTACATAGTGTGGTTGTGCGCCCCCTGGGCTGTGCGTGTGTAGTGTCTGGGATCCGAATGCGTTTGGTTTCCCTGACATGAGAATTAAGCTGAGTGGGTTTGCCGTGTGCTAGGAGAGTAGGAATTAGCGTAAGGACGCCATTTTGTGTGAGTGGGCGGAGCTTAGGGCTAATTTGCCTGGTCTCCTGCCGTACGCAAACCCCGTGTGTGGACTCCGGCGAGTGGGGTTCGTGACAGTCATGTTCAAGAAACCAGTCTGAGATGATTCCAGCTTTATGACATGGCGCATTATCCTGCTGAAAGTAGCCATCAGATGTTGGGCACATTGTGGTCATAAAAAGATGGACATGGTCAGCAACAATACTCAGGTAGGCTGTGGCGTTGCAACGATGCTCAATTGGGTACGTCTTTCCAATCTTCTACTGTCCAATTTCGATGAGCTTGTGCAAATTGTAGCCTCAGTTTCCTGTTCTTAGCTGAAAGGAGTGGCACCCGATGTGGTCTTCTGCTGCTGTAGCCCATCTGCCTCAAAGTTCGACGTACTGTGCGTTCAGAGATGCTCTTCTGCCTACCTTGGTTGTAACGGGTGGAGATTTGAGTCACTGTTGCCTTTCTATCAGCTCGAACCAGTCTGCCCATTCTCCTCTGACCTCTGGCATCAACAAGGTATTTCCGCCCACAGAACTGCCGCTCACTGGATGTTTTTTCTTTTTCGGACCATTCTCTGTAAACCCTAGAGATGGTTGTGCGTGAAAATCCCAGTAGATCAGCAGTTTCTGAAATACTCAGACCAGCCCTTCTGGCACCAACAACCATGCCACGTTCAAAGGCCTCAAATCACCCTTCTTCCCCATACTGATGCTCGGTTTGAACTGCAGGAGATTGTCGTGACCATGTCTACATGCCTAAATGCACTGAGTTGCCGCCATGTGATTGGCTGATTAGAAATTAAGTGTTAACGAGCAGTTGGACAGGTGTACCTAATAAAGTGGCCGGTGAGTGTATACATATGTAGACAGTAGATGCATATATACACAGTATATACATACATAGACAGTAGATGCATATATACACATATACACAGTATATACATATATACACAGTATATATACAGTAGATGCATATATACACAGTATATACATATATAGACAGTAGATGCATATATACACATATACACAGTGTATACACATATACATAGTAGATGCATATATAGACATATACACAGTATATACACACAGTATATAAACTGTATATACATATATACACAGAATATACATCATGTATACACACAGATAAATACATATTTAATGTATACTTACCCTTTTAGGGTGACCGGCCATCAAGTCAGGCGGGTGTTGGGGGTGGTTCTTGTTCGGGCGGGAGGGGGGATCTCATGTTGGGCCGGGGAGGGCGGAGGCAGGGGCGGGGGAGTGAGGGGGGTAGCAGAGGACGGTCACTCGTTCCGGGGGTGAGGGAGCGGAGGACGGCCACTTGTGGGGGGGGAGCGGAGGACGGTGCTTGTTCCGCTGGGGGAGGGGGGAGGAGCGGCGGACGGGCGCTTTTTTTTTGGGGGGGAGTGGAGGACGGCCACTTGTTCAGGCAGGGGGAGAAGTGGAGGACAGCCGCTTGTGTGGGGGAGGAGGGAGCAAGAGTGGGGAGGCCTGTCCATGCAGCGGGATGGGCGGGCAGGGAGGGAGGAACCTGTTGCGGGGTGTGGACGGCTCGGCCATGCATCTGAAGGGCGGACGGGGAGGCGGTAACTTGTAACGGGAGGCGGACGGCTCGGCCATGCAGGGGGATATGCGGGGAGGCGGTCACCTGTGTAGCCCCGCCTATAATCCGGCGCTGGCTACATAGTAACATTGCAATCTAGAACGTGTCAATAAAGTTACATGTAAAACCATAAACACCCACATGTTCTGGAATAAAGTTTTTGTTTCACACCATCCTCCTTTATTTATACCTAAGTTATGGCATTCTAACTGAAATTCTTATGAACTGCAGAGGGTTATGTTAATGCGCAGATAATACAATGGTGCACATCTAAAAATGACTTTTGCTATCTCATTAGCTTGGTTTATGGATATATAATTATTTGGGTTACCATTGTGTAAGGGAGCGCACAATGATAGATCTGTGTGAAGAGCAGTGCAATTTTCTGCAAAAAATGTTTGGCCCCCCCTGTGGATTTAACGCTCCCTCTGCTGCATATTTTGGTGAATATACATACCTGTGGTATGTATTAATTCCTCACATCTTACTGTTTTATATAAGTATTCTGGATTTGTACATGTTTTAGACAATTATTTTGAATTTTTAAGTGTGTAAGAATTAAAATGTTGTTCTTGTTTTCATGGTGATAATAACATAAAATAGTTTTTGACAGAATAGGTGCTTTTAATTTTTAATCTGTTTTATTGCTATATTTTGCAGGTCGTGACTGCTATGTTTTAAAATTTCTAGCTGAAAAGCAGATATTTTGTTATTTCAGTTTTAGTGATGATATGATGATTTATTCTTGTGAATGTGGTGCCCAGAGGTGGACTTGGTGTTATGGTATAAGGGCTTGCTGGAGCTTATAGTACATGTGTCATAGGCGGTGTTGAGAGATGTTAAGAGTGTTGGTCACAATTCCCTTTTCACATAATGTTCGCCAGCTTTAATATTGGCTATGGGGACATAGCTTGTTGGGTATTTTATAACAGGTTACTACTGGCAATAGGTACAGTCCAATCCTATATTACACTACCATGGATGGGCCTACACAGTTTGGCTCACAGTTGGAAATAATTTTAGGAACTTAATTTTATGTAAGTTCCCTATTACAGGGCGGACAGTGATAGATGTATGTTCCTTAGGCATATGGCACGCTGGCTGAACCATTACAGGTGCTGAGTGGAGCAGAAGAGCCCTTGTACAGCACTCTCTCTTCTGGCTATATCAGTTTATATATGAGGACGCCCTCCTGGAATGGACTGCTTGGTGCATTCTGAGGAAAATCTCTCACAGTGCTGTGATCGCCGTGGAGCTCCAAAGCTGGGAATGGATTTTTCTGTTGTTTAACACAGATCTCTATCTATTGGAAGCTGGGGCCTAGGCTGAATGTGAAGAGCAGTCTAAATAGCTGTGATAGAGATTTTTATCTAGGACTCAAAACAGTCCTTACCTCAGTTGTAAAGGTGACTTTCAAATTAACGCTTTCATGGATGCCCGGTACCCGGCAAGAACCAAAACCAAGACACATCAGTCTCTTTGTGTATGTAGAAATCTTCCCCAGTTTATTAGCCTCAGCTGCATATATCAAAGACAAAAAAATCAGCATCAAAGGGGCGTGAACAGAAGAGAGACTACTGCAATGCTATTGGCCATAATTAATTTTACCAGGGCATTCTCCGGAAAGGTTAATAGGCCTTGTTCATAGACATGTTTATATTATCCCAGCTACAGAATTTACTGAGAATGACTCCAGAAGCTTCTTGCTAATCAAAACAAGATAAGGAGAAGAACAGGCCGAAGGACAATCTTCTATAACAAGTGTCAAGGAGAAACTTTTACAGGCAGGTTACACAAAAATGGCTGAATCATGACATTAGCTGGACAGTGGTTAGCATGACTCCAGGCATGACCCCCGGCTAATACTAAAATGGCCGCTTGATCTCCAAAATGGAGAAATTTTGAAAATTTTGCTGTAATTTCGGTTTTATTTGTAAATGTCAAAATTGTAAAAATTGCTCTGGCCAATAACACAACAAAATTTCCAGAAATGTCTGGCCGTGAAAGGGTTAATACTAGAGATGAGCGAACATACTCGTCCGAGCTTGATGCTCGTTCGAGCATTAGCGTACTCGAAACTGCTCGTTGCTCGGACGAATACTTCGCCCGCTCGAGAAAATGGCAGCTCCCGCCGTTTTGCTTTTTGGCGGCCAGAAACAGAGCCAATCACAAGCCAGGAGACTCTGCACTCCACCCAGCATGACGTGGTACCCTTACACGTCGATAGCAGTGGTTGGCTGGCCAGATCAGGTGACCCTGGAATAGACTAGCCCCTGCCTGCGCTGCTCGGATCATTCTGTGTCTGGATGCCGCTAGGGAGAGAGCTGCTGCTGGTCAGGGAAAGCGTTAGGCTGTTCAATTAGAATAGTGTTAGGCAGGAGTGATTCTACAAGAACCCAACAGCCCTTCTTAGGGCTACAATAACGTTATACTTTTTTTTTTTTTTTAATTTGCAGCTAGTACCATATTGTGAGGAATTTGCAGGGGGACTTGCTACCGTTGTGTTTAGCTCTTAGTGACACACATATCCACCTCAAACACCAAAGTGGGAAAATTTATTAGGGGTTTGATTTCAATTAGGCACAGTGTGCCATTTACTTTTTATTTTACGTTTATTTTTTCATAACTCAGCGTCATCTCATCTGGCATAGCAGTGTGCTTTCATACTTGGCTAGAAAATAGCCATAGGAGAATCCAAACGGCTTACTTACGCCTACAATAGCGTTTTATATATATTTTATTTCTGGTTGATCTGCTGGTGGCTGTCCTTGCTGCAGTGCATCTACTACCAAATTGTGAGGAATTTGTAGTGAGACTTGCGACCTTTGTGTTTAGCGCTTAGTGACGCACATATCCATCGCAAAACCGAAGTGGGAAAATTTATTAGGGGTTGGATTTCAATTAGGCACAATCTGCCATTTCCTTTTTATTTTACGTTTATTTTTTCATGACTCAGCGTCATCTCATCTGGCATAGCAGTGTGCTTTCATACTTGGCTAGAAAATAGCCAAAGGAGAATCCAAACGGCTTACTTACGCCTACAATAGCGTTATATATATTTTATTTCTGGTTGATCTGCTGGTGGCTGTCCTTGCTGCAGTGCATCTACTACCATATTGTGAGGTATTTGTAGTGAGACTTGGGACCGTTGTGTTTAGCGCTTAGTGACGCACATATCCATCGCAAAGACCGAAGTGGGAAAATTTATTAGGGGTTGGATTTCAATTAGGCACAGTCTGGCAGTTTCTTTTTATTTTACGTTTATTTTTTCATAACTCAGCGTCATCTCATCTGGCATAGCAGTGTGCTTTCATACTTGGCTAGAAAATAGCCATAGCAATAGGATAGCATCGTTTGGTTTTAAAAACTAAAAAACACAAAAAAAAAACACCAAAAAACACAAAAAAAAGTTAAAAAAAAAATTAAAGTTATAACTTTCATTTTCAAAATGTTTAACCCGAGGGCTAGTGGTAGAGGACGAGGGCGGGGACGTGGGCGTCCAACTACTGCAGGGGTCAGAGGCCGTGGTCCTGGGCGGGGTGAGACACCACCTGCTGATGAGGGAGCAGGGGAACGCCGCAGAGCTACACTCCCTAGGTTCATGTCTGAAGTTACTGGGACTCGTGGTAGAGCACTGTTGAGGCCAGAACAGTGCGAACAGGTGATGTCGTGGATTGCCGACAATGCTTCGAGCAATTTGTCCACCAGTCAGTCTTCCACGCAGTCCACCCATGTCACCGAAATCGGCACTCCTCCAGCTCCTCCACCTCAGCCTCCTCCCCCCCAGTCTGCCCCCTCCCAGGAAAATTTGGCATTTGAACCGGCATACTCTGAGGAACTGTTTTCTGGACCCTTCCCACAGTCACAAACCACTTGTCCGGTTGCTGCTGAGCAATTTTCCGATGCCCAGGTTTTCCACCAGTCGCAGTCTGTAGGTGATGATGACCTTCTTGACGTAGTGGAAGAAGTGTGTAAAGAGGTGTCCGACGATGAGGAGACACGGTTGTCAGACAGTGGTGAAGTTGCTGTCAGGGCAGGAAGTCCGAGGGGGGAGCAGACTGAGGGATCGGAGGATGATGAGGTGACAGACCCAAGCTGGGTTGAGAGGCCGGGTGAACACAGTGCTTCTGAGACGGAGGAGAGTCCTCGACCAGAACAGGTTGGAAGAGGCAGTGGTGGGGCCAGACGGAGAGGCAGGGCCAGAGCAGGTGCATCAGCGCCAAATGTGTCACGTAGTGAAGCTCCCGTGGCGAGGGCTCCCGCGGCGAGGGCTAGATTTTCAGTAGTCTGGAGGTTCTTTAAGGAAACACCGGATGACCGACGGACTGTGGTGTGCAACCTTTGCCAAACCAGGATCAGCAGGGGTTCCACCACTACTAGCTTAACTACCACCAGTATGCGCAGGCATATGAATGCTAAACACCCCACTCAGTGGCACCAAGCCCGTTCACCTCCGGCCGTGCACACCACTGCTCCTTCCCCTGTGTCAGCTGATAGTCAGCCCCCTGCCCAGGACCCTGGCACAAAAACCCCATCGTCGCCTCCACGATCCTCCAAAGCATCCACCAGCGTTCAGCTCTCCATACCCCAGACGCTGGAGCGGAAACGGAAATATAGTGCAACCCACCCGCACGCCCAAGCCCTTAATGTCCACATCTCCAGATTGCTTAGCCTGGAGATGCTGCCCTATAGGCTAGTAGAGATCGAGGCCTTTCGCAACCTCATGGCGGCGGCCGCCCCTCGGTATTTGGTCCCCAGCCGCCACTACTTTTCCCGATGTGCCGTCCCAGCCCTGCACCAGCACGTGTCAGACAACATCATCCGTGCCCTGACCAATGCCGTTTCTGACAAGGTCCACCTGACCACGGACACGTGGACGAGTGCTGCCGGGCAGGGCCACTATATATCGCTGACGGCACATTGGGTTAACTTGGTGGAGGCTGGGACCGAGTCTGACCCTGGGGCTGGTCATATACTGCCGACGCCGAGGATTGCGGGGCCTACCTCGGTCCAGGTCTCAAAGGCCTACTATACCTCCTCCTCCTCCCACCCCTCCTCCACCTCCTCCTCCTCCGAATTACCATCCGTGGGCATGGCGCCATCAGTCGGTAGCTCTAGGCACAGCAGCAGTGCCGTCGCTAAGCGACAGCAGGCGGTGCTCAAACTGCTGAGCCTAGGCGATAAAAGGCACACGCCAAAGAGCTATTACAGGGCATTCCACATCAAACTTGTTAACTTTGTCGCCACCCTGCTGTGTAATCCACAAAATATACTGGCAAACTTTTATCATTTACCGATATTATTTCAGCGCTTCTTGCGCGTTTACATTCCCCTCACCCGCCATATCCCAAACTTATAAGAACGCTACTACACTTGATCTTATACAAAAGGTTCTTAGAAGTGCTGTTTGGGGAGTAGCCTAGAGACAGGGGCTTGGATTGGCGAAAGCTCGCCTGGAAGCGGAGCGCCAGCTCCATCCCAAGATCCAACTAACATAGTTTTAACTGCAGCACCTTTAATCTACTACTAGTTCACTGCCTCCATAATAATAATAATAATAATCTTTATTTATATAGCGCCATCATATTCCGTAGCGCTTTACAAATCATAGGAAACAAATACAAATGTAATGTAACAGAGCACAACATTTGTATGGAACAACAGGAGTGAGGTCCCTGCTCGCCAGAGCTTACGGTTTATGAAGATGATGGGGTAACACGAGGTAAAAGAATATTTAATGGTCAAGCCATTCTTCTTAGGGAATAGAACAAAATATAATAAATGGAATTGCTGTCGCTTGAACCACTCAGCCGTCATCTTATATACCAGGTCCAGGGTGAATGGGACTGCAGAGAAGTCTGGTGCCTGTTGGTTGCTGGATAACAGATGGGAGGACGACACAGGACGGGTTAGTAGAAGAGTTAAAACTTCATGCAGTTAATGAGTGTTATAGGCTTGCCTAAAGAAATGGGTTTTAAGAGCACGTTTGAAACTTTGGAGGTTAGGTATTAGTCTGATAGTCCGGGGCAGAGCATTCCATAGAATTGGTGCAGCTCTAGAGAAGTCTTGGAGACGCGAGTGGGAGGGCCGCACTAGGGTAGAGGTTAATCGAAGATCACTGGCGGATCTAAGAGCACGGGTTGGGCGATAGACTGAGATAAGAGAGGAGAGGTAGGGGGGTGCAGCATTATACAGAGCTTTATGGATGAGGGTTATTATTTTAAACTGTATTCGAAAGGAGACTGGCAGCCAGTGCAGCGACTGGCATGAACTGTAGGCATACATGGTCCCCTTATCAAACGAGCTGTGTCAGGCAGAATTTTGGGTTGTTTTCATGGCTTCCACAACAAACTTGTTAACTTTGTCGCCACCCTGCTGTGTAATCCACAAAATATACTGGCAAACTTTTATCATTTACCAATATTATTTCAGCGCTTCTTGCGCATCTGTTTACATTCCCCTCACCCGTCATATCCTAAACTTATAAGAACGCTACTACACTTGATCTTATACAAAAGGTTCTTAGAAGTGCTGTTTGGGGAGTAGCCTAGAGACAGGGGCTTGGATTGGCGAAAGCTGGCCTGGCAGCGGAGCGCCAGCTCCATGCCAAGATCCAACTAACATAGTTTTAACTGCAGCACCTTTAATCTACTACTAGTTCACTGCCTCCATACATGGTCCCCTTATCAAACGAGCTGTGTCAGGCAGAATTTTGGGTTGTTTTCATGGCTTCCACATCAAACTTGTTAACTTTGTCGCCACCCTGCTGTGTAATCCACAAAATATACTGGCAAACTTTTATCATGTACTGATATTATTTGAGCGCTTCTTGCTCACCTCCTTTGGTTCCTCTCTGCCACCCATTGGTTTGAAGCCTGAGTCCATTTAGGGTATGTCGCCATGCCACTCTCTAGCCTGCCGCTGCTGCCTCTGCCTCTGCATGCCGTCCCCTATAGTGTCAGGGTCAATTATTGGATGTTTTAGATGCTATCTAGCTTCATTCTGTCACTCTGTCATGGCCATGCTGTTGCCCATAATTTTGGCATAATGGTGCATTTAAGCAGCCTCGGAGGCATCCATGCATGCTGCCCCTGCTGTTTCCTGTCCATTTCCGTGGTGTTTCCATCCTTTTCTGAGGTTCCCAGGTGTTTGGCCAAGCTTCCCTGTGCAGAGCCTTGGTCCCCTTGAAAAATGCTCGAGTCTCCCATTGACTTCAATGGGGCTCGTTATTGGAGACGAGCACTCGAGCATCGGGAAAAGTTCGTCTCGAATAACGAGTACCCGAGCATTTTAGTGCTCGCTCATCTCTAGTTAATACCCCTTGGTTGAATGTCGGGGAGAAGATGCTTATCATCCGTCTTCTGTCTATATATCTGTCCTCTATCTTTCTAGTTATCTGTCTCCTATAATCTCTAACTATTTACATATCTAGCTTTTTCTCTATCTATCTATCTGTCTATCTATATATATATATATATATGTAAGATGAGACTGTGTGCAGCAGGCCTTCATGGTAAAATAGCTGATAGGAAACCACTGCTAAAGACAGGCAAAAAGCACAAAAGACTTGTTTGGGCTAAAAACACAAGGAATGGATAATAAACCAATTATGGAAATTTGTGCTTGGGTCTGATGAGTCCAGATTTGAGATCTTTGGTTCCAACCACCCTGTCTTTGTGCGAAGCAGAAAAGGTGAACGAATGGACTCTACACGACTTTGAAGAATATATATATATATATATATAATATATATATATATATAATATATAATATATATGACATATTTTCAGTGGTTTCACACTTTTTGTTAAGTATATAATTCCACATGTTTTAATTCATAGTTTTGATGCCTTCAGTGTGACTCTACAATTTTTATAGTCATGAAAATACAGAAAACTCTTTGAATGAGAAGGTGTGTTCAAGTTTTGGTCTGTACTGTATATGATATGTACCCCTCACACCACAACTGACCACATTGTGCTCCCACATATATATTATATATACCCCTCACACAGGGTCCCCCTTAGTATTTCATTATGAAGGGCTCTCAGTAAGGCTACCCCCTTTTTAATTTATTAGGCACAGGGGGTTAAACTCAACCAGTGGTGTCACAGTATAGGGGGTTAATGCACACATAGTGATGTCACAGTACAGCATCAAAGAGATAAATAAGAAAATGATGAAAACCATAATATTAACTGATGACCATAGGCTCACCCCACATAGACAAGTCACACTGACTCCCTATAGACACTATGAATATAACGGTGCATAAGCTAAGAGCTGTCTCCCCCTAGGAGACTAGTTATTGAGTACAATACTGATTTGACACAGGCAGAAGTGGCATCTAGTACCTCACAAATAACATGACTTCTCCTTTAGGGCCAGAATTGCCATAACTCATGGCTGAAACATTTTTCACCATGATGTATGCAGTCACCTGAATAACAGAAATGTATCGCACTGTGCTCATAAATAATATACATAACAAAACTGACCACAATGTGAAACAACTCTGAGCACCCTGCATGTATCAAAGAACACTTTGCACCTATACTGCAACCCCCGAATAAATAATACTATACCCCTAATTATACATGGTGCCTTCTGATTAAGTACACAAAACATGGTTCCCCCATTAATTTTTTGATATACGGCCCTCTTTAATTACTTAATCAATTTACCTACCGTATATACTTGAGTATAAGCCGAGACCCCTAATTTTACCATCAAAAACTGGGAAAACCTATTGACTCGAGTATAAGCCGAGGGTGGGAAATGCATTGGTCACAGACCCCCCCAGTATGTAGCCATTCAGCCCCCTATAGTATACAGCCTGCCCCTTATAGTATACAATTCTTCACTCTTTCACTACATGCGCTTTATTACTAGAGATGAGCGAGCACTAAAATGCTCGGGTACTCGTTATTCGAGACAAACTTTTCCCGATGCTCGAGTGCTCGTCTCGAATAACGAGCCCCATTGAAGTCAATGGGAGACTCGAGCATTTTTCAAGGGGACCAAGGCTCTGCACAGGGAAGCTTGGCCAAACACCCGGGAACCTCAGAAAAGGATGGAAACACCACGGAAATGGACAGGAAACAGCAGGGGCAGCATGCATGGATGCCTCTGAGGCTGCTTAAATGCACCATTATGCCAAAATTATGGGCAACAGCATGGCCATGACAGAGTGACAGAATGAAGCTAGATAGCATCTAAAACCTCCAATAATTAACCCTGACACTATAGGGGACGGCATGCAGAGGCAGCGGCAGCAGCGGCAGGCTAGAGAGTGGCATGGCGACATACCCTAAATGGACTCAGGTTTCACCAAAGGAGGTGAAATTATTTCCTATGTGAACAAAAAGTTGAAGGTATATTTAGTCGATAACACAGCATGGTGGCGACATAGTGACCAAGTTCCATAACGTATCTGGTGAAACACCCGAAAAATGAGCCTGACACAGCTCTTTTGATAAGGGGACGACATGTGGAGGCAGCCTTGGAGACGACTTCCATGATTAAGAGCGACATTATGGGGCATTCATATTGCGCTGCTATGATTGCAACTTCAGGTCGCCAGCATGGCGGCGACAGATAGACCGAGATCCATTACGTATCTGGTGAAACACCTGAAAATTCTGCCTGATACAGCTCGTTTGATAAGGGGATGATGTGCTGCATATCCTCTCATGCTCCAGGCTTCTGGGGTGTAGAGAGTTGAAATGAGACATTGGTGGACGCTGTGGAGGATCGTGGAGGCAAAATGGACAGGAAACAGCAAGGGCAGCATGCATGGATGCTTCTGAGGCTGCTTAATCTTGGGATGGAGCTGGCGGTCCACTGCCAGGCGAGCTTTCACCTGTCCAAGCCCCTGTCTCTCGGCTCCTCCTCACCCAAAATGGGCCTGGGGGCCAGAAGTGTTTACTTTGAAAAAATTATAATTTTCAAAGCAGGCCGGGTCGTTTGAATATTTCACCTAGGAATAATGGAATAGCATAGTGGTTCTATTTTTAATTGTTTTTACGGAAATGGTTCCATGATTAAGAGCGACAGAATGGGGCATCCATATTGCGCTGCTATGATTGCAACTACAGGTCTCCAGCATGGTGGCGACAGATGGGCCGAGTTCCACTATGTATCTGGTGAAACACCTGAAAATTCTGCCTGACACAGCTCGTTTGATAAGGGGACGATGTATGGAGGCAGTGAACTAGTAGTAGATTAAAGGTGCTGCAGTTAAAACAATGCTAGTTGGATCTTGGGATGGAGCTGGTGCTCCGCTGCCAGACGAGCTTTCGCCTATCCAAGCCCCTGTCTCTCGGCTACTCCCCAAACAGCACTTCTAAGAACCTTTTGTATAAGATCAAGTGTAGTAGCGTTCTTATAAGTTTGGGTTATGGCGGGTGAGGGGAATGTAAACAGATGCGCAAGAAGCGCTGAAATAATATCGGTAAATGATAAAAGTTTGCCAGTATATTTTGTGGATTACACAGCAGGGTGGCGACAAAGTTAACAAGTTTGATGTGGAAGCCATGAAAACAACCCAAAATTCTGCCTGACACAGTTTGTTTGATAAGGAGACCATGTATGGAGGCAGCTATATGGACGACTTTTGGAGGCAGTTATGGCGATGACGTGTGGAGGTAGCAATGGAGACAACGTGTGGAGCCAGCTAAAAAGACGACATGTGGAGGCTGCTATGGAGACAATTTAATTTGGATAGTGCCTGTATGTGGCAGTCCAAAACAGTTTTCAAACCAGAGGAGCAGGTAGGTGGTCCTCCAGAAAAATTAAATAGATTGAGTGCCTGTATGTGGCACTCCCAAAAATTGCTTAAAACAGAGGACTGGGTAGGTGGCCCTCCATAAAAATTAAATACATAGAGTACTATAGCTAGAGCCAGTTGGCCCTGGCAAAAAAATAGCCAGTTTCCTCTGCTTTAGTGTACAAAGAGGAGGAGAAGGAGGACAATGACGAGGTTGAGCTTCTTTCACCTGGTGGAGAATGAAAATCCGGAGAAATCCAGGCTTTATTCATCTTGATAAGCGTCAGCCTGTGAGCGCTGTCAGTTGACAGGCGTGTACGCTTATCGGTAATGATGCCACCAGCTGCACTGAAAACCCGCTCGGACAACACGCTAGCGGCAGGGCAGGCAAGAACCTCCAAGGCGTACAGCGCCAGTTCGTGCCACATGTCCAGCTTTGAAACCCAGTAGTTGTAGGGAGCTGTGTGATCATTTAGGACGATGGTATGGTCAGCTACGTACTCCCTCACTATCTTTCTGTAAAGATCAGCCCTACTCTGCCGAGACTGGGGACAGGTGACAGTGTCTTGCTGGTGTGACATAAAACTGGCAAAGGCCTTGTAAAGCGTACCCCTGCCAGTGCTGGAAAAGCTGCCTGCTCGCCTACTCTCCCTCGCTACTTGTCCCGCAGAAGTACGCCCTCTGCCGCTAGCGCTGTCAGAAGGGAAATACTGTTTCAGCTTGTGCACCAGGGCCTGCTGGTATTCATGCATTCTCACACTCCTTTCCTCTCCAGGGATGAGAGTGGAAAGATTTTGCTTGTACCGTGGGTCCAGGAGAGTGAATACCCAGTAATCGGTGCTGGAATAAATTCTTTGAACGCGAGTCCCAACGCACAAGAATTCACTCCCCTCACTGTCCTGACTGCCCATTTCCTCCTCCTCCAACTCCTCTTCTTCTGCCCATACACGCTGAACAGTGAAGGACTGAACAATGGTCCCCTCTTCTGTCTCGCCAACATTCTCCTTCTCTTCCTCCTCATCCTCCTCCACCTCCTCCGATATGCGCTGAGAAACAGACCTAAGGGTGCTTTGGCTATCAACAAGGGAATCTTCTTCCCCCGTCTCTTGTGACGAGCGCAAAGCTTCCGACTTCATGCTAACCAGAGAGTTTTTCAACAGGCCAAGCAGCGGGATGGTGAGGCTGATGATGGCGGCATCGCCACTGACCATCTGTGTTGACTCCTCAATGTTACTCAGCACCTGACAGATATCAGACATCCACGTCCACTCCTCATTGTAGACTTGAGGAACTACCAGTTCTGGTGGAAGTTGACATCTGGCAGTCTACAATCGCGCTGCGCTGCTGGTAAACGCTGGATAATATGATTAATGTTGAATTCCACCTCGTGGGAACGTCGCACAACAGTCGGTGAGCGGGCAGTTGGAGGCCTTGGTGACCTTGGTGACCAAATCAGACAGATTGGGGTATGTCTTGAGGAAACGCTGAACTATGGCCAGGCATGGCACATGTGTCAGTCTGCCGAGTTGCAGAGCCGCCACCAGGTTACGGTCGTTGTCACACACAAACAGGTTCAGCGGTGCCAGCCACAGATCAGTCTGCGCCGTGAGGCCCTGCAATCCTCGGCGTCGGCTATATATCAGCAGCCCCAGGGTCAGACTCAGTCCCAGCCTCCACCAAGTTAACCCAATGTGCCGTCAGCAATATATAGTGGCCCTGCCCGGCAGCACTCGGCGTTGGTCAGGGCAAGGATGATGTTCTCTGACACGTGCTTGTGCAGGGCTGGGACGGCACATTGGGAAAAGTAGTGGCGGCTGGGGACCGAATACCGAGGGGCGGCCGCCGCCATGAGGTTTCGAAAGGCCTCGGTCTCTAGCAGCCTATAGGGCAGCATCTCCAGGCTAAGCAGCTTGGAGATGTGGACGTTGAGGGCTTGGGCGTGTGGGTGGGTTGCGCTATACTTCCTTTTGCGCTCCAGCATCTGGAGTATGGAGAGCTGAACGCTGGTGGATGCTGTGGAGGATCGTGGAGGCGAAGATGGGGTTTTCGCATGGGAGGTGTTTGGGCCGTGGTCCTGGGCAGGGGGCTGACTAGCAGATGACACAGGGGAAGGAGCAGTGGTGTGCCCGGCTGGAGGTGAATGGGCTTGGTGCCATTGAGTGGGTTGTTTAGCATTCATATGCCTGCGCATACTGGTGGTAGTTAAGCTAGTAGTGGTGGAACCCCTGCTGATCCTGGTTTGGCAAAGGTTGCACACCACAGTCCGTCGGTCATCCGGTGTTTCTTTAAAGAACCTCCAGACTTCTGAAAATCTAGCCCTCACCACGGGAGCTTGACTACGGGCAACATTTGGCGCTGATGCACCAGCTCTGGACCTGCCTCTCCGTCTGGCCCCACCACTGCCTCTTCCAACCTGTTCTGCTATAGGACTCGCCTCCGTCTCAGAAGCACTGTGTTCACCCGGGCCTATCAACCCAGCTAGGGTCTGTCACCTCATCATCCTCCGATCCCTCAGTCTGCTCCCCCCTCGGACTTCCTGCCCTGACAACAACTTCACCACTGTCTGACAACCGTGTCTCCTCATCGTCCGACACCTCTTTACACACTTCTTCCACTACGTCAATAATGTCATCATCACCCACAGACTGCGACCGGTGGAAAACCTGGGCATCGGAAAATAGCTCAGCAGCAACCGGACAAGTGGTTTGTGACTGTGGGAAGGGTCCAGAAAACAGTTCCTCATAGTACGCCGGTTCAAATGCCAAATTTTGCTGGAAGGGGGCAGACTGGGGGGAAGGAGGCTGAGGTGGAGGAGCTGGAGGAGTGCCGATTTCGGTGACATGGGTGGACTGCGTGGAAGACTGACTGGTGGACAAATGGCTAGAAGCATTGTCCGCAATCCACGACATCACCTCTTCGCACTGTTCTGGCCTCAACAGTGCTCTACCACGAGTCCCAGTAACTTGAGACATGATGAACCTAGGGAGTGTAGCTCTGCGGCGTTCCCCTGCTCCCTCATCAGCAGGTGGTGTCTCACCTCGCCCAGGACCACGCCTCTGACCCCTGCAGCAGTTGGACACCCACGTCCACTCCCTCGTCCTCTACCCCTAGCCCTCGGGTAAAACATTTTCAAAATTTTTGTGTTTTTTTTTTTAAAACAAAACGATGCTATCCTATTGCTATGGTTAGTTTCTAACCTACACTGACAGCACACAACTGGATTTTGTGCTGTGCCAGATGACTTTGAGTTATAAGAGAAATAAACGTAAGAAATAAATAAATCAGCAGACTGTGCCTAATTCAAATCAAACCCCTAATAAAATGTCCCACTTCGGTGTTTGAGGTGGATATGTGTGTCACTAAGAGCTAAACACAAGTCTCCCTGCAAATTCCTCACAATATGGTTCTCCTATGGCTATTTTCTAGCCCACACTCAAAGCACACTGCTTTGGCAGATTACTGTGAGTTCTAAAAAGAAATAAACTTAAAAAAAAATAAATCAGCAGACTCGGCGTAATTCAAATCAAACCCCTAATAAATTGCCCACTTCGGTGTTTGAGGTGGATATGTGTGTCACTAAGAGCTAAACCCAACGGTCTCAAGTCTCCCTGCAAATTCCTCACAATATGGTACTAGCTGCACTACTAATGCCAGCAAGCCCAGCCACAAGCAAACCAAAAAAAAAGGAAAATATAACGATATTGTAGGCCTAAATAAGCCCTTGGGGTTCTCCTATGGCTATTTTCTAGCCCACACTCAAAGCACACTGCTTTGGCAGATTACTGTTGAGTTCTAAAAAGAAATAAACTTAAAAAAAAATAAATCAGCAAACTCGGCGTAATTCAAATCAAACCCCTAATAAATTGTCCCACTTCGGTGTTTGAGGTGGATATGTGTGTCACTAAGAGCTAAACACAAGTCTCCCTGCAAATTCCTCACAATATGGTACTAGCTGCACTACTAATGCCAGCAAGCCCAGCCACAAGCAAACCAAAAAAAAAGGAAAATATAACGATATTGTAGGCCTAAATAAGCCCTTGGGGTTCTCCTATGGCTATTTTCTAGCCCACACTCAAAGCACACTGCTTTGGCAGATTACTGTTGAGTTCTAAAAAGAAATAAACTTAAAAAAAAATAAATCAGCAAACTCGGCGTAATTCAAATCAAACCCCTAATAAATTGTCCCACTTCGGTGTTTGAGGTGGATATGTGTGTCACTAAGAGCTAAACACAAGTCTCCCTGCAAATTCCTCACAATATGGTACTAGCTGCACTACTAATGCCAGCAAGCCCAGCCACAAGCAAACCAAAAAAAAGGAAAATATAACGCTATTGTAGGCCTAAATAAGCCGTTGGGGTTCTCCTACCGTGTTTCCCCAAAAATAAGACAGTGTCTTATATTAATTTATGCTCCCAAAGAGACGCTAGGTCTTATTTTCAGGGGATGTCTTATATTTCCATGAACACATATTTATTGTTTAACAAAAAATCTACTTCTCTAACATTCTTATGACTCTCCAAACTTTGATCTTCATGCTGAATTTTTTGTGACTCCATTTCTATTGGAGTCTTTGGCCCCAATCCCTCATGTTTACTAAAACTTTCTTGTCTGGGAAGTTGCTTGTATAGCATTTGCACCACAACAGTCAGGGATTTTATCCCATGAATTTTTCTCCAATGTCACATCTCCAATGTCTTGCAGCATATAAAAGATCTACTAATATTAATGTATGGCATGAGGGAACTTCTGCAATGACGGCCGTTAGGTCTTATTTTCAGGGGAGGCCTTATATTTCTAAGCTTGAAAAAAAAATTGTACTGGGTCTTATTTTCGGGACAGGGTATGGCTATTTTCTAGCCCACACTCAAAGCACACTGCTTTGGCAGATTACTGTGAGTTCTAAAAAGAAATAAACGTAAAAAAAAAAAAATCAGCAGACTCTGCCTAATTCAAATCAAACCCCTAATAAATTGTCCCACTTCAGTGTTTGAGGTGGATATGTGTGTCACTAAGAGCTAAACACAACGGTAGCAAGTCTCCCTGCAAATTACTCACAATATGGTACTAGCTGCACTACTAATAGCAGCAAGCCCAGCCACAAGCAAACCATAAAAAAGGAAAATAAAACGTTATTGTAGCCCTAAGAAGTACTGTTGGGTTCTTGTAGAATCACTCCTGCCTAACACTATTCTAATAGAACACCCTAACGCTTTCCCTGACTAGCAGCAGCTCTCTTCCTAGCGGCATCCAGACAGAGAATGACGCGAGCAGCGCGGGCAGGGGCTACTCTATTCCAGGGTCACCTGATCTGGCCAGCCAACCACTGCTATCGACGTGTAAGGGTACCACGTCATGCAGGGTGGACTGCAGAGTCTCCTGGCTTGTGATTGGCTCTGTTTCTGGCCGCCAAAAAGCAAAACGGCGGGAGATGCCATTTTCTCGAGCTGGCGAAATACTCGTCCGAGCAACGAGCAGTTTCGAGTACGCCAATGCTCGGACGAGTATGTTCGCTCATCTCTATTTATTACCATATGCACTTTTTTTTATTACATCACTTAATCATTATTATTCCAATCATGTTATATTTTTATATATAATATTGGGGATATTAATTATGTCCATATTACAATAATTCATATTAGGGAGTTGGAACACCTCCTATGCCCATATAACAATAATTCATATCATGGAAGCATCTATACCTTTTTATTAGATTTGCACTTGTCACTTTATTTGATGACATTTATAGTCTGCATTTACATGTGTTGTTGTAATGATGCTAAAATCTTTATGCATTTGAACTCCATCTATTTGTTGTCATATGTATCCATTATATACCTGTTTTTATTGACTTTGTGATTGTATATGAACTCATGCAATAGCCCACATGTTTTATAGATTAATGTAACTACATCATATACCACTCACTATATTGTGTGCACTTCATCCATGGCACGAGTATTGCCCATATTGCCTCCAGCACCCAAGATGGCAGGGTGGTGCGCGCCCCTCCGGAGCGCACGCGCATCCTGGCGGCGGGTCCGGACTTCCGGTTCATGATGTGGGTGCGTGAGCCGGGGGTGTGCGCCGCTATACACACCAGGCCACTTTACAATTTGGGTGAGTTAAACAACTATTGGATAAATCTAAATATGGGCGTACCGGCTTACCAGTTTAAATACCACACCAGGACCTAACCACAGCACATCCCATTGAGGAAGCGAAGGCGAAACGTGCGTCGGGGTGCTGTGGTGGTGGTCTGGTGACTCAAAATTGTATTGGTAGGCACTTGTGGGTTATATTATGCCCTGGTTTGGGCATTTGGTAATAATTTTACCTTCTACTATGTGACTATCCTTATGTGCCTGTGTTTGATATCCCACTGTGGAATGTATTGGCTTGTACTTGTGACCACCACCCTTTTATGTTGTTGTTTCTGTGGTTTTATCATGTTTTAAATATATTTTTGGAGTGTCAATTTGTTATAATAAAGTTTAAATATATTCCATAGTCATATAGCATTTTGTCTTTTGATAGTTATTGACTACTTAGATCCTGTATACTGCTTTTTGGTATTCATCTTTTGATTGGTATAGGGATCATAATATATTGTAGGGGGTATCTTTGTTGGTATTCATCATCCCTTATAGTATACAGCCTGCCCCCAGTATTATACAGCTTGCCCCCAGTAGTTTACAGCTTGCCCACAGATTACTGTTTAATATTAATACAGCCTATTAATACTGTTTTATATTAATACAGCCTGCCCCAACTAGTATACAGCCCAGCCCAGCCCAGCCCAGCATTAAAAAAAAAAAAAAAAACTTATATACTCAACCTCCGATGGCCCCGATGTGCAGTGCTGCTCCCCCGATGTCCGCGCGGGTCCTCTTCTGGCTTCCGCGCCCGTCTTCTTTCTTCTCTAACTTCGTGCTGGGCGCCGCCATTGTTCTCCCCCAGACGGCAGGCGCATAGTATGAGCACGATATACTGAAGTGCCCCATGAATTTTATATACTGGGCCATCTCATTTATTTTATATATTGGGTGCCCCATGAATTTGAAAAACTGCCCCTTAAATGAATTATTTAATATAATACCCCTAAATGAATTATTTAATATACTGCCCCTCCCTTGAACTGTTTTATATACTGCCACTCCCCAATAAATGTTATATTGGCCCACAATTAATTATTTAATATACTGCGCCCCCTGTAAATTATTTTACCGTATATACTCAAATATAAGCTGACCCAAGTATAAGCCGAGGTACCTTTCATCACCTCACTTTTATGGAGATTAGCATGTCATTCTGTAGGGGCTGCTACATAGATTCACGGGCACTTTTCCTTCTAGCCCCCACGGTTGAAGAGTTATTAGTCCCGAGATGTTATTAGTCCCAAAAAGAATAATAAAATATTACTAGGGGTTTGTTATAAGGCTCGAAATATAATGGAGGCAGCAGAGGAAATGCTGATAAGTGAAATGGATGTGGCTTCAAAGCATGATGAAGTTCTTATCATTGGGGACTTCAATTACCCAGATATTGACTGGGGGGCAGAAACCTGCATGGTCCTTCAAAGGTAGCAGGTTCTTGTCAACAACAAAAGACAATTACCTGTCGCAACTACTCCTGGAGCCAACAAGGGGAGGGGGCACTGCTTGACCTTATCCTTACTAACAGACCTGATAGGGCAGTGATGGCGAACCTTTTAGAGCCTGAGTGCCCAAACTTCAACCAAAAGCCAGTTATTTATTACAAAGTGCCAGCGCAGCAATTTAAGCAGTAATGTATTTCCCATTGTTCATTGACAACTTTTAATCCTGCATCCTCCAAAGGACACCAACGCAGTTGAAAAGGAGGAGGGCAAATTCATCTATCATTTAGGAAGATTCTGCAGGAAGATTCTTTGAGTTCTGTCTGGTGAACTTCATGCTGGGGTTGTAACAAGGGGCTGCAGTGTGAATCTTTGTCCAGTAGATGGCACCAGGGTACAGAAGAGGAGATTCTGCTAGGAGCAGGAAAAGGAAGTGGTTGAGGGTGAGAGGTCAGAGGAGATGATAAGAGGCAGAAGTGGTGCTGTGCCTGTGTGCTCCTTGCTAAGATATAAGCCCCTACTTGGTACTAAGGAGAGAAAGTACTGTGCCAGGAACTCTGGTGGTGAGCACCAGAAAAGGACAGTCTGCAGGTGAGGTCTTAGGACAGCGTGGACAGAGAGGGAGTCTCCCGTAGCGCAGGCGTGCGGCTGAAGAAAGACCCACATTCCTGCAGTGAGGTTAAAGGAAATCCATCTGCATTATTATCTGCATTATATGGACATTTTCTGTATTTATTACTAGTTCAGTAAAATTTATTGTTATATTCAGAACGTTGTCTGTCGTCTCCCCTGCAACATTACAGGGTGATGGCCTGTTTGCCCACAGAAAGGGCTCAGAGTGCCGCCTTGATAGGGTATCAAAACTACGGGTTGGGGGGAACCTGTGTAATAGTGATCATAATATCATTGATTTTGTATTATGCTTTACTAAGAGCATTAGGGAAGGGACAACAAACACTCTAAACTTCAGGAGGACAAATTTTCAGGAACTAAGGGGAGACCTTAACCCCTTAAAGGGGTTATCCGGGTTTAAAATTTTTTTTATGGCCGGGCTGGGGAGGGCTATTTAAACATTATAAACATGTACTTACCTCCTCCGGTGCTGCCGATGTCCCGCGCCGCGGCCCGTCTTCTCCGTGCGCCGGTTTCATTACACCGGCGCACAGGGAGCTTCCGGCCAGCCGGATGCTCCCATGCGCACCATCTACCAGCGCTTACAACGCTGAGAGATAGGGACGGATGGGAGGAGCCGTCCACAACGCGGACTGGAAGCTCCCTGTGCGCGGCTTCCGTGCCCCTGTTTGTTTACAGGGGCACGGATCGAAGTGACCGCGGCGCGGGACATCGGCGGCGCCGGAGGAGGTAAGTCCATGTTTATTATGTTTAACTAGCCCTCCCCAGCCCGGCCATAAAAAGATTTTTAAACCCGGATAACCCCTTTAACGCTGAAGCCACTTTTCACCTTCCTGACACGGCCCATTTTTTCAAATCTGCCCTGTGTCACTATAAATGGTTATAACTTCGGAATGCTTTATCCAAGTGATTTTAAAACTGTTTTCTCGTGACACTTTGTACTTCATGTTAGTTGAAAAATTTTGTTGGTATGTTTTGCATTCATTTATAAGAAAATCAGATATTTGGTGAAAATTTGGAAAAATTCTTGATTTTCTAACTTCAAAATGTTCTACTTTTTCCACACATAGTCATAACCGCAAAAAAACATTAATAACTAACATTCACTGAATGTCTACTTTATGTGGACATGGTTTTTTATGCATACTGTTATTTTTGTAGGATGTTATGGGCCTTTGAACGTTAGGTGCGATTTTTCACATTTTCATAAAAAAAGCTTAAAATAGCATAAAATCCTGCTATTGAGGGAACTGCTCAGGTTTCAAATCACTTTCAGAGACCTAAATAAAAGTAAACCCCATAAATTACCCCATTATAGAAACTACACCCCTCAACGTACGTGAAACAACTTTTATGAAGTTTGTTAACCCTTTAATTGTTTTACAGGGGTTAAAACAAAATCGGATGCAATTTTGAAAGTAAAATTTTTTTGGCTAAATTAATGTGTTTTTCAAAAAATGTACAAATTCTCAGTGGATAAAATACCAAAACGCTCCACAAAATTTGATACCCAATCCCTCCCGCGTATAACAATACCCCATATGTGGTGGTAACCTGCTGTATTGGCGCACGCCAGGGCATCGAAGGGAAGCTGCGCCATTCAGAGCAGATTATGCATTGTCACTTTTTATTGGCTATACAATCTTTATTTTTTTGGCAATTTGGACATATAAGGGCTTATTTTTTGCGACATGAGATGCACTTTACAAATACTTCATTTTAGTGGGTCATTAGCTTATTGATGAGATTTTATTAACTCTTGAATGTATGGAGGAAAAGAAAATTGTAAATTTTTGTTTACTTTTCGTATTTTTTGGAGGTCGTACATCGTTCACTAAAAATACTATATTATCTTTATTCTATAGGTCACTACGATTACGGTGATACCTCATTTATATAGTTTTTCATTTATTTTTACAATTTTACTGGATAAAAACTAATATAGAGGAAATCTCATTTGTTTTTGCATTGCCATCTTTTCGGAGACGTAACTTTAATATTTTTCAGTTGACAGAGCTAGTTTAGGGCTTATTTTTTACGTGTTGAGTTGTTCTTTTCAGTGGTACCATTTTGGCGCACATAACTTTTTTTGATCACTTTGATCACTTTGTGTAGAGATTTTATGAAAAATGTACTTTTTTGGCGTGTTTTTCAGGTTTTTTTTTACGGTGTTCACCGAGCGGGTCCAATAATGTTTCTGAGTTATTGTACAGATTGTTACGGACGCGGCGATACCAAATATGTGGGGACTTTAATTAATTAATTCTTTTTATTACAAAATGATTTTATGTAATGTTTTTAACATTTTTTTATTTACTTTGACAGGTTAGCTTGAACAAGTGATCCACTGATCACTTGTTCAAGCTCTTCTTCACATTACACAGTGTAATACAGATGTATTACACTGTGTAATGTAACACACTGAGCGTGCTGCGCATGCTCAGTGTGTTACAGCCGGGTCCTACCAGAAGGCACGGACCCGGCACACAGGAGAGGATCGCACAGCCCCAGGCACCGGCAGTCCTGGGGCTGCGATTGGAGCAGCGGACCCCCCCGGTAAGCGCCGCGGGGGGGGGGGGGCTCGATTCTGATCAAATGCCCCTTGCGCACCGCAAATCTCCGATCGCGGGTGTTAGAGGCAGGTGTCGGCTATAATATATAGCTGACACCCGCAGCTCCTGGCACCAGCTCCGTTTAGGAGCCGGCGCCAGAAGCATTGACGCATTTTGCGTTAACGCACCTCCCGCGATGCAGTACTATTACGTCAAATGTCGGGAAGGGGTTAAAGGCATAGACTGGGACAATGTTCTCAAAGACAAAAGCCCCCCGCAAAAATGGGACTTTTTCTCATATATTCTAAAAAAGTCCTGTGAGAAACACATACCTTATGGGAAAAAGCATAAGAGGAACAAGAAAAAACCAATGTGGCTAACTAGTCTTGTAAGGCAAGCAATAAGCGAGAAAGATAAGGTGTTTAAGGTGTTAAAACGTGACGGTAGCAATGCGGCATTACAGGATTATAAAGAGAAAAATTAATCCTGTAAAAAGTGCCAGGGAAAGCAAAAATAATTCCAAATTATTTTTCAAGTATATAAATGATAAGAAACTAAAAACTGAGAGTATGGGCCCCCTTAGGAAAAATATGGGGGTCATGGAGGAAGGAGATGAGGAAAGGACCAATCTACTGAATGTCGCTTTCTCAACTGTCTTTACCCAGGAAATTCCCCTGGTGGAAGACACAATGAGGAATAATGTAAATTCTCTTTGGAATGTCAACAGTTTAACCCAGGAAGAGGTACGGCGCTGCCTCGCAACCACTAAGATAGATCAATCACCGGTGCCACATGGCATACACCCCCGGGTTCTGCATGAACGATGTACCGTGAAAGACAGACTGTTATTTTTAATATTTAAAGATTCACTGAGGGCTGGTTATGTTCCACAGGACTGGCGCATAGCAAATGTGGTACCAATATACAAAAAAGGATCAAAAAGCGATCCTGGTAACTATAGACCTGTGAGTCTAACTTCTGTGGTGGGGAAAATATTTGAGGGGTTTGTTAGAGATGCTGTCCTCGAGTATCTCACTGTGCACAACCTTATAACCCAGTGTCAGCATGGGTTTATGACAGATCGGTCCTGTCAGACTAATCTGATTGGTTTCTACGAGGAGGTAAATTCAAGACTGGACCTGGGGTATGCTGTGGATGTTTGAACTTTTCAAAAGCATTTGACACCGTGCCGCATAAAAGGTTGGTATATAAAATGAGACTGCTGGGAATAGGGGAAAATCTGTGTATTTGGGTAAATAATTGGCTTAGCGATAGAAAACAGAGGGTTGTCATTAATGGCACATTCTCACATTGGGTTGACATTACCAGTGGAGTGCCACAGGGGTCAGTATTGAGGCCACTTCTTTTTAATATTTTTATTAATGACCTTGTAGTGGGTTTACACAGTCAAGTTTCAATATTTGCAGATGATACTAAGCTGTGTAAAGTAATAAATACTGAGGCCGATAGTTTAGCATTACAGAGGGATTTGTGGAAGCTTGAGGAGTGGGCAGAGAAATGGTTGATGAGGTTTAATGTAGATAAATGTAAAGTTATGCACTTGGGCCATGGAAACAAAAAGTATAATTATGTTCTAAACAGTCAATTACTTGGTAAAACTGGAGCTGAAAAGGACTTGGGGTATTGGTGGATGGTAAACTTAATTTTAGTGACCAGAGCCAGGTGGCTGCTGCCAAAGCAAATAAAATTGAGATGTATAAAGAGAGGAATATATTCTAATGATAAAGACATAGTTTTGCCCTTATACAAATCCCTGGTCAGACCACACATGGAATATAGTGTACAGTAAAAACGATATAGTAGAGCTTGAACAGTTGCACAGTAGAGCAACCAAAATTAATAGGGGAATGGGGGGATTAGAATACAATGACAGATTACAAAATTTGGGATTATTCAGTTTAGAAAAAAGACGACTGAGGGGAGACCTCATTACAATACCTGAATGGACAGTACAAGGATCTCTCCAAAGATCTTTTTATACCTAGGCCTGTGACCAGGACAAGGGGGCATCCTCTACGCCTAGAGGAGAGGCGATTCTACCATCAACATAGACAAAGATTCTTTACTGTAAGAGCAGTGAGACTATGGAACTCTCTGCCGCAGGAAGTTGTTATGGCGGACTCTATGTACATGTTCAAGAGGGGACTGGATGCCTTTCTGTAGAGAAAAAATATCACGGGTTATGGGGATAAAATATTTATTCAATTCTTAAAGGTTGGACTTGATGGACTTGCGTCTTTTTCCAGCCTTTCCTATACTATGATACTATGATGTGACCATTATAATCTGTGTTTGGTCAGAGAGGAGGAGCTGTGGCTGGAGCTGGGGGCGTGTCTTATGCTAATCTTCTCTCATACTGTCTCTGTGTATCTAAAGGCCTCATAAATGTGATGCAAACGCTGCTTGAGCGTAAACGTGATGCAAACGCTGCGTAAGTGTAAACATGACACAAACGTGTAAAAGTAAACGTAATTCAAACGCCACATAAGAGTAAACATGACACAAACGGCGAGTAAGTGTAAACATGATGCAAATGCGGAATAAGTGTAGGCGTGCTGCTAACGCCGCGTAAGTGTAACCGTGATACAAATGGTGCGTAACCATGCTGCAAGGGCTGTGTAAGTGTAACCGTGCTGCAAGCGCTGCTTAAGCATAACCGTGACGCAAACGCTGCGTAAGGATAACCGTAACGCAAATGCACAAATGTAACCGTGATGCAAACTCTGTGTAACAAACCCTTCCATCTCCAACCCCAGCTCCTCCTCTCTGACCAAACACTGACTACAATGGTCAAACAATGGGAATGTTATCTCCCCAATCGGGGGTTTAGAAGGAAGATTCAAAGTGCCCCTGAATCTGTGTAGCCGTCCCTACAGGATGGTATTATAATCTCTACATGTGTGAGGTGGTGAAAGGTCCTCTTTAACACAAAAAACTGGGAAAACCTATTGACTTGGGTATAAGCCTAGTATATAGCCTGCCAGCTCATGCCCACAGAATATAGCCAGAAGCCCCTTGTCCCCTGTATAAAGTCAGCCAGTTCATGCCCCTAGTATACAGCCAGCCCTTTGTCCCCAGTATATGTCCAGCAGCCCCTGCCCCAGCATATCGCCTGTAGCCCTGCCCACAGTACATAGCCTGCAACCCCTGCCCCCCCCCCAGTATATAGCCAGTAACCCCTGCTCCCAGTATGTAGTCCCCCTAAAATATTTAAAAACTGACCCTCTATTAACTACTCACTATAGTGCCCCCTCCCATATACTCGGCCCCCCTTCAATGAGTAAAATAACTTTTGATGCCATGCACCATGTGAATTGTTTTATATAATGGGCCCCTCACCATCCTTTTTCTGCTGTTAGATTAAAAAAAAAAATCATGTACTAACCACTTTCCCCTCGTCTTCTATACTTTTCCCGCTGCTGGACAGGAAAGGGTGCACGGCCGTCTGATGACATCCAGCCATATCACACTCCTGCCGTTTCCAGACGCATCAAGCACTATGGACAGACAGAAGCCCCTGCCCTACTGTCGAGTGTAGCGCCAGGCCGGGGGCCAAATGGAATCTCCAAGAGTGTCAATGTTATTCTGGCTCTGTCTGTATAAATTATTTTCTCTTGCTTTAATAAAACGAATTTAAAAAAAAGAGTTGGATTATGTGTACAATTTACACCCTAGCCTGGATAATCAGTATGTGGTGAAACCAGTCCTGTGGGTTTCCCGCTTAAACTAGGAAAAAGAGATTAATACAGGGATTATGTATTTATAAAAATCTTGGACTTAAACCATAGTTATGAGCCCCTGATAACATGATGGGGCCAGAGGAAATTATTCCACATAACTTCCAAGTCATGGGGTTATGTAAACAGAAGCCATTTTGAATACATTAATAAGTAAAGTATAGGTAGTGGCAGATAAGTTTTGAGCGGTTAGAATTTAATTCATAGATATCATCTTGCGTTGGTGGGCGGGGCTTTATGTACTAAATTGTTAGGATCTCTAGTGTAAGTGCACGCCGTGCAATGACCTGAGAGTGGTTCATTGCACTTAATAAAATTGTTATTGAGGTATTGAGTCACAGATCTGTATTACATATTTTTAACTTTAAGAACAGATGACATAAAAGATGAAAACATAAGATAAGATGAAACAAAATATGAGTGTTGTAATACTCCAGCATTACTTTTCAGTTGTCCGTGACATCCCTTGTTACTTTTTAGGCATCAGCGTTCCCATGGATTTCAGAGGTATAAGAAAGTTGTATTTCGTGAGTACCTCGACAGCAGCTTTAAAGAACCAGCAATTCGTGGAGAGAGAGATGCTCACTTGGGACTTTTGGGGCCATGTATCCGTGCAGAAGTAAATGATGAAATTATTGTAAGTTAAATGCTACACTATATATTTAATAAAATAGTGGACTAACTAATTTGTTTATACATTTGGGGGTGATTTAATAAGTAAAATGCTTCCAATTTCTGGCAAAATTTGCTGTGAAAATCTCCTTTTAATCCCTCAGCATATTATCAGTTATTGTTGAATATTCTAAGGGCTTATTCACAAATCCATTTTTTCACATCCATGCTTTAGTGATTTTTAGTGATGCTCACTGAGGACTTACTGAAGCATTAATTTGGCACTATGCTCAAATTAGTTTTTTTTCCTAGCCTCAGTGATTTTCACTGAAGTATTACTGAACCATTATCTTCAATTTGCTTTTTCACATTTAATTTTTTCGACTAATCCAATGTCATCAGTCATCAAAATGTTTTCCACAGACCATTCATCAGTGAAAAAAATTGAAAATTGGAAAATAAAGGGTCGGTATGTTGTCCTTAAAAATCATTAATAGCATGCTGAGAAAAAACTGATTTGTGGATAAGAACTTCTATTGTTAAAGTTAGTGCTTATTAGCGCCTTAAAGACTAAGCTCATTTTCATTCTTAGGACACAGCCTAAGGACCCTTAGGACACAAATTTGTGTCACAATAAGCAGTTATAACTTTGGAACGGTTTATCTTACCAAGTTTATTTTTAGACTGTTTTTCATGACATGTTGTACTTCACATTAATGCTATATTTTAGTTGAACTAATTTGCACTTGTTTGTAAAAAAAAATTTAAATTTGGTGAAAATTTTGAAAAAAAAATCCTATTTTTCTGATTTCTAAATGTTATACTCATCATACAGTTAGTCTTACAGCTCAAATTGGTTGGTAACTAACATTGACAATATGTCTGCTTTATGCTGACATCATATTTATATGTTAATTAATTTTATTATAGCTCCAACAGCGATTTTCCAAATTTTGAAGTCAATTTCAGATTATATCAATATATTTAGAGGAAAATTCATCTTCATAATGGTTTTCAAAGTTCTATTTATTAGAAACTCCCCACAAATTGCCCCATTTTTAAAACTGCACCCTCAAACTTTTCAGAAAAGCTATATTTAAGCTTGTTAACCCTTCAAGCATCTCACAAGAATTAAATCAAAATGGAGGTTCTATTTGAAATTTTTTAATTTTGAGAATAAAATGATTATTTAGTCCTAAAATTTACACATTGATGCAGGATAAAATGAGAAAACATATATCAGAATTCGTTGTGCAATTTCTTACGAGTACGGTAATACTACTTTAGGGGCGCACAACAGAGCACAGAGCGGAAGAAGGTATTTAGAGAGCAGATTTTGATGTTGTTTTCTGGTGCCATTATACAGGCAGTCCCCAGGTTACGTACAAAATAGGCTCCTTGGGTTTGTTCTTTAGTTGAATTTCTATGTAAGTCGGAACTGTTTATTTTATAATTTTAGCTCCAGATAATTTTTTTGTCCCAGTGACAATTGGATTTTCATTTTTTTTTTCGCTGTCATGGGACCAAGGATTATCAATAAAACTTCATTACAGACTCCTTACAGCTGATCATTGCAGCCTGGGACTATAGTAAAGCCTCCAGAGAGCTTCACCAGAGGTCATAGGTGGCAGTGAGGTTGTCTGTAACTAGGGGCCGTCTGTAAGTCAGGTGTCCTTAAGTAGGGGACCTCCTGTATATTTGAAAAGTTCCTGAGCTATGAAAACACTGAACAACCCACTATGAATGATCCTTTTTTAGAAACTGCAGCACAACTGTAGAATTCATCTACATTAATATTGAGCTTTTTACCACCACAGATGTTTTATAGTGAGTACTTACTTTGGCTCATGCAATCTTTTTCCAAAAAAACCTGCTTTAGCCCCTAAATTTTTATTTTTAAAAAAGGGTTATAAAAGTAAACGCACCCCATGGTTTGTTACCCAACTTCTCCTGCATGCAGTAATATCCCACACGTGGTCACAAACTACTGTATGGGCGCACTGTGAGGCTTGAAAGGAAAGGAGCATCTATTGGCTGATTTTGCTGGAGCACATCTCAGGCGCCTTATCACATTGGCTGTGCCCCTACATACAATAAAAATTCATTTGGAGAGAAAACTCCCTTGATTTCGCATTGCTGTCTACTAAGTGGCGTAATATTTTTATTATTTTGTTGATTGAGCTATTTTAGGGCTTATTTTTTACTTTTCATTGGTATCATGCAGGGGTAAATGTGACTTTTTGATCACTTTTTATGTTGTTTTTTTGTTTGGTTGGCTGCGCAAACATAATCGTTAGAGATGGGCGAATTTGTTAAAATGCGATTTGCCCCGATTCGCCAAATTTTTCAAAAAAATTTGATCCGAATCGAATCATGACGAATCACGTTAATAAACAGGTATTTCCTGGCTGCAGAGAGCATGCAGGTTGTTGTAGAACATTGTGCCATGCTTAAATATGCATAGGGAGCATGGTTTGGTCTTCAAACAATGCTGTGTTTTAGTTTGACACGCACATGACAGCCGCCGCTCTTAGACTCGCTTCACTCTTCACTTCCATGTGCACTTACAGAGGCCAACTTCACCAAATAAGCGAAGCGGGAACGCAGCCTGACAAGGTAACGTCTGTGCCAGCTCGAAAGGACCGAGCTGAGGGCCAAAATCCCCCTATAACAGTGATGGCGGACCTATGGCACGGGTGCCAGAGGTGGCACTCGGAGCACTCCTTGTGGGCACCCAGGCCATCACCCCAACACAGAGTTTCCAGACAGGACTCAAAACCTCCTGCTACTGTCCCTGGCCACCCAGGACATGCTGTGATCAGGGCTATTTTAAAGCTACACATGCTTAGCAGCCTTGGACTATAGGAGGAGCAAGGAGGTGCAGACAAGGCTGCGTTATTATTGCAGCTCCTGCTCTGGGCCCTGCATTTCTTCCTGTTCATGGGGCCCTGGAAGGAAGCTACAATGATAATCTGAATTTCTCCTCATTCTTGAAACTGTTTTTGTGTCCTCAGGATGCTGATACAATTAAAAGCCTTGACAAAACAGGTAGCAACATGTTACCACTTAAATTGCAATGTTGGCACTTTGCATTTAAATAAGTAGGTTTGGTTCTAGTTTGGGCACTCGGGCTCTAAAAGGTTCGCCATCACTGCACTATAACATCAAACAGTGCACTCTTTTTACACTGACATCAGATGATTCCATAGATTACTACAGAACCTGTTCTGTTAAACGCGGATACATGTAGAAACCCCCCTAAAGAGTGGAGAGGGTGTTGGCAGTAATTTTGCATTGACGTCACTGAACATGGTGGCAGCAACATTAGCAGCAGCAACAGGAGGCCACAAAGTGGCACAATGATAAGAGTGCGGAGTTGGCGGCAGCAGCAGGAGCCCACAGGTGGAGACAACATGGTGGCAGCAACAGGGAAAGCCACAGAGGAGCACAATTATATTGTGTGGAGATGGCATCAGCAGCAGCAACAGGAGGCCACAAAGTGGCACAATGATAAGAGTGTGGAGGTGGCGGCAAAAGCAGTAGCAGCAGCAGGAGCCCAAAGGTGTAACAACATGGTGGCAGCAACAGGGAAAGCCACAGAGTGATATAGTGTGAAAGTGGCATCAGAAGCAGCAGCAGCAGGAGCCCGCAGGGTGGCACAATGATATAGTGAGGAGGTGGCATCAGCAGAAGCCCACAAAAACCACAGCAGAGGAGGCCACATTGTGGCACAATGATGAAGTTTGAAATGAATTTGAATTCGAAGTATTCAATGTAAATTTTAATTTGTAGATTGGAGACGCCACATCCATTATACATTACAGTTTTCCTGAAAATATCAAATCTTTGACAAAAAAGAACAACAAAGGTGTCACCAGCAGCAGCATGAGGTCAGAGGTGTAGAGGTGGCGGCAACATGGTAGGCCACAGAGTGGCACAATGATATAGTGTGGAGGTGGCATCAGTAGCAGCAGGAGCCGGCAGGGTGGCACAATGATATAGAGTGAAGGAGGCATCAGTAGCAGCAGCAGCAGGAGCCTGCAGAGTGGCACAATGATATATTGTGGAGGTGGCATCTGCCGCAGCAGGAGCCTGCAGAGTGGCACCATGATATAGTGTGGAGGTGTCGTCAGCAGCAGCAGGAGCCAATAGGGTGGGAAAATGATATAGTGTGAAAGTGGCATCAGTAGCAGCAGCAGGAGCCCACACAGTGGCACAATGATATAGTGTGAAGGTGGCATCAGTATCAGCAGCAGGAGCCAGCAGGGTGGGAAAATGATATAGTGTGAAAGTGGCATCAGTAGCAGCAGCAGCAGGAGCCCACACAGTGGCACAATGACATAGTGTGAAGGTGGCATCAGTATCAGCAGCAGAAGGACCCCGCAGGGTGGCACAATGATATAGTGTGGAGGTGGCATCAGTAGCAGCAAGAGCCCGCAGGGTGGCACAATGCCAACAGCAGGAGCCCATATAGCCAAAAGCAGAGGAGGCCACATTGTGGCACAATGCCGAAGTTTGAATTAGAAGTTGAAATTTTCCATTTAAATTTGAATATTAGAGACACCACATCCATTATACATTACAGTTTTCCTGACAAAAAAGAACTCCAAAGGTGGCACCAGCAGCAACAGCAGCATGAGGTCAGAGGTGTGGAGGTGGTGGCAAGATGGTAGGCCATTGAGTGGCACAATGATATAGAGTGAAGGAGGCGTCAGTAGCAGCAGCAGCAGGAGCCTGCAGAGTGGCACAATGATATATTGTTGAGGTGGCATCTGCAGCAGCAGGAGCCTGCAGAGTGGCACCATGATATAGTGTGGAGGTGTCACCAGCAGCAGGAGCCCGCAGGGTGGCACAATGATATAGTGTGAAGGTGGTATCAGTATCAGCAGGAGCCAGCAGAGTGGCACAATGATATAGTGTGAAGGTGGCATCAGTATCAGCAGCAGCAGGAGCCGCAGGGTGGCACAATGATATAGTGTGAAGGTGGCATCAGTAGCAGCAGCAGAAGCCCGCAGAGTGGCACATTGATATAGTGTGAAGGTGGCATCAGTAGCAGCAGCAGCAGGAGCCTGCAGAGTGGCACAATGATATATTGTTGAGGTGGCATCTGCAGCAGCAGGAGCCTGCAGAGTGGCACCATGATATAGTGTGGAGGTGTCATCAGCAGCAGGAGCCCGCAGGGTGGCACAATGATATAGTGTGAAGGTGGTATCAGTATCAGCAGGAGCCAGCAGAGTGGCACAATGATATAGTGTGAAGGTGGCATCAGTATCAGCAGCAGCAGGAGCCCGCAGGGTGGCACAATGATATAGTGTGAAGGTGGCATCAGTAGCAGCAGCAGAAGCCCGCAGAGTGGCACATTGATATAGTGTGAAGGTGGCATCTGTAGCAGCAGCATCAGGAGCCTGCAGGGTGGAACAATGATATATTGTGGAGGTGGCATCTGCAGCAGCAGGAGTGTGCAGAGTGGCACCATGATATAGTGTGGAGGTGGCAGACAATTCCAGTCCCTGGTAAAGATGGTAGGATGCAGATGGAACAACTGGCAGCATATGTGTGGCATCAGGCGGGTAGCAGCAGAAAAGTGGCTGAGGCCGGTAGTTAGAACCCAGACTCATTACTCAACGTTTTTAGGAGGCGTCAGGGCTGATTTAATCTGATGTATTAGGTATTGGCGAGTTGAAATCCTGGCCGCTCCAAGCCTGATTCATCTTGACAAACGGCAGTCTCTCCACATTACGGCTGGACAAGCGTATTCTCCACCCCCCCCCCCCGCACTGAACACCCGCTCTGATGCCACACTACTGGCCGGGCAGGACAGCTTCTCTACTGCAAACTCCGCAAGTTGCGGCCACACATCAAGTTCGGCTACCCAGTAGTCCATGGGATCCTCTACCTGAGGTGGTAAAGTGCTGTCCAAGTAGGCCACCACCTGCTGCTGCATGATCTTCTCCATTTCCTGCTGCTGCTGGATCATCTGCCTTGTCTTCTACCTCCTCCTGATGCTCCTGTTCCTCCTCTCTTTCACTTCCACTCACCTGAGTGGAAAAACCACTGATTTCACCAGACTCTGCTTTTGCTCCAATGTCCCCCTCCTCATCCTCCTCCAGTTCAGCCCCCACCGGACTCATGTGGCCATGAGATGTTGTCTCCACTTCTCCAGTGCCTTGACCAGACAGATTTTGCAGCATGAGTTCCAGGACATGAAGCAGTGTAATGATGTTTTTCATCCCACAGTCCTGGCTACTGACAAATAACGTGGCCTCTTCAAAGGGCCTGAGCAAACGGCAGGTGCCAAGCATGAGCTTCCATTGGCAGACATCAAAGTTACATAGGGGAGTGCTAGGGTCCGCTTGCATCATCAAAAAATCATTAATGGTTTTTCTCTGTTCATACAGGCAGTCTAACATATGGAGGCTGGAATTCAAAAACGTGGAAACATCGCATATCAGACTATGTTGGTGTAGGCTGTTCTGACGCTGCAACTCGAGGAGGGTGTGTTTGGCTTTGTAAGAATGGCTGAAGTGCGTGCACAGTGTCCTGGCCACTCTTAGAATGTATTGCAGATGGCTGGAAGATTTTAGGAACTTGTTGACTACCAGATTGAACACGTGCGCCATGCAGGGCGCACGGACCATCCCTCCTCGGTGCAGCGCGGACACCATGTTCCTCCTATTGTCTGTCACCATGGTTCCGATTTTTAGTTGTCGCAGAGAAAGCCACGGATTGATTTCTTGTTGCATGACGCGGAGCAGTTCCTCCCCTGTGTGACTTCGTTTGCCCAGGCAAACCAGGTGTAGAACTGCGTGACACGGCTTTGCCCTGCACATGTGGTATGAGGGAACAGCACTTGTTGATGCTGAGGTGGTGGAGGTGGTGGAGGAGGAGGTGGACACTGGCGCAGGAGCAGCAGTTTGACAACGTGGAGGAGAAAGCGCCGTCTCTTGTGGAAGTTGTTGGTGTGGCTGGGCGGGAAGCACATTCACCCAGTGGGCTGTAAAAGACATGTACTGGCCCTGACCATAGATTCAGCTCCACACGTCCGCGCTGCCGTGCACCTTGGAAGAAACTGATAAGCTCAAGGACTGGCCCACCTTCTGTTGTACATATTGGTGAAGGGCTGGCACAGCCTTTTTGGAAAAAAAATTTCGGCTTGGAACTCTCCACCTCTGTTCCGCACAAGCCATTAGTTCTCTGAAGGGTGCAGAATCCATGACTTGGAAAGGGAGAGACTGCAGTACCAACAACTTCGACAAGAGCACAGTCAGCTTCTGCACCTTAGGATGACTGGACGCATAGAGTTGTCTCTTTGTAATCGCCTCGCTCAACGACTGCTGGCACCAAGCATAGCGAGGAGCAGGAGCATCTGGACCGGGAGATGATGTCAAAGACACCGGGAGAGGTGCTGGAGCCTTGACTTGCTGAAACAGCATGTGTGCCATTAGCTGTTGCTGCTGCTGTTGCTGCATCTCCAGGATGGACCACATCTGCCACCCGTTTCTCCCAGGCTATTGGATGGTGACGCTGCATGTGTTGGCGCTAGGCCGTCGTACCAAGGTTAGCTTCCTTGCCACGCTTCACTTTCAGCACGCAGATAAAACATATACCCACACTCGGCTCCTCTGGTGTCTTTACAAAAAACTACCACACCGACGACATGGTAATTTTACTGTCAAACCTCTGCACTGAGCGACTACTACCGCCGCTGCCTCGCTGAGCCCCTGTGCCACAGCTTACTTGGACCTGCGAGTTGGGATTTGTACCCCGTGGATATTTGGCTCCAGTTCTCAGACTGCTGCCACCCTGCTGACTCACGGCCACAGTAGCAGCTTGCTGCCTGCTCTGCTGCCAGACGCGCAAGCTGACACTCTCTTCGCCTAATGATGATGAATCCCCTGCTACACCCATCTCCCAAGTACAATCAACTACATCATCTTCAATTTACGTTTTCCGGTCACTGCTACTCTCCTCACCGGTGTCAGTATGCACAGCTTGCCTGTTGCAGAAAGCAGCAGAAGTCTGCCCTACCTTCACTGCCAAGCAGCTGCTGACTGTCCTCAAACACTTCTTCCTCACTGAATAGTGACGATGAGCGCTGACCACCTAGTACCTCTCTGCTTGCGGGAAAGGAACAGGACAGAGCCTGGTTGAGGACAGGTGAGGGCCTCTGACCTGATCCTGGACCATGCCAACTAATTGTTGTATCAGAGGAACCCATGGACTCTTGGCTGGGGTTGACAGATGTTATATTTGAGGAAATGGATGAACTAGTCAACCATTCAACAACCTTTGGGTTGTTTATCAATACAACGCCACAAGATGACAACGGCAGTTCTGGCCTCACAGAGTCACCCCTGCTGCGACGTCACCCCTGCTGCGACGTTGTAAATCTGGTTGTAAACTATTACCAAAAAAGTCATGGCAATGTGCGTTATACAGGTACCCCACAACTGACAGTGTAATTTCAGCGAAAATCACTATTTAAACTACGTGGATTTGACACGTAAATCTGGCTGTAAACTATAGCCCCAATGGCAATGTGCGTTATACAGATACCCCCCCAAACTGACACCCAGTGAAAGGTCCAGAAATCACTACAGCAGCTGCATAAACAATTCACTAGTGCAGGTACATGAAAGTCAAACAGTTTTCTTCCTATTCGATTTTGTCACTAAATAGAACTGCTGTTTGGGGTATACAGATCCCCCTTAACCCCTTTGTGTCTAAGCCATTTTAACCCTTCAGGACCAAGCCTGATTTTTAAAATTTCCCCTGTGTCATTATAGGAGGTTATAACTTTATAACTTGATAAATCCAGGGGATTTTGGGACTGTTTTACCGTCACACATTGTACTTCAAAGTAATACAAAAATTTTGATGATATCTTTTGTGTTTAGTTATGAAAAAAATTGAAATTTGACAAAAATTTCTTAAAATTATTCATTTTCAAAGTTCAAAATGTTCTGCTTGTCAGGCAGATAGTCATAGCACCCAAGTAACTTTATAATTAACATTTCCCGAATGTCTCCTTTACATCGGCACAGGGTTTTATGCATCCTCTCTCTTTTCTAGGTTGTTAGGAGGTTCAGAATTGTGGGTGCAATTTTTCTCAATTTTATGAAAATCGCCAAAACCCTTATTTAGAGGCTCCTTCTCAGCTTTAACTAACTTTGAGAGGTCTAAACAGCAGTAAAACCCCATAAATCTTGCCATTTTAGAAACTACACCCTTCAATGTGTAAAAAAAATCAACTTTAAGTAGTGTGTTAACCCTTTATATGCTTCACAGGGGTTAAAACAAAATGGAGGTGTAATTTACAAGCTGTAATTTTTTTTTAGACAATATTAATTTTGGCCAAAAATTAAACCATTACACAGTTTTAAATAACAAAAAACTCCACAAAGTTTGATACCCAATTTCTCCCGAGCATGAGCATGCCCCATATTTGGTGGTGACTGCTGTGTGGGCACACGGCCAGGCTTAGAAGGGAAGGAGGCGCCATTTAGAGCAGATTTGCAAAGTCACATTTTACAGGCTATAAAATGTTTATTTTTTGTAATTTGGGGGATTATTTTTTTTGTGGATGAGATCCACTTTTCAGCTACATCATTTATGGGGGGGGGGGGGAGGCTCAATAGCCAATAATCAGATTTTATTAACTCTTTCTTGGTGGTGGTTAAAAAAATCATTAATTCTTGTTTATGGTTTTTAGCATTTTTTTCGCCGGACGTTCACCATACCATAAAAATAATCTGTTATCTTTATTCTATGGGCAGTGGTGTACCAAGCCTGTCTGCTGCCTGAGGCGAACCTTAGAGAGACATCCCCCCTTCCCCAACATATATGTAATATATAAGGGAGTGTCAGGATCAGATCCATCATATTGGTTTGGTGTGAAATTAAAGGAATGCAAAATACATACAGTGTACAGCCATGTAGTATAAAATGTACACATTGTATACACTGTCACTCTATACAGCTCCCCCAGCAATTATTATAAAACACACATCACATATTATACACACATGGTTTATATATACCTATTTCATGTTATACCTGTATATACAGTATACACGCATTACACCTATATCTACACCCTTTACATGGTATACCTGCATATACACACATGCATAACATGTAAAACCTGCATATACACATACATGGCACCTATATATACACACCTATTACATGTTATACCACTATATACACACATATATAACACATTACACCTATATATACAGCTATTACATGTCATACCTCTATATACACATACACACATTACACCTATATATACAGCTATCACATGTTATACCTCTATATACACACACATTACACCTATATATACAGCTATCACATGTTATACCTCTATACACACACACATACATTACACCTATATATACAGCTATCACATGTTAAACCTCTATATACACATACACACATTACACCTATATATACACATACACACATTACACCTATATATACACATACACACATTACACCTATATATACACATACACACATTACACTTATATATACACATACACACACATTACACTTATATATACACATACACACATTACACTTATATATACAGCTATTAATGTCATACCTCTATATACACATACACACATTACACCACACATTACACACATTACACACACACATCTACACTTGTCACTTACAGGATATCCAGCAGCAGGTCCAGGTCTGGCAGGGGATACATCAGGGAGGAGGATGGAGCTGTCTCCTCTGTGCAGCAGGCTGGACTGGTGTGCGGGGCTTCTCCTGTTAGCTCTGCCCGGGCCTGAACTTCAGGGAGACCAGCCACACTTTTGAATGTGGCGCTCCCGCGCCTCCTCCTCCTCCCCCTCGCTCCTCCAAGAGGCTTCTGCACCAGTGACACAGGAAGCGCTAGCAAATGCTTCCAGTGTCATAGCAGCGCCGCACGGGACGTCCTGCGCGGTGATGTAAGTACATCGCCTGGCAGACTGCAAAATGCGCCCCCTCCTCCACAAGGAGGCTTGCCACCCTGAGGCGAAAGTCTCAACTCGCCTCATGGCAGGTGCACCCCTGTCTATGGGTCATCACGATTTCAGCGATACCACATTTATATGGCTTTTTTATGGTTAACTTGTTTTGCAGAATATAGAACTCATTTTGTGAGAAATTTGCTTGTTTTTGTATCACCATGTAACAATGGGCAGAACATTTATATTTTTTTGTTTACAGAGCTGTTTTAGAGCTTATTTTTTGCAGGACAAGCTGTACTTTTTCTTGGTATCATGTCGTGGTAAATGTTACTTTTTGTTTACTTTTCATGCGCTTTTTATCAGGTCAGATGTGAAAATTTCATAATTTTTTTGCAAGGTTTTTTTTGTGTGTTTTTTACGCCGTTCACCGTACGGGTTCAGTGACAATTTTATTTTATTGTACGGGTTGTAATGGACGTTGTGATGCCCAATATGTTGTGGGTTTTTATGGTGATTTTCACTTTTTTATGTTTTATTGGATTATTGCATGGGATGGGAGTTCAAGGGACTTTTATTCTTTTATATTAATTTTTTTAATTGCACTTTTTTTTTTAACTTTTTTTTACTGTTTTATTTTGTCCCAGAGTGGGACATGAACAAGTGATCATTTGATCACTTATTTATTGTAATATATTGCAATACTAATGTAGCATGTAGAAATAACATGGGGGTCATGGTGGAAGGAGATGCGGAAAGGGCCAATCTACTGAATGTCGCCTTCTCAACTGTCTTTACCCAGGAAAATCCCCTGGTGGAAGACACAATGAGGAATAATGTAAATTCTTTTTGGAATGTCAACAGTTTAACCCAGGAAGAGCTACGGCGCCGCCTCGCAACCACTAAGATAGATAAATCACTGGGGCCAGATGGCATACACCCCCGGGTTCTGCATGAACTATGTACCGTGATAGACAGGCCGTTATTTTTAATATTTAAAGATTCACTGAGGACTGGTTATGTCCCACAGGACTGCCGCATAGCAAATGTGGTACCAATATACAAAAAAGGATCAAATAGTGATCCTGGAAACTACAGACCCGTGAGTCTAACTTCTGTGGTGTGGAAAATATTTGAGGGGTTTGTTAGAGATGCTGTCCTCAAGTATCTCACTGTGCACAACCTTATAACCCAACGTCAGCATGGGTTTATGAGAGATCGGTCCTGTCAGACTAATCTGATTGGTTTCTACGAGGAGGTAAGTTCAAGACTGTATCTGGGGGACGGTGTAGATGTTGTATATCTGGACTTTTCAAAGGCATTTGACACCGTGCCACATAAAAGGTTGGTATATAAAATGAGACTGCTGGGAGTAGGAGAAAATCTGTGTATTTGGGTTAGTAATTGGCTTAGTGATAAAAAACAGAGGGTCGTCATTAATGGCACATTCTCAGATTGGGTTGACGTTACCAGTGGAGTGCCACAGGGGTCAGTATTGGGGCCACTTCTTTATAATATTTATATTAATGACCTTGTAGTGGGTTTACACAGTCAAGTTTCAATATTTGCAGATGATACTAATTTGTGTAAAGTAATAAATACTGAGGTCGATAGTTTAGAATTACAGAGGGATTTGTGGAAGCTTGAGGAAAGTTATGCACTTGGGCCATGGAAACAAAAAGTATAATTATGCTCTAAACCAGTGGTTCTCAACCTTTCTAATGCTGTGACCCTGCAATACAGTTCCTTATGTTGCGGTGACCCCAAACCATGTACAAGACTATAACGACTATAATACTGCTCCCTATGTACAAGACTATAACGACTATAATACTGCCCCATATGTACAAGAATATAACTACTATAATACTGCTCCCTATGTACAAGACTATAACGACTATAATACTGCCCCCTATGTACAAGAATATAACTATTATAATACTGCCCCCTATGTACAGGGATATAACTACTATAATAGTGCCCCCTATGTACAGGGATATAACTACTATAATACTGCCCCTATGTACAAGAATATAACTACTATAATACTGCCCCCTATGTACAAGAATATAACTGCTATAATACTGCCCTCTATGTACAAGAATATAACTACTATAATACTGCCCCCTATGTACAAGAATATAACCACTATAATACTGCCCCCTATGTACAAGAATATAACCACTATAATACTGCCCACTATGTACAAGAATATAACTATTATAATACTGCCCCCTATGTACAAGAATATAACTACTATAATACTGCCACCTATGTACAAGAATATAACTACTATAATACTGCCCCCTATGTACAGGAATATAACTACTATAATACTGCCCCCCTATGTACAAGAATATAACTATTATAATACTGCCCCCTATGTACAAGAATATAACTACTATAATACTGCCTCCTATGTACAAGATTATAACTACTATAATACTGCCCCCAATGTACGGGAATGTAACTACTATAATAGAATAAACAAGAGGAGAAAAGCGTCCTTCGGCACCAGCTTGAGTAAAAATCTTGAAAGTTTATTAGTATCAAAAAAGAGTGATTAAAAACGAAAACATAGTGAAAAAATAACAAAACATGATAAAAACATGTTTGTACAAACATGTTTGTAAAGCCCAGATCACATGTGAAAGACCTGCCTCCATATCATGTGACAGGAGGAAACGCCCAGAGGTCATGTGACTAGTGAGTGCAAAGAGAGACATGAATAATATGAATGTGTAGGTAAATTACTAGATTGGGATGCGTAAGGGCGACACTGATAGAAAGGAAGTATAGATAAGGAAAAGAGGTAGAAATATAAACGAAAATAGAGATGTGGAGCATGAAGTATGGCCCCGCCTAATAAGTTGTGACAGAAGGAAAAACGCCCGTCAGTCATGTGACTGTTTAGGGCTTAAGACTTAGCTATATCTTCTGTTCCTAGGTTAGGAGGGAACGCCCATAAGTAATGTGGCCCTTAAGAAGGGGAGTAACAGTTGCCATGATGATGTAAGCTGTAAACATAAAAATGTTTACAATATGTTGTAAAGTTAGAAAAAGTGGAATGAAGAAAAAGAGTTCAAATAGGCAAATGATACACAGTAAATATATATGTTTTAGCATACATTTATAAGAGTAACGGTTGCCCTTGTGATGTAAACTGTAAACATACAAGTGTTTACAATATGTTGTAAACTTAGAAAAAGTGGAATGAGGAAAAAGAGTTCAAATGGGCAGGCAAAAAACAGTAGATATATGTGTTAGTATACATATGTAAGAGTAACAATTGCTATAGTGATGTAAACTATGAACATAGAGACGTTTACAATATGTAGTAAACTTAGAAAAAGTGGAATGAAGAAAAAGAGTTATAATGGGCAAGTAATAAACAACAGATATATGTGTTAGTATACATATGTAAGAATAACAATTGCTGTAGAGATGTAAAATGTAAACATGGAAATGTTTACAAGATGTTGTTAACTTAGAAAAAGTGGGATGAGGAAAAAGAGTTCAGATGAGCAGGTGATAGACAGTAAATATATGTGTTAGTATACATATGTAAGATCATTTCTATAGTTTAAGCCCTGTGGATGGCGTGTGCCTAAGGTGAGTATCCATTTTGCTTCTTTGAGATACAACTGTTTGTTTCTATCACCTCCTCTTTTATTGGAAAAAACTCGATCTATTCCTGTAACTCTCATGTATTGTGTGTTCCCCGCATGTAGGTCTCGAAAGTGTTTGGATGCGCCCGTGATGCTCCGGGTGCTGGCTAATGTCTTTGGGTTAGCGCCTGTGATGTGCTCTGAGATGCGATCTTTAAGTTTTCTTGCTGTGCATCCTACATACTGGAGACAGCACTGTGTACATTCAATGACATAGATGACCCAACTGGTTTCGCAATTTATGTAGCTGTGAATAGAAAAACTTTTTTCACTGCTGTAAGATTTGAAGGTATGTGTTTTGGGCATGAGTTTGCATATGTTACATCTTGTACCGCCACAACAGAAACTGCCTTTATGGGTGAGCCAAGGAATTTGTAATTCTTTGGATACAAAGACATTGGGTGAAAGTAAATTGCCCAAAGTAACAGTTCTGGTGGGGACAAAGTTTATGCCATTGTCTAAGATGTTTTTAAGAGTGTCGTTATGGTGCATACTTTTTGATGATAGAAATGATTTGCTCGTATTGATTACTGTAACGAGTACTGAAGTACTGTTAAAAAACATTTTCACACTCCACTACAGTCATGTACGGAAGCTCCAACTACAGCGCCCCTAGATACCATGAATATCATGGACGCTTCAACTACAATGCCCCCAAACATAGGGGACACAAGGAACAACATGTACAATCTTGAGATGCGTTTTTTAGACTTGTATACCCTTTTTCAACTTTCAGAACTCCAAAATCCCAAACCCAGCCAGACAATAGAAAATGTAGATACATCTACTCTAGTACAGAGGAGCAATCCAAATTTCTATCCTATCAACTCAAGAGTCCCAGAAATGGATCTCTTCCAAGAGGCAGTAGAAAGAGACCTCACTCAACTACATATGACAACCTCACTATCTATGGATCATAATCTGACTAGAGGCGAACAACTCGCCATCAAAGAAATCAAAGATAACCTCGTGTTTACGCATTACCAAAGACGCACAAAGGCAGCTTTCCTTATTCATATCGCCCCATCGTGTCGGGAAACAACTCACTTCTGGAAAGACTGGGCTCGTGGTTAGACACCCTTCAGCAGCCCCTTGTTAAGAGACTTCCCGCTTACATCAGAGACAGTAAAGCAGTCCTCGCAGCAATGGACAAATTTACTTGGTCACAAAACTACACATGGCTATCATGTGATGTTACAGCACTGTATACTTCAGTATCGGTGTCTAACCACGAGACCAGTCTTTCCAGAAGTGAGTTGTTTCCCGACACGATGGGGCGATATGAATAAGGAAAGCTGCCTTTGTGCGTCTTTGGTAATGCGTAAAAACGAGGACATATCGGATGAGAGGGTAGAAGGAAGTCCATGGTGTTTGTATCGAACAACTGTAGATGCGAACCTTCTTGTAAAAGCTTCGTCAATGTTTGGGTAACAGACAATGTGGGGTCCTTTGATAGCTTTTTGTATGTGACACCATCGTCCAGTAGTTGTAGAACAGATCTACGATATAATTCTTTATCCAGAACCACTATGGTACCCCCCTTATCCGAGGGTCGTACCATAATGTACGGGTTATCTTTGATTTCTTTGATGGCGAGTTGTTCGCCTCTAGTCAGATTGAAATCCCCCATGGCTTAGCTTGCAGTGCAATAGCATATCATCTTGCTAAATACAGTCTGTATCCTGAGACTTTGCAGGACTACATTGTTTCCGTTTTACATTTCTTATTATCCAATAACTTTTTTACCTTTGACAACCAGTTTTTTCTCCAACAGGTGGGGTGTCCCATGGGGGCCCGTTTTTCCCCCTCCCTGGCAAATCTTTTTGTCGCCATGTGGGAGGAACGAGTCTTATACCACGAATCTAATCCGTTTTTGTCTGATATTCAATGGTATGGGCGTTACATCGACGACTGTCTCTTGGTGTGGTCTGGGCACCGGGAGACAGTCGACGATTTTGTGGCGTACCTCAACAATAACGAATTTAATTTGAAATTTACTTATGATTTTCAGGAATCTACTATTGCTTTCTTGGATGTCCGTCTGTCCGGGCACCCAGACACTAATACAGTGACTACAGAACTTTACAGAAAGCCAACATCAGGCAACACATTACTCAGGGCAGACAGCAATCACATTAAACACACCATAAGGAATCTACCTATAGGTGAATATATTCGAGCGAAAAGGGCTTCCTCCTCTCAACAAAGTTACTACAAAACATGCAAAGAGCTTGAAGCTCGTTTAAAAGTAAGAGGATACAGTAGAGCACTATGTAGAAGAGCGCAAAGGATAGCTGATGCACAACCGCGATCGCATTACCTTAAAGACAAAACCCCTGACACTTCCAATAACCAAACAAAAATATACTTCAGTACTCGTTACAGTAATCAATACAAGCAAATCATTTCTATCATCAAAAAGTATCTACCCATTTTGCACCATAACGACACTCTTAAAAACATCTTAGACAATGGCATAAACTTTGTCCCCACCAGAGCTGTTACTTTGGGCAATTTACTTTCACCCAATGTCTTTGTATCCAAAGAATTACAAATTCCTTGGCTCACCCATAAAGGCAGTTTCTGTTGTGGCGGTACAAGATGTAACATATGCAAACTCATGCCCAAAACACATACCTTCAAATCTTACAGCAGTGAAAAAAGTTTTTCTATTCACAGCTACATAAATTGCGAAACCAGTTGGGTCATCTATGTCATTGAATGTACACAGTGCTGTCTCCAGTATGTAGGATGCACAGCAAGAAAGCTTAAAGATCGCATCTCAGAGCACATCACAGGCGCTAACCCAAAGACATTAGCCAGCACCCGGAGCATCACGGGCGCATCCAAACACTTTCGAGACCTACATGCGGGGAACACACAATACATGAGAGTTACAGGAATAGATCGAGTTTTTTCCAATAAAAGAGGAGGTGATAGAAACAAACAGTTGTATCTCAAAGAAGCAAAATGGATACTCACCTTAGGCACACGCCATCCACAGGGCTTAAACTATAGAAATGATCTTACATATGTATACTAACACATATATTTACTGTCTATCACCTGCTCATCTGAACTCTTTTTCCTCATCCCACTTTTTCTAAGTTAACAACATCTTGTAAACATTTCCATGTTTACATTTTACATCTCTACAGCAATTGTTATTCTTACATATGTATACTAACACATATATCTATTGTTTATTACTTGCCCATTATAACTCTTTTTCCTCATTCCACTTTTTCTAAGTTTACTACATATTGTAAACATCTCTATGTTCATAGTTTACATCACTATAGCAATTGTTACTCTTACATATGTATACTAACACATATATCTACAGTTTTTTTGCCTGCCCATTTGAACTCTTTTTCCTCATTCCACTTTTTCTAAGTTTACAACATATTGTAAACACTTGTATGTTTACAGTTTACATCACCAGGGCAACCGTTACTCTTATATATGTATACTAAAACACATATATTTACTGTGTATCATTTGCCAATTTGAACTCTTTTTCTTCATTCCACTTTTTCTAACTTTACAACATATTGTAAACATTTTTATGTTTACAGCTTACATCATCATGGCAACTGTTACTCCCCTTCTTAAGGGCCACATTACTTATGGGCGTTCCCTCTTAACCTAGGAACAGAAGATATAGCTAAGTCTTAAGCCCTAAACAGTCACATGACTGACGGGCGTTTTTCCTTCTGTCACAACTTATTAGGCGGGGCCATACTTCATGCTCCACATCTCTATTTTCGTTTATATTTCTACCTCTTTTCCTTATCTATACTTACTTTCTATCAGTGTCGCCCTTACGCATCCCAGTCTAGTAATTTACCTACACATTCATATTATTCATTTCTCTCTTTGCACTCACTAGTCACATGACCTCTGGGCGTTTCCTCCTGTCACATGATATGGAGGCAGGTCTTTTACATGTGATCTGGGCTTTAAATGTCGGTCAGTCTATATGCTTGCTAGGTATGAGTAAGGACCGCTAAAAATGTAAAGGTCCGAAACGCGTCACCCAGTCCTGTTTGTACAAACATGTGTTTATCATGTTTTGTTATTTTTTCACTATGTTTTCGTTTTTAATCACTCTTTTTTGATACTAATAAACTTTCAAGATTTTTACTCAAGCTGGTGCCGAAGGACGCTTTTCTCCTCTTGTTTATTCTTGCATACCCTACCTGGGACCGGACCAGGCTTGTTAGTCCCGGTGGGCACAGCAGCATCTACTCGGAGCGACCCACTCATTTTCTACAGGTGAGCTTACACTTTTGTTCCATCCCACCCTTTTGTAACTACTATAATACTGCTCCCTATGTACAGGAATATAACTACTATAATACTGCCTCCTATGTACAAGAATATAATTACTATAATACTGCCTCCTATGTACAGGAATATAAATACTATAATACTGCCCCCTATATACAAGACTATAACTACTATAATACTGTCCCCCCTCCCCCAGTTTTGGTTCTTCCATTTCCTTCCCCCAATTCTAACCCCCCTCCTTTCTCCAGTTTTGCCCCTTCTCCTGCCCCCAGTTCTAGTGTTTCCCCTCCTGCCCCCAATTTTAGTGCCACCCTCCTGCTGCTTCCAGTTTTGCCCCTTCTCCTGCCCCCAGATCTAGTGCTTCCCCTCCTGCCCCCAGTTTTGGTGTCCCCGCCCCTCCGGTCTCCAGTTTTGCCCCTTCTCCTGCCCCCAGTTTTGGTGTCCCCCCCCCCCCCCCCCATCCTGTCTCCAGTTTTGCCCCTTCTCCTGCCCCCAATTCTGGTGATTCTCCTCCTGCCGCTTCAGGCTCTACTCACGGTGAGCAGAGCAATCTGTTCCGAGGGAGTCTGTATAGAGAAGGAGCCAGAGGGTCATGTGATCACCACAGGTCTTCAAGCTTCCCCTGTATACAGCAGGAAGGTCCTCAAGCAGTGAGTTATCACACGTTATTCTCCGTGAATCGTGGCAAAAACCTAATAGGATCGCGACCCCAGTGTTTTGGTCGTTCGACCCCCTCTGGGGTCGCGACCCACAGGTTGAGAAACGCTGCTCTAAACAGTCAATTACTTGGTAAAACTGGCGCTGAAAAAGACTTGGGGGTATTGCTGGATGGTAAAATTAATATGAGTGACGCACATTGCAATATATTTTTGGGACTATAGTTTACAGCCAGATTTACGTGTCAAATCCACATACTTTATACAGTGATTTTCGCATATATTACACTGTCAGTTGGGGGGTATCTGTATAACGCACATTGCCATACCTTTTTGGGCTATAGTTTACAGCCAGATTTACGTGTCAAATCCACGAAGTTTATAAATTATTATGTCAGACAGAAAGGTGGCAGGTGGAGCAGGCAGAGGTGGCAGCACAGTAAGGGGACGTCGCAGCAGGGGTGACTCTGTGAGGCCAGAACTGCCATTGTCATCTAGCGGCAGTGTGTTGATCAACAATCCATAGGTTGTTGAATGGTTGACTAGGTCATCTAATTCCTCAAATATAACATCTGACAACCTCAGCCAAGAGTCTGTGGGTTCCTCAGATACAAAAATTTGTTGGCATGGCCCAGAAGCAGGTCAGAGGCCCTCACCTGTCCTCAGCCAGCCTATGTCCTGTTCCTTTCCCGCAGGCAGAGAGCTACTAGGTGGTCTGCGCTCAGCGCCACTATTCATCGAGGACAAAGTATTTGAGGACAGTCAGCAGCTGCTTGGCAGTGAAGAGGTGGGGCAGACTTCTGCTGCTTCCTGAAGCAGGCAGGCTGTGCATACTGACACCGGTTAGGAGAGTAGCAGTGACCGGAAAATGCAAATTGACAATGATGTAGCTGATCGCACTTGGGAGCTGGGTGTAGCATGGGATTCATCATCGTCAGGCGAAGAGAGTGTCAGCTTGTGCGTCAGGCAGCAGAGCCGTGGCCGTGAGTGAGCAGGGTGGCAGCAGTGTGAGAACTGAAGCCAAACGTCCGTGGGGTACAAGTCCTGACTCGCAGGTCTAAGTAAGCTGTGGCACAGCGGCTCAGTGAGGCAGCGGCGGTAGTAGTCGCTCAGTGCAGAGTGTTGGCGGTAAAATTACCACCTCGGCGGTGTGGCAATTTTTTGTAAAGAAACCAGAGGAGCCGAGCGTGGGTATATGTCGTGTCTGCAGGCAAAAAGTGAAGCGTGGCTAGGGAGCCTTGGTACCACGGCCCTGCGCCAACACATGCAGCGTCACCATCCAATGGCCTGGGAGAAACGGGTGTCAGATGTGGTCCATCCTGCAGGCGAAGCAACAGCAGCAGCGCCTAGTGGCACACAAGCTGTTTCAGCAAGTCAAGGCTCCAGCACCTCTGCCGAAGGGAGCTGTTTGTCTTTGACATCATCTCCAGGTCCAGATGCTCCTGCTTCTCGCTACGCTTGGTGCCAGCAGTCGTTGAGCGAGGCGATTAAAAGAGACATCTCTATGCGTCCAGCCATCCTAAGGTGCAGAAGCTGACCATGCTCTTGTCGGAGTTGTTGGTACTGCAGTCTCTCCCTTTTCAAGTCATGGACTAATGGCTTGTGCCGAACCGAGGTGGAGAGTTCCATGTTTTTCCAAAAAGGCACTCCCAGCCCTTCACCATTATGTACAAGAGAAGGTGGGCCAGTCCCTGAGCTTATCAGTTTCTTCCAAGGTGCACGCCAGTACGGACGTGTGGAGCTTTAACTATGGTCAGGGCCAGTACATGTCCTTTACAGTCCACTGGGTAAATGTGCTTCCCGCCCAGCCACAGCAAAAACTTTCACGTTGACAAACTGCTGCTCCTGCACCAGTGTCCGCCGCCTCCTTCTCCACCACCACCTTAGCCTCCACAAGTGCTGCCCCACCATACCACATGTGCAGGGCACAGAAGTCTTCCAGCCATAGGCAAGACATTCTAAAAATGGCCAGAACACCATGCATGCACTTCAGCCATTCTTACAAAGCCAAACACACCCTCCTCGAGTTGCAGCGTCAGAAGGCCTACCCCAACATAGTCTGATATGCGATGTTTCCACCCTTTGGAATTATAGCCTCCATATGTTAGACCACCTGTATGAACAGAGAAAAGCCATTAATGATTTTTTGATGATGCATTTTCAGAAAAACTGTAATGTATAATGGAAGTGGCGTCCCAAATCTGCTGCTACTGATGCCACCGCTACACTATATCATTGTGCCACTCTTTGGCCTATCATGTTGCCGCCACTTCCACCCCTCTGACCTCATGCTGCTGGTGCCACCTTTGGAGTTCTTTTTTGTTAAAGGCCTGATTTTTTCAGGAAAACTGTAATGTATAATGGATGTGGCGTCTCCAATCTGCTGCTACTGATGCCACCTCCACACTATATCATTGTGCCCCTCTGTGACTTTCCCTGTTTCTGCCACCATGTTGCTGACACCTGTGGGCTACTGCTGCTGCCACCACCCCCACACTCTTATCATTGTGCCACTTTGTGGCCTCCTGTTGCCGCTGCTGATGCAGTTGCTGCAACCTCCACACTCTTATCATTGTGCCCCTTTGTGGCCTACCATGCTTCCGCCACCTCCATAATTTGTCGTTGTGCCACTCGGCAGCCTACTCTTGCTGCTGCCAACTGACCGATGTCTTCCTGGAACACCCTGTGATTTCCATAATGCTGTTTTCACCCTCCACCACTCTATGACGTTGCCAGTGTTTGGTTTTCCCCCACATTTCATCTGCCAGAAGGATGAAAAGCTTCAGGATTGATAGCCAAAAGCAGGTGTGGATACAGAACAGACAGGACATTCAAGTATCCAATTTGCTGCTCATCTCTGGATCATATTCTGGATCAACTCCTGTTTGTTTTTGGCTTTAGCAATAATGATGGATTATTGACCGATTGAAAGAGGACAATAACGCGTGAAAAGAAGGGCAAAATGATCAGTGACGTCAATGCAAAATTACTGCCAACACCCTCTCCACTCTTTAGGGGGGTTTCTACATGTATCCTCGTTTAACAGAACAGGGTCTGTAGTAATCTATGGAATCATCTGATGTCAGTGTAAAAAGAGTGCACTCTTTGATGTTATAGTGGGATTTTGGCCCTCAGCTCGGTCCTTTCGAGCTGGCACAGACGTTACCTTGTCAGGCTGCGTTCCTGCTTTGCTTATTTGGTGAAGTTGGCCTCTGTAAGTGCACATAGAAGTGAAGAGTGAAGCGATTCTAAGAGCGGCGGCCGTCTTATGCAAGTCATACTAAAACACAGCATTGTTTGAAGACCAAACCATGCTCCCTATATATATTTAAGCATGGAACAACACCCTACAGCAGTGATGGCTAACCTATGGCACTGGTGCCAGTGGTGGCACTCAAAGCCCTTTCTGTGGGCACTCAGGCCATCACCAGAGATGACTCCAGGTATCTTCCTGCAGTCCCAGACAGCCCAGGACTTGCTGTGCACTGAGCTATTTTAAAGTGACAGCTCGACCTGGGACTATTTTCTGCTTTATTGGTGTCCTCAGGTGCTGGTATGAATGAAAACTGTGACAAATAAGGGAGTATAAATCACAAATTAAATTTCTGTGCTGACACTTTGCGATAAATAAGCGGGTCTTTGTTGTAGTTTGGGCACTCGGCCTCTAAAAGGTTCGCCATCACTGCCCTACAGGGTCTCTGCAGCCAGGAAATACCTGTTTTTTAACGCGATTCGTCATGATTCGATTCGGACCGAATCAAATTTTTTCGAAAAATTCTGCGAATCGGGACAAACTGAATTTCAAAAATTTAGCCCATCTCTATTTACAATGCAAGCACCAGATCTCGGTTACAGTCTATGCCAGTGGTGGTGAACCCATGGCATGGGTGCCAGAGGTGGCACTCAGAGCCCTTCCTGTCGGCACCCAGGCCTTCATCCCAACAAGTTTGCCAGCTATGACCAAATGGATTAGTTTTGTGATCCAATACATTAGGAGCAAGAAGGTGTGGATACAGATGGATTGTCATTGGAGCTCCTGCTCTGAGTTCCCTGATTCTTCCTCTTCAGGGGACCCTGGAGTGAAGCTACAATCCATATTTGTTCATCATTTTTCTATTATATTGGTGAAAGCAGGACGCGTGTGGATGTGTGGCCCCAATGCTGTGCTGGTTCCGCCATACATTGTCAAGGTGTCACTTTGTGTTGCTGCTCTCTGGAAGGCATGGTAAGGGAAGGTAAGGCGTGGTGCACCCCAATGGAAAATATTTTCAGAGAGTTAGGGTCTGCAGTGAACAGTTGCCTGTTACCTTTAAAATAAAGTAAGAAGTGCTGAGTTTGCATAGGGGAAATATTCAAATTTTCACAAATGTCCAAAGTTCAATGTTCCTCTGTTAGAGGGTACAACACCTGTGTTCTTTTGTTTATTACAAAATATGTCAGTTACAAATAAAGTTCATAAATATAGTAAAAGCTATTCAGATCTTGAAATTATATGTGCATTTGCCTCCCATGTATTAAAAAAAAATCTAATATATAATTAACAGATATGCCTTTATATGCAGTATATTCTTGCTCTCTCGCTCTTTCTTTCTCTCTGTGTATATATGTATACATATACATACTGTATATATAATGAGAAGGCACAAGGGGCCTTTATTGATGGTAGTTATGTGTCAACAAGGTACCTGGCCTCAGTGAAATGCACTGGTTAGTGTTTGGTCAGAAACCTTTTCTGAAAAAGTTTCTGACATTTTGATATTTATTATAGCTGCTTCCTTCAGTTGATCCAGGACGATTTTTACTGGAGTAGTGGTGGGGAAACTATTCCAATATATCCAGCTAATGTTTTAGATAACATTGCGGGTTGTGTGTTTAAAGCCTGAGCCTCTGCTAGATAGTGTGCAGAGCTGTTGGAGAAAACACAGACAGTGCTGTGTTTTGCTGCCCATGTTGGTAGATTGATTCTTGTCAAGAAATTTTATATGGACTGTGTTTCCTTTTCTGTTATGTGCTGCAGATAGCTACTTTTGTTTTTGTTAAACTGTTTGAAGAAATTTAGAACTGTTAACGTGGACTACTGCTGAAGTGCTATTAATTATACAGGCGATCAATGACTTAAAGTGTAACCGTTATTCTGAGCAAAAAAAAAAACATAATTCTGCTCCAGGTGTCCCTGGGAATCATTCCTTAAAGTATTTTGCTTCTCAGTCCTCATTTAGTACCTCTTTTGTCCCATAGCAACCATGGTTTCCAGCTCTCGAAAAAACTACAATCAGCAAGATGGAGGGGCAGAGCCTGCCTCCTGTCACCTCATCACAAGGGTCTGGTGCTGACCAATGACACCAGAGCTATCTATCTATCTATCTATCTCATATCTAGTTATGTGCCTATCTATCTAAGTAACACTCCAGCACAGCACATGAGGGCAGAGCTTGGAGAGTGTCTCCTGCCACTTCCTTGTGTGAGGTGATGGGGGAAGGGGGGGGGGGCTGCAGTTTCTGTCTGTGTGGATTATTTATTTGTACAGTATACAGGTTTAGGGAAAGCTGAGGAGACATAAGAGTTTAGGTGTTTGGTCACTACATTAGTCAGGGCTTCTCCCTGCACATGACAGTGCTGGAGTAGTGACACATGAGAGCTGGAGTACTGAGCTATGAGGTGATCAGCTGATTGGAGGGAGACAGATGGGAGGGGGGTCTTTCCCTCCTGTAGTCTCAGCTTCTTTATGAAGAGAATGTCAATAGTAACAGACATATGAGAGATGACTGCCATCTAGGGCAAGTCTGCAGAATACAAGAGAAAGGAGCAAGATTCGGGTAACTAATCCAATTGCAAAAGTGCTTAAAATTACCTGCCCTACAACATATCAAAATTTTTTTGAAATGACAGTTACACTTACAGATGACCCCTACTTACAGACAGACCTCTCTGCCCACTGTGACTTTAGGGAAACCTATCTGGATGCTTTACTTTAGTCCCAGGCTGCAATGATCAGCTGTAAGGTATCTGTAATGATGCTTCATTGATAATACTTGTTCCCATAACAGCACAAAATTTTTAAAATCCAATTGTCACAGGAACATTTTTTTTTCTGGGATTGCAATTAAAAAATATATAAAATATACCATTTCCGACTTGCATAGAAATTCAACTTAAGTACAAACTGCTTATATATATCATGCTTGAGAATTTTTTGATGGAAGAGACGAAATGTCGCATCATTATGGTGGAATAAATAGACTTCACTTTATTTAACGGAGTGCTGCTTCATTGCTGTTTGATTCTGGATTTGGGGGGTCACTGTCAGACCCTTCTGAAGACCTGCACCCGACTGTTTTCTGCATACACGGTGCTGCTCCACATCTTCTCCTTGGTTTTTTATAGATATATATAAATATACACTTCTGTTATTCCCTTATAGGTACAATTTAAGAACATGGCTTCTCGTCCATATAGCTTCTACTCTAACGTTCTAGCAGTACCATGGAAAGAGAAAAATGTTGCCCCACAACACACCCGTACATACACAGGAAAAGTAAGCTCTCAATTTGGACCAACAGATGTTGAAGAAGAATGCAGAACTTGGTTTTATACATCTAATGCACACCCGGTGAGCTACAGTAAATTTCTAATTTCAAAACTGAAAATAGTGTTCTCTTTTAAACTTCTAAATCTGTATAAAAATTGTAGGCAATTTTTGTTATTATCTAGCAGTTACTCGACATGTGATTCTTCATATTATGGATTCTAGATGTACAGGATAGATAGCTAGTATATTTAATCATGGATTTCCCTAACTCCATTGGCTAATTTACATAGATTTTATAGTTGTTGATGTTTTGCAAAAATTTTTTTTTTTAGAAAATAAACATACATTTTTGCATTGTCATCTTCTTTAACAAAGTTAATTAAGAGCTTTTTTCTGCTTCTGATCTCTTACAAACATGTACACATCATAGTGCCTGGCATTCTGAGCAATAAAACATCATTCTGCTCCAGGTGTGCTTGGGAATCATTCCTCAAAGTCTCTCAGTCACCATTTGGTACCTTTTTGGCGCATAGCAACAATGGTTTCCATCAGCAAGATGGAAAAGCTGAAGCAGCCTCCTGTGACATTATCACAAGCATGTGCTGCTGACCAATAAAACTATAGCTTGTGCATCTTAGACACACCCACACAAACAAGTGTGGAGCTTGTATCTAAAAGGCTGAATAATATACATAAGTTGAATTGTCATGGTTTATTTAATGACAAGAAAAAATTCAGTATTATAACTTTTGAAATTACAGTTCACAATGATACAAGTACCCCCACAAGATTTATTAGATTGTTCCAAAAATAATACCACAAAAACACTTTATTAGATCAATTCAAACAAATCTATTTAAAAGGACAACTGTCAGGATCGGAGGTAGTGGATCCTCTGAACCACTGCGGACGATGACACAAGCCAACACCTGGGACCAGAATCTAAATAGCTCCCGGTCTTCACCAGAGTCCGCCACAAAGCAGGATGGTCTTGCTGCGGCGTGGTACCACCAGTCTGTTCCACAGGCGTGACTTGTCTGCAGTGGCAAAAAAGTTCAAGGTACAGGAACCGCAGGCAATCTCTTAGTTGAGGACAGGCAGAGGTCAGGACTGGCAGCACAGGATAGGAGTCGGGGACGTAGCAGTTGGTCCAGGCAGGCAGCGAAGGAGTGTAGTAAGGAATGGAACCGGGGTCACAACAGGAAATCACAACAACATCAGACAAAGCTTTCTCCAAGGCACGAAGATCCAGCAGGGTGTGATGGGAGAAGCAGGTTGAAATAGCCTTCTGGGAAATGGCCAGCGCCAAATAATGGTGCGCTGGCCTTTTAAATTCCCTGAAACCTAGGAACACACGTGCTTGGGCCACGGATAGGAATCTGGTGAGAAGTGCCAGGTTAACAACAACCTACACCGTGAGCACCCGTAACAACAACATACGCTGAAAAAGTCCACCAATGGTCAAATAAATTAATATACATGATAAATAGACCAAACTTATAAATAAATAAACTTATTAACAAATAATTAGCAAACTCTGTGCAGTGCTGCGGAATCTGCAGGTGCTATATAAATAAGGAATTATGATTATCACAGTAACCTGTATAAAGGTATAGAAGGTATAGTCTGGTTAAGGTATGGGTTTGCTTACAAACAAGCTGAGGATAGGGAGAGATAAGGTGTGTAGGTGTTTTATTACATTAGTTAGGGCTCCTGGCAGCACAGCACCCTTGGTCTGGATATGCATGTGTATGTGTCCCTGTCTATGTTGTCTTTTTAAATGGATTTGTTTTAATTGATCTAATAAAGTGTTATTTTATGCATTCTATATCTATCTATCTATCCATCAATATTATATGCATGTATGTATGTATTTAGCTAAAACTGCAGCACAGCACATGGGACAGATTGAAGACTTGGAGAAGCACAGTGCACATATCACTGCTCTCTCTCTCTCTCTCTCTGCCATTTCCTGTTTCAAGAATGCAGTGAAGGGGGGGGAGGGGTGACTGTGTGCAAGAGAGAGCTGCAGCTTCTGTCTGGTTGATTATTTGTTTATATACAAGTGTAGAGAAAGATGAGTATGTACAGGGAGAGAGATAAGAGTGAATATGTTTTATTACATTAATTAGGGCTCCTAGCAGCTGAGAGCAGTGCAGAGAGGAGAGGGGATGTGTCTCACATGTACTCATTCCTATTCAGCCCAGTGTGAACAGGATGTGATCAGCAACGGCATGCCCTACAACATATCAATATATTTAAATGACCATTATCTGGTACATTTACTATGTGCAGTTTGCCCGTGTAGTGTGCAGAGGGCGCTAAATTCATAATTTGTGGTGCCCATTCTTCATGAATCTAGTGCCCCCTGCACTGCTTTGTCAGAGTGTACCATGTTTTATTTTGCACTTTTAACATAGGGCAGTGAAACATACTTTTGTCAGACTTTGCATGTTAATGAGGCGCATGGTTCGACTGAGCATTAAAATTTTAGAGCAGAATTTTGTGTCACGGTGGGTATAGTGCAGTGTGCGCCACAAGCATGTCTCGGACATGTATATGTAGAAGCAGTTTGCACATAAAAGAACGTGCAAAGTCTGGCAGAAAACTGGTGCAGGGGTTTTAGTAAATCTCGGCTCATGGAAGTACACAAAGCTTCTTCATCAGACTGCCTGGAGGTTTCTCTAGTGCATTCTAGGTGCGGGTGATTTAGTAAGCCACTCCTGCCCAGCTAAACTGTGTTCTCACATCTCCATGTGGTCCATGCACTCTGAGAGGCATCTAACAACAGCAGCTCGTGCATTGAGTCCTGTCAAAGATTCTGACTGTTTTCTCAATTCCTCCCCTAATAAAGAAAGGACACAGAAGAGTTTATGCTATTGTGCTATTAAATAACTATGCTATTGTGCTATTAAAGGCAACTTTTTAAATGAAATAACTTTGATTTAGCTACACAAAGCCCTCTCTGAATCCAGACAAACAGCAGTGAACTCATCACATTCAGTCTTAACCCTGTCTTGCTTTCCTTTGAAGGGACCAAAATCTCAGTATACTGAAGAGTTTGGTTGACAATTACACCCAACAACCACCCAGTGTACTGTGCAAACAAAAGTTTCTGTCAGATGTTATTTAAATCCCTTGTGATAATCTATAATAACAATACCATTTAAAAGTCAGTAAAACTTTAACATGAAATTTATCTTATGATTTTCTCCAAGTACAAAGACTTCAATTCTGGACTCTTTGGACCTCTGCTGATCTGTCGACCTAAAGTCTTAAAAAGATCCAATGTTCTTCAGCTATCAATGCAAGACTTCTCACTTATTTTTATGGACATTGATGAGACTGAAAGCTGGTATTTCAAGGACAATTGGCAGCAATATTGCCCTTTGAATTGTGATTCAAAAATGGTTTCAACAGCTTTATGTCCTGCAGCCTGTAATATGGAAAAAGATTCCAAAGAATTGCTGCTTGAGCACATTTTTCACGGTATGTACTTAAGTAACAATTATAAATAATTATCTCTGAATATCCATTTTCTGCTTTTATTGACTAAAATGTGTTGGTATCAAACAGAATAAAGTCATTCCCTGACTTCTGATTACTAGGTACATACAGACCTCTCTGCCCACCAAAATTTCAAAATCCAATTTTGACAGGTGCTACATTTACAAAATATATCTTTTTCTACTTACATTTGAACATCAACTTAACCCTTTCCCACACCCTATAGTAACTCTTTCTCATAGGATGCCGGTAATTCCTGCACCTTGAAGTAGAGTTACATCATGGTAATTGCCCAGGCTCTGAAACTGAGCCTGTTTGATCCTGGCAGTATGCGGTAGCTGGGATCCCGCAGTAACAGCCGGGATTGCAACTATCCTGATCCCGCCTGTTTAACACTATAGACGCCACTGTCATAGTGACAATCGGCACCCTCCGTGCAGGGAGGTCCGAGGCCCTAAGGTCCGATAAGGAACCCAGGGCTGCCTTCAGTAATGCACGATTTAAAAGTGCTAATGTAAGCCTATGCAGAATGAAAAAAATAAGCTCTAAAATACCTCTGTAAACAAAAAAATATAAATCTCCTGCCCCTTAAACCTTTAACAACCCGAGATGTAATAGCATGTCACGGGTCAGCTGCCAGTGCATGGAGAAGGCTCACGAGCCAAGCCATCTCCATAGATGGTAAGTCTTTGCTGCATATCGCAGCAAATACTTACCGGTAACACAGTTATCCGGTGTTAACCTGCACATCGCCGCAGGCAAAGCTGCCTGCGGCTTCAAAAACATGGCGGCACATGGGCGACGCCATCTTGTTGGGGATCTTAGCTCCCTGTGACGTCATCGTGGAGCAACAATCGGTTGCTATGACAACCTCGGGTCTTTCGAAGAGGCTGTCTCATTTTAACCCATTGATTACAATGTGCACAGTAGTATGGCAGTATATGGTAGGATCATCCAGATAGGCTAGGGTTAAAGTACCTAGGGTTAAAACGGGGTATTATCGTAATCGTGATGACCCATAGAATAAAGACAACACGTTATTTTAATGGTACAATGAATTTCCAGGAAAAAAATGCTTAAAGGAAACCTACCACTTGAAGTGGCAGGTATAAGAGGGAAGCTGCTTCGGCGCAGGGAGGTACGCGGTACGTGCCCGCGGCTCTCATTCACTTCCTATGTAGCCGCGTGCACGGTCGCGCGCATGGTGGGCCGAGCGCGTACCTCCCTGCGCCGAAGCAGCTTCGGCCATAAAGTTTAAAAAGTGTTTTAAACCGCGATACTGCGGTTTAAAACACTAACAAAAATAAGCTCTGGCACCAGCTCACCCTGAGCTGGTGCTCGGTAGTTCCCTCTTATACCTGCCACTTCAAGTGGTATGTTTCCTTTAAAACCAATAAACAAGAATTAATGATTTTTTTTAACCAACACCAAGATAGAGTTAATAATATCTGATTATTAGCTATTGAACCCCCTGTATATGATGTACTTGAAAAGTGGATCTCATACACACAAAAAAAAATAATCTCCCATATGTCCAAATTACAAAAAAATAAACATTTTATAGTCTGTAACATATGACAATGCAGATCTGCTCTGAATGGCGCTCCTTCCCTTTTATGCCCAGCTGTGTGCCCTTACAGCAGTTTAGGAACACATATGGGGCATCCTCATACTCAAGAGAAATTGGGTATCAAACTTTGTGGATATATTTATCCTTTAATACTTTGTAACAGTTTAATTTTTGACCAAAATTAATGTATTGTCTAAAAAAACACACTTTTAAAGTTGATTTTTCACATACAGAAGGGTATAGTTTCTTAAATGGCATAATTTATGCTATTTAGGCTTCTCAAAGTCAATTAAACCTAAGCAAGTGCCTCAAAATAACAGATTTGACAATTTTCATAAAGATGAAAAAAATTGCACCCAAAATTCTGAACCTCCTAAGAACCTAGAAAAGAGAGAGGATGTATTAACCCCTTAACGCTCTGTGCCGTAGCTCTACGGCGCAGAGGTATAAGAAGTGTATGAAGAGGGCTCACGGGCTGAGTCCTCTTCATACAAAGGTGGGGGTTTTTGCATTTTGCAGAAAACCCACACTGCTAATAACCGCGGTCAGTGCTTGCACCGATCGCGGCTATTAACCATGTCATTGCCGCCGGCAAAGTCGCCGGCGGCGTTTAAAAAAACGGCGCCGCGCGGGCGCCGCCATCTTTATTGCGATCGCCGCGCCCCCGTACGTCATCGGGGGCGGCGATCGGTTGCCATGGTAGCCTCGGGTCTTCTTTTGACACGAGGCTACATGGCTTCTGCAGATTCGTTACAATGAGCCAGTGGCTCATTGTAATGAATGTGCTGCAAAAATGGCATATGTTGCAATACAGTTGTATTGCAGTATATGGTAGGAGTGATCTGACCATCTAGGGTTAATGTACCCTAGATGGTCTAAAAAATAGTGGAAAAAAAAGAAAAAAAAAGTTTAAAAAATAAAAAAAATTAATAAAATATTAAAAGTTCAAATCACCCCCCTTTCACTAGAACGGATATAAAACATAATAAACAGTAAAAATCACAAACATATTAGGTATCGCCACGTCCCAAAATGCCCGATCTATCAAAATATAAAAGCAGTTACGGCCGGCGGTGACCTCCGAGGCGGGAAATGGCGCCCAAATGTCCGAAATGAGACTTTTACACCTTTTTACATCACATAAAAAATTAAATAAAAAATGATCAAAATGTTGCACAGACCTCAATATGGTAGCAATGAAAACGTCGCATCATTTCACAAAAAATTACACCTCACACATCTCCAAAGTATGAAAAAGTTATTAGCGTCAGAAGACGGCAAAATTTTTTTTTCTTTTTTGTACACATTCGTTTAATTTTTGAAAATGTATTAAAACACAATAAAACCTATATAAATTTGGTATCACCGCGATTGCACCGAACCAAAGAATAAAGCTGAGGTGTTATTTTGAGTGCACAGTCAAATTCGAAAAAACTGAGCCCACAAGAACGTGACGCATGTGCGTTTTTTTTTTTCAGTTTTTCCACATTTGGCTTTTTTTTTCATCTTCGCAGTACACGGCATGTTAAAATAAATAACATTACTGGAAAGTAACGAATTTGGCAGAAAAGGTCAGCACTGTGAGGTGTAGCAAGGGATTCAATCCGTGTGGGTGCTAGCTGCTTTGATCCGGCCCGAGATCCAGTAGTCACAAAACCAAAAGAGAAGGCAGCCGCACTCCGTTGTCCTAATCCAAAAAGTGTTTATTCACATGTGGATGCAAAGCTACGTTTCGGCTAGCTCAATGTAGCCATTTTCAAGCAGTGAAAATGGCTACATTGAGCTAGCCGAAACGTAGCTTTGCATCCACATGTGAATAAACACTTTTTGGATTAGGACAACGGAGTGCGGCTGCCTTCTCTTTTGGTTTTGTGATTACTGGAAAGTAAAATTTTGAAGTTGGAGAGCGAGAAATGAGCGGAAAAACCCTGCGTCCTTAAGGGGTTAAAACCCATGCCGACATAAAGCAGACATTTGGGAAATGTTATTTATGAAGTTATTTTGGTGCTATGACTATTTGCCTGAAAAGCAGAAAATTTTGAACTTTGAAAATGAATAATTTTTTGAAATGTTTGCCAAATTTCCATTTTTTTCATAACTAAACACAAAAGATATCATCAAAATTTTTCTATTACTTTGTTTTCTCGGCACACATTGTACTTCAATCTCAAAATCCTCTGGATAAGCGTTACAAAGGTATAACCTCCTATAATGACATTGCAAATTTAAGATATCAGGCTTGGTCCTAAAGGCCTAAAATAGCTTAGACCAGAAGGGGTTAAAGGACATCTACCATCAGATTACCTGATGGTAGATGACTATTATATTCTTCCCCGTCCTGTCCCCATGTGTCCCAAGCTTAATTTCTTATATCTTTGCATGGCTGCATTTCTGTAAAAAATAAGTTTATAAGATATGGAAATTCACCTTCCTTTCTCCTCTTGGAAACATGCCCCCTGCAAGCCTCCTGGCATTCAGAGGACAGAGAAGTATGTGGGTGTTGGAGCCTGACTCCAGACAGCTCAGGAACTCCTGGCAGACTCAATCCACAGGATTAAAATGCAGAGTGGGTGGTCCCTTTTATAATTCACAGGAGCTACTGACTCATTACAATATTTTCATGCAGAGCAACTCACTGCAGTAAATTAGCTATGTCCTTAGCTTTGGGGGATAGATGTGCCTTACAGGTTCCCCTTAAGAACAAAATTACAGAACCTATTTTGTTCCTAACACAAGGACTGCCTGCATATCCAATGTTAGGAAGCTTTCTATTACAGATATTTACTATTTTTGTGGAGTGATCTAGTCTAAATTTAAAGGGAATGTTAGGTGTTGCTAAAAATGACATATTAATAACGGTGTCTTTATATTCTAGCTATCAACGGATATGTTGGTGACACAGTACCTGGACTGGTTCTGTCTTTGGAGAGAAAGGTACGATGGCATCTGCTAAGCATTGGGAGAAAAGAAATAATCCCAGTTCAATTTCATGGGAATATCCTCACCAAGCGGAGCCAAAAAGACCATCCCATCAATATAGTGAACTTGTACCCTGGTAAGATGGAAGCTCTTGTTTATGTTATAGTTTTTAAACTTTATTAAACTTTCTAACTTTTGAGATCCATAACATACATTATATTAAAATATTTACATTATACGGAAGGCACAAACAGAAAAAAAGGCAGATGTATGTGGGTGAACAAATAAAAATTTTATTGAAATAAGTGTGGATCATAAAAATAATTAAAAACCCTACATAGGAGGGTGAAATAACAAAGTGAGCAAATTGCATAACACAAAGAATGTCAAAGCAAATACATATAGGTGAATACACGGCTACACCATACAGAACAAAGATTGCAAAGGTCAGGACACAAAGATATATGGTAGTACTCTAATAAAAATATATTGTAATAGTAATGCCCAACATAATTAAAGTGTAGAAAAGAAGGGTGATATTACCGTGTAGAGGATGGTAACTGGGGGGAGAGGATGCCCTATGCGTATTGCCTGGCTCACGGGCTTCGTCAGGGGAGGCCGGCATACAGAGAATGACAAACTTAAATACTAAATGCTGCTCTGACATAACAAAGCCCACAAATATATATATATAGGTATAAAGGAGGTCGGGTGGGTGGGGGAGCCTAAGCCTAAGTCTCGCCAGAGCAGCATAAAACAATCATGTTCCAAAAAAGGTTAAAGTAATATAGACAGAAAAATAAGCCATACAAATGTATATACTTAAAGAATAAGTAAATAGAATATAATGTGATCACAAAGAAAGTGTACAAAAGGCACAAAGATCCCTTACACCCATTATGGCCAAGACAAGGAGGACCCAAAGTAATAAAACCCGGGGATAGCAGCAAGGAATTAGTCTAGATGTCCAAAATCCAGGAAAAATGGTAAAGAAAAGGGGGGGGGAGTGCGGGAGGGAAAGGGGAAGGGCAGAGAAAGGAGGTAATGTCACTTAAAGGCGTCCACAAAGATCCAACAGGGTGTCTTAGAATAAGCAGGGATTCCCAGGAAGAGAAATCAAGTCACAGATCCTGTAAGTTAGAATATTCTCCCGTAGCATATGCATAGTTTGTTCATAGTTTGTGATGGCTCACAGGTCCCTCCATTCAACAATTGTGAAGATGTCTAGAACTTAAACAAAGGAAAGGTGAAGTGAAACACAGAAAAACAATAACTACCAAACATAAGTGATGTTAAGGGGCCCAGAGAAAATAAATAAACACTGTAGGGGGTCCAAGTGACATTAATTATACAGGTTTAAGTCAAACAATAAAAATTATGTGATGTTTGTATGTTGTGTGATGTGAGATGGGTGCGTGTGAGTGACAATGGAAAAATAAGTACATCCTATAACGTGAAAAATTAAAGAGCATGAACGGAGGAAAGGACAGTAAGTTCAGAAGTTCGCATTTTATAATGTCCAGTGAACAAAAGTTCCTCATTTAAGCCCCTAGGGGCAATGGTATCCAGTGTGTAGATCCATCTGGATTCGCTACGCAATAATAGAGGTGTGAGATTGCCACCTCTGATGTTTAATGCCACTTTTTCCAGACCCACAAATTTAAGACCTAGTGTACAACTGCCATGGTATAGTAGAAAATGAAGGGCCACCGAGGTGAGTTTTTTTAACTTTTTGTTGATCTGCAGCCGCCGTACGAATTGTAGCCAAGTGTTGTTGGCACCTTTTTCGGAATTCCTGGGCGGTTTGTCCCACGTAGAGCTTGCGGCAGGGGGAAATAAGGATATAGATGACTCCCTTTGTTTTACAATTAATGTAACTTTTGATTTTGAACTTCTTGCACCCTGACTGTTTCTCAAACTCCAATGTCCGTGGCACAAAAGGACACACCGAACAGTCACCGCACGGGAAAGAGCCAAGCAGACGCATGCCAAGAGGTACAGATGGACGTTGGAAATGGCTCCTGGTCAGGACATCCTTTATGTTTTTAGCACGTCTTGCTTTCATTTGTGGTTTGTCAGTAAGGAAGGGGATAAGCCTATTGTTGCTCTTGAGGATGCCCCAATTTTTCTCCAGAATTTTGTAGATGTCAGTCCACTGATTGTTAAAAGTGGTGATCAGCCTAGGTCTTGACTCTGAAGGGTGCATCTTTGTTTGCAGTTAATCTCGTCTATCATTGTTGCATGCTCGAATAAAACCCTTTGAAATGACCCTGCGTGGATAGCCTGTGTTTTTAAAGCGTGTGGTTAGTTCGCGTGCATGATGTCTAAAATCCTGCTCGTTGGTACACGAAAGAATTGACCCGCGGGTATTCCTTTTTTAAAGTGAGCTGGATGGAAACTAGAAAAATGTAATAAGCTATTAGAGGCAGTTTCCTTTCGGAACAAAGAAGTGGTAAGCTTGGGATGTACATACCTGATGGTAACGTCCAAAAAGCCCACTGTAGTATCCGAAATATGGGCAGTGAGCTTGATTTTCCATGGGTTGTTATTCAATAGGTCGATAAAATTCTGGCAGTCATTGATGGTACCTGTCCAAAGGAGGAGAATGTCATCGATGTACCAATACCAGCCTGCTACCCAGTTATTAAAGGCGTCCAGTTGGTATACCACACTCTGCTCCCACCACCCCATGAATAAATTTGCATAGGATGGGGCGCATTTAGCCCCCATGGCTGTACCTGACACTTGCTTATAAAAGGTCCGATCAAACAGAAAGTAATTCTAATGTAATATCAGGTAAAGGAGGTCTAATAGGAAGGAGTCTCCTATACATAGACCATTCCTTATCCAGATAGTAAGCGATGGCATTCATGCCTACCTGATGTCCAATGATCGTATATAGGGCCTTTACATCCAAAGTGATCATCAGGATTGGGACAGATGTTTCAAATTCTTCTATCCTCTGGATAAGGTGTGTGGTGTCCCGAACAAACGATGGCAATTTTGTGACTAGTGGTTGGAGAAAAAAGTCTAGGTAAGTGCACAATTTTTCATTTAGGCTCCCGATTCCCGAGACGATTGGACGTCCCGGGGGTTTTTCCAAGGATTTATGGACCTTCGGTAACATATAGAAGGTCGGTACCATGGGCTTGTCAGTAGTGAGAAAATGCGTTTCGTTCTTGTTTAAGATACCAGCCTGCAGGTCTGCTTTCAGGAGTCGGTCGGTCTTTTCTTTGAAGATCTGAGTGGGATCTGAAGGTAAAACAACATAAAATTTCGGGTTACTGAGCTGTCTCCTTGCTTCTTCAAGATATAATTCTAGGGGCCAGATGACAATATTACCCCCTTTATCAGCTTCCTTAATTAGGAAGGATGTTTGTTGTTTTAAGCCATTCAGGGCTTTCTGTTCTAGTTTGGACAGGTTTTCCATTTTGTTGTTGTCTAATCTAAGGGTCCTGATGTCCCGTAGAGTGGATTCATAGAATATCTGTAACGCAGGAAACAAGCTGAAACTTGGTGTGCTTTGTGAGGGCACACGTAAAGTAAACTTCCTCCTACCTTGTTCCATGGAGCTTTCGTCAAGTAGGTCCAGTTTATCCCTGAATACCTGTCTGTCTTCGACCGGAAGGGAGTCCAAAAGGCTAATTCTGAAGGCTAATTGCCTACAAAATAAATACAAATCTTTTGTAAGTTCAAATTTATCGAGACGATTCATTGGGGAAAAGGTAAGGCCCTTTTTGAGAACAGATAATTCGATATCACTATCACTATGATAGGTAGACAAATTAATAACTTGTAAATCAACTGAGTTACCATTGTTTGTGGTCTTCTTATTCCTGGTGGATTTAACCCACTCGTAATTCGGGGACCAGACACGGTGCTTCGGGCCTCGTTTTCTAACATTTCGCTGACTGGACACTGAGTCGTCTTGGGAGTACTCTGATTCGCTGAGATTGGTAGACTGTGAGTCTTGTACATGAGCGTCAGCAGTTGGCTTGTGCTGTATAGCTCTAGAATGGAAGCGTCGGCCATTACCACGGTGTGTCCAATGGTAAGCTTTGTTTTTCTCGTAGTCCCTCGTAGTCTTGTATTATATTTTTCTCATATTTGTCAATAGTTTCTTGTAATCTCTTACAAAATGGTTCAACCAGTGTATCTGAGTCAAAGACAACCAAGCGAGATTCTAGATTTTTAATTTCCATTTCGTCCCCCATGACGGCCCCCTGGAGGTTGCTTCCCCTTCCTCTGTAGGGACAGGAAATTGAGAGTTTTATTAAAAGGCCCTCCCCCAACCTCCCACCAGTGTTTTCCTGTCCCTACAGGGGATAGGGTTGAGAGTAAATCCTCTCTCTCTCCTCCGGGGGGGGGGGGGAGGTATGGATCTCGTACCTCTCGGGGTGCTTGTCCTCCCCAGCGCTCCCTCGTCCGAGCTCCGGGCTCCACTTGGGGTCTCCAGTGCTGGGCTGCCATTTGTGGCGTGCCGGCGGCCATACGACTCCTCCTGGGGTCCGCAGCGGCCGGCACACGATCCACCTGTTCGCGCGATGCCCCACTTCCGGTGACCGGAAGTGACGTCGCGGAGACCTCGGCGCAGGAAGTGAGGCAGCCTGGGAGACAGGCGGCCACTGATGACGTCAGACGCCGGAAGGTGAGTATTTAGAGGCGTGCAGTGTAGTTTCACTTCTGCTGAGGTCTCCATGGAGCTGGACAACATGGCGGATGTGGCTGAGACGCGATCCCTAACCCTGGGTTCCGTGAGTAAACGCTTTGGAATATGTGGGAATTATTCCCTGTCTATTGCCATTATTTTGGGGTCTCTTATAGGGGTCTTTACTGATGTAGTTCTCCCTATCAGGAGAGAAAGATCTCCCAAAAGAAAGGGAAAGAGACAAACCCAAAGAGAAGGAGCCAGATAAGGATAGGCCTAAAAAGGCTCCTTCTAAGCGTTGCTAAATTTGTAATGCAAAATTGGATGCCTCATATAAGAAGAGCCTGTGTAAAGAATGTTTAGATAAAATACTTAAGGAAGAGAAACCCTCATTTTTGGATGAGTTAAGAACCATTATGAGGGAAGAAATTAAGGCCTCTAAAGGGCCACCCTTGAAAAAACCCCGAATTAGTCCTGAATACGTAGAGGATGATGAACAGCCTTCATGCTCATACGAGATAGTCAGAAGACCAGGATGTCTTTTCACAAACTCAGGTGGTTAATGACCCCAAATTTTTGTTTGCCAATGAAGATTTGGATAGCTTAATAAAGGCCTTAAGGGACACCCTAAGAATTGAGGATAAAGTAGAAGAAAAATCCATGGTAGATGAACTATTCGGGGGACTGAGACAGAAGAAAACGAGGGTGTTTCCAGTTATCGAAAACTTAAGGGGTCTTGTGGTAGATGAGTGGAGAGAACCAGAGAGACGGTTAATTGTCCCTAAAGACTTTAAAAATCGCTTACTGTTTGACCCAGAAGAGACAAAATTGCGGGAGAACGTACCCAAAGTAGACATTCCTATTACCAAAGTTGTAAAAAAGACGGATTTACCGTTTGAGGATTCCACGCAACTTAAAGATGCTATGGACAGGAAATCGGATTGTCTACTTAAAAAACTTTGGGAGTCTTCTATGACTACAATCAAAACAAATATTGCGGCAACCTCAGTATCCCGTACCCTCCTATTCTGGTTAGGGGTTTAGAAGACCATCTCAGGGAAGGCACCCCTAGAGAAGAAATTTTAGATTCGTTGCCTTTACTTAAATCTGCTACTGCCTTTTTAGCTGATGCCTCAGCTGAATCTATTCGTTTTGCCTCAAGGGATGCCGCCCTCTCAAATGTCACCAGAAGGGCCCTCTGGTTGAAACAATGGTCGGGGGACATTCGTTCTAAAGCAAAACTTTGCAGCCTTCCCTTTTCAGGTGAATTCTTGTTTGGATCTGAGCTAGATGAGATTCTTGACAAAGCTGCGGATAAGAAGAAAGGTTTTCCTGAACCTAGACCTACACCAAAAAAGCAGTTTTTTCGTGGCTTTAGAGCAAACAAAGACCAACCAAAGAATAAGGGGAGATCTTCCTGGAGACAAGGCTTCTGGAATAGTTCCAGGGGGGGAAAAACAAGCCATTCCTGTTCAGTTCCTCAAACAAACCAGAAAAGAAGCAATGACGCCAGGGTGGGGGGAAGGTTGAAGGACTTTCTCCCCCAGTGGAAGAATATAACAAACAACAGGTGGGTGACTTCCATTATCCAAGATGGTTACCGTATAGAATTTATGTCTTCTCCTCCTCATCGGTTTTTTCTGTCCAGGCAATCCTCAGGAAGTCTGACACATCATCTTTGGGAGCAAGTGTCTATCCTGCAGAAACTGGAAGTGGTTCGTCCAGTCCCCCCAGAAGAAAAAGGTACGGGTCATTACTCCCCCCTTTTCCTAATAAAGGAGCCAAATGGGTCTTACAGGTTAATTATAAATTTAAAATTTCTGAACAAGTGGGTGACGTATATCAAGTTCAAGATGGAGTCTATAAAATCTACTACTCCCTTAATAAACCACAATGCATTTTTGTGTACTCTGGATCTCAGAGATGCATACTATCATATTCCCATTCATGCGGATTCCCAAAAGTTTTTACGTTTTGCAGTGCTTTCTCCTTCGGGAGAAGAATCCCATTTTCAATTTACAGCTTTACCATTTGGTCTTTCTTCAGCTCCCCGAGTCTTTACCAAAGTTATGGCGGAAGTGGTCAAATACTTAAGGACCGAAGAAGTCCTAGTGGTCCCATACCTGGACGATTTCTTACTTGTGGGAGACTCGGTAAGCCATCTAGAGAAACAGAAGAAGGTGACAATAGAAGTTCTTCGGGAATTGGGCTTGATTATAAATTTGGAAAAATCCGATCTGACTCCCAGTCCTATAAAAGAATTTTTGGGAGTATCCTTAAATTCATTAACCCAGACTTCTTATCTTCCACAGGAGAAAGTAGACAGATTACTTCTGAAAATCAAGGACTTCCAGAAGAGGAAATACATCTCGATACGAGCAGCGATGAGTCTTCTGGGGTCCATGACCTCCTGCATTCAATGTGTAGCCTGGTGCCAGATCCATACAAGACCTCTCCAGTCCTGGATCCTGTCAAAATGGGACAAAGACTACCATCACCTGAATTTACGATTGGAAATTCCTTCAGCAGTAAAAAAATCCTTAAACTGGTGGAAGGATCTCGATCACCTTCAAAAAGGTGTGAACTGGATTCTCTGGCCAATAACCCAGATCCAGACAGATGCCAGCACCTCAGGTTGGGGAGCTCTTCTTCCAGGGAAGTACGTTCAGGGCCTCTGGTCCCATTCAATGACTCGTGCATCCTCAAACGAAAGGGACCTGAAAGCCGTCCTAAAAACCCTGAAAGCTTGTACCAAGGAACTAAAAGGGAAGCACCTAAAAATCTTCTCCGACAATACAACTACGGTTGCATATTTAAAGAGACAGGGCGGAACAAGGTAAAAAAAACTTCAGACCATCTCCCAGGAAATATTTTCTTGGGCAGAAGAGAATGCTCTTTCAATTTCAGCAGTCCATCTGAAAGGCTCAGAGAACGAGGTAGCGGACTACCTCAGCAGGACACCTATTCTCCCTCACGAATGGAGCCTGAAATCCGAAATCTTCCAGGAGATTGTCCTCAAATGGGGAAACCTTGCCATCGATCTCTTCGCATCCAGGACAAATTCAAAAGTCAAGAAATTCTATTCCCTAAATCCAAAGGAAGTTCCTTGGGATCTGGATGCCTTCTCCCAGCCTTGGGATCAGGATCTCCTCTACGCATTCCCTCCAGTTCCTCTGATCAACAGAGTTCTCCAGAAATTAGTATCCAGTCCGGCCAAGCTGATCCTAGTTGTTCCGTTTTGGCCAAAGAAAAGCTGGTTTCCGCTTCTACAAAAGCTGGCTCTAGACCTTCCTTTCATCCTTCCCAAGATTCCAGACCTCTTGCACCAGGGACCAGTCTTACACCAGAACCCAGGGTTCCTGAATCTATCAGCCTGGATCCTGAAAGCGCCTTCCTGAACACAAAAGGACTCTCCTTTAAGGTAATAAAGACTTTGAGGAATAGTAGGAAGCCTGTGACCCATGCTATCTATCTTAAGATATGGAAAAAATGTTGTGCCTGGTGTAAAGATCATCCTAACCAAGATTCTCCCAATATTTGCCAGGTTCTTGATTTCCTGCAGGAGGGTTTCGACAAAGGTTTACGGCCTAGTACCCTGAAAGTCCAGGTGTCAGCTTTAAGCGCATATTTTGATACAGCACTTGCGGAACACAGGTGGGTAAAGAGATTTTTTCAGGCCTGTACCCGCTTAAGACCTACTGTAAAGGAATCTTCCCCTCAGTGGGACCTTTCCTTGGTCTTAGATGCGTTAACCTCAGATCCCTTTGAACCCAATGAGTCAAATAATTTACGTTTTTTAACGCTTAAAACAGCATTCTTAGTTGCCATCACATCCGCTAGAAGGATAGGGGAGCTCCAGGCCTTGTCGATTTGTGAACCTTACCTATCAGTTTCTGAGGATAGAATTACTCTCAGACTTGATAGAGTCAGGAGATCGTATTGCCATCTTTCTGTCGTCAGCCTAAGAATGCTACGGAGGAGAAATGGCATCTCCTAGATGTAAGACGCTCAGTACTTAGATACTTAGAGGTCTCAAGTCCCTGGAGGAAGGACTCAAACCTTTTTGTTCAATTTGCAGGGAAAAATAAGGGAAGAAAGGCCTCTAAGTCAACTATTGGCCGGTGGATCACAAATACGATCAGGGAATGCTAAAGTCTTAAAGGTGTTCCTGTTCCTTTGAAGTTAAGAGCTCACTCTACCCGAGCAGTCTCCACATCGTGGGCGGAGAGAGGGTGAGCCTCCATTGATGAAATTTGCAGAGCAGCCACTTGGAGTTCAAATTCCACCTTTGTTAATCATTATCGACTGAATATAGCCATGGCAAAAGATCTGGCCTTCGGCCGTAAAGTCCTACAAGCTGTGGTCCCTCCCTAACTGGGGATAATTTGGTATGTCTCCAGGGGGCCGTCATGGGGGACGAAATGGAAAAAAGGAATTAGTCCTCACCGGTAATTCGATTTCCATAAGTCCACCATGACGGCCCTATTATTTCCCTCCCTTGTTATTTTTGTTGGTTTCTTCTTGTAAATACTGTATGTGAATATAACATGCAAAATAAAATTGAGTTGAAGCCTATACCGGTGTAGTGATTTGGGAAGCAACCTCCAGGGGGCCGTCATGGTGGACTTATGGAAATCGAATTACCGGTGAGGACTAATTCCTTTTTTCTTCACGCTTTTGGTTCAAGAACCCCCTATCATGATTAAGGAGCATATTTACCAGTATCAGAGAAATTGGGAGAGGCCTTTCTCCCAGTTACTTTTATATTTCAGGTCCATCTGCCAAGATGGGAAAATCTGTACTCGTTCCTACTGGTACAAAGTGGACATGACGGTAAGGGAGTAATGTGAGTAACAGCGCTGAAAAATGAATGCCTATAGACTGATCGGATAAAGGTAGGAAGAACGTCCATATCAAATACACACAGGGAAAAGTTTGTATATATAGCTATAGATCATAAAAATGTAAAACATAAGGTAAGCACCAAAGAGTTTTGGATTTGCATTATGTCCTGATATAGATAATAAGCGGCGCACTACAAGAAAGATTTACTGTATAACAAAAATAAATAATTTATAGTAGACGGTGAAAATGAGTACTACCCAGAAGGTAGCTAGTAGCCGCAGAATAGATATATTCTGAGATCGCATAGACATCAAAAATAAAACTAATAATATGCTGTGTGGACCATCACTAATAAATGGATAAATAGATACATAAAAAGTAGTGCCATCGTTATGACAATATATGCTAGAAAACAACAAAAAGTAACAACTTTTTTACAAAAAGTAAAAGGGAACTATACATATGTAAAGTTAAGGTTGAACGGAGTAGACAAACATATAAAGGAAAACTATACATATGTAAAGTTAAGGTTGAACGGAGTAGACAAACATATAAAGGAAAATCGGCGAAGCTGATAATCGGTGAATATAATCCCAATACATAAATCACAATTACAATGCACATGAAAGACAAATAAATTTGGAAGTATGAATCCATAATAGGACAAGTATCCCAGAACAACATCGGGCTGGAAAGATAGTGCAAATATATAAGTTTCAAAAGAGTCAAACGACACTTATATGTATAAAGCGGCTAGTGCAGAGGACATTGTAAAGAAATTCATAGGTCCGTGGGACCCAAGTGTAATGTTTGTGTAAACGTGAAATAAGCGGAGCCCTACGTACAACACCTAATTCATAAACAATATATTGAAGACGTTAAAGTGTATTGTGCACAAAGACCTAAAGCAAAAATATGTATGTAAAAATATATATAAAAATACAACGGATACAAATAAGGGGACTAATAATATAGGTATAAAAGGAGGTCTGGTGGGTGGGGGAGGGGGCTAAGTCTGGCCAGAGCAGCATAAAACAATTATGTTCCAAAAAAGGTTAAAGTAATATAGACAGCAAAGTCGGGGAGGGAAAGGGGAAGGGGAGAGAAAGGAAGTAATGTCACTTAAAGGCATCCACAAAGATCCAACAGGGTGTCTTAGAATAAGCAAGGATTCCCAGGAAGAGAAATCAAGTCACAGATCCTGTTAGTTTGAATATTCTCCCGTAGCATATGCGTAGTTTGTTCATAGTTCGTGATGGCTCACAGGTCCCTCCATTCAACAATTGTGAAGATGTCTAGAACTTAAACAAAGGAAAGGTGAACTGAATCACAGAAAAAACAGTAACTACCAAACATAAGTGATGTTAAGGGGCCCAGAGAAAATAAATAAACACTGTAGGGGGTCCAAGTGACATTAATTATACAGGTTTAAGTCAAACAATAAAAATGATGTGACGTTTGTATGTTGTGTGATGTGAGATGGGTGCGTGTGAGTGAAAAAGGAAAAATAAGTACATCCTATAACGTGAAAAATTAAAGAGCGTGAACGAAGGAAAGGACAGTAAGCTCAGAAGTTCACATATTATAATGTCCGGTGCTGTCATTTGTGGTTTGTCAGTAAGGAAGGGGATAAGCCTATTGTTGCTCTTGAGGATGCCCCTATTTTTTGTTTTAAGGTGAGCTGAATGGAAACTAGAAAAATGTAATAAGCTATTAGTGGCAGTTTCCTTTCGGAACAAAGAAGTGGTAAGCTTGGGATGTACATACCTGATGGTAACTTCCAAAATGTCCACTGTAGTTTCCGAAATATGGGCAGTGAGCTTGATTTTCCATGGTTTGTTATTCAATAGGTCGATAAAATTAATTGATGGTACCTGTCCAAAGGAGGAGAATGTCATCGATGTACCGATACCAGCCTGCTACCCAGTTATTAAAGGCGTCCAATTGGTATACCACACTCTGCTCCCACCACCTAATGAATACATTTGCATAGGATGGGGCGCATTTAGCCCCCATGGCTGTACCTGACACTTGCTTATAAAAGGTCCGATCGAACAGAAAGTAATTCTAATGTAATATCAGGTAAAGGAGGTCTAATAGGAAGGAGTCATGTCTCCTATCCATAGACCATTCCTTATCCAGATAGTAAGCGATGGCATTCATGCCTACCTGATGTCCAATGATCCTATATAGGGCCTTTACATCCAAAGTGATTAGCAGGATTGGATTCTTGTTTAAGATACCAGCCTGTAGGGCTGCTGTCAGGAGTCGGTCAGTGTTTTCTTTGAAGATCTGAGTGGGATATGAAGGTAAAACAACATAAAATTGTGGGTTACTGAGCTGTCTCCTTGCTTCTTTAAGATATAATTCTAGGGGCCAGATGACAATATTACCCCCTTTATCAGCTTCCTTAATTAGGAAGGATGTTTGTTGTTTTAAGCCATTCAGGGCTTTCCGTTCTAGTTTGGACAGGTTTTCCATTTTGTTGTTGTCTAATCTAAGGGTCCTAATGTCCCGTAGAGTGGATTCATAGAATATCTGTAAAGCAGGGAACAAGCTGAAACTTGGTGTGCCCTTCAGAGTCAAGACCTAGGCTGATCACCGCTTTTAACAATCAGTGGACTGACATCTACAAAATTCTGGAGAAAAATTGGGGCATCCTCAAGAGCGACAAAGGCTTATCCCCTTCCTTACTGACAAACCACAAATGACAGCAAGACGTGCTAAAAACTTAAAGGATGTCCTTACCAGGAGCCATTTCCAACGTCCATCAGTACCTCTTGGACGAGGCATTCGTCTGCCGTGCGGTGACTGTTCGGTGTGTCCTTTTGTGCCATGAACATTGGAGTTTGAGGAACCGTCAGGGTGCAAGAAGTTCAAAATCAAAAGTTACATTAATTGTAAAACAAAGGGAGTCACCTATATCCTTATATGCCCCTGCCGCAAGCTCTACGTGGGACAAACCGCCCAGGAATTCCGAAAAAGGTTCCAACAAAAAAGGCATCCCCTGACGAAGCCCGTGAGCCGGGCCATGCGCGTGGGGAATCCTCTCTCCCCAGTTACCAGCCTCTACATGGTAATATCACCCTTCTTGTCTACTCTTTAATTATGTTGGGCATTGCTATTACAATATATTTTTATTAGAGTACTACCATATATCTTTGTGTCCCGACCTTTGCAATCTTTGTTCGGTATGGTGTTGCCGTGTATTCACCTATATTTATTTGCTTTGACGTTTTTTGTGTTATGCAATTTGCTCACTTTACTTGAATTCTTGTGAGTATTTTTGTTATTTCACCCTCCTAAGTAGGGTTTTTAATTGTTTTTATGAGCCACACTTATTTCAATAAAATTTGTTATTTGTTCACCCATATACATCTGCCTTTTTTCTGTTTGTGTTTACAAGTACATCTCAGATGTGGGACCTACTACTTAAAGGGGTATTCTCGTCTCGGCATTCACATTCAGTTTCATTAATCTGCCATATATAAACATTTCTTCAATTGGATGTTATTAAAAAAAATGATCCTGTGTGAAGATAATTTCTCATAAATGTAGTCATGTTGTCCCTTAGAAACGAGATAACTTCCTCGGATACGACCACGTCACACTCTGGCAGCGGTGGCCAGACATGCGCTATAGAGTCCTGCCGGACCACCAGGATTCAGCAATCATTACCGCAGGACGGCTGTGTGACATAACTACCGGACATTTCATATACAATAACCTTTTGTTTCTTTGTGCACTCACTCCAGCAGAGGTGGCCGTATCCGAGGAAGCCATCTTGTTTCTAAGGGACAAAATGACTACATTTATGGAAAATTATCTTCACACGGGAACATTTTTTTTAATAACATCCAATTGAAGAAATGTTTATTAATGGCAGATTTATCAAACTGAATGTTAATGCCCATATGAGAATACCCCTTTAAGCTTCCACCATTACCCCATTTTTTGTGTTTGTTCATTATACAGAAGGTTCAGCTGAGGTTTCTTATAAAGTTATTGATAGAACATTGAAACTTAAAAGGGTTTTCCAACCTGAGCATTTTTTCTCATTCATATATATGCATTTCTTCAATTGTATGTTATTATAAAATGTACCTGGGTGAAGGTAATTTTCTATAAATGTAGCCATGTTTTCGCTTAGAAATGAGATAATTGCCCTTGGATTCAAACAGCACCACACTCTTCCAGCAGTGGCCAGAGATGCACTATTGAGTCTTGTCTGACCATTCTTGGCCTTTTTATATGCAAAATTTATGTGTGCAGTCACTCCATCAGCAGTGGTCATATCCAAGGATCTTGTTTCTAAGGGAGCATATGACTAGATTTATGGTAAAAAAAAAAATTATCTATATGAGAGACTAATTAAATTAATTAATTCATGAATGAAGAGAACACTTTACATATTTGGCATCGGGCTGATGCCTTTTCAGCTCATCACCGGAGTTGAACCGGGGTGTTGGGGTGTCAGCTGTAACTAACGTATAACATATAATGCCCACGGTCGGAGTAGGCTCCAATCTCAAATGCTAACCAATTGAATACCACGGTCAGTCTGCTCTTAAACTGCATGCTGGAAATTGTCTTTCTCGCCTTGCTGTTCTCCTGGTAAGCGTCGATCGTTGCTATGTATTGTTGCTATTACTTCAAAGCTGCCTCTAGTAAATAAAGGAGTTCTCTAGTGACCACTGAGTGAGGGTGGGTTCAGGATTTCCTTTACCAGTTGTATCATTTGGATCCATTTTTTCTTTGAATAGTTGGCCCTGTTCTTTTTATTCACATCTCACACTTAGCCCTTTTTTAAAACTTTATACATTGAAGCTGTTAGACTTGTACTTTTGGGTGAGTTACTGACATCTGGTAGTCAGATTGAGTACACTGTTTTGTATCTTTTGCTGCACATCCTAATTTTTATATGCATTTTTTAATAGACTTGTTGTTTCTTTTGGGAGGGTGATCTCTCCTATCGTTCATGATTTAGTAAATACCTGTAATATTCTTTCACAGGTATGATCTTACAGTCTCTTTATCAGCCTATGTCAGCCTGTCATAGCCTATGCATCAGTATGATTACAGTTATGATATCCTGCAATACATCAGTATTGCCAGGTAGTATTATGAACAAGCGATTGGATGATTGCTTGTTCATCTATAGTGGAACTAATAAAATATTTAAAAAATAAACCAATAAAGTTTATTAAAGTGTGTATGTCAGTTTTGCGTCATTGCTGCAATGTGTCCAACAAGACAAGAGTGCTTAGTCTTAGTCTTTGCACACACCAAAAAAAGGTGCACACTTCCAGAGCAGTCCAGAATGCACAAGATTGTGCGCCAGTTATGATTAGTCTGGTGCTCTTTGCACCCCCTACCGGCAAACTGAACATAGTAAAGCACTAGTTTTGATAAATGTGGGCCAATTTGGTGAAAAATCCTTCCCCCAGTGTGTTTCGGTTGAGTCATGTATTGCTTGCCGAGCCAGTTACAGTTGCTGCTAGGGGTGGCATCCAGGAACTCCATAATTCGCTTTTTTCCCACCCAACTTGCTGGTTCTACTAGACCCCTGGCTCTATGTTCTATTAATCTGTTACTATTTCTGTCTATTCTGAACCCTTGCTACAGTTTTGACTACTCTTTGCTTTTTGATGTTATACGGCTCTGCCATCTTGGATTTGACTTTGCTTGTTTCTGTTGTTTGTTGCTTAATGTTTGTCATCTGTTCTGATTACCTACTCAGAGTAGCCTTTAGGTTGTTCCTTAACATTAGGGTAAGTGAGGCAATTAAGTAGGGAATCAGAGTCATGGGTGAACTCAGGGCCTGCAACCTTACTCTTTTTTGACACCATTTTCATATAAAAGTTACATATACATATAATTGTAAAAAATAGTGAATATTACCACTAACCCAAAACCCTACATACAGGCAGTTCCCGGGTTACGTACAAGATAGGTTCTGTAGGTTTTTTCTTAAGTTAAATTTGTATGTAAGTTGGAACAGTATATTTTATAATTGTAACCCCAGGCAGAATTTTTTTTGTCTCTGTGACAAATGGATTTTAAAACAGTTGGGTAGTCATAAGAACCAGGATTAACAATACAGCTCAATTGCAGACTCCTTTGATAACTGTTACAGCTAGAGGTGGCAAAGTTTATGCTGATTCGCGTGAACGAAGTTGGTTTTTTCCCCCCTCATGTTTCTGCTAAATGGGCACGAGAACAACGTGTTACATGGGGCAAAGAACTCTGGGAAGGAGAAAGGAACACCCCCGATGACATCTGCAGACCTGTAAGCCAATCAGCGGCCGGCAGGCTTATGTGATGTCACACAGCCCTATAAAATCCAGCCATTTTCTATCTCAGCACTTCACACTTCATGTTGTAGCGTCCAGCTGCTGCTATTGTGCTGTGCGATTCTTGCTGCAATCCCTCGCTGTTCTCTAAGGGGGATCTGTATAACCCAAATAGCAGTTCTATTTGGTGACAAAATCGAATAGGAAGAAATCTGTTTGACTTTCATGCATCTGCAGTAGCGATTGGTGGACTAATCCCTGCTTGTTCTTTAAGGGGGATCCCCAAATAGCAGTTCTATTTAGTGACAAAATCGAATAGGAAGAAATCTGTTTGAATTTCATGCATGTGAGCTGTCAGTTGTGGGGTATCTGTATAATGCACATTGCAATACCTTTTGGGGGCTCTAGTTTACAGCCAGATTTATGTGTAATAATTCAAATAGTTTCTACAGTGATTTTCGCTGAAATTACACTGTCAGTTGTGGGGTATCTGTATAACGCACATTGCAATTCCTTTTGGGGGTTCTAGTTTGCAGCCATATTTACGTGTGAAATCCACTTAGTTTATACAGTGATTTTCGCTGAAATTACACTGTCAGTTGTGGCATGGCGCAGAAGCAGGTCAGCGGCTCTCACCTATCCTCAACCAGGCTCTGTCCTGTTCCTTTCACGCAGCCAGAGAGCTACTAGGTGGTCTGGGCTCAGCGCCACTATTCAGCAAGGACGAAGTGTTTGAGGACAGTCAGCAGCTGCTTTGCAGTGAAGAGGTGGGGCAGACTTCCGCTGCTTCCTGCAGTAGGCAGGCTGTGCATACTGACATCGGTGAGGAGAGTAGCAGTGACGGGGAAGCACACATTGACACAAATTCATCATCGTCGGGCGAAGAGAGTGTCAGCTTGAAGAGCAGGCAGCAAGTCGCTACTGTGGCTGTGAGTCTGCAGGGGGGCAGCAGTGCGAGGATGGTAGCCAAACGTCCGCGGGGTACAAATCCCGATTCGCAGGCCCAAGTAAGCAGTGGCACAGGGGCTCAGCGAGGCAGTGGCGGTAGTAGTCGCTCAGTGCAGAGTGTTGGCGGTAAAATTACCACCTCAGCGGTGTGGCTGTTTTTTGTAATGACACCAGAGGAGCCGAGTGTGGGTATATGTCGTATCTGCGGGCAGAAAGTGAAGCGTGGCCAGGGAGCTAACCTTGGCACCGCGGCCCTGCGCCAACACATGCAGCGTCACCATCCAATGGCCTGGGGGAAATGGGTGTCAGATGCAATCCATCCTGCAGGCGCAACAACAGCAGCAGCACCTAGTGGCACACATGCTGTTTCAGCAAGTCAAGGCTCCAGGACCTCTGCCGAAGTTTGTCTTTGACATCATCTCCCGACCTAGATGCTCCTGCTCCTCGCTACGCATGGCGCCAGCAGTCGTTGAGCGAGGCGATTACAAAAAGACAACTCTATGCATCCAGCCATCCTAAGGTGCAGAAGCTGACCGTGCTCTTGTTAAAGTTGTTGGTACTGCAGTCTCTCCCTTTCCAAGTCGTGGACTCTGCACCCTTCAGAGAACTAATGGCTTGTGCCGAACCGAGGTGGAGAGTTCCAAGCCGCTATTTTTTTTTCAAAAAGGCTTTGCCAGCCCTTCACCAATATGTACAACAGAAGGTGGACCAGTCCTTGAGCTTATCAGTTTCTTCCAAGGTGCACGGCAGTGCAGACGTGTGGAACTGTAATTATGGTCAGGGCCAGTATATGTCCTTTACGGCCCACTGGGTGAATGTGCTTCCCGCCCAGTCACACCAACAACTTCAACAAGAGACAGCGCTTTCTCCTCCACGTTGTCAAACTGCTGCTCCTGCTCCAGTGTCCGCCTCCTCCTCCTCCTTCTTCACCACCACCTCAGCCTCCACAAGTGCTACTCCATCATACCACATGTGCAGGGCACAGCGGTGTCACGCAGTTGTACACCTGGTTTGCCTGGGCGAACGAAGTCACACAGGGGAGGAACTGCTCAGCGTCATGCAAGAAGAAATCAATGTGTACCAAAACAGAGGGGTACCCCAACAACTGTCACCATTTTGGAAAGTGCACCCTTTGGAGAATTTAGAAAGGTGTAATATGTGTATTTGCCCCTACAGGTGTTTGCTTCAATTAGGGCCCTAAAAGGAAAAAGATGAAGATTTGCCCCAAAAAATCACTTTTACGGCTAATTTTTGTATCCCATAAGGCATTAAAGATGAAACAACCCCAAAAAATGTGTACTAGCATTTCTCCCGAGTATAAAATTGCCGCATACATGCAAATAAAATGTCGTATGGGTACGCAGTGAAGCTCAGAAGGGAAAGAGGGGCGTTGGCCTTATAGAAGCCAAATTTGACGGACATCCTTTACATGTGTCAGGATGCATTTAATAACCCCCCAAAATGTGTAAACCTATTTCTCTCGAGTGTAGAAGTACCCCACATGTGTATATAAAATGTTGTATGGGCGTACAGTAGAAGCAAAGGGATGTTTGCCTTTTAGAAGCCAAATTTGAAAGAAATGTTTTACATGCATTTGGAGAACCCTAGTGGTATAAAACAGATAAGAATCCGAAAAGTGACTTTAAATTTTGAACGCACACCGCTTAGAGAGTTTTGCAGTGTGTAATATATTTATTTGCCCCTACAGGTGAATCATCCACTTAGGCCCTAAAAATTTAAAAGGTGAAAATTTTCCTATATATGTGAATTTTACCCCTAATTTTTGTAAGCCACAAGGGATAAAATATGAAATAACCCCGAAAAATATGTAAAACTATTTCTCCCAAGTGTAGAAGTACTCCATATGTGCATATAAAAATGCTTTATGGGCACACAGTAGAGGAAAAGAGGGATGTTTGTCTTTTAGAAGGTAAATTTGACAGAAATCCTTCATATGTGCCAGGATACATTTGGAGAGCCCTAGTGGTACCAAAACCTGAAAAGTGACCCTAACTGTTGAATGTACACCCCTTGGTTAATTTAGCAAGGTGTAATATGTGATGTAGTGTAATAGACGTGGTGAACTGAGCATTTTGAACATATAGGTGGTTTCCAAATATGATGTGCAATGGAGTCCAAGACGGAAATTGCAATTATTTCTGGAAAGTTCAATGCCCATTATGTGGCGCCCAAAATGTGATGCTAAACTCTAGCCAGAAAATCCAGCAGGGCATCGGAATGATAAAGCATTGGAATATAAATAAATAATAATAATAAATAAATAACGAACTTGGAGAATTAAAAAGGATGTGCTTACAAATCCAGAGACTTAGAGGGTAAATAGAAAACCTTAATAAAAAGCATAAAACCCCACAAGTGCCCCTAGTTTGCAAACTACATCCTGGAATGAAATAATCGAGGGGCATAGGGAGCAATGTGACCTAACAGTTGCTACAATTATAAATTTTACCTAAATGAACTCACAACAGATTGGGCATGAATTGTGAATGTGTTGCGTATAAGGAGGTGGAATATACCAGGTGACCAACTAAACTTTTGTCACTCTGGAGTTGTCGCAGGTCTCTTAGTAGTATGTAGTGTCCATCCTAACTCCTCTTTTGGAACAGACTCTTTATTGAGTCCTACTTTTAGAAGCAGCAGAATTCACCAGGAAAATGCTGTCCTGGCAAAACATGGGAACATCTAATCCAGAGGTACTGGGGCCATGTCCTTCTTGTCCCAATATTTATTTCCTAATATCTTCCTCTTGAAAATGGAGAAATGATATGGCAGGACCTGCACATTGGAAAAGCACGTAACAGTAACATTGTGTGTGGAGGAAAATAAAATCATCAATTCTTGTTTTGGATTTTTTTTTTTTTTTTTTGGGTGGGGGGTTGTTCTGTAGCATAACAGTAATATATTATCTTTATTCTACGGGTCACTACGATTACGGTGATACCTCATTTATAAAGTTTTATTTATATTTGTCCAATTTTATTGAAGGAAAACTAGAATAGAAAAAATTCCATTTGTTTTATTATTGCCATTTTTACAGCGGCATAACTATAGTATTTTTTGGTTGACGGAGCTGGTTGTGAGCTTGTTGTAATAGTACTGCATATTGCGGGAACGCACCTCCTGCAATACGTCAAATGTCGGGAAGAGGTTAAACTGCAGACTTGGGGGGAGGGTAGCTACACTTGTGCAATGCAAGAAGACAGTGTAGATAGGGAACTATTACTGTTACATGGGGGAGGAATAAGATCCGGGAATAAGAACAAAAGGAATAGGGATAGGGAAAACCATATAAAGCGCATGCACACAAATGCCAGATCAAATCAATAGCACAACTCAGCTCCAACTTTAAGGTATAGTGTGGACACCGGTCTACTTTGAACAAGGCTCTCATTCACCGGACGTTCATTGTCTCAGTAAGGAGCCACCGCCAAGCAAGTGTGGACTTTTTGAATTGATTATGGCACCGCACGCCAAAGTCTGGTGATGTACTGTTGCCTTTATGTCTATTTATGCGTTAAATATATAAAGATTGATTGATACACATTCACGGTCTTATGGATCTATTGAATATGCCACAAATGCCAGATGCCTCACAAGCAAAATGGAGGAACTGGAACTCTTAATGTTGGAGAACAAATATGATATAGTGGGTATCAGCGAGACATGGCTGGACAGTAGCTATGACTGGGCTGTTACTACAAATGGTTATAGTCTTTTTAAAATGATATTATAAATAAAATAGGGGAGGGGTTTGTTTTATATGTGAAATCTTGCCTTAGGCCTGTGCTGCGAGATAACATCAGTGACGCAAATGAAAATGTCCCTTATGGATGGAGATAAGGGGAGGAAAAAAGAATAATAAAATATTACTCGGGGTTTGTTACAAGGCTCCAAATATAATAGAGACAGCAGGGGAACTGCTGATAAGAAATGGATGCGGCTTCAAAGAATGGTGAAGTACTTATCATGGGGGACTTCAATTACCCAGATATTGACTGGAGGGCAGAAACCTGCAGGTCCTTCAAATGTAGCAGGTTTTTGTCAATAGCAAAAGACAATTACCTGTCGCAGCTAGTGCTGGAGCCAACAAGATGGAGGCCCTTATCCTAACCAACAGACCTGACAGGGTATCAAAATTAGATGTTGGGGGGAACCTGGGTAATAGTGACCACAATGTCATTGATGTTGTATTATGCTTTACTAAGGCCACTTCCACACTTGCGTTGCAGATCACGTCAGAGTCTGATCAGGGTTTGGTCAGTGAAAAACTGACATTTTTCATCAGAGTTCAATTAGTTTTCAGTCAGAGTTTGTTCAGTGTCTCAGTTTGAAAAGGACTCAGGACTGAGCTCTATCTTTTCTACGGCAATTGATGCATGAAAAACGCATTGCACTTGCATGTGTCTCAGAATGCAATGCGTTTTTGATGCATCTCCATAGACTTGTATGGTGCGTTAAAAAAAAACCGCGCGTGTGTCTGTAAAAAAAAAATGCAAGTCTGAAAAAGCCCATTTATTACAATTGGTCAGAGTGCAATGCAAGTTCTGCGCGTCAAAAGTACGCGCGTGAAAAACGCAAGTGTGGAACGGGCCTAAGAGTGTAAGTGGAGGGGCAACAAACACTCTAAACTTCAGGAGGTTAAATTTACAGCAGCTGAAGATAAAACTTATAGGCATATACTGGGACAAAAAATGGGCCATTTTCACAAATGTTCCTGTAAGAAACACATACCATATGGCAGTGATGGCAAACCTTTTAGAGGCCGAGTGCCCAAACTACAACAAAGACCCGCTTATTTATCACAAAGTGCCAACACAGAAATTTAATTTGTGATTTATACTCCCGCTCTGTCACAGTTTTCAGTGATACCAGCACCTGAGGACACCAATAAAGCAGAAAATAGTCCCAGGTAGAGCTGTCACTTTAAAATAGCTCTGTGCACAGCAAGTCCTGGGCTGTCTGGGACTGCAGGAAGATATCTGGATGAATCCCTGGTGATGGCCTGAGTGCCCACAGAAAGGGCTCTGAGTGCCACCTCTGGCACCAGTGCCATAGGTTCGCCATCACTGCCATATGGGGAAAAAAAAAGCCAATGTGGTTAACAAGTGAGAGCAATAAACAAGAAAGATAAGGCGTTTAAGGTGCTATAACACAAAGGTAACGATGAGGCATTAGAGGATTATAGAGAGAAAAAATAAATCCTGCAACAAGTAGATAAATGGAGAGAAATATTGCCAAGGAGAGCAAAAATAATCCCAAATTATTGTTCAAGTGTAAATGATTAGAAACTAAAAATGGAGAGTAACCTGGGGGTCATGGTGGATGGAGATTAGGAAAGAGCCAAACTACTGAATGTTGCCTTTTTGACTGTCTTTACCCAGGAAGGCATGATGGAAGGCATGATGAGGAATGTGGTAAATTTTCTTTGTAATGTCAACAGTTTAACCCAGGAAGAGGTATGGTGTTGCCTCACAACCACTAAGACAGACAAATCATCAAGGCCAGATGATATACACCCCGGGTTCTGCATGAATAATGTCTGTTATTTTTAGTATTTGAAGATTCCCTTAGGACAGGTTCTGTTCCACAGGACTCGCGCATAGCAAATGTGGTACCAATATACAAACAAGGATCAAAAAGCAATCCTTGAAACTACAGACCTGTGAGTCTAACTTCTGAGGGGTTTGATGGAGATGCTATTCTGCAGTATCTTACTGTACATAACCTTATAACCCAGCATCAGCATGGGTTTATGAGGGATTGGTCCTGACAGACTAATCTGATTGGCTTCTTTGAGGAAGTAAGTTCCAGATATGAGGGAGGCTGTGGATGTTGTATATCTGGACTTTTCAAAGGCATTTGACACAGAGCTGCATAAGAGGTTGGTAAATAAAATGAGACTGCTGGGACTAGAGGAAAATATGTGCATTTGGTTAAGTAATTGGGTTAGTGATAGAAAACTTCTTTTTAACCCCTTAAATATGCAGGGTTTTTCGCTCATTTCTCGCTTTCCACCTTCAAAAATCAATACCTTTTTCATTTTTCCGTGTACATACCTGTGTGGGGGCTTTTTTTGTGCGTAAAAAATTTTACTTTCCCGATTATTTATTATTCCATGCCATATACTGGGAAGCAGGAAAAAAAATGCATGTGCGTAATGTTCTTGTGGGCTCAGTTTTTACGACTTTCACTTTGCGACCAAAAAACACCTCTACTTTATTCTTTGGTTCGGTGCAATCACAGTGATACTAAATTTATATAGGTCTTATTGCGTTTTAATACATTTTCAAAAATTAAACAAATGTGTCCGAAAAAAATTTGCCATTTTCTGATGTTAATAACTTTTTCATACTGGTTTACGGAGCTGTGTGATGTGTCATTTTTTGCAAAATGAGCCGACGTTTTCATTGCTACCATTTTGAGGACTGTGCAATAGTTTGATCACTTTTTACATTTTTTATGTCATGTAAAAAGGTGTAAAAGTCTCGTTTCGGACATTTGGGCGCCGTTTCCAGTTTTGGAGGTCACCGCAGTCAATAACCATTTTTTATATTTTGATCGGGCATTTTGGGATGCGGCGATACTTATTGTTTTTGTGATTTTTAATGTTTATTATGTTTATTATGTTTTATATCAGTTCTAGACAAAGGGGAGTGATTAGAATTTTTTATATTTTATACACTTTTTACATTTTTAAACTTTTCTTTTTCTTTTTTTTTTTCACTATTTCTTAGATCCTCTAGGGTACATAAACCCTAGATGGTCCAATCGTTCCTACCATATACTGCAATGCTACTGTATTACAGTATATGTCATTTTTGCACATGATTCATTACAATGAGCCACTGGCTCATTGTAACGAATCTGCAGAAACCATGTAGCCTCGGGAACGAGGGTCATAGCGATGGGTCTTTGATGGAATATGCAGCAAAGCCCATCTCTGTATGAAGAGGGCTCAGCCCGTGAGCCCTCTTCATACACCCTTCATAGCTCTGTGGCAGATATATCCGCCGCAGAGCGTGAAAGGGTTAATATTTTTATTAATGACCTTGTAATGGGTTTACAAGGTCAAGTTTCAATATTTGCAGATGACACTAAGCTGTGTAAAGTAATTAATACTGAAGTTGATAGATTAGCATTACAGAGGGATTTGTGGAAGCTTGAGGAGTGGGCGAAAAAATGGTGATGAGGTTTAATGTAGATAAATGTAAAGTTATGCACCTGGGCCATGAAAATAAAAGGTACAATTATGTTCTAAAAATGTAATTACTTGGTAAAACTGGAGCTGTAAAAGACATGGGGATATTGCTGGATGGTAAACTTAAGTGACAAGAGCCGGGCAGCTGCAGCTAAAGCAAATAAAATTATCGGATGTATCAAGAGAGGAATAGATTGTCATGATTGGCATAGGTTGGCACTTATACAAATCACTGCTCAGACCACTTATGGAATATTGTGTACAGTTTTGGGCACCAGTGTATAAAAAGGACATAGTAGAACTTGAATCGGTGCAGAGGAGAGCAAACAAGATTATTAGGGATACAATGTAAAAACTTTTAGTGGCACTTATCAATTCAGCATCCAGTTACATGTGCCACCACAAAAAACCTTTTACACCAAAAAAGAGGAAGTAACCTTAACAAAATTGGATTATAGAAATGTGGGCGCCATAAAAAGTGGATCTCAGACTACTTATACACAAGCTTATAGTATGTAATTTCCTAACCTAAAAACATATCTGGTACAAAAAATTACATAAAATGCATAAATATCTGACAGGCTTTTGGGGTAATGGAACCCCTGAATCACCGTGGACGATGACACAAGCTGACACCTAGGACCGGAGTCAAAGTGGCACACAGTTTTCACCAGAGCTCGCTGCAAAGTAGGTTGGTCTTGCTGCGACGTGGTGCCACCAGCTCGTTCTGCAGGCACGACTTGTCCACGTTGGCAGCCAAGGATGAGGTACAGGATCATCAAGCAATCTTGTAGTCGGGGACGGGCAGATGGTCAAGGCAGGCGGAAATTGTTTAAGGTCAGGGACGGAGCAGGTGGTCAGGGCTGGCAGCCAAGGAGCGAAGTCGAGGACAGGCTGGAGGTCACAATGGGAGGTCAGAACACAGGTAACACCCACAGAAAGCTTTCTCAATGGCACCACTCCCCCAGAAGAAGCCATTAACAGCAAAACACATGTTGGGGCACCTTTTCCTTGTCTGTGGTTGGTACTTATTTATACATGCTACCCTGCTGCTTTTTTGTCTGCTGTCTTTTGTCATCTCTTTATTCGCCTCCCTGGCTCACAACCAGGAATAGGTAATATTTACGGTACTTTACTTTATAAAGCATTTGCTTGACTGTTGTTCACTAGCAGGATAATCCTGTATTGTGTACGCAGCACTTTACATGCCCAGTGGGGGCTCATTAACTCATTCACACCCGGGCATTGTGTAATACATTATTTCTGTATTGTTGCTCTTCCATATGTGTTGTATTGATCCATGTGTAAATTTTAATAGGATCTGGATTTAATAAATGTTTACAATTTCTACCACTGTGTCCATTATTTATTTATGATTTTTTGTATATATTATAGGTAAGCTCTGTACACATTTTTTAGAGGTGTAAAGTGTTGGCCCAGTAACTCCACCCCTAAGAATTCTTTTTTGGTATGTTCATTGGCATGTAGCTCAAAGATCCGGCGGGGAATGCTGTAAGAAGCTTGCTTTTAAAGAATCCCAGAAGTGGACATTGTCTCTCTGTTGAGACCGGGACGCCACCACAGATTGGGCCACGGGTGCGCCTGCGATCTGAAATGTGGATCTCAGGGGTACCCCCCCCCCTGGCCTCCCCCTATTCTTGGTCTGGAGAAACCTTGGCAGGAAGCTACGGTCCAGATTATTCTCCTCAGGCTCCCAGGATCTCTCCTCAGGCCGAACCCCTTCAAGTCAACAAAGAAGAACTGATTACCTCTCAAGGTCTTCATGTCTAGTACCTCCTTAACTTCGTAGACGTCAGTGGAGTCAGCCTCTGGAGCAGGGGGAGGAGGTTACTGAGAGAAGCGGTTCAAGATGACAGATCTCAGAAGGGAGAAAGGAGTTTGGGATGCGCATAGTGGGAGGTAGTTGAAGCTTATACACCACAAGATTTATGCGTTTTATCACCACAAAAGCACAAAAGGTCCAAGAAAGCTTGAACCAAGCTTGAGCTAGGATTCTTTAGCCGGACGTATCTGGAAGATTACCAAACCTTGTCTTCCGGAGAGAAGACAGGAGGAGTCCTACGTTTCTCATCAGCCTGGGTTTTGGCGTGGGCAGTGGCCAGGAGGAGAGATTGACAAGTCTGTTGCCAAATTGATTTGAGGTCCTGTATCAGTTCCTCTAGCACATGGACATCCGAGGGAATGGACAGAGGAAGAGGAGGATGAGGGATTCATCTAAATACATCCTTGTGTAACCTGTATCAGTTCCTCTAGCAAAGGGACATCCGAGGGAATGGACAAAGGAAGAGGAGGATGAGGGATTCATCTAAAGACAACAAAGAAAGGGGCTGCCCCAGCAGTCCAGGAAATAATAGGAGAACTCAGCCCATGGCAACAGATTGGACCAGTCATCTTGAGGGGCAGAGACAAAATGGCGGAGATAACAGCCCAAAGTCTGATTCACCCATTCCACTTGCCCATTCGGCTGAGGGTGAATTTGCAGATTCACTTGCAGCTGGTTACACAAGGATCGCCAGAACTTAGACACAAACTGGACCCCTTGATCAGACACAATGGGGCACATTTATTTACTCGTCCAGAGGAGTTCATAGAAAGTGCATTGTCTGACGATAATGCACTGTGCCGTGATTCACTAATATTGTGCGCCCAATATCATGCATGTGTCGATTCCCTGCTCAGGTCCGCCTGAGTTCAACTTCTTCTTCCCGCTGCATGTAAGTGCTTGATCTTGTGAAACAATTTGAAAGTTAAATCCTGTGCTCAGTCTGAATCAGTCGGATCATCCGTCGGCACGCCCCCTGATTTCTGTCGCATGAAAGCCAGCGCATGGGGTATTGGCAACGGGAGTAGCAGTCCAGCCGGTTTAAGGTGAAAAGGCTTATTACCTGCACAAGAAGAGCAGGAACCCACAAAATCCCAAACATCTTTCACCAGGTCAGGCCACCAATAGTAAAGGAAGATAAGGGCCATGGAACCTTGCACCCCAATGACCCCAAGACACAATTGTGTTTTGCAGTGCAGGTTGGGCATACGTCTTGCTGGGGGGAAGCTGCCGAAGATCCACCGGAGCAGCAACCACCAGTTGCTCAGGAGAAATAATATGCCGAGGGACCGGCTCTTCTCCAACGACATCAGAGGCACGGGAAAGGGAATCAGCCTTGATGTGTTTCTCTGCAGAATGGAAGTGAATGAGAAGGTTGAAAAGTGAACAGTAGAGCGACCAACGGGCTTGCCTACAGTTGAGATATTGGACTGTCTGGAGACACAGGATATTTTTATGATCTATCCATACACAGATCCGATGATGAGCTCCCTCCAGAGCAAGTTTGATGGCCAGAAGTTCTCTATCTCCTATGGAATAATTCCTCTCAGTGGAGGAAAAAGTCCTAGAGCCGCAAGTGAGAGTTTGGCCTTTAAGTCCTCTCTGGGTGAGCACTGCCCCTGCACCTAGGGAGGATGCATCAACCTCCAGATGAAAGGGCTTCTCCGTATCAGGCCTGGTGAGAACTGGGGCCAAGGTAAAAGCGGATTTTAACCTTGCAAAGGCTTCTTCAGCTGCCAAAGACCAGAGTCAGGGATTGGCGCCTTTCTTGGTGAACGCTACGATAGGAGACACCAGACCTTGGTGTGGCACGTAGACCTTCTAGACGCGGGCACTGGAGAACAGCAGACAGTTTAGCAGTATCCATCTGGAGACCTCTGTTGGAACTTATATAACCGAGGAAAGGTAGGCTCAGTTGGTGAAACTGACATTTCTTGAGCTTGGGGTAGAGACGATTGGCCCAAAGGCAACCAAGAACTTTCTGTACGTGGGACTGATGGGACTCAAGGTCCGGGGAGAACACCGAAATGTCGTTGAGGTAGACTACGACACACATATACAGAAGATCTCTGAAGATGTCATTGACAGATTATTGAAAGACAGCTGGTTCATTACACAGTCTGAATGGCATCACCAGGTAGTTGAAATGTTCATCACGAGTGTTAAAGGCTGTCTTCCATTCGTCAACCTTGGCCCCACGAAGGTCCAATTTGGAGAAGACCTTGGATCTGCACAGGTGGTCAAAGAGCTCCATAATCAACGGCAATGGATAGCGGTTCTTAACCGTGACTTCAGAAAACTTTTCAGTCTCGGCGCCATCTTGAGTTCATTGTTTCTATTACAGAACTTTTTAGGAAAATAAGACAAGTAGAAGTGACAGGATTTGATCTATCAGCTAGGTTTACCTTAACAATCCCCCCTAAATCCTGGAATTTCTCTCAGCTACTTTTAGTCTAGAAGGACCTACACATTTGCCCATATGTGCTTTGTTCTCCTCTTCACCAGTTGGATGACAGCAGACCCCTGTTGGTTGTGCTCCCATTTAGTGGACTTTCACATATGGGAATCAAATCTCTATCCTACCTTTCCCTACTCCAAGGGGCTGTTTGATATGTTTCAGGGGCGGTTGATCTCAGAGGGATATTATCTTCATTATGCAAATTTAGGTAACTTGAGTAAGGGGTCTTTGGCTTGTCTAAGTCCTGATACCCATGATACTTGGTGGACTTGATGAGGGGGACCACATAACATGCAATAAATGACAAGAACAAAATCACAATCCTCAGTATCACCCCCACTTAAAGGAAACCCTTCCAATCCCCCAACCACAAAGTGAAGGATATAGCATCCACTTCTGAGTTTCTCTTGAGTTCCCTGGACAGTCCTTCAATCTTTTCAAGAGCATAGGTAATGGATCCATAAGGGACGATGTCATCCGGGATATACATACAACAAGCCGCTCCCACCATCTTATAGACTCCTCCCTTCTCAGCAAGGGTCATGTCCAAAGCCATGCGGTTCTGGAAAGCATCTTGGATATAATTCACAAATCTCTGTTGATTACAATAAAAACAGTTAACCCAATCAACATTTTTGCTCATAGCTATCTGGGGAATAATGGACCTGCCCATATCTGATTGTGGGCCTTGAACTCATCTGGGACTCCCCTTGGTACTCCCACTGTATCTATATAAATGTTGTCATTTAGGTGCTTCTTTTAGACCTTCAGAATCCTTTGGGATTCTCTACCTTTTCTTTATGTGTCTGATCAATCTTCACCTTTGGAATCACAAGGAAAGAATGCACAAACTTTATCACAGCATACTCACCTTCCCAGCCATCTAGGCAGGCCTGACCTGACTCTCCTATCCCCAAAAATCCAGTACACATCATACACTGCTAATACAGGGTTACCTGTGCTGTCAATGTTAAAGAAGGTCATTGTCTTGTTGCATGCACCAACTGTAGGTAAAGTCTCCTACTCTGGGGGCATCCTGGTCAGCCCTATGGATACAGTGATAGTCATGGTTGGAGTGTCCCTGAGCATAGAGTCAGTCAGAAGAGACCATCTAGAAAGAAGAATAAGTTAGTTCGCAACAAAAAGCATGGATGCATGCTGGCTTCCCCTCAGCTTCTTAGACGTGGCGCTGGTCAGCAGGACTTGGAAAGAACCGTCGCAGCAAGGCTCCAGACTCTCTTTCTGCCATCAGCTATAGGGTCTGTGGGAAGTAGAGGCTTAGTCTGGGTGCACAGCCAAAAAGTACTTCAAAGGGGGACAATCCCATCTTTCTATTAAGGGTGGTCCTGACTGAATAGATGGCAGCAGGAAGACACTCGGGCCATGGTTTCCCTGTTACTTCCATGGCCTTCCTATTTTAAGAGTGCTGCTTAGTTTTTCAATCTCACCACTAACTTGGGGATGGTAAGAGGTGGGCAGGGCCTGTTCTACACCCAGGAGGGACAAGGTTTCAGGTCTTTACCTGTCCAGTGAAGTGGGTTCTGCAACCAGACATTATGGTCTATGGGAGTCCAAACCTGCAGAAAAATCTCTCTCACCAACTTCTTGGCTACACCTCTGGCAGTAGCATTGGTCAGGGGAAAAGCTTCTGGCCACACTGGAAAGAGATCAATGCACACCAGCACGTATTCCTAATTAAAACTTTTTGGAAGCTGGATAAACTCCATCTGCAGTCTCTGGAAGGGATACAGTGGCTTGGGTGTCACCTTCTGTGGGGTCTTTACCACCTTACCCGGGATGTGGCGGGCACAGACTGTACAGGCTTTTACTAGTCTAGTGACAGGGGTAATATTCACCGGGGCAAACCGTGTGTCAGTGGGCTACTTGACTTAATGTCGGGTGCAGGGCTCCTGGCAGGCACACCCTCTCTCCCAGCATCCAGGTGCCATCGGCATCTGGGCACCAGCTTTCCTCCACACTTCCTTCACTTCTGATGTCTCTTGGGCCACCAGGGACTGGAACACCTGTGGATCAAACTTTATAGGGTTCCATCTGTGCATCTGCCTTCACCACCCTGTCAGCCACATACTTGCCCTTGACTTGTGGAGTTACCAAATTGTGTGTGCTTTTACGTTTACCATCCCCACCTCTTATGGAAGTAAGAGAGCATCCATGAGCTCTTTAATCAGTGTGCCAAGCTTAAAGGGGGGTCCCTGCAGAGGTGAGGAAATCTCTAACCTTCAATATGGGTTCATAGTTGTGTTTAGACCTCAAAACTATATTTTGAGTATAGATGTTTGCCCTTTTACCTTCCACCAGCTGTAGCGCTTGCAGAGTGCCATCACATCACCTCCTGTGCTGACCTGTGTGGAGGGTGTGGTTCTGCTTGTACTACTCATGTGCGCCACTGACCACTGTATATCCAGTGTAGAAACATCTGTCTTCTCTTGCAGACCTTGAGCCATCTATGGAAAAAACTCAACATCTGGGTTAATCCCCCTTCTCTCACCCCTCTGAATCCTATAAGACTGGTGACAGAACGGCAGGATTCAGTGCTTTGCACCTTGTCAGTGTGATGGGGCATCAGGAGTGCACACTGGAGTCTGAGCTGTCTAGCCTTTGCTCAGATGCTTAGGCTGTACTTGGGTGATGACACTGTGCAAGGTATGTGGGGTTTGCACAGTAACTGAGTGATCTAGGGTCTAGAATCAACTCACTGGCCTTGCTGAGCAGATCGCTGGCTGCAGCTACTGACATATGAGGGGCTCCCCTGAGTCTAACTGGACTTTAAAGCGGGCCACTGGGGAGGCCATCACGTTCCTGTGCAAGGACACCTGTGGCCACTGGATCAAAAATTTGATCCAGTGGGATGTGCCTAGGGCCGGGGCAGACAGGATTTGCCAGCTTAAGGCTGTGCAATGCATCAATTGCCTCCTGACTAAGGGCAATTGGGAAGAGGCAATGCAGTTATCAAGGGGCAACATCAGGCTGGAGGCAGCAGACCTTATCCCAGGCCTGCAGTAGCTGGCCAGTCCTAGAAACATGTGAAGAGGCTTAGGGCCTCAGGGCAGGGGCACATTCTGGACTGTCAGCTTTCTTTCTCTGTCAGGTGTCTGCCTGTGGCTGAGAAGCAGTGGCCTAGGAAGACCACCTTCTCCTGGCAGTACTGGAGTTTGTCTCTGGAAGCTTTGCAACCCTTCAGGTCAATAAATGCATTCTGGCAAACCTGAAAAACAGTAGGTCATCTGCATACTGTAAAAGAAAACCATCCACTTAGGGGCTAGTGTACCAGTCTACTTCCTGTAGGGCCATGGAGTACTGGCTGGGTGAGTTTTTCCCCCTTGTGTGAATCTGCACCATGTATACTGGAATACTGCACTGGTAAATGCAAATAGGTACTGGCAATCTTCATGTAGGTGTACAGGGAGGAGAACATTTGCCAAATCAGTAACAGTGAATAATATGTCACTCTCAGGGACTGCTGCCAGTTTGGGCTTCAGTACACTCATTGGCAGCTTGGAGGTCATGGACCATCCTACCTGTATCTGGCTGTACTTTCTGGGTCTTTTTCTTGACTGGGAATGGGTTAAATTCATCATTGGGCTAGCAGGGGAGGAGTCAAACTTCTGTCATACAGTGTCAGTTGTAGGGTATCTGTATAACGCACATTGCCATACCTTTTTGGGACTATAGTTACAGCCAGATTTACGTGTGAAATTCACATAGTTTATACAGTGATTTTTGCTGACATTACAGTGTCAGTTGGGGGGTATCTGTATAACGCACATTGCGGGTTTTGCAGCCAGATCTTATTGCAGTGAGCTCAGCAGATTTTTGTGGCAAATAACCTTTTAAAAAGCATCAGAAAAGCGAGTGTGCGAGCTTGGTGGCGAGTTTGCATTGATCCGAAGTGTGTGCAGTGTCCAAAGTGGGACTTAGGATTAAGGGAAGGAGTACTTTTTGGATCCAGCAACAAATATATAAGTGCATCTATATTTTTATTTCCTGATATTCATTTATTGTGAGTTTTATTGCAACCAAGTAGATCTGAAGGTATGTTACTTGCATAATCTGTATATTTTGTGGGGGGTATAGGAAGGCATTCACCTTGCTAATCTATACAGTATAGTCACAGGTGCTGCCTAATTAATAGTGGGGTGTGGCTATCTAATTAGCAGCCTTTATATACTTCTGTGGTCAGTTTGTTTGGTGTTTTGCAGCCAGATCTTGTTGCAGTGAGCTCAGCAGGTTTTTGTAGCAAATAACCTTTTAAAAAGCATCAGAAAAGCGAGTGTGCATTGATCTGAAGTGTGTGCAGTGTCCAAAGTGGGACTTAGGATTAAGGAACTTAAGTTTGAGGTACTTTAGCAGGTAACTGCTGTATTTTGTGTTACTTTTACTGTGAATTCTTCTTTTCTTCCATATTTCTCTTGTAATCCCCATTAGAACAATGGACTACATAAGTGGCATTGCTACACAGTGTACATCCTGTGCCATGTATGCTTTCCTTGAACAGCCGTTCGAAGGGGAATACTGCTGTGTGGGGTGTGTGAAAATTGCTCATCTGGAAGCCCAGATTCTGGATCTAAATGAGCAAGTTTCAAGGCTGCGGGCAATTGACAATATGGAGCGAAGTTTGCTGCTCCTGGAGCACAAACTCTCTGGGGAAGATGGGTGTGGGGATGGAAGTATGGAGGTGCAGAGTGAGGGGGCAGCTAGTTGGGTAACATGTAGAAGGCGGGGTAGGGAGAAGAGTTGTGGGGAGTCTAGTCCTGATCTGGTGCACCCCAATAAGTTCCCAGGCTGGCAGATGAGGGGGATATCAGCTCTGGGGTAGCAATGCTACAGCAAGACGTGGCCTCTAGCAACCAGGGGACTGTCTGCTCCAGTAAGAAGGTTAATGGGAGCACAGGCAAGGTCAGACAGTGGGAGATTCCATTAATAGGGGAACAGACAGGGCAATCTGTCACAAAGACCATGCATACCGCACAGTGTGTTGTTTGACGGGTGATCGGGTTTTGCATGTTGTGGATCGTGTTGACAGATTACCAGGAGGGGCTGTTGAGGATCCAGTGGTCATGGTCCACATTGGCACTAATGACAAAGTAAGAGTTAGGTGGAAGATCCTTAAAAATGATTTCAGGAATTTAGGCCATGAGCTCAGGGCAAGGACCTCAAAGGTAGTTTTCTCCAAAATACTACCTGTATCACGTGCCAGAAAGGCAGCGGGAAATCAGGGAGGTAAATAAGTGGCTCAAAAGTTGGTGTACGAAGGAGGGCTTTGGGTTCATAGAGAACTGGGCTGACCTTTCTGTCGGCTACAGGCTCTACAGTAGGGATGGGCTGCACCTCAATGGGGAGGTTGGAGGAGTGTTTAAACTAGAGACCTGGGGGGAGGGCAACTACACTTGTGCAGGGCAAATAGACAGTGTTGATAGAGAGCTGGGAAGAGTCATAGTCCATGGAGGAGGAAGGGAGGCTAGAATGAGATTGGGGAATAAGAACAAAAGTAATAGGGATAGGGAAAACCATATAAAGTGCATGTACACAAATGCCAGAAGCCTCACAAACAGAATGGAGGAACTGGAACTCTTGATGTTGGAGCGGAAATATGATACAGTGGCTATCATATTATAGCCACTATATGATACTATAGTGGTTATAGTCTTTTTAGAAAGGATCATATAAATAAAAAAGGGGGAGGGGTTTGTTTATATGTGAATTCTTGCCTCAAGCCCGTCCTGCGAGATGACATCAGTAACGCAAATGTGGAGTCCCTATGGGTTGAGATAAGAGGAGGGAAAAAGAATATTAAAATATTACTAGGGGTTTGTTATAAGGCTCCAAATATAATGGAGGCAGCAGAGGAAATGCTGATAAGTGAAATGGATGCGGCTTCAAAGCATGGTGAAGTACTTATGGGGGACTTCAATTACCCAGATATTGACTGTGGGGCAGAAACCTGTAGGTCCTTCAAAGGTAGCAGGTTCTTGTCAACAACAAAAGACAATTACCTGTCGCAACTAGTCCTGGAGCCAACAAGAGAAGGGGCACTGCTGGACCTCATAGGGTATAAAAACTACAGGTTGGGGGAAACCTGGGTTATAGTGATCATAATATCATTGATTTGGTATTACGCTTTACTAAGAGCGTTAGGGAAGGGGCAACCAACACTCTAAACTTCAGGAGGGCAAATTTTCAGGAACTAACGGAAGACCTTTAAGGCATAGACTGGGACAATGTTCTCAAAGACAAAAGCCTCCCGAAAAAATGGGACTTTTTCTGATATATTCAAAAAAAAAGTCCTATGAGAAACTTATACCTTATGGGAAGAAGCATAAGAGGAACAAGAAAAAGCCAATGTGGTTAACTAGTCTTGTAAGGAAAGCAATAAGCGAGAAAGATAATGGGGCACATTTACTTACCCGGTCCAGTCGCGATCCAGCGGCGGGTTCTCCGACGCTGATTCGGGTTCTGCCGGGATTCACTAAGGTCCGTGCGCCGATATTCACCAGGTGTCGCTGCTGCGCCGAGGTCCGCTGGAGTTCACCTGCTTTTTTCTGGTGTATGTGAGTGCTTGATCTTGCGACACAAATGGCTTTTTAAATTCTGCGGTTTTTCCGAATCCTTCGAGTTGTCCGGTGGCCACGCCCCCCGATTTCTGTCGCGCGAAAGTCGGCGCGATTGCGCCAAAAATCGATCGTGTGCGCCACAATTCCGTGAAATACAGCACAGAGAGGAAATATTCGGGAAAAACCCGACGGATTCGCGGCTGCGGACCCTTAGTAAATGTGCCCCAATGCGTTTAAGGTGCTAAAACGTGAAGGTAGCGATGAGGCATTACAGGATTATAAAGAGAAAAATAAATCCTGTAAAAAGCAGATATAATCCTGCAAAAATAGACAGAGAAATATTGCCAGGGAGAGCAAAAATAATCCCAAATTATTTTTCAAGTATATAAATGATAAGAAACTAAAAACTGAGAGTGTGGGCCCCCTTAGGAATAACATGGGGGTCACAGTGGAAGGAGATAAGGAAAGGGCCAATCTACTGAATGTCACCTTCTGAACTGTCTTTACCCAGGAAAATCCCCTGGTGGAAGACACAATGAGGAATAATGTAAATTCTCTTTGGAATGTCAACAGTTTAATCCAGGAAGAGGTACGGCGCCGCCTTACAACCACTAAGATAGATAAATCAAAGGGGCCAGATGGTATACACCCCCGGGTTCTGCATGAACTATGTACCGTGATAGACAGACAGACAGTTATTTTTAACTGTGATGTTGTATATCTGGACTTTTTAAAGGCATGTGAAACCGTGCCGCATAAAAGGTTGGTATGTAAAATGAGACTGCTGGGAATAGGGGAAAATCAGTGTATTTGGGTAAGTAATTGGCTTAGTGCTAGAAAACAGAGGGTCGTCATTAGAGATGAGCGAATATACTCGTCCGAGCTTGATGCTCGTTCGAGCATTAGCGTTGCTCGTTGCTCGGACGAGTATTTCGCCAGCTCAAGAAAATGGCATCTCCCGCCGTTGTGATTTTTGGTGGCCAGAAACAGAGCCAATCACAAGCCACCCACCCAGCATGACGTGGTACCCTTACACGTCGATAGCAGTGGTTGGCTGGCCTGATCAGGTGACCCTGGAATAGACTAGCCCCTGCCCGCACTGCTCGCATCATTCTCTGTCTGGATGCCGCTAGGAAGAGAGCTGCGACTGCTGCAGGGATAGCGTTAGGGTGTTCTATTAGAATAGTGTTAGGCAGGAGTGATTCTACAATAACCCAACAGCCCTTCTTAGGGCTACAATAACGTTATATATATACTTTTTTTGGTTTGCTTGTGGCTGGGCTTGCTGCCACTAGTAGTGCAGCTAGTACCATATTGTGAGGAATTTGCTGGGAGACTTGCTACCATTGTGTTTAGCTCTTAGTGACACACATATCCACCTCAAACACCAAAGTGGGACAATTTATTAGGGGTTTGATTTGAATTAGGCACAGTCTGCTGAGTTATTTTTTTTTACGTTTATTTCTTTTCATAACTCAAAGTCATCAGGCACAGCACAAAATCTAGTTGTGTGCTGTCAGTGTAGGTTAGAAACTAGCCTTAGCAATAGAATAGCATCGTTTTGTTTAAAAAAAAAAAAAAAACACACAAAATTTTTTTTTTTTAAAGTTTACACTTTAATTTTGAAAATGTTTAACCCGAGGCCTAAGGGTAGAGGGCGTGGGCGTCCAACTACTGCAGGGGTCAGAGGCCGTGGTCCTTGGCGGGGTGAGACACCACCTGCTGATGAGGGAGCAGGGGAACGCCGCAGAGCTACACTCCCTAGGTTCATCATGTCTCAAGTTACTGGGACTCGTGGTAGAGCATTGTTGAGGCCAGAACAGTGCGACGAGGTGATGTCGTGGATTGCGGACAATGCTTCTAGCCATTTGTCCACCAGTCAGTCTTCCACGCAGTCCACCCATGTCACCGAAATCAGCACTCCTCCAGCCCCTCCACCTCAGCCTCCTTCCCCCCAGTCTCCCCCCTCCCAGCAAAATTTCTCATTTAAACCGGCATACTCTGAGGAACTGTTTTCTGGACCCTTCCCACAGTCACAAACCACTTGTCCGGTTGCTGCTGAGCTATTTTCCGGTGCCCAGGTTTTCCACCGGTCGCAGTCTGTGGGTGATGATGACATTATTGACGTAGTGGAAGAAGTGTGTAAAGAGGTGTCGGACGATGAGGAGACACGGTTGTCAGACAGTGGTGAAGTTGTTGTCAGGGCAGGAAGTCCGAGGGGGGAGCAGACTGAGGGATCGGAGGATGATGAGGTGACAGACCCAAGCTGGGTTGATAGGCCGGGTGAACACAGTGCTTCTGAGACGGAGGCGAGTCCTATACCAGAACAGGTTGGAAGAGGCAGTGGTGGGGCCAGACGGTGAGGCAGGGCCAGAGCTGGTGCATCAGCGCCAAATGTTTCACGTAGTCAAGCTCCCATGGCGGGGGCTAGATTTTCAGAAGTCTGGAGGTTCTTTAAAGAAACACCGGATGACCGGCGGACTGTGGTGTGCAACCTGTGCCAAACCAGGATCAGCAGGGGTTCCAACACTACTAGCTTAACTACCACCAGTATGCACAGGCATATGAATGCTAAACACTCCACTCAATGGCACCAAGGCCGTTCACCTCCGGCCGGGCACACCACTGCTCCTTCCCCTGTGTCATCTGCTAGTCAGCCCCCTGCCCAGGACCCTGGCCCAAAAACCTCCCGTGTGAAAACCCCATCTTCGCCTCCACGATCCTTCATGGCAATTACCAGTGTTCAGCTCTCCATACCCCAGACGCTGGAGCGCAAAAGGAAGTATAGTGCAACCCACCCACACGCCCAAGCCCTCAACGTCCACATCTCCAAACTGCTTAGCCTGGAGATGCTGCCCTATAGGCTGGTAGAGACCGAGGCCTTTCGAAACCTCATGGCGGAGGCCGCCCCTCGGTATTCGGTCCCCAGCCACCACTTCTTTTGCCGTCCCAGCCCTGCACAAGCACGTGTCAGACAACATCATCCGTGCCCTGACCAACGCCGTTTCTGACAAGGTCCACCTGACCACGGACACGTGGACAAGTGCTACCGGGCAGGGCCACTATATATCGCTGACGGCACATTGGGTTAACTTGGTGGAGGCTGGGACCGAGTCTGACCCTGGGGCTGGTCATATACTGCCGACGCCGAGGATTGCGGGGCCTACCTTTGTCCAGGTCTCAAAGGCCTACTATGCCTCCTCCTCCTCCCACCCCTCTTCCTCCTCTTCCTCTGAATTACCATCCATGGGCATGGCACCATCAGTCTGTAGCTCTAGGCACAGCAGCAGTGCCATCGCTAAGCGACAGCAGGCGGTGCTCAAACTGCTGAGCCTAGGCGATAAAAGGCACACCGCCCAAGAGCTATTACAGGGCATCACGGCACAGACTGATCTGTGGCTGGCACCGCTGAACCTGAAGCCAGGCATGGCACATGTGTCAGTCTGCCGAGTTGGTCACACACAACCATGCCTGGCCCATGTGTTAAATCTCATAGTTCAGCGTTTCCTTACCGACTGTTGTGCGACGTGCCCACGAGGTGGAATTCAACATTAACCACGTTTTCCAGAGTTTACCAGCAGCGCAGAGCGATTGTAGACTGCCAGATGTCAACTTCCACCAGAACTGGTAGTCAGGTCAGTCAGCTTCCTCAAGTCTACACTGAGGAGTGGATGTGGATGTCTGATATCTGTCAGGTGCTGAGTAACTTTGAGGAGTCAACACAGACGGTCAGTGGCGATGCCGCCATCATCCAAAAAGGATATAGTAGAGCTGGAACGGGTGCAGAGGAGAGCAACCAGGATTATTAGGGGAATGGGGGGACTAGAATACAATGACAGATTACAAAATTTGGGATTATTCAGTTTAGATAAAAGACGACTGAGGGCAGACCTCATTACAATGTACAAATACCTGAACGGACAGTACAAGGATCTCTCCAAAGATCTTTTTATACCTAGGCCTGTGACCAGGACAAGGGGGCATCCTCTACACCTAGAGGAGAGGCGATTCTACCATCACCATAGACAAAGGTTCTTTACTGTAAGAGCAGTGAGACTATGGAACTCTCTGCCGCAGGAGGTTGTTATGGCCGACTCTATGTACATGTTCAAGAGAGGCCTGGATGACTTTCTGGAGAGAAAAAATATCCCGGGTTATGGGGATAAAACATTTATTTAATTCTTGAAGGTTGGACTTCTCAGGATTTCTCAGGATTTCCATTCTCCACCAGGTGAAAGAAGCTCAACCTGAATAATGTATGCATTTCTTCTCCTCATTGTCCTCCTTCTCCTCCTCTTTGTACACTAAAGCAGAGGAAACTGGCTATTTTTTGCCAGGGCCAACTGGCTCTAGCTATAGTACTCTATGTATATAGAGTACTATACAGGCACTCAATCTATTAAATTTTTCTGGAGGACCACCTACCTGCTCCTCTGGTTTGAAAACTTTTTTGGACTGCCACATAAAGGCACTCAATCTATTTAATTTTTCTGGAGGACCACCTACCTGCTCCTTTGGTTTGAAAACTTTTTTGAACTGCCACATACAGGCACTATCCAAATTAAATTGTCTCATACGTCTCCACACCTCGCCTCCACACCTCGCCTCCACGCCTCATACGCCTCCACACGTCGTCTTTTTAGCTGGCTTCACACGTTGTCTCCATTGCTACCTCCACATGTCATCGCCATAGCTGCCTCCAAAAGTCGTCCATATAGCTGCCTCCATACATGGTCCCCTTATCAAACGAGCTGTGTTGTTTTCATGGCTTCCACATCAAACTTGTTAACTTTGTCGCCACCCTGCTGTGTAATCCACAAAATATACTGGCAAACTTTGATCATTTACCGATATTATTTCAGCGCTTCTTGCACATCTGTTTACATTCCCCTCATACGCCATAACCCAAACTTATAAGAACACTACTACACTTGATCTTATACAAAAGGTTCTTAGAAGTGCTGTTTGGGGAGTAGCCGAGAGACAGGGGCTTGGATTGGCAAAAGCTCGCCTGGCAGCGGAGCGCCAGCTCCATCCCAAGATCCAACTAACATAGTTTTAACTGCAGCACCTTTAATCTACTACTAGTTCACTGCCTCCATACATGGTCCCCTTATCAAACGAACTGTGTCAGGCAGAATTTTGGGTTGTTTTCATGGCTTCCACATCAAACTTGTTAACTTTGTCGCCACCCTGCTGTGTAATCCACAAAATATACTGCCAAACTTTTATCATTTACCGATATTATTTCAGCGCTTCTTGCGCATCTGTTTACATTCCCCTCACCCGCCATAACCCAAACTTATAAGAACACTACTACACTTGATCTTATACAAAAGGTTCTTAGAAGTGCTGTTTGGGGAGTAGCCGAGAGACAGGGGCTTGGAAAGGCGAAAGCTCGCCTGGCAGCGGAGCTCCATCCCAAGATCCAACTAACATAGTTTTAACTGCAGCACCTTTAATCTACTACTACTTCACTGCCTCCATACATCGTCCCCTTATCAAACGAGCTGTGTCAGGCAGAATTTTCAGGTGTTTTACCAGATACATAGTGGAACTCGGCCCATCTGTCGCCGCAATGCTGGAGACCTGAAGTTGCAATCATAGCAGCGTAATATGAATGCCCCATACTGTCGCTCTTAATCATGGAAGTCGTCTCCATGGCTGCCTCCACATGTCGTCCCCTTATCAAAAGAGCTGTGTCAGGCTCATTTTTCGGGTGTTTCACCAGATACGTTATGGAACTTGGTCACTATGTCGCCACCATGCTGTGTTATCGACTAAATATACCGTCAACCTTTTGTTCACAATCATTTCAGCGCTTCTTGCTCACCTCCTTTGGTGAAGCCTGAGTCCATTTAGGGTATGTCGCCATGACACTCTCCTGCCTGCCACTGCTGCCTCTGCATGCCGTCCCCTATAGTGTCAGGGTCAATTATTGCATGTTTTAGATGCTATCTAGCCTCATTGGGTCACTCTGTCATGGCCATGCTGTTGCCCATAATTTTGGCATAATGGTGCGATTAAGCAGCCTCAGAGGCATCCATGCATGCTGCTTCTGCTGTTTCCTGTCCATTTCTGTGGTGTTTCCATCCTTTTCTGAGGTTTCCAGGTGTTTGGCCAAGCTTCCCTGTGCAGAGCCTTAGTCCACTTGAAAAATGCTCGAGTCTCCCATTGACTTCAATGGGGCTCGTTATTCGAGCATCGGGAAAAGTTTGTCTTGAATAACGAGTACCCGAGCATTTTAGTGCTCGCTCATCTCTATTCGTCATTAATGGCACACTCTCAGATTGGGTTGAAGTTACCAGTGGAGTGCCACAGGGGTCAGTATTGGGGCCACTTCTTTTTAATATTTTTATTAATGACCTTGTGGTGGGTTTACACAGTCAAGTTTCAATATTTCCAGATGATACTAAGCTGTGTAAGGTAATAAATACTGAGGTCGATAGTTTAGCATTACAGAGGGATTTGTGGAAGCTTGAGGAGTGGGCAGAGAAATGGTTGATGAGGTTTAATGTAGATAAATGTAAAGTTATGCACTTGGGCCATGGAAACAAATATACAAGTACAAGTATAGTTATGTTCTAAACAGTCAATTACTTGGTAAAACTGGAGCTGAAAAGGACTTGGGGGTATTGGTGGATTGTGAGCGGGAAAGGCAAATTGACGACAATGTTGCTTATCGCACTTGGGAGCTGGGTGTAGCAGGGGATTCACCATCGTCAGGCGAAGAGAGAGTCAGCTTGGGTGTCAGGCAGCGGAACAGGCAGAAGGTTGTTACTGTGGCCATGAGTCAGAAGAGTGGCAGCAGTGTGAGGACAGGAGCCAAATGTCCGCGGGGTACAAATCCCGATTCGCAGGGCCAGGAAATCTGTGGCACAGGGGCTCAGCGAGGCAACGGCGGTAGTAGTCGCTCAGTGCAGAGTGCTGGCAATAAAATTAACCCCACAGTTTTTGTAAAGACACCACAGGAGCAGGGAATGGGTATATGTCAGGGAGATAACGTTAGCACGAAGGCCCTGCGCCAACACATGCAGCGTCACCATCCAATGGCCTGGGAGAAATCTGGGTGTCAGATGTGGTCCATCCTGCAGGCGCAGCAATAGCAGCAGCACCACCTAGTGGCACACATGCTGTTTCAGCAAGTCAAGGCTCCAGCACCTCTGCCGAAGGGAGATGTTTGTCTTTGACCTCATGGCCTGATCCAGATGCTCCTGATCCTCGCTACGCATGGCGACAGCAGTCGTTCAGCGAGGTGATTACAAAGAGACAACTCTATGTGTCCAGCCTTCCTAAGGTGCAGAAGCTGATCGTGCTCTTGTTGAAGTTGTTGGTACTGCAGTCTCTCCCTTTCCAACTCATGGACTCTGTACCCTTCAGAGAACTAATGGCTTGTGCCGTCCTGAGGTGGAGAGTTCCAAGCCACAATTTTTTTTTCCAAAAAGGTAGTGTCAGCCCTTCACCAATATGTAGAACAGAAGGTGGGCCGGTCCTTGACCTTATCAGTTTCTTCCAAGGTGCACAATACATATATGTATTTTACACCTGAGGAAGGTCCCAGACTGGGACCGAAACACGTAGTGATTCAATAAATACGTTTTTAAAAAAGAACTTACCTATAGTTTGCGAGTGGCTTCTTGACTTTGCAGCGCCGTGATCAACGAGATTTCCAATTTCACGTGTATTACCTGCATTTGCCTGTCAGTCCATCTTCCTGGGAGAACGGACCATCATCTGAATCTCGTGGCTGTCAGCTCTCCAGATGCCTGAAAACATCTAAATACCTCTAAGAGCAGAATTGCTCACCTCTTACGCTTAGACTCCTCCAAACACCAGATGAGAGTCACTATCTTTTATCCTATCACTGTTACATCAAAGAAACACTTGAGTCTCTTTGCGTTTTTGTCTCTTCTCTCATCCTTGATCCTCCTACCACCTCCGAGAGGAAACACTCGGACCCAGCATTTACCCGTTCCAAGGTGCACAGCAGCGCGGACGTGTGGAGCTGTAACTATGGTCAGGGCCAGTACATGTCATTTACAGCCCACGGGGTAAATGTGCTTCCTGTCCAGCCACACCAACAACTTCCACAAGAGATGATGCTTTCTCCTCCACGTTGTCAAACTGCTGCTCCTGCAGCAGTGTCCGCCCCCTCCTCCTCTTTCTCCACCACCACCTCAGCCTCCACAAGTGCTTCTTCATTATACCACATGTGCAGGGCACAGCGGTGTCACACAGTTCTACACCTGGTTTGCCTGGGCGAACAAAGTCACACAGGGGAGGAACTGCTCCGCTTCATGCAAGAAGAAATCAATGTGTGGCTTTATCTGCGACAACTAAAAATCGGAACCATGGTGACAGACAATGGGAGGAACATGTGCCCATTGGCGGACATGTTCAATCTGTAAGTCAACAAGTTCCTGAAGTCTTACACACATCTGCAACACATTCTAAAAATGGCCAGGACACCGTGCACGCACTTCAGCTATTCTTACAAAGCCAAGCACACCCTCCTCGAGTTGAAGCGTCAGAACGGCCTACGCCAAGGTGCGATATCCACCAAGGACTATGGTCCAATATGCGATGTTTCCACCCGTTGGAATTCCAGCCTCCATATGTTAGACAGCCTTTATGAACAAAGAAATTAATGATTTTTTGATGATGCACGCGAACCCTAGTACTCCCCTGTGTAACTTTGATGTCAGCCACTGGCAGCTCATGCGTGACACCTGCTGTTTGCTCAGGCCATTTGAAGAGGCCACGTTATTTGTCAATCGCCAGGACCGCGGGATGAATAATGTCATTCCACTGCTTAATGTCCTGGAACTGATGCTGCAAAATCTTTCTGGTCAGGGCACTGGAGAAGTGGAGACTACACCTCATGGCCACATGAGTCCGGTGGGGGCTGAACTGAAGGAGGAGGACGACATTGGAGCACAAGCAGAGTCTGGTGCAATTTATGTTTTTTCTTCTCAGGTGGCAGGAGAGGAGGCCAGGAACATCCAGAGGAGGTAGAAGATGAGGCAGATGACCCAGAAGCACCGTGGCAGTATGCAGTGGAGATGGAGGCCGGGAGTCCCTTTAAGTCAATTGTGCAGATGGCCCACAGCATGCTGCTTTGCCTAACTAGTGGCAGCCAAATAGTCAACATCCGCCATAGGGATGAATTTTGGTTCTCCACCCTCTTTGACCCTCGCTGCCGGTCAAAAATGGGTGACTTTTTTCCTGCTGCCGAGAGGGAGAAACAGCTAGCATACTATAGAGAAATACTCTGCACACAGTTTGCCGCTGCCTATAGGCGCCATTGTCCATCCTCTGTTAGGTCGGACCGGGGGATTCCTGGCAGTCATCGCTCACGTACTACTGTCAAAGCTGCTGTGAGGAGCTGGGGGGGGGATAGGAGCAGTAGCAGCTCCATCAGCAGAAGCTTAATCTAGATTCCTTATTGAGCAATTTCCTTCACCCGCCAAGTGAGGAGGGTAGGCGCCACCACCAGCAGATCCTGCACCAGCAAGTGGTGGACTACTTGAACAGCACTTTACCACCTCAGGTAGAGGATCCCATGGACTACTGGGCAGCCCAACTTGATGTGTCCGCAACTTGCGGAGTTTGCAGTAGAGAAGCTGTCCTGCCTGGCCAGTAGTGTGGCGTCAGAGCGGTTGTTCAGTGCGGCGGGGACCATCGTTACCCCAATGAGAACCTGCTTGTCCACCTGTAATGGGGAGAGACTGACCTTTGTCAAGATTAATTAGGCTTGGATCGGCCAGGATTTCAACTCGCCAATGCCTAATGCATCAGATTAGATCAGCCATGACACCACCTCCAAACGTTGATAAATGAATCTGGGTTCTAACTACCTGCCTCAGCCACTATTCTGATGCTGCCAGACATCTGCTGCCAGTTGCTCCATCTGCCTCCTACGATTTTTACCAGGGACTGGAATTGTATGCCACCTCCACACTATATCATGGTGCCACTCTGTGGGCTCCTGCTGCTGCTGAAGCCACTTACACACTATATCATTGTGCCACTCTGAGGGCTCCTGCTGCTGCTGCTTCTGACGCCACCTTCACACTATATAATTGTGCCACTCCGCGGGATCCTGCTGCTGCTACTGATGCCACCTCCACACTTTATCATTTTGCCACTCTGCTGGATCCTGCTACTGCTGCAACTGATGCCACCTTCACACTATATCATTGTGCCACTCTGCGTGCTCCTGCTGCTGCTGCTACTGATGCCACCTTCACACTATATCATTGTGCCACTTTGGGCCTACCATGTTGCCCCCACCTCCACAGCTCTGACCTCATGCTGCTGCTGCTGATGCTGCTGCCACCTTTGCAATTCTTTTTTGTCAAAGACCTAATATTTTCAGGTAAACTGTCATGTATAATGGATGTGGCGTCTCGTATCTACAAATTAAAATTACATTGAATACTTCGAATTCAAATTAATTTCAAACTTCATCGATGTGCCACAATGTGGCCTCCTCTGCTGTTGGTTTTGTGGGCTCCTGGTGCTGCTAATGCCAACTTCACAGTATATCATTGTGCCACTCAGTGGCTTTCCCTGTTGCTGCCACCATGTTGTTGACACCTGTGGGCTCCTGCTGCTGCTTCTTCTGCCACCACCTCCACACTCTTATCATTGTGCCACTTTGTGGCCTCCTGTTGCTGATGCTGCTGCCGCCACCTCCACACTCCACACACACGTGGCGCCTGATGCTAAAGATGATGGGAAGATTGATGGTGTTCAGATGAACTGCTGGAATAGGTTAGTGGTAAATCTGGCGGGCTGCAGCATCTTCCGTGATCCGCAGTGGGACACTGGCGGTGTAAGGAACAATAGAAAAGTAAGTGCAAAAAACACAGGTATATAGGTGCGTGCTGCACCTATATACCAGTAAAGTCCAAGATGTGTGTTAAAGGCTTTATTTTTATGGACGACGAGTTTCGAGGACGAATTGTCCCCTTCCTCAGGTCCAAAAGGCAACATACACTAAAAAACATCAGACAAAATAAAAAAGTAACATAAATAAATGGGTATAAAGAAAGGCGTAAAATTGTGGTGGCTAATAGAAAGGTGAAACCAAATCAGAAATACATACGGGATAAAAGAATCACTCCAATATATAAAAATAACTTAGATAAAATGTATAAATAGTAGAAGAGATAAAAAAGATACATGAAATTAGAACAATACTGGATACAACGAGTATACAGTCAGATCGAATGCATAAATATTGCAACTGATAAATAAAAGGACTTGAGCATATGCAATATTAAATGATACATAAAATTATGATATAGACTAGATACAATGTAATGAATGTAATAGGCAGTAAAAAATACAAAATTTTTTTTTTTAAAAATTAAAAAATAAATAAAGTATATATATATTGTGAGACACTGAAGGGGTTAACTGTGGATGGGCGGTATGTTTCCCCTAGGTTTTCATACTATGCGAGGCCTGAGTGCTGAGGTTGTGTTGTCCAGCACCTTGGACACAGGTGATGGGAGCAGCCTAATCAGTCTGCATAAAACCGCTGAGCAGAGCTGAGAGTGTGGTCTCTCTGAAAGGAGGCTGGAGAGCACACAGCCCTGACCTCTGTGCCTGGAGCAGCAAAGTCTTTTTTCTTAGTGGTGAGTTAGAGAATCACTGTATAGTTAGCACCCTGACGGGTAGGTTATTATTTGTTTTTGATGCCTGAATGTGAAGGCCGTTTATTTTGTTTCTGCTGCAATAAACGCAGGCGAGACGTGTTTTGGACTTGAACTGCATGACGTATCACCGCTACCACGGTCTCTACTGGGCCAAATCTCCCACAATATATAAATATATATGTAAGAATATAAGTAAGAATATAAGTAATAGAATAAATATATGTGTAATGGGTATACTGTGATATGAGGGGAAAAAATTACTATACATGATATGATGGTGGTGGGAGGGGTAGTCATATAAGGGAGAGGGGAAGGGGGGTTGAAAGAGATGTGGAGAACAGGCTTACCTGGATGCAATGTAGAGACTCACATATGCTCGGCTGGGGTGGGATCTAATAGACCTAGTCCTGTGGTCTTGGAAAAAATGCCTGAGTGGGGAGGATGGCATCACAGTTAGCAAATAGATAGAAGAATGGATCTAAGGAAAGACCTTAGGGGGGGTGAATGAGGAAAGCAGTTACCTTAAGTAGTGGGTGAGCCGGTTAGAAGGGCTACGGCACTGTAGTGAGGCAGGAGAGAGGCCGATCTGTAGGGAGGGTAGGGATACATAAATAAGGTAATAGACGGGGGGCTTTGAGGGTGGTGTGTGAAAGAGGCATGAACCAGGGAGGCTGAAACTTACCGCTGGTGGAATATGGGGTGTGGGTCTCGCTGCACGCCAGAGTATAGCAGCGGCCTGGGGGACTTCCCGGGTTTATATGCGAGAGCCAAACAAAGGAGAGGGGAAGGAAAAAAAAAATTGTTCATTTGGCCACAGCCAAATAAAGATAAGAGGGGAAAAAAAATAAAAAATAAAATAAATAAATAAATAATTAAAATATGAATGGCAATTTTGAAGGGATTAGATGAGAACTTAGTGGAGAATGGGGGAGTTGATTGATATGGAGATATGTGGCTGGATAGTGTGTGCAAAAGAGTGGAGGATGGCCGGATTGGGAATAGATGAGGATTAAAGGGATAGAAGCTATATTACAGATTAACAAAGATTGTATCATAAATGTAAAGTGTCTGCCGGGTGGTTGTATGGTGGACATGTGAATGAAAATAAAAATGAAGACAGACTAGGGGAGCCATCTGTACGGACTGCAGACGTTTTTAGAAACTCCAAAAACGGCAATAACATAGAAAGACTTTAAGTAAAAATGATTAAAATAATTAAAAGTCCGGCTGCTGTATGGGCATGTGTCAACAGAAAATATGCCCAGAGTCCTAAAAAACAGGTTTGTGCATAATGTCTGAAGCACCCCATCACTAGATTTGATGGGACATCAATTCTTGTATCTTCTTCTTTGTATTCTCTTTCTGTCCCTGTGTATCCTGGATGGTGTGTCTTCAGACTCTTTCCAAGCACTTGTTCAGGCCATTGGGATGTAGTGTATTGAGCTTATAGATCCAAAAGTTTTCACGCTTGATCAGTTGGTCCAGTCGGTTGGGGTGAGTCCTTGGAATATGTTCAATGGGAATCAGAGAAAGGCTGCATTTTGCTGATCCACATTTATAAGCCCCTTTTAGCTCGGGAAAGAAACTTATATGGGACTTAGTAGATGGTTTCTTCTTTTTGAGCCTTGATTGGTCCAGTATATTTTTTAGGGTAGGCGCCCTTCTAAAGGTAATTTTCTGTTTGTCTGGTAAGGAATTCGAAATATGGGGGTCCTTCTGCAGGATGTTCCAATGTTTGGTGAGTATTTTTCTGATGATGTTATGGTCCGTAGTGTACATGGTTAATGAAATTGGCATTCCAGTCGGTGTTAGAGGTCTTAGTGCGACTGCTGGGGGCCAGACAATCCTTCTGTGTAAGGGCCTGGGATTTTTTGAAGGCATCTTTGAGAACTTGGGAAGGGTACCCTTTCTGTGTAAATCTGTCTCTTAGGAGTTTGGACTGTGTTTTGAAAGTGTCTGTGTTCGAACAGTTTCTTCAGACTCGCTTGTATTGACTATATGGTATGTTGAGCAACCACTTTTTGTAATGTGAACTGGTGAAATCAAGGAAACTAAGTATTCGATGTTCGAGGGAGAGATGTTGGCCGTGAGTTTGATGCCCCAGGGGTTGGTATTGATTTGTTCAGTGAAATTAACTGTGTTTCGGTTCCTTCCCAAACGATGAAAAGATCGTCTATATAGCGTTTAAAAAATATAGCACAAGGGGAGGTGAGGGCGGCACAGTAAAGCAATCGGATTAAGATCCTGGTGGGTGTACGCTCTATGGGCCCGACTCAAGGCACCAAACAGATCCAAAGAAGATAACAGGAGAGCAGCACTCCGTGGTGATTAATGTTTATTCATACACCAGTGGCAGTACAATGCAATGTTTCGGCTAGCTCCATGTAGCCATTTTCAAGCTTGAAAATGGCTACAGGGAGCTAGCCGAAACGTTGCATTGCGTTTAAAAAATATGATATTCTGGGAGATGAATGGGTTATTCAGTAAATGTTCTTTTTCGAATGCCCCCACGAATAGGTTGGCATAACTGGGGGCAAACCTGGTTCCCATGGCCGTCCCCTTGATTTGTCTATAAATTTCAGATTCGAATGAGAAAGTATTATGCTCCAGAATGAATCTGATGCTGTCCAATACAAATTGGGTCTGTTCGGCTGGCATGGATGGGTCTGCTGCTAGTGTGTCTGATATGGCCTGAATGCCTAAATCATGAGAAATATTTGTGTACAAAGCAGTTACGTCCATGGTCATGAGGAGATAATTGGGTTGCCACTGAATTTGCTCCAACTCAAGTATAAGTTGTGCAGAGTCCTTCAGGAAAGTGGGTAATGCTACTACGTGTTTCTGTAGGAGAATATCCACGTATTCTGATAAGTTACAGGTGACTGAGTTCACACCAGAAATTATTGGTCGCCCAGGGGGTTTCTCAGGGTTTTTGTGGATCTTCGGGAGATAATAAAAAAGAAGAGTGCGGGAGTTCTTTGGAATTATATAATCCTTTTCCTTTTTTGTGAGTATACCCATAGAATGTGCTCTCAGCACCAGGGTGGAAAGTTGGTCCAGATGGTCTGATTTTGGGTCATGGTCGAGGGGGAGATAGTATTGAGAGTCCGAGAGGATATTGTTGCTTTCAGCTATGTAGTCCTCTCTATTGAGAATGACTGTGCCACCCCCCTTGTCGGCAGGTTTGATGACTATCATGGTGTTGTTCGCAAGTTGTTTCAAAGCCCTCTTTTCACTGGAAGTAATATTGTGGGGACTGGGTTTTCTTGTTAGGGTTCTGAATTCAGTTGAAACACTATGAAAAAAGGTATCGATGAATGGACCCCTACTTTGTGTAGGGTTAAATGAAGATGGAGGTTTCAGGTCGGTGTGCACAAACGTATCTGGGGGCTCTGAGATAGGGGTAAGGTCCGTTCGGTCCTTTATTGCAAAGTGCGGGGTGAGTGTTATCTTATGTATGAATTATTTGAGGTCCAAGAATAAATCGAATTCTTTAGAGGGGATCGAGGGGCAAAAGGATAATCCTTTGCTAAGCAGACTGATCTCACTGGAGGATAGGGTATGTGAGGATAGATTAAATATCTTCACCATTTGGGTCTCAGGGGTGGTTACTGGTTTGTTTTTTTGCTTTTTGTTTCGGTTTCTCCCTCCCCTGCTTCTTCTTTTGCCCCTTTTACCTCCCACACTACACAGGAAACCTTTTCCATTGATTCATTTATCAACTGCAGCTCAGATTTTGTAGTATATCTCCTTCAATGCCCCTGTACACTACAATACGTTGGCCACACGTCCCAAACCCTTAGGGAAAGAATTAACATGCACCAAAGTACGATCAAGGCAGGTTTTCTCCTTCACAGCGTCTCGAAACATTGTCTTTCACACCACAATAGGGACATATGCAGCCTTTCTCTGATTCCCATTGAACATATTCCAAGGACTCACCCCAACTGACTGGACTGGATCAAGCGTGAAAACTTTTGGATCTATAAGCTCAACACACTACATCCCAATGGCCTGAACGAGTGCTTGGAAAGAGTCTGAAGACACGCCATCCAGGATACACAGGGACAGAAAGAGAATACAAAGAAGAAGATACAAGAATTGATGTCCCAACAAATCTAGTGATTGGGTGCTTCAGACCGATCACCGGTGGGTCTGGCATTATGCACAAACCCGTTTTTCAGGACTCTGTTGACACATGCCCATACAGCAGCCGGACTTTTAATTATTTTAATCATTTTTACTTAAAGTCTTTCAATGTTATTGCCGTTTTTGGAGTTTCTAAAAACGTCTGCAGTCTGTACAGATGGCTCCCCTAGTCTGTCTTCATTTTTATTTTCATTTTCATTTTCATTCACATGTCCACCATACAACCACCCGGCAGACACTTTACATTTATAATACAATCTTTGTTAATCTGTATTATAGCTTCTATCCCTTTAATCCTCATCTATTCCCAATCCGGCCACTCTTTTGCACACACTATCCAGCCACATATCCCCATATCAATCAACTTCCCCATTCTCCACTAAGTTCTCATCTAATCGCTTCAAAATTGCCATTCATATTTTAATTATTTATTTATTTTATTTTTTATTTTTTTATTTTTTTTCCCTCTTATCTTTATTTGGCTGAGGCCAAATGAACAATTTTTTTTTCATTCCCCTCCTCTTTATTTGCCTGTGGCCAAATGAACACAAAATGTTTTTTTTTTTTCTTTCCTCTCTCCTTTGTTTGGCTCTCGCATATAAACCCGGGAAGTCCCCCACGCCGCTGCTATACTCTGGTGTGCAGCGAGACTCACACCTCATATTCCACCAGCGGTAAGCTTCAGCCTCCCTGGTTCATGCCTCTTTCACACACCACCCTCAAAGCCCCCCGTCTATTACCTTATTTATATATCCCTACCCTCCCTAGAGATCGGCCTCTCTCCTGCCTCACTACAGTGCCGTAGCCCTTCTAACCGGCTCACCCACTACTTAAGGTAACTGCTTCCCTCATTCACACCCCCTAAGGTCTTTCCTTAGATCCATTCTTCTATCTATTTGCTAACTGTGATGCCATCCTCCCCACTCAGGCATTTTTTCCAAAACCACAGGGCTAGGTCTATTAGATCCCACCCCAGCCGAGCATATGTGAGTCTCTACATTGCATTTAAATTTTTTTTTGTATTTTTTACTGCCTATTACATTCATTACATTGTATCCAGTCTATATCATAATTTTATGTATCATTTAATATTGCATATGCTCAAGTCCTTTTATTTATCAGTTGCAATATTTATGCATTTGATCTGACTGTATACTCGTTGTATCCAGTATTATTCTAATTTCATGTATCGTCAAATATTGCATATATTCACGTTCTTTTTTATCTGTTCTACTATTTATACATTTTATCTAAGTTATTTTTATATATTGGAGTGATTCTTTATATCCTGTATGTATTTCTGATTTGGTTTCACCTTTCTATTAGCCACCACAATTTTACGCCTTTCTTTGTACCCATTTATTTATGATACCTTTTTATTTTGTCTGATGTTTTTTAGTGTATGTTGCCTTTTGGACCTGAGGAAGGGGACAATTCGTCCTTGAAACGCGTCGTCCATAAAAATAAAGCCTTTAACACACATCTTGGACTTTACTGTTACATTTTAGCTCTAGGGGCAGCGCGCACCTATATACCTGTGTTTTTTGCACTTACTTTTCTATTGTACCTTCACACTATATCATTGTGCCACTCTGTTGCTTTCCATGTTGCTGCCACCATGTTGCTCCCACCTGTGGGCTCCCGATGCTGCTTCTGTTGCCGCCACCTCCACATCGGACCACTCTGGGGCTTTCCATGTTGCTGCCACCTGTGGGCTCCTGTTGATGCCACCTTCACACTATATCATTGTGCCACTCTGTGGCTTTCCATGTTGCTGCCACCTGTGGGCTCCTGCTGGTGCTTCTGCTGCCGCCGCCACCTCCACACTCTGTTATTGGACCACTCTGTGGCTTTCCATGCTGCTGCCACCATGTTGCTGCCACCTGTGGGCTCCTGTTGATGCCACCTTCACACTATATCACTGTGCCAATCTCCGGCTTTCCATGATGCTGCCAGCATGTTGCTGCCACCTGTGGGCTCCTGCTGCTGCTTCTGCTGCCAACACCTCTACACTCTTATCATTGTGCCACATTGTAGCCTACCATGTTTCCGCCACCTCCATAATTTGTCATTGTGCCATTCTGCAGCCTGCTGATGCTGCTGCCAACTGACCGCTGTCTCCCCTGAAACCTGTGATTTCCATAATTGCCACTGTTTGGTTTTCCCCTTCATTTCATCTGTCAGAAGGATGAGAAGCTTCAGGATTGATAGCCAAAAGCAGGAGTGGATACAGAATACAGAGGACATGCAATTATCGCATTTACTGCTCATCTCGATTCTGGATCAACTCCTATTTGTTTTTAGCTTTAGCAATACTGATGGATTATTAACTGATTGAAAGAAGACACTGACGGGTGAAAAGATGGGCAAAATGATCAGTGACGTCAATGCAAAATTACGTCCGACACCCTCTCCACTCTTTTGGGGGGTTTCTGCATGTATCCGCGTTTAACAGAACAGGTTCTGTCATAATCTATGGAATCATCTGATGTCAGTGTAAAAAGAGTGCACTCTTTGATGTTATAGTGGGATCTTGGCCCCAAGCTTGGTCCTTTCGAGCTGGCACAGACATTACCTTGTCAGGCTGTGTTCCCGCTTCGCTTATTTGGTGAAGTTGGACAATGTAAGTGCACATGGAAGTGATGAGTGAAGCGATTCTAAGAGTGGCGGCTATCATGTGCGTGTCATACTAAAACACATTGAAGACCAAACCATGCTCCCTATGCATATTTAAACATGGCACAACATTCTACAACACCCTACAGGCTATCTGCAGCCAGGAAATAACAGTTTTTTAACGTGATTCATTATGATTCGATTCAGGTCAAATCAAACTTTTTCGAAAAATTTGGCGAATCGGGACGAACCAAATTTTAACAAATTAGCCCATCTCTACTCTAGTCCGTTAACACCTTTGGTAACAACCCATTACAAAACAGATGTACACTACACTGTCAGGTCATCCCCCATGTGTCCTAAAGCTGTAAACAGTTCCCGTTGAAATCTTTCATTACCGTTTACGTCTCCGCTCATCTAGACTCATCTAGACATATGAGATTCTCCTTTCCCAGCGTTCTTGTGCTCTCTAAAAAGTTCTGGCCAGACTCCAACATCTCAATAAAATCCAGTGTTGGTCTGTTCAAGGAGTACACAGGGGGACATCATCGACTTTACGTGGCATTAACAGGGCTTGTATCACAAGCAAATTCCTTCAAGTCTTCTTAGATTGTTAGAAAATTCTGGACGCAGCGTGCCACCCCCCCTTATGTAAACATCGGCAAGGTCAGTTCTGCACAGAACACAGACACAGATTAAACTTTCTGTGAACTTCAAGGTCAGTTCTTAACATAACAAAATGTTGATTCAACAGCCCCAGGCTTCCCCTCGCTCTGCCTTGTTAACCCTTTAAACACCAGAAAGCAGGTACCAGAGACATTATAACACTTTTTATAGTAATTTTTCTCTAATGGTCAGGATCAAATAAGTTTTAACTGGACCATAATAAACCAAACAAACAGCTTTCCACTCCCAAGATCCTTAGCAGAAATTAGGTGAAATTAGGTAAAATTACACACCCCATACAGGGGTGGAGTCTGCATTCCAGACGCCATCTTTCCCTCCAAGGAAAATATAATAAAATCTCTTTTTCTCAAATTCTTTCCACATCAAAAACTTTGAAATGTCCCTTATCACCTGTCTCTTTCTTCAATGGACACTCTGAAGGATTTCTGTCACTTTGTCCTGGTTTGTCCGTGAAAGTCAGAGGCTCTAAGTGTCTGTTTGCAAATCTGATCAAGTTTTCTCACTTGTACAATCATCAGATCATCTGACACATCCCAAAACTTTCAAACCTTCACTACTACTTTTATTTTCAGCACAATGCTACCAGCCCTTATGTTCCATTATATAAACTTGCACTTTTCAATCAGTCCTACTTAACTCAACAAACAACCTTCTACTTCCCTGACAAAATCCCTGACACCCGGCCTATTATCCACTATCCTGGCCACCTGTATGAGAACCCCATGTTTCGCAAAACTATAGTTTTTAGAAAAGCAAGAGAGAAACAGAAGAGGGAGGAGAATACAAATCAAAACAACTCATGATTCCCAGCTTATGTAGTCTCTTGATTGGAGAACTTCCCTGCTGTTGCACATTGACATCATGTTGATATTCCTTTGCTTCAAAACTTTTCTGTCTCGGCGCTTTGAGTTCATTGTTTCTATTACAGAACTTTTTAGAAAAATAAGACAAGTAGAAATGACAGGATTTGATCTATCAGCTAGGTTTACCTTAACACAAGGACGGAGTGACCCATCCTTCTTGGTCACAAAAAAGAGGCGTGCACCAGACAGAGAGGAGGACTTACGTATAAACCCTCTCTGCAGGTTCTCTTTAACCCCTTCTTGACATTTGACGTAATAATACTTCATGGCGGGAGGTGCGTTCCCGCAATTTGCACTATTATTACGTCATTCTTCTGGTACCGGCTCCTGAACGAAGCCGGTACCAGCAGCGTGGGGTGCCAGCTGTATGTTACAGCTGGCACCCGTCTCTAGTACCCGCAATCGAAGTTTCCTCCAATCGCGGGCATTAACCCCTTTCACGCCACGGTCTCGTGTGATCGTCTGTATTACATCTGTATTACACTGTATTATATGAAGAAGAGCTTGAACAAGCGATCAGAGGATCGCTTGATTAAGCCAACCTGTTAAAGTAAAAAAAAAATGTTAAAAACACTTCATATATACATTTATTAATAAAAAGAATTAATTAAATAAAGTTAAAGTCCCCTAAACACAAACATTCCCTATACATATCTAATAAAGTAATAAAACAAAATCACCAGAAAACCCCCACATATTTGGTGTTGCCGCGTCCGTAACAATACTGGAAGTGCTAGGTGAACGCCGTAAAAACAATACACGAAAAACTCGCCAAAAATGTCAATTTTTCATAAAATCTCTTCACAAAAATGTTCTAAAAAGTGATAAAAAAAAGTTATGTACGCCAAAATGGTATCACTGAAAAGAACAACTCAACACGCAAAAAATAAGCCCTAAACCAGCTCTGTCAACCGAAAAATATTAGCGTTATATCTCTGTAAAGATGGCGATGCAAAAACAAATGAGATTTCCTCTATATTAGTTTTTTCCAGTAAAATTGTAAAAATAAATGAAAAACTATATAAATGAGGTATCACCGTAATCTTAGTGATCTGTAGAATAAAGATATTATAGTATTTTTAGTGTACGGTGTAAAACCCCCAAGAAATACAAAAAGAAAGGAAAACAAAATTGACAATTTTCTTTTCACCCATACATTCAAGAGTTGATAAAATGTCATCAATAAGCTAATGACCCACTAAAATGAAGTATTTGTAAAGTGCATCTCATGTCGCAAAAAATAAGCCCTTATATGTCCAAATTGCCAAAAAATAAAGATTGTATAGCCAATAAAATGTGACAATGCATAATCTGCTCTGAATGGTGCAGCTTCCCCTCCATGCCCTGGCGTGTGCCCATACAGCAGGTTACCACCACATATGGGGTATAATTATTCGCGGGAGGGATTGGGTATCAAATTTTGTGGAGCGTTTTGGTATTTTATCCACTGAGAATTTGTACGGTATATACTGGCGTATAAGACTACTTTTTAACCCCTTAAAATAATGGCTACAGTGGGGGGTCGTCTTATACGCCCGATATACGGGGGCCGCACTGTGTGAGGTGTTTTTTTTCCCCGTCAGCGCGCAGAGAGCCGCTTCCTGGGACCGCCGCGCATGCGCGGCAGTCCGCCTCTCACAGTCATTAGAAGAGGCTTAGTACGCGCTGACGGGGCGGCGCGCTGTATGCTAATGCAGCCGCCCTGTCACAGCGGTCGGCGTCACAGAGCTGGGGGTCACAGGCGGCACTTACAGAAGCATGTCGGATCTTCATTAATATCGCAGCTTACAGTTATGATCACCAGGCACTTGCTCTCTTGTTTGTTATGCAAAGTTTTAAGCAGACTTTTTTTCATTTGGGAGAGGGGTAGTCTTATACAGTGAGTATATACCAAATTCTATATTTTTAGGGCAGAAGTTGGGGGTCGTCTTATACGCCCAGTCGTCTTATACGCCGGCATATACGGTAATTTTTTTGAAAAACACATTAATTTAGCCCAAAAAAATTTACTTTCAAAATTGTATCCGATTTTGTTTTAACCCCTGTAAAACAATTAAAGGGTTAAAAAACTTCATAAAAGTTGTTTTACATATGTTGAGGGTGTAATTTCTATAATGGGGAAGTTTATGCGGTTTTACTTTTATTTAGGCCTTTCAAGTGACTTGAAACCCGAGCAGGTGAATAATTGCACCTAACATTCAAAGGCCCATAACATCCTACAAAAATAAGAGTATGCATAAAAAACCATGTCCACATAAATTAGACATTTGATGAATGTTAGTTATTAAGTTTTTTTGCTGTTATGACTATGTGTGGAAAAAGTAGAACATTTTGAAGTTCGAAAATCGAGAATTTTTCCAAATTTTCACCATTTTCTCATAAATTAATGCAAAACATTCCACCAAAATTTTTCAACAAACATGTGTCACGAGATAAAAATTTTAGATGGGCCGTGTCAGGAAGGTGAAAAGTGGCTTCAGCGTTAAGGGGTTAAAATACTTTGACATGGAAGTGTTCTCAGGAATGGAGAGAAGGTACACCCGACCGCGGGGAGGAGGCACCGGCAGGAGATCCAAAGGCAGCTGTAGGGACGGTGCAGAGGCAAAGGCTCAAAGGCTTGTTTCTTGGAAAAAACATCGGAAGAGTCCTGGTAACACGTAGGTAGGCCCTCCAAGGACTTGGGAGTTAAGGAGGAGGCTAAGACAGGTACAGGTAGAGGCAGCACCATGCATTGGGACTGACACTTCGGTCCCCAACAAAGGATCTCCCCGTCTTCCAGTTATGGACCGGTGCATGAAGTTGGAGCCAAGGAAAATCCAGCAGGAGAGATGAGGTGGAGCATGGCAGCACATAAAAGGTCTTTTCTTATGATGAGCTCCTACTTGCAGAGAGGTTCAGTACAGTACCGGACCTGATCAGAGAGAATTTGTCCGCTGACTGAGAAGATGACCAGAGGCTTCTTGAGAAGGAACACAGGGATGTGATGCCAGGAGACCAGGGAGTCCAGAAAACTAGTCATCTGAATCTGGCTATAGGGGCCGAAATTGAGGAGCACAGGAATATTCAGGCATGGAGAAGCTTTGCTCACCTAGGGACCTTCTTCCAAGAACCCTAGGTTATGGCTTTTCCCGGTGCTGGGGACGAATAGGACACACCCCGATGAAATGTTCCAGACTGGCACAATATAAGCAGAGGTCCTCCTTCTGGAGTGTTCTTGGTGGGAGAGCCGGGTTCGGTCCACCTGCATAGGTTCCTCTGTGGACTGCACGGCCGTGGACAGAAGCGGCTTTTGGAAGGCAGGAGTCAAGCGAGGCAGATGTTGTACCCGGGCTGGCGGATGTTCGAGACCTAGTTCCTCAGCGTGCTCCTTAAACCAAATGTCAATCCGAGTGGCCAGAGTGATGAGACCACTCAGAGTAGATGGCAGGTCACGTACAGCCAACGCCTCTTTGACTTCAGCCGAAAGTCCTTTTTTTAAGGTCACAGTCAGGGCTGCACCACTCCAGGTGAGCTTAAAGGCCAGGGTGCGGAATTATACAGCTTAACCACCTACGTCAGGTTCAGCAGCGCAGTCTCAGCTGAGAAAGCTCATGCAGGTTCTTCAAACACTGAATGGAATTCACCCAGGAATGCAGTGTGAGTAGCCGGGACCGGATCGCTTCTGTCCCATAGAGGGGTAGCCCGAGCCAGGGCCTTCCCGCAGAGGAGGCTAATGATGAATGCCACCTTGGATAGCTCAGTGACAAACTGAGACGGCAGAAGTTCAATGTGCAGGGAACACTGAGTAATAACTTGGGGTCCCCATCATACTTGTTAGCAGGGCCGGATTAAGGTTGGTGGGGGGCCCTGGGCGCAAAATCTGGTGGAGGCCCCCGACTTAGACAATCATTTTAATTATTATTAGACATAGACGTGCGTTTCTGGGATTCGTTTACAAACGCATCCAAAAATACAACTCGCAGACACAGTCTAAGGCTTCTTAGAATGTGTTTACGCCCCGTACTTGCAGGAAAATAGAGAGCAAGTTCTTTTCCCGTGGACAGTATGGTACAGTGACATACGTTCACCATACCATTGCCGGACACCATAGGCGACTATGAGGATGGATATTTGGTCTGTACAGCCGGATATACATCCCCATGACGTTCATGTGAAAGGGATCCAACCGGAATATAACTACTATAATACTGCCCCCTATGTACAAGAATATAACTACTATAATACTGCCCCCTATGTACAAGAATATAACTACTATAATACTGCCCCCTATGTACAGGAATATAACTACTATATTACTGCCCCCTATGTACAAGAATATAACTACTATAATACTGCCTCCTATGTACAAGAATATAACTACTATAATACTGCCTCCTATGTACAAGAATATAACTACTATAATACTGCCCCCTATGTACAAGAATATAACTACTATAATACTGCCCCCTATGTACAGGAATATAACTACTATATTACTGCCCCCTATGTACAAGAATATAACTACTATAATACTGCCTCCTATGTACAAGAATATAACTACTATAATACTGCCCCCTATGTACAAGAATATAACTACTATAATACTGCCCTTATGTACAAGAATATAAATACTACAGGAATACAATATGAATAACACGAATATATGCACCCCCACTGCCGGATTGGTGTGTAAGATATGGCATTACACAAAGGAATGCTGCAACCTGTCGCCCCGTACATTACAAAGTTCTGCCATGTGTACTAGAATACAACAATGTTACACCTGAGCGCTTTACATAGAGGGGGTGGCAGCTGTCCTTTCCAAGAAAACATAGGAGGTCAGGCTGCAGCAGCAGGCCATTGTAAAATATGGACCTATGGGGTGCAACAGACCTGTGTAATTTATCCACATGCCTGCTGCATCCCATGTCACCATCTTACATGCAGGAATGCTGCTGCAGGCCTAATGTCTTTTCTTCCACAGGACTTGCTGCTACCTTGTGTGAAGCAGAAAGTGACATTTAGCAACTCACAGTTGATGATTTGTTCCATCAGGTATAGAAATTCATAAAGATTCTCCAGGCCAACACTTGTCGATGAAGAATTCACGCTCGGCTGTGGTCAGCTCCTTGCATCACCTCTGTGATCCTAAAGACACTACAGTCACTTACACTATAGCAGTGATGGTGAACCTTTTACAGACCGAGTGCCCAAGCTACAACTAAAATCCACTTATTTACCGTGAAGTGCCCACATGGCATTTTAAGGAGTAACTTATTGCTACCTGTTCTTCCTCAATTTTCAATTGTATCAACCCCCTGAGGCCACCAATACAGTTGAAAGAAGGGCAAATGCAGACTCTCATTGTAGCTTCTCTCCAGGGTCTCTCTGTAGAGGAAGATTGGTGGGTCCAGCACGGGGACCTCCAAAGACATTGCAGTTCTGTCAACAGCCTCTCACTTTTCCCGCAGTTACAAACAGCCAATGAAATGTCGCTTTAAAACAGTATCTCTTAATTTGCTTGGGACTCCAGGATTTGGTCCTATATGGTGAACTCTGTCCTGACGTGATGGTCTGAGTGCCCAAAGAAATGGCTCTGAGTGCCACCTCTGGCACCCGTGCCATAGGTTCGCCACCACTGCACTATAGTGTCACCTGAATAACACTGTGCTCCTAAATGATATAACATATACCCCTGTTACCACAACTGACCACACTGTGCCCTAGGATGTGTGTAATAAATTAATGATATTTACATTGCCCCTTTTAATTTACTATAATACATTCAGCTCCCCACTACATTCGAATAACTACAATCTACATGAATAAATGATATATACTGTGAATACAGAATTATATTTTGTTATATTTCTAGTGGCACAGTGTAATAGATTGTGTTAAATCCACATATACTGCCATACTGTAGTTTTGCTGTGTATTGTAGGATCCAGGGGTGTAAAAAATAGTAAAACAAATGTTATAAAAAAAATACAACTAAAAATTGAAATCACAAATCCTCTAGAACTGATATAAAAATTAAAAAACAGTAAAAATCATAAACATATTAGGCATCCCCGAATCACAAAATGTCTGATCTATCAAAATATGATAATGGTTATTCTCGGCATTGAACCCATAACGCAAAATAGCGCCCAACTGTTCGAAAGCCACTTTTTTGCCATTTTGCAACATAAAAAATGTAATGTAAAAGTGATCAGATGGTCATACAGTACCCAAAATGGTAGCAAAGAAAAGATCAGCGCATCCCACAAAATTTCACATCTCAAACATCTCCACATACCAAAGTATGAAAAAATTATTTGTGCCAAAATATGGCAAAACAGAGAATTTTCTTTTTTTTAAGAAGGTTGTAATTTTTTAAAATGTATTAAACCACAATAAATTTGTTATCCCCGTGATCGTACTGAGACAAATGCATTTTTTTTACCAATTTCACTGCATTTGGAATTTTTTCTCACTTCCCAGCATACGTTGTGGAATATTAAATACCGTCACTATGAAGTACAATTTGTTATGCAGAAAACAAGCCTTTACACAGCTCTGTACATGAAAAAATAAAAAAGTTATAAATTTTTAAGTTGGGGAGTGTAAAAAGGAATTAAAAAAAATAATAACAACTACTGGACCGTTACTTAATATCTGTGTCGGCACACATATAGTCAGCTGGTGGGGGCCCCCTAGGGGGAGCAAGATGGTGGGGGCCCCGGGGCTCGTGCCCCAGGAGCCCCGCCTATAATCCGGCCCTGCTTGTTAGGCATAGAGAGTCTTAGCCTAGGTTCAGTGGCAGGTAGACAAGCCGGAGTAGCAGAGAGGTAGCAGGAGTCTGTCACTGTTGCTTAGTGGCAATCAACTGCTGCAGCATGGCAGTAACTTGTCCAAGCTGTTATCCTTGCGAAGTAATCTGCTAGCACAGCTGAACTACAACAGTGCTAAGATCAGCCAGTTTCGGAAGCGGAACCTTGGCAGAGTCCATGACCGGATGTTACTGTCAGACTTCTGGAGTAGTGAACCCCGTGGACCACCGCGGACGATGACACAAGCTGACACCTGGAACGGAATCTTAGTGGCACCCGGCCTTCACCAGAGCCGTAGCAAAGTGGGTTGGTCTTGTTGCGGCGAGGTGCCACCAGGTAGTTCCACAGGGGTGACTTGTCCACAGTGTCAACCAAGGTCAAGGTACAGAATCAGCAAGCAATCTTATTGTCGGGGACAAGCAGATGGTCAAGGCAGTCGGCAATGATTCAAAGTCAGAGACAGAGCAGGTGGTCAGGGCTGGCAGCAAAGTTGAGGACAGGTGCAGGGTCCGAACGGGAGGTCAGAACACAGGTAAGACTCACAGGAAGCTTTCTCAATGGCATGTAGCTGAAAGATCCGGAAGGGACACCGCCAAGGAGAGGGGCACGGGTGTGGTTGCATGGGCACCTGTGACAATATCTAGTAGATTCCAAATGAAGAATGCCGGCAAAATAATAGTGAAGTCTATTATCAAAACAACATGATCGATATGTCTTCTTTCCACATTTTCCAAATTTGTGCAGTAAATCTCATTAATAATAAAGGCAAGAAAAAGAAAAAAAATTAATAAAACATATAAAAAAATGAGCGCACAGTTCATTTCTTATGAACACGTGAATGGATCAAAGTCCAGGAGGCTCATGTTCACGGAATATAGGGCCCTATATCTGTAGCAGGTGATTAGGCAAACAGCTGTAATAATATATTGCAAGGTAACCCACTGATAATACGATGTTATGTGTACAGTCATGGCCATAAGTTTTGAGAATTATACAAATGTTAATTTTTACAAAGTCTACTGCATCAGGTTTTATATTGGCAATTTGCATATACTGTTATAAAGAGTGATCAGCTTAACAGCAATCAATTGCAAAGTCAATATTTGCCTAGAAAATGACCTTTTTCCTCGAAAACACATTTGAACTTCATTGCAGGCCTGCCTTAAAACATTCAGCTAACATCATTTCAGTGATTGCTCCAGTAAAACAGGTGTGGGTATTGATGAGGACAGGGCTGGAGATCAGTCTGTCATGATTAAAAATCACACCACTGGACACTTTAAGAGGAGGCTGGTGCTTGGCATAATTGTTTCTCTTCTGTTAACCATGGTTATCTCTAAAGAAACATGTGCAGTCATCATTGTACTGCACAAAACTGGCCTAACAGGGAAGAGTATAGCAGCTAGAAAGATTGCACCTCAGTCACCAATATATCACATCATCAAGGAATTCAAGGAGAGAGGTTCAATTGTTGCCAAAAAGGCTCCAGGGCGCCCTAGAAGGACCAGCAAGCGCCAGGACCATCTCTTAAAAGTGTTTCAGCTTGGGGATCGGGCTACCAGCAGTGCAGAGCTTGCTCAGGAATGGCAACAGGCAGGTGTAAGTGCATCTGCACGCACTGTGAGACTGTGGAGACTCTTTGAGCAAGGCCTAGTGTCAAGGAGGGCAGAAAAAACATCAGGGACAGACTGATATTCTGCAAAAGCTACAGGGGGTGGACTGCTGAGGACTGGGGTAAAGTCATTTTCTCTAATGAATCCCCTTTCTGATTGTTTGGAACATCTGGAAAACAGCTTGTTCGGAGAAGACAAGGTGAGCGATACCAACAGTCTTGTCGCATGCCAATTGTAAATCATCCTGCAACCATTCATGTGTGGCGTTGCTTCTCAGCCAAGGGAATCGGCTCTCTCACAGTCTTGCCTAAAAACACATCCATGAATAAAGAATGGGACCACATCATGCAGATGGCACTTTATAATGCTTACATGTTACATTGATGTGCCGGCCAGAGGGGAACTTTCCTGGAATTTCAAGAGGTGGTAGTCAAGAAGTTGATTTTTAGAGACCAGGAAGGGGGGAGTGCTAGTACGTCAGAAAGCTAGGCCACATCACGCATTGTACTAGGGCAGCACTTTCCAGGAGAAGTTCTCCAAACAGCCAGCAAGGGAAGGACACAGAAGAGTGTGCTCCAAAAGGGGCATAAAACACAAACCATCTATCAGTGTGACACATGCCTCGAGAAACCAGGGTTATGCATGAAGGATTGTTTCCGGATATATCACACGTCCCTGGATATGTAATTGTACCCTGATGAACACAGCTCACACAGCTTATACATCATGCCGCATGCCGCATTTTCCCTGATGTGATCTGCCGTGTTGCCCAGCCTGTAGATTATTGCCATATATTGGGTATTGCTGTACCAGGGAGAACCCGCATCATGATTTTTGGGGTGTTTGTCTCCCGTGGCAGGAGCTGGGCACAAGATGACATAATGGATATTTTGTACTATGCACTATCCATTATGCATCATCCTTGGGGTCCACCTGTGTGGTTAAAATGCTCACTACATCCCTAGATTTATTCATGGAGGGTGTAGTTTTCAAATAGGATCAGTTCTCAGGGGTTTCTTCTGTTCTGATCCCTAAGGGCATCTACAATTGTTTTATGATGTAAAAAAAAAAATGAAATGTCTGTGCTCCAAATGCCATTCTCCTCCGAGCCCTGCCGTGTCTCCATCTTGCCTATTGCAACACATGGGGTATTACCATACCCGTAATAACCCGCAGAATGACTTTTTGGTTGTTTATCTGCAGTGGCATGAGTTGGCCTGATTTCATTTGTCACTACAACGACACATTTGAAAAAATAATGCAATTTTTACACTGACCCATTCACTTTGTATTACATTTGTGCAAGCATCTTAGGGGTTAAAATGCTCATACAACCCTAGTAAAATGACTTTTGGGGTGTTTATCTGCAGTGGCATGAGTTGGACTGATTTCATTTGTCACTATAATGACACATTTGAGAAAAAAACAATGCTATGTTTACACTGACCCATTCACGTTGTATTACATTTGGACCAGCATCTTAAGGGTTAAAATGCTCATACAACCCTAGAACAATACTTTGAGGGGCACCCTTTACTAAAATGGGGTCACTACTTGGGGGCTTCTACTGCACTGGTACCTCAGGGCATCCCAACACCAGACTAGTGAAAATGGTGCTCCAAAAGCTAAATTTTGCTTGTCCCTTCTCAGCCCTGCCTTGTCCCCAGCCTGTAGACTATTGCCACACATGGGGTATTGCCATACCCGTAATAACTCACAGAGTGACTTTTGGGGTGTTTTTCTGCAGTGGCATGAGTTGGGCTGATTTCATTTGTCACTACAATGACACAAAAATGCAATTTTTCCTATGCACCATTTACTTTGCATTCAATTTTGACCTGCATGTTGGGGGTTAAAATTCTCACCTTGACTCCAGATGAATTCTTTAAAGGGGTCTAGTTTCCAAAATGGTATAATTTCTCAGGGGTTTCTATTGCACTGGCACCTCATGGGCCCTACGAACATGACATGGCACTCCAAATCCAAACGTGTGAAAACAGCTGGAAAATCAAAATTTCACTCTTTCCCTTCTCAGCCCTGCCGTGTGCCCAGCCTGTCAATTATTGGAACATGTGTGATATTGCTGTACTCGGGACAACCCACAGAGTGATTTTTGGCGTTGGTCTAATTTGCCATGGGTGGGGCACAATATATTAGGCACTAAAATGACATTTTTGAGATAAAAACACAATTTTTACTATGCACCATTTACTTTGCATATCAATTTTGACCTGCATGTTCGGGATTAAAATTCTCACCACAGCCCCAGATGAATTATTTGAGGGGTCTAGTCAAAAATGGTGACATCTTTGTTTTTTTTTTTATTTTACTGTTTCTTCAGGGGCTCTTCAAGTACACTGTGGCACCACAAAACATTTGAAGCCAAATTGGCCTTCCCAAAACCCAATAGAAATAACTCTATTCTGGACATCGCTGTGCGACAAAACAGCTATTGACATCCACATGTCTGGTATTGCCTTACTCAGAAAAAGCAGGGCACAAATTTTGGGATGTATATATGTGTCCATTTTAGGGCTAAATGATTGAAAATTTTGAAATTTCCAATCCATTTTTGTTTGCTTCGGGAAAAATATTTAACGGGTTAATAGACTTCTCAAATGCTGATTTGAATAGGATGAGATGTAAAGTTCATAAAATGCATCAAGAAAATCTGAGAAGTTAATACTAAAACTTGAAACCTTCTCACATCCGTAAGAAAAATGGAAACGTAAAACAAATTATGGAAATAAATATCAGAGCAAATCCCAAAAACAATTGTGGTGTGACTCCTTGTCTAAAAAGTAGAACATTCTAAATTTTGAAAACTTTCTCCAAATCACAGGGATATCTTGAAATGTTAAAAAGTTATTAGAAGAGACACTGGTCAAATTAAAAAAAAGGACTGAGCCTTAACCTACAAATAGGCTGCTTCCTTAAGGAGTTAATATTCCTCAGATGTTCTGCATCTGTTCAAGGATCTAATTGTTCTCCCAATATATTGTTTATTACAAGTACATGTTATCAAATAAATTACTCCACTGATTTTATGTCCATTAATTGTCAGTGTAATTTGAACGATTTTCTTTGGAAACAAAATCTTCCTACAGCAGATACACATCTGTAAAAACCTTCTTTACTCGGCCAACTGTCAGATGTGGAGGTTTTTGATTTCTGTTTAATAGAGGGGGCCACTTGTAAGCCCAAATTTGGAGCTTTGGTATCGATTATATGTGGTCTGTCTGGTAACATTGTGTGTAGTGTTTTGTCATTTTTGAGAATATTCCAATGTTTCGTAATAATTTTTTGTAACTTTAAAAATTATTTTATTCCCATTTTCTTCTCTGTTTCCATCCTGATTATCATTACTGTTTAATATACTTTCAGGTGTTACTTTTTCTTTCAATAGATCTTCTATTTTTATATATTCGATATACCGATGCTTGAGCACCAGACCATTACCGAGCATGCTATCTTTGGATTCTGACACGCTTCGCTTTATATGGTTATAAATTTTGAACTCTGTTACTATTCAAAGCAATTCTGAGATTGTTTTTTCTCCATATGTTGTACTTCATTTTAGTGGTAAATTTTGGCTGATAAGTTTTGCGTCTTTTTGAATGGGATCAGAGTCGGGAACGTAGCAATAGATCAAGGCAGGCGGAACAGGATCAAAGTTAATAGGAGAACCAAGGTCTCAATGGGAATGCAGATCAATAGCATGAGGCATCAAACAAGCTTTTTCTAAGGCTGTGAGGCACAAAGATCCGGGAAGGTGTGCAGGAAAAGGCCAGTTTAACCCCTTAAGGACGCAGCCATTTTACAGCTTAAGGCTCAGCCCCATTTTTTGGATTCTGACTTGCCGCGCTTTATAAGGTTATAACTTTTGAACACTGTTACTTATCAAAGCGATTCTGAGATAGTTTTTCCCCACATGTTGTACCTCATTTTAGTAGTAAATGTTGGCTGATAAGTTTTGCGTCACTTTTTGTCACTTTTTTGAAATTCGAAAACATTGCGTTTTCAGGCAGATAGATTTAAAACCTAAATAAGTTGCTGAATAACATTTCCCATGTGTCTACTTTACATTTTCATAATTTTTGAAATGTCTGGATAATATATTTTGATGTTGCACGGCTTACAAATCGAATAGCGATTTTCTGTATTTTCAGAATTTACTCTTTTGCGGATAAATACTGTTTTGAATGAAATTTTACATATTTAGCATCAAAACCCCCTATATAATCAACCCATGTTAACCCCTTGAGAACTTCATAGTAATTGAATAAAAATGGAGGTGAAATTTAGAATGGTCAAATTGTGACGGTTATACGTTTATTTAGCCCTAAAATGTACACATTTCCAAAAGATAAAATTAGAAAACCCACCATACAATTTGTTTTGCAATTTCTCCCAAGTACAGAGACCCCCCACATGTGGTCGTTACTTGTTTTTTGGTTGCACGGCGTGGCACAGCCCTGCAGCTAGTTAGTTTTCTCGTTGCCTCGTTTTGTGGGCTATAAAATTTTCGCTTTTTTGTTATTGGGGCCACGTGATGGCAATTTTTTTGCGGGATGAGATGCTTTTTCCAGTGTTGCCATTTTGGGGTTGGTATCACCTATTGTTGAAAATTTAGGAACTCGTTTTTGAGGGCAGGAGTATAAAAGCATCAATTCTGTACTGGATTTTTGACTTTTTTTTTTTCGTGTTCACCGTTTAGCCTAATAATCATGTTATCTTTATTCTATAGGTCGATACGATTACGGGGATTCCAGACTTGAATATATTTTCCTACATTTTACTAAATTTGTCAAATAAAACCGTAATGTGGGGAAAAATCTATAATTTTTGCATTGTTGTCTTCCAAGTGGCATAACATTTTTACTTTCTTGGCTACGGAGCTGGTTGATGTTGTACTCATTCTGGAGTACATATGTTTTTTTGATCACTTTTTATAGCATTTTTTGTAAGATTGAATAGGTAAAAATGATAATTTTTGGTGGGCGCTGGCCCTAATTGGTGTCTGCTAAAGCCATCATGCACGCTCCTAGAAGCCAGGGACGTGTGCCAACAGACCGGAGACAGGAACGAGGACAGGTGCGAAGTTGGGAATTGTCCTGGCTGGCACAGAGGGGCACGGGTAAGCACCGGTGACAGTAACACTTAGGTAGAGTTTAAAATTGTATTATATAATATTTTAATAAGCACTAATCACACATATACATTGTAATACATATTACAATAAATATACACTAATTTCTCTTTACAGTGCATCTAAGCATAATAGTTATCATCCTGAAAAGGGTAAACAATTATTTGCTATCACTTTCCACCAAACAATGTATTTGTCACCGCCATGACCTTGCGACCCATATCCCAGGTGCACCTCTCCCGGCTTCAGCGGCGACCCCATCGTTCCCCACGGTCCGGTGCGCGCGTCACCATCTCCTAGGGCGCACGCTCAAAGGCTCAGTAAGATTTAAAGGGCCACCAAGCCCATAATTGCCGCTGGCTAGCCGCCTGCCAAGGTAAATTCCTGCCCCTTCTTGTGTCCCCTACCGGATCTTTGTTCCTAGTATCTAAGAGAATGCTGTTCCATGTGTTTTGATGTGTTTCCGAATTCCCATTGTGACCCCGGTTTCATTATTGCCTCCGATACTGTGGTGTCTGTCCTGACCTCCCGCTACGTCCCCGACTCAGATCCTGTGCTGCCTGTCTCGACCTACTGTCTTTTGCTAAATACCTTAACAATAATGATTGGGTGATCTCATTTACAACAGAATTCCAATTTCCATCTATTACGTTCTTAGATTTAAGATTATGTTCTAACAATGGTTCCATCTCCACATCCACACATTTTAAGAAGGTGGACACCAAGAGTTATCTCAATTACGGTAGTACCCATTTAAAAAAATGGAGGGATAACATTCCCTTCCGTCAATATAAAAGGGTTAGAAAGAATTGTACATACCAGTCTGTTTTTAAGTAACAAGCTACATTCCTCAAAAGCCGTTTATTGGAAAAGGGCTATCCATCCCGTATCCGAAAACAATCCAACGAGAAAACTGTAGGTCTTACCCAACAGGAATGTTTGTCAAAAAATGAAAAATGTATGAAAAAGAACGAAAAATATAACCTCAATTTTATCACTAGATATAATGATAAGTTCAAAGAGATCGCTAATATATTAAAAAAGCATTGGCATCTATTAGAAAAAGATCAATTACTGAAAACTTGCATTACAAAGAAGCCTGTAACCACGTACAGGAGAGCCCCCTCATTAAGAAAAACCTGCTGACTCCCAGTCAAATTAAACAGCTTTGCAACAATAAAAGTGATAAGTTACAGACAAGAATCACAATTCCCAAAATCAGGAAATGTGTCTTTGTTGCCCTAATATCAATAATAATGGCACTCAGTTTAAGTCCAATGTCACACAAGAACTGTTTCCGATCAAAAATACGATGACATGTCAATCCAGTACCCCTGCGTTCTACAGTATGTCAGTAGGACCACTCAGCAATTGCATGACCGAATTACAGGCCATAAAGGGAACATTAAAAAAGACTACCTAAAGCATGGACTCTCTAAGCATTTTGCCTTTAAACATCATAAGAACGAAAAACTTATGATGATTAGTCCAATAGACCAGATCAACGAAACTATCATCCTATGTAGAAGGGCCCCTATGTAGAAGAGAGGTGTACTGTATCTATAAATTACGTACCCTTAGGCTGGAAGGCCTTAACGAGGCATCAGAAGCAGTAGTATAAGCCCAATCTCCTGCCAGCTAATGTTGATCCACCTCGCGATGCTATAGAATTCACAGCCTTATGTCCAGTCTCATCCACCGTAGCCACCGTAGTTCCAATGCTTTCTACCAGCATGCCACTCATCACTTTCATTCCCGATCATGTCCTGATACACTCCAGAAGTGATCCGTCCCACCAGCGTGCCATTCACTACTTCCTTTCACGATCATGTCCTGATACGCTGCAATAGTGATCTGCGCACTTCAGCAGTAAAGAGATACTTCAGTAATTTAATATGATATATGTTTTTACTCTATATGTATGGATTAATATATTTAATATATCTATTATACTAATGATCTAGAATTCATCCTTTAATGTGTATTTTATTTATTTATTTTGTTTGTTTTTTTGTATGCTTATCAATTAAGTTATTGAAACTTTTTTTTTTTGTTTTGTTTTTTGTTCTTTTATCAATTAAGTTACAGGCAGTCCCCGGGTTACATACAAGATAGGGTCTGTAGGTTTGTTCTTAAGTTGAATTTGTATGTAAGTCGGAACTGTATACTTTATCATTGTAATCCCAGCCAGAACTTTTTTGGTCTCTGTGACAATTGGATTTTAAAAATGTTGGGTTGTCATAAGAATCAATATTAACACTAAAGCTTCATTACAGACACCTGTGATAACTGTTTCAGCTGATTATTGTAGTCTAGGACTAAAGTACAATAAATTACCAATATCCAGAGGTCCGTTTGTAACTAGGGGTCGTATGTAAGTCGAGTGTTCTGAAGTAGGGGACCGCCTGTATTGATAATTATGACGTTACTTCCTGTTATTTACTATAAAACAACACAAATGTTTGTTTTGTGCATTGACCTCATGAAGCACCCAGTAGCTGGCGCAAAACGTGTTGTCCTGTTTTATCATTTTATTATCTATTTTTATATGCTTTTTCACTTCAGTCACATCATTAAAAGTAATCATTTTTTAGCTATACAGCTAAAACTCTTTGGTTTACGCCGCAGTAAGTCTTTTTGTTCCTTTTGGCTTCCATCTAGGAAATTGTATTCCTCTATATTTGGGTCCATTCTTTGGTACGAGGGGAAGATTTTGGGGGAAACAAGAGGGTCACAGTAAGAGGGGGAGATACCAGGGGCCCACATTAAGAGGGGGAAGGGGGGGCATGAGAGATCACAATAAAAGGGAGAGATGATCTGGGCCACAATAAGAGGTAGAAATAAAAAGGGTAGATGAGTGGGGACATACTAATTGGGAGAGATGAGTGGGGTAACAATATGAGTGGGAGATCAAGAAGCCCCAGAGAATGATACGGTCCACAATATGTGGGGAAATGAGGAGGCACAATATGAAGAATAGATGAGGGCGCCACAATTTTAGGGGGAACAATTCAAGCAGAAGTGAAGGGGGCCACAATATGAGGGGGGAGTTGAGGGGCCACAACATGTGTTATGTACACCTCAGGGGTTGCCCCAGGAAGAAACTTATTCCATCAGCCTTTCCCTCCACTTTTCTTGCACACACCACCTGCTGGAGACCTGCTAGGCTTTAGGCCCGTCCTCCGATCCCAATACCAAGTAACTAGAACTCTTAATGTTGGAGGGTTAATATGATAAAGTGAAATATTGCTGGACAATACCTATGACTGGTTTGTTAATGTAGATGGTTGTAGTGTTTTTCGAACAAGGTGAGAACTGCAGGCGCCATATGATGATGTCATAATCTGCCGGCCTATGTTGTGCATAGGAGCTGCTTGTAAACATAGAAAAGTAAATATTATTTTTATTTTTAACCCCTTATCACCGACACTAGTTTTCAGCTCAATGACCAGACTCGATTTTTCAAATCTGACATGTCTCACGATAATTGGTTATAACTTCGGAACGCTTTAACATATCCCGGTGATTTTGAGAATGTTTTCTCGTGATACATTGTACTTCATGTTAGTTATAAAATTTAAGTGATAAGTTTTGCGATTCGTTCTGAAAAAAAGTGAACATTTGGCAAAAGTTTGTAAAAATTCTTCATTTTCCAAGTTTGAAATGTTCTGCTTTCCAGATAGGAAGTAAAAATACCCAAAAAGCTTGTTAAATTACATTTACGGAATGTCTGCTTTATGTTGGGATGATATTTTATGCGTCCTCTCACTTTTCTAGGATGTTATGAGGTGCAGAACTTTAGGTGCGATTTTTCTCATTTTCATGAAAATTGCCAAAACTCACATTTTGAGGGAAAACTCCGCTTCCAAGTGACTTTGTAAGGCCTAAATAATAGTAAAACCCCATAAATTACCCCACTATAGAAACTTCACCCCTCAATGTATGTAAAACAACTTCTATTAAGTCCATTAACCCTTTAAGTGTTTCACATGGGTTAAAACAATATGGACCTGCGATTTAGAAACTATGGAATTTTTTTGGAAAATACATTCATTTAGGCCAAACTGACAGTTTCAGAATAAATTATATGATGAAACGCACTGCAACGTTTGATGCCCAATTCCTCCCGAGTGTACTGATACCACATATGTGGTGGTAAACTTATGTACAGGCGCACGGCCAAGTATAGAATGAATGGAGGCGCCATTCACAGCAGATTTGTATTGTCACATTGTACTACCTATACATTTTTATTTTTTTTGGTAATGCAAACATATGAGGGCTTATTTTGTACGGAATGAGATACAATGTATAGATAATTCATTTAGGGGGGTCTATAGCTTATTCATGAGATTTTATTAACTATTTCAAGGGGGATACAAACAAAATCATGAATTTTTATTTTGGATTTTTAGCATTTTTCCCCCCCGCTCACCGTAATGTAAAAATAATATTTTATCTTTATTCTCTGGTTCACTATGATTGCGGTGATACCTCATTTATATAGTTTTTCTTATCTTTGCTCAATTTTCCTGAGCAAAACCAATATTGGAGAATATCGCATTGTTTTTACTATTGACAATTTTCAGGGCCTTTTCTGTATTTTTATGTTGTCAGACCTGAGGGCTTATTTTTTGCAAAAAGAGTTGTTCTTTTCAGTCGTATCATATTAGGGAATGTAGCTTTTTTTGATCACTTTTTAGAACATTTTTTGTGATGGTGTTTGATGAAAAATTGTATATTACGGGAAGTTTTTCGTAGTTTTTTTTTTCATCGTTCACCGAGCGGGTTCAATATTGATTTAGATTTATTGTACAGATTAATACGGACGCGGTGATACCAAATATGTATGTTTTTGTGTTTTATTTACTGTATTTGCATTTTATGTGTTACTGGGGAGATTATGGGACTTTTATTTTATTTATTTATTTAATTATATTATAAAAAGATTTTGAAGAAAAAGCGGATGTTCATGAATAGATACAAATAGCAATCTTTATTAATTAATTTTGCAAATACAAAGATAAAATTAAAAACAATTAAAAAGCACCCTAGGTGCCATACTAATACCCATGTCCCCAGTGCACAATAATAAGCACCCCTGAGGAAGCCTGGTGACACAGGCGAAACGCGTGGGGATCACTGCCCCCAGTGCCAAACATTGACATCTCTTATCCAGGTAAACGGTGGCCATTGTTAGCACCTTATATATTGTACACTTGTCTGATTACCTCTCCTGCATTTTGTTGCATGGATGGTGCTTCTTTGATGTACTTTGCAGCCTGTTTACCGGTTACCATTTGCTTATTATTGTGCACTGGGGACATGGGTATTAGTATGGCACCTAGGGTGCTTTTTAATTGTTTTTAATTTTATCTTTGTATTTGCAAAATTAATTAATAAAGATTGCTATTTGTATCTATTCATGAACATCCGCTTTTTCTTCAAAATGCCTTAATATTTCTGGATGTTTTATTTTATTCCTGACCCATATTTTCTGGGTAATTAAATTATAAAAAGATTTATTTTATTTTTTTTTAACCTTTTTTACATTTTCTACTTCTTGGCTTGAATAAGCGATCATCCGATCGCTTATTCAAGCCTTTACACTGCAATACACTTGTATTGCAGTGTATAGTGTAAGTAACTGAGCATGCTGCGCATGCTCAGTTACTTACAGCCGGGTCCTGCCAGGACCCGGCGAGAAGAGGAGCCGACAGCCTCGGGTCACTCGTCGGGACCCGGGGCAGCGGCAGGAGGGATCGGATCCCCCGGTAAGCACACCGGGGGGGTCCGATCCACGGGGGACACACTTGCACGCCGCGGTCATGCTTGACCGCGGCTTGTAAGGGGTTAAACACCCGGGATCGGAGTTTTTCCGATCCCGGGTGTTAGTGCCGGGTCTGGGCTGTGATATCACAGCCCGACACCGGCACTATACTGACCCGATGTCCCGAAATCTTCTTCTGACGCGGCGCCGTAGAAAGGCGTCGTGTCAGAAGAAGTACCCTTAATGACCGCCGTAGAATCCCGATAGGGCGGTCATTAAGGGGTTAAGTACACTGCAACGAGGAGAGAGAGACAGGCCACATTACAAGAGGAAGATGTTTGGGGAAACAACATAGTGGGTCACAGTAAGATGGGGAGATACTAGGGGGGCCACAATAAGAGGGGAAAAAAGGGAGATGAGAGATCACAATAAGATGGAGAGATGAGCTGGGCCACAATAAGAGGGGGAAATAAAAAGGGTAGAGGAGAGGGGACATACTAAGTTGGGGAGATGAGCGGGACCACAATATGAGGCGGAGATTCACCAATTGCTTTTAATAAGAGTTCCTCTTTTACTGTAAATTGGACCATTTGAATTGTTTGAATTGCATTTTGTGGGTGCGGTCAAACGTGGTGTTTGCGAAGCGTTTTTAGATGTTACCATACCAAAATTCAAAACCCCACACTGAATAACCTATCATTCAGCATGTCAGTTCAGTTCCGGTTTGCAGCATTTGGGCAGGGCAAGATCAGCGCATCACACTCGCAAGTGTGGAGGGGGCCTAAGTGATTTCTTAACATGGCAAAACATGTTGGTCCTTACCGAACAAATGCATCTTTATCTAAATACTAAAGAGCCTTACTTAGTGTTATTAGTCAGCAGGGCCGGATCAAGGTTGGTGGGGGCCCCTGGGCGCAAAATATGGTGGGGGCCCCCATTGAATGTAGTCCAGACAGGGAACAGCAATCGCTACATACCACTCCCCAGCAATCACTGTATACAGCTCCCCCAGCAATCACTATATACAGCTCCCAGCAATCACTATATACAGCTCACCCAGCAATCACTATATACAGCTGCCCCAGCAATCGCTGTATACAGCTGCCCCAGCAATCACTGTATACATCTCCCCCAGCAATCGCTGTATACAGCTCCCCCAGCAATCGCTGTATAAAGCTGCCCAGGCAATCAGTGTATACAGCTCCCCCAGCAATCGCTGTATACAGCTCCCCCAGCAATCGCTACATACAGCTCCCCCAGCAATCACTATATACAGCTCCCCAGTAATCACTGTATACAGCTCCCCCAGCAATCACTATAAACAGTTCCCCCAGCAATCACTGTATACAGCTCCCCCAGCAATCGCTGTACACAGCTCCCCCAGCAATCGCTATATACAGCTCCCCCAGCAATCACTATATACAGCTCCCCAGTAAACACTGTATACAGCTCCTCCAGCAATCACTGTATACAGCTCCCCCAGTAATCACTGTATACAGCTCCCCCAGCAATCACTGTTTACAGCTGCCCCAGCAATCGCTGTATACAGCTCCCCCAGCAATCACTATATAGAGCTCCCCCAGCCATCACTATACACAGCTCCCCCAGCAACCACTGTATACAGCTCCCCCATCAATCACTATATACAGTAATAACTATATACAGCTCCCCTTGTAATCACTATATACAGCTCCCCCAGCAATCACTGTATACAGCTCCTCCAGCAATCACTGTATACAGCTCCCCAAGCAACTGCTATATAAAGCTCCCCCTATATACTGTCCCCCTATAATAACTATACACCCCTATAACACTATATACTGTCCCCCTATAACTATATACTGTCCCCCTATAATAACTATACACCTATATAATAACTATATACAGTCCCCCTATAATAACTATGCACCCCTATAATAACTATATACTGTCCCCCTATAACTATATCCACCCCCTATAAATAAATACAGTCCCCCTATAAATATACACCCCTATAACTATATACAGCCCCCCTATAACTATATACACCCCCTATAACCATATACTGTCCCCCTATAAAAACTACACACCCCTATAACTATATACAGTCCCCCTATAATAACTATACACCCCTATAATAACTATGTACTGTCCCCCTATAACTATATTCACCCCCTATAATAACTATATACTGTCCTCCTATAACTATATACACCCCCTATAACTATATACTGTCCCCCTATAATAACTACACACCTCTATAACTGTATACAGTCCTCCTATAATAACTATACACTCCCTATAATAACTATATACTGTCCCCCTATTACTATATACACCCCTATAACTATATACTGTTCACCTATAAAAAATACACACCCCTATAACTATATACAGTCCCCCTATAATAACTATGTACTGTCCCCCTATAACTATATTCACCCCCTATAATAACTATATACTGTCCTCCTATAACTATATACACCCCCTATAACTATATACTGTCCCCCTATAATAACTACACACCTCTATAACTGTATACAGTCCTCCTATAATAACTATACACTCCCTATAATAACTATATACTGTCCCCCTATTACTATATACACCCCTATAACTATATACTGTTCACCTATAATAACTACACACCCCTATAACTATATACAGTCCCCCTATAATAACTAACACCCCTATAATAACTATATACAGTCCCCCTATAACTATATACCCCTCCTATAATAACTATATACTGTCCTTCTATAACTATATACACCCCCTATAACTATATACAGTCCCCCTATAATAACTATACACTCCTATAATAACTATATACTGTCTTCCTATAACTATATACACCCCCTATAACTGTATAAGTCCTCCTATAATAACTATACACCCCCTATAATAACTATATACTCCCCTTTAACTATATACAACCCCTATAACTAAATACAATACCCCTAAAACAACTATATACAACCCCCCCCCCATAATAAATATACACAGACAATCCCCCTAGAATTAACTATATACAGTAAAAAAAAATAAATAAAATTGTTCTCACCTTCCAGCGTTCCCCCGATGCACGTGGTCATCATCTTGCTTCTCGGTGTCGGATGTAAACAAAGATGGCGGCGCCAAGCTACAAGCGGCGATGGCGCGGCGCCGTGACGGCACACACTGAGACGTCACGCACTGCGTCGCTAGCGGCAGGGGGCTGCCATCTTTGTTTATGTGCGATCGTCTATGGCAGCGCGAGGAACTTATTGTTCCCTCGCTCTGCCATATCGGCGTACCCAGAGCCAAGTACACCGTTGGCGAATTGAGCGGTCGTGCGACCCCGCAACCGCCCGAATCGCCCACATTTGGTGGGGCCCCTTTAAAGGGCTAAGCGGTGGGGGCCCTGGGGCTCGCGCCCCGGGAGCCCCCCCTATGATCCGGCCCTGCTAGTCAGACATGTGTGTAGTGAGGAGATATTCCGTATGCGCCTGATGCGCGTTTCAAAATGCAATTCAATAACATTTTATAAACATGGCGCTATGCAGTGTTCACACGGTGGGGCTCATTTACTAAGGATCGCGCTGCTCAGGTGTCTGCGTTGAGATTTTGGTGCACGCGAACGTTTTTTGGCACAGCTGCGCTGGCTTCCATGTGACACAAATTGGGGGGCGTGCTGTCGGACAATCTGACTGATTTGGACTGAGTGTTTGATTTAACTTTCAAATTGTGTCGCAAGCTAATGTACCTACATACACCAATGAAAAATTCTGTCAGGAAATCTAAGGAAACTCTGGCAGATCTGAGCGGGGAAGCGACACATGCAGGATATCGGGCACACAATCTTAGTGAATTGGGGCACAGTGCATTATCGTCTGACAATGCATTTTCCGTGAACTCCAACGGACTGGTAAGTAAATATGCCCATATGTGTCCACATTGCGTTTTGCAATTGCAAACACAATGGGAAAAATCAAAAGAAAGATCTGTGTTTTTACCATTATTAACCCGTTAACGCTCAGCGTCCGATATATCGGACGCTGAGCTCAATGACTTAGCGCTCAGCGTCCGATATATCGGACGCTGAGCCCATGCCGGTTCAGCTCAAGATCTGAGCCGAACCGGCATCGGGAAACGCGGGGTGCCGGCTGTGACTGATAGCCGGCACCCCAGTGTAACACCCGCGATCGGAGTTGACTCCGATCGCGGGTGCTTAACCCGTTAAATGGCGCGGTCAGCGCGACCGCGGCATCTAACATGCCTCTGGGGGGTCTTTCCCCCACGATCGCCCCCCCCGAACCGTTTTCGGGGGGCGCCGATCGTTGCTATAGCAACTCTGGGGTCCGATCTGGACCCCAGAGTTACCTGCAAGAATTGCCGGTAAGATGGCGTCTGTGACGTCATCTTACTGGCACAGTGCCAGCCTATGCAAGTGCATAGGCTGACACTGATAATACTCTGCAATACATGAGTATTGCAGAATATTATCATGAACAAGCAATCAGAGGATTTCTTGTTCATGTCCCATGGTAAAAAAGTGAAAAAGTAAAAAAAAAAATGTTATTCAATAAAAAAATAAAGTAATAAATCACTAAAAATGCCCAAAACCCCCAAAACATATAAAGAGACATGTAACTAAAAAAAAAGTCTAAATCATAACACAAACCCCACATATATAGTATCACCGCGTCCGTAACAACCCGTAGAATAAAAGTAAATCATTATTGAACCCCCACGATAAACGCCGTAAAAAAAACTGCTATAAACCTTCCAAAAATTATGATTTTTAGCTATTCAATCCCACAAAAAATGCTATAAAATGTGATCAAAAAACCATGTGTACTCCGACATGATACTGGTGTAAAGTACAACATGTCCCGCAAAAAATAAGCCATCAACCAGCTCCGTAGCCAAAAAAGTAACAATGTTATGCCACTTGGAAGACGGCAATACATAAATGATAGATTTTTCCCCACATTAGGGTTTTGTTTGACAAATTTAGTAAAACGTAAGAAAATATATTCAAGTCTGGTATCCCCGTAATCGTATCGACCCATAGAATAAAGATAACATGATTATTAGTCTATACGGTGAACACCAAAAAAAAAAGAGTAAAAAATCCAGTACAGAATTGATGCTTTTCTACTCCTGCCCTCAAAAAAAGTTCCTAAATTTTCAACAATAGGTGATACCAACCCCAAAATGGTAACAATGGAAAAAGCATCTCATCGCGCAAAAAAAATGGCATCACATGGCCCCAATAACGAAAAAGCGAAAATTTTATAGCCTTCAAAAGGGGCCAATGAGGAAACTAAAATCCTGGCAGCTGCAGCGCCCTCCTTCCCTTCTGCGTCTCGCTGTGCGCCCATAAAACAAGTAATGGCCACATGTGGGGGGTCTTTGTACTCCAAATTGCAGAACAAATTGTATGGTGGGTTTTCTCTTTTTATATTTTGGAAATGTGTAAATTTTAGTGCTAAATGAACGTATAAGGGAACAATTTGACTATTCTAAATTTCACCTCCATTTTGATTCAATTACTATGAAGATCTCAAGGGGTTAACAATCTTCGTAAAAGCTGTTTCTGATAGCTTGAGGGGTGCAGATTTGAAAATGGGTTGGTTATATAGGGGGTTTTGATGCTAAATATGTAAAATTTCATTCAAAACTGTATTTATCCCCAAAATAGTCAATTCTGAAAAACCCGGAAAAGCGATATTCTTTTTGTAAGCCGCGTGACATCAAAATAAATTATCCAGACATTTCAGAAATTATGAAAATGTAAAGTAGACAAATGGGAAATGTTATTCAGCAACTTATTTAGGTGGTAAATCTATCTGCCTGAAAACGCAATGATTTTGAATTTCGAAAATGGCAAATTTTTCAAAAAAATTATCATATTTTCTTTTTTTTGTAAATAAACGCAAAACTTATCAGCCAAAATTTACCACTAAAATGAAGTACAACATGTGGGGAAAAAACTATCTCAGAATCGTTTTGATAAGTAACAGTGTTCAAAAGTTATAACCATATAAAGCGACGCAGGTCAGAATCCAAAAAATCGGGCTGAGCCTTAAGCTACAAAATGGCTGCGTCCTTAAGGGGTTAATAATAATTAAATTTAAATAATAATAAGCATTTAAAAAAGCAATACAAACACAATGCTACCATAACTCATTTAATGAGCCATTCGCAGTTTCACTGTAAAGAATAGTCAGTACTTAGACATGCATGGATTAATCTTTAAAACAAGCATATACTACTGGCAGGATCATCCGGGTCTGAGGGGTTGGCACTGATGTCAGCTCAACAGGCTATGAACTCTTTGAAGGAGCAGGAGGGAGGAGCTGTACAGGAGCACAAAGGTGGGGACCAAGAGCTGAGCAGTCTGCAGCACAGACAAGTCACGTGTTGTTTTTTGAAATGCAACCAAACCAAAGCCCATCCCCTGGGACTACATAAAGTCAGGGTGAAACATAGGTTATAATACACAATTGAATTGTAATGCAAATGCTTAGAGAAGGCAGAAAGGCATATTTGCAATGCAGCTGTAATGGGCTTCTGTAACCAGTCTTTAGTGAAAATGAAGTCCCTGGTGACAGGTTCCCTTAAAACAGTTGGCCTTAACTCTTGTGGAGTTGCCCAAAAATACCGGAATATGAATGACTGGCACCAAGTCTCTTGATATTATATTATTGACAAGATTGTCAGTCTTAAAGCATTTCCTCTTCAAAATAATTAGGATTCATCAGTAGACCATTTGTTGTGCCTAAAAGTAATAAATGATGCTAGCTAACTAGTTGTGGTCAGTGTCTTGATAGACACTGGTAGACATAGGCTCCTGATGGACAGATATTTCCTCACACCAGTTCTTACTATAATTTTAATGATTTTTCATAGGTGTTGGAGTCACTCTAGAGATGGAAGCACATGCAACCGGCGTGTGGCATATAGAAACAGAAGCGGTCCATGAAGAGTATAAAATGAAGGCTCTATACCTCGTATATAATCCACGTAAGCCCACAATTAAGATACAAAACAAAGTGCATTTGTGTGATTTTTTTTTTCAATAGCTTAGATTTGTTGGAATTAAATTAAACTAAATTAAATGTAATTCAGATATTTTTCTGTGATTTAAATGTTAGAATAAAAGTTTATTTGGATCTATACTACAATTGAAAGGAGGCTCTAGTACAATGCTTTCTAAATGGGATCCAAAACCAGATATAGAAGTGTAAGGGAGCAAATATGTGCTATATGATATCCTTCAGGACATCTGAGCAACAGTTGTGGAAGCTGGGTCTGTAGTTACCATACAGTTATAATTTACTATAGGTAGTGTCCTGTTTGGTCCCATAAATGCTCAATTGATGGGCCAAAGAATTGTTGAAACCTGGCAGAGATTTTCCTGAGAATATAATGTATATGATGTATAACTATTATTCTACTAAATGTCCTGCTATGATAGGCAAGATTGACTATGGATTGTCCTACATATATCACTGATCAGTAGTCATGAGGTTTGTCGAAATTCAGGTTGGACAAGTAAGACCGAAGTTCAAGAAAAAGTTTGGTACCCAGACTCTGAATCCCATTGAAAACAATAGGGACCCAAAATTGCACACAATCACAGTGACAGCAGTATGAGACTATTTGACATTGGGGTCGGGAAATCAAGGCCACTGTCACGGGTGCTCACCGGTGCCCCTCTCTGTTCACAAGAGCAGCGCCCGTGCCAGTTCCTGTTCCAGCTCCGGCGGGTGCGTCCCCGACTCCTAGGGCAAGCTGGCTCTCGAAGATTTAAAGGGCCAGCGCAACCCAAAATGGTGATGGCCCTTTACAGGATCCTTTATTACCCAACCTCTCCCTGCTCACCAACCTTCACGCCTTGTGCCTTAGAGAAAAGCTTGTCTCATGCCCTGTGCTGTTATTGTGATTTCCCTTTGTGACCCCCATTCTGTTCCTGACTTCGCTCCTCTGCTGCCTAACCTGACCTATTGCTATGTCCCTGACTCTGATCCCATGCTGTCCATGCTGACCTCCTGTCTGTCCCTGACTGCGATTCTGCTCAAAGTTTGTGTACCTCGCCTTGGCTGCCACTGTGGACAAAATCGCACCTCTGGAACGACCTGGTGGTATCACGACGCAAGATGTCCAACCCGCCTTGCGGCGGGCTCTGGTAAAAGCCGGGTGCTACTTGGATTCCAGGTTTCTTATTCATTTCTTTAGTATCAAAGTATTTGTATTAATATTTTTTGTCATTTTTCATGTAAAGCATTCAAAGACTGTTTGGCTTTTAATGGTATTAGACATTGTAAGTGTTATGCTTGTGTCATGTTTATGACAATTGTGTGAGCTTAGCTGCCTTTATTAGTGATCAGCAGGGCCGGATTATAGGCGGGGCTCCTGGCGCTCGAGCCCCGGGGCCCCCCGTCTTTCCCGCCCAGGGGGCTCCACCAGATCGCGTCCCCAGGGCCCTGACTCCTCAGCCGCCAACTCCCTGAGCCATCTGCCTGACCCCAGCACAGGTGACCGCCTCCCCACATATCCCCCTGCATGGCCGAGCCGTCCGCCCCCGGCACAGGTTACCACCTCCCCGTCCGCCCTTCAGGTGCATGGCCGAGCCGTCCGCCCTCCTGCAACCCCGCTCTCGCTCCCTCCTCCCCCGCCTATACAAGTGGCTGTCCTCCGCGACCCCCCCTGCCCGAACAAGCGGTTGTCCTCCACACCTCCCCCCGCACCTCCCCCCGCCTGAACAAGCAGCCCCCCCCGCTCCCCCCCCCCGTACCCGAACAAGCAGCCGTCCGCCGCTCCCCCCCTCCGCCCGAACAAGCGGCCGTCCTCCGCTCCTCCCCCCACCCGAACACACGCTCAAACAAGCGGCCATCCTCCGCTCCCCCCCCCCCCGCCCGAACAAGCGGCTGTCCTCCGCCCCCCACCCGAACAAGTGGCCATCCTCCGCTCCCCCTCCCGCCCAAAAAGTGGCCGTCCTCCACTCCTCCCCCCTTCCCTGGCGGAACAAGCGGCGTCCTCCGCTCCGCATATCTGGTAGGGCTGAAGGTAGATATAAAGATGTGTTACTGGGGACGAGGCGGCTGTATGTAGCAGTGTTACTGGAGGTGAGGCGGCTGTATGTACTGTAGCTGTGTTACTGGGGGCGAGGCGGCTGAATGTAGCTGTGTTACTGGGGATGAGGCAGCTGTGTGTAGCTGTGTTACTGGGGATGAGGCAGCTGTATGTAGCGGTGTCACTGGGGGTGAGGTGACTGTGTGTACCTGTGTTACTGGGGATGTGGCGGCTGTTCAAAGGCATTTGACACCGTCCCACATGAAAGGTTGGTATATAAAATTAGACTGCTGGGAATAGGAGAAAATCTGTGTATTTGGGTAAGTAATTGGCTTAGCGATAGAAAACAGAGGGTCTTCATTAATGGCACATTCTCAGATTGGGTTGAGGTTACTAGTGGAGTGCCACAGGGGTCAGTATTGGGGCCACTTCTTTTTAATTTTTTTATTAATGACCTTGTAGTGGGTTTACACAGTCAAGTTTCAATATTTGCAGATGATACCAAGCTGTGTAAAGTAATAAATACTGAGGTCGATAGTTTAGCATTACAGAGGGATTTATGGAAGCTTGAGGAGTGGGCAGAGAAATGGTTGATGAGATTTAATGTAGATAAATGTAAAGTTATGCACTTGGGCCATGGAAACAAAAAGTATAATTATGTTCTAAACGGTCAATTACTTGGTAAAACTGGAGCTGAAAAGGACTTGGGGGTATTGGTGGATGGTAAACTTAATTTTAGTGACCAGAGCCAGGCGGCTGCTGCTAAAGCAAATAAAATAATGGGATGTATCAAGAGAGGAATAGATTCTCATGATAAAGACATAGTTTTGTCCTTATACAAATCGCTGGTCAGACCACACATGGAATATTGTGTACAGTTTTGGGCACCAGTGTATAAAAAGGATATAGTAGAGCTGGAACTGGTGCAGAGGAGAGCAACCAGAATTATTAGGGGAATGGGGGGATTAGAATACACTGACAGATTACAAAATTTGGGATTATTCAGTTTATAACAAAGACGACTGAGGGGAGACCTGATTACAATGTACAAATACCTGAACGGACAGTACAAGGATCTCTCCTAAGATCTTTTTATACCTAGGCCTGTGACCAGGACAAGGGGGCATCCTCTGCGCCTAGAGGAGAGGCGATTTTACCATCAACATAGACAAAGGTTCTTTACTGTAAGAGCAGTGAGACTATGGAACTCTCTGCCGCAGGAGGTTGTTATGGCGGACTCTATGTACATGTTCAAGAGAGGCCTGGATGCCTTTCTGGAGAGCAAAAGTATCACAGGTTATGGGGATAAAACATTTATTTAATTTTTAAAGGTTGGACTTGATGGACTTGCGTCTTTTTCCAGCCTTATATACTATGATACTATGATACTATGTAGCTGTGTTACTGCGGGTGAGGCGGCTGTATGTAGCTGTGTTACTGGGGGCGAGGCAGCTGTATGTAGCTGTGTTACTGGAGGTGAGGGGGCTGTATGTAGCTGTGTTACTGGGGGCGAGGCAGCTGTATGTAGCTGTGTTACTGGAGGTGAGGGGGCTGTATGTAGCTGTGTTACCGGAGGGGAGGCAGCTGTATGTAGCTGTGTTACTGGGGGTAAGACGGCTGTATGTAGCTGTGTTACTGGGGGCAAGGCTGCTGTATGTAGTTGTGTTACTGGGGGAGCAGTGGCTGTATATAGCTGTGTTACTGGGGATGAAGCGGCTGTATGTAGCTGTGTTATTGGGGGTGAGGCGGCTGTATGTAGCTGTGTTACTGGGGGCGAGGCGGCTGTATGTAGCTGTGTTACTGGGGATGAGGCGGCTGTGTGTAGCTGTGTTACTGGGGATGAGGCGGCTGTATGTAGCTGTGTTACTGGGGGTGAGGTGGCTGTGTGTAGCTTTGTTACTGGGGATGTGGCGGCTGTATGTAGCTGTGTTACTGGGGATGAGGCGGCTGTATGTAGCTGTGTTACTGGGGGTGAGGTGGCTGTGTGTAGCTTTGTTACTGGGGATGTGGCGGCTGTATGTAGCTGTGTTACTGCGGGGATAGTGAATAGTGAGCAGGAAGACGTGTATGCACGCTGCACTCAGTGGGGGCGTCCACCAGATTTTGCGCCCAGGGACCCCCACCAAGCTTAATCCGGCCCTGGTGATCAGTGCTGGGATTAACAGGGCAGTTGCCCTGCCCAAAATGGGTTAGAGAAAGTACTTAAAATAGTAACAGGAGGGGGGCATGACCTGGCCATGGAAGACGCATTGACAATGTGGGCACCCTGAATATGGGAAAGGGTCTGGAAAAGACCCCACCAGGACACCCAAGGTCGTGAGTCCCTGCACCACCATGGCCCCAGGACATGGGGAACAGGTACCCCCCACCCCTGCCTTCACAACATCTGCCCATGAAGAGACAATCACCTACACCCTGGGGCAACCAACCTCCTGTGACAAGGCCAGTTTATTTCTAATGGCCCAGACACACGTCACCTGTACTTCTGGACAGGCACTGGCATCCCTCTCCTGCTCCTTGACCCTCACATGTGGGCACAGCTACACAGGCGCCAGAAGCCCTCACTCCCCTGCTCCAGCTACAGGGTCTGCACCAACTTTCACACTCTCAACACACTCTCAACAGTCAAGGACATTAAGTCCCTACACTCCTCCCTATCCATCAAGGAGGATATGTCGCAATTTGCCTCCCAGATTTTAGCCGAATGCCGACAGGAATTCGCCAGTCTATGATCTGATTTTACTTCTTTGACGGCCACTTGCAGTTACCTGCGCTGCATCAGCATATGGACGATATAGAAAACAGGAGCAGGGGCAACAACCTGCTTGCCAGAATCTGTCCAACCTGCAGCTCTGTACTCCACCATCTATAAAATTCTCAACATGGTCCTAGACAGACCCCCTTCCCCCTACATAGAAATTGACAGAGCTCACCCAGCGCTCCGACCTCCAGATCCAAACGCACAGAATCAGAGGCATGTGGTGTGCCAAATCCACTTCTACACCCTTAAAGAACAGATCTAGACAAAATTGAGAAATCAAAAGCAAGTCCTCTACCAAGGAGCTTCACTTAAGATCCTGCTAGATAGATGGGGTTTTCCATTTGCCCTGCACGTTTGTTCTGAGGAAAAGATGTAACCCTCTGATCCCCAGATGACCTGAAGCCATTCCTCCAATCCCTACGTTTACCTCCAGTATGTATCTCTAGGTCACTGGCCCACTTACCTCCTCCCCTTAGTGCCTCTATCTGCCATCCTTACCACACTGGGCCTCCCTAGAAGGGGTCCGTGAAACCACCAGAAGTACAATGGAAGCTGAGGAACAAGAGACTCTCCCCATCCACGGCCTGATTCTTCACCCTGAGGAGCCCTCAACTTACATCTCCAACCCAGTTCATGCTACAAAGTGACTCCCCCGCTTCGTCAAAGATTGATTTAGAATAGCCCTACATGGACCTCATGAATATGTTTTTAAATACCTGCAACAGTTAATCACCCTTTCTCTTAGGATGCTATGCCTTAAGCCTCAACCATGTGATGGGGTGTTGCAAACAGCTCACTGACCCTACCATTTTACACCCCCAATAGGTTAAGGGATTTCGGTCGACACTTGTTTTATAGCCCAACTCCCCTGCTAGCTTCGGCTGTTAGTTTATGCTGCGGCTCCCATCCTAGGTGCTGCTGGTTTCTCCTATTCTTTGTTTGTACTACTAATCTCTTTCTTTTTTTTCCCTCCCCCCCCCTTCTCCCATCCTACACCCTTTCACGCCACCTTCGACAACACCAAGAGGCAGCCAGACCACTGTGATTCATGAGAGAGGCCCCATACCTCCCAAATGGCGGAATTACGGACCATATCCTACAACGCCTAGGAACTGAACTCCACTTCAAAAAGGTCACAGGTACTCCGCCACTTCCACAGACACAAAGTTCCGGTGCTATGCTTACAAGAGACCCACTTTAAGGCAGACATGCCCCCAACATCAAGCACAAACATTTCCCCTCATGGATTTACACCAACAACCCACAGTCACGCTCAGTGGATGAGCTCAGGGGATAAGCTATTTCTTAACATAAATTATTCCCCCACACCGTAGTAGACTGTAGGACAGACCACAATGGCAGGTATATCCTCATTAACCTAAATGTAAGTGGACATCCATTCTCAATATTTACGCTCCGAAGTAGAACCAGGTCCCCTTCCTTACCTGCCTCATAGATGACATCACCTCCCTGGTGAAAGGAACATTTGTGCTGGAGGGTGACCTCAACCTGACACTAGACCCCGTGCTAGACAACTCCACGGGAAGATCGTGCACACCCTACTCTGCCCTAAGGAAGCTTAAACACTCCCTTCTGCATCTCCAGTTATGCGATGTCTGGAGACTGCAAAATCTGTTGGACAGGGACTACAGCTTCTTTTCCTCCCCTCACAGGGTTTACAGCAGACTGGACTATGTCCTTATACAACATAATGCACTTCCGTGACTAACCTTTTCCTCCCTCGGAAATATTGTTATATCTGAGCACGCCCTAGTCTAATGCACACTTAAACTCCCATTCCTTAACAAGAACACTGTGGAGACTTAATGAATTCCTTCTCTTTGATCCTTTATGTACCACTGAGATCACCAGTACTATCTCCCAATTGGGAAATCCTCAAAAGCTACATTCGGGGGGTTTTCATTAAACAAGGTGCACGCCTTAAGCACAAAAAAGCACACAGATTATGGAAGGCACTGGTGCAGGTCTCCTCCCTGGAGCTGAAACAGAAACAAACCCTGTCCATCCCATCGCTGCTAGACCTCCACGCTGCAAGGTTGGAAGTCAAACGCTTGCTTGAAAAAGCCTAGGGGGCATGCTACAAATGTGTTGCAGTAAGTTCTATGAATATGGTAACAAAGGTGGACGCAAATTAATAGATCGGTCCCGAATAAAATAGTACATACCACCCCGGAGATAGCAGACACCTTCCTTTCCTACTACAAAGAACTTTACAACTTGCTGAATGTGCCCCAAACCCCGCTACCCTACCACATCACCGTTCAATCCACTCCCGACAGAAACCATCACCGACTTGGAAAAATCATTCACCTCCATGGTATTTACCCTAGTGGTAAAAAACCTACAAGGAGGTAAAAGGCCAGGCCCGGATGGGTCCACAAGCAGCTTTTAAAAATATTTCTCACAAGAACTTAACCCAATCCTAATAAAAGCATTTACCAGGGTCTCCCCCGAATGCCTCTTTTCCTTGCAAGCAACAACCGCCCATGTAATGGTCATCCCCAAACCTGGAAAGGACCCCCAGATATGCTCCAACTACCGTCCTCATCTCATTACTCAATGTGGACCTAAAGATCTTTGCAAAACTCTTAGCCAATAGACTCAACCCTCTTCTACCGAACCTCATTCATAAAGATCAAGTGGGGTTTGTGCCTGGTAAGGAGGGCCATGACAACACCCTGAAAACTCTTGACATTATGCACTACACCTAGACACACCAGAAACCGATGATGATTCTCTCCCTAGATGCCAAGAAGGCCTTCAATAGGATCTCCTGGCCCTACCCCAGACAGACTCACCACATTGGCCTAGGCCAAAACCTCATTGCCAAAATCCTCTCTCTTTACAGTAACCTCTCAGCCAGACTTAAAATCAACGGAACCCTATCAGGTCCATTGTCCATACACAATGGAACCCGACAGGGATGCCCTCTATCCCCGCTCCTATATGTACTGGTTATGGAGCACCTCCTGCCAGCTATACACAACCCAGAGATTATGGGGTCTGTTTAACCAGAGCGGAGTACAAGTGTTCAGCTTTTGCTGACAACCTTCTGGTCTACATTATGGACCCACTTACCTCTTATCGACTGCTGGTCGAACTTTAAGGTCATTGGGGCAGATTTATCAAGCTGTCTGAAAGTCAGAATATTTCTAGTTGCCCATGGCAACCAATCACAGCTCGTTTTTCATTTTACCAGTGCTCATGAATATTTCCAAGGGGAGCTGTGATTGGTTGCCATGGGCAACTAGAAATATTCTGGAAAATAATAGTAAATTCAGAAGACTGATTGATTATTTTTCTTGATGCTGAAAAAATTCTGCCAGGTGTACACCACTAATTGTTAAAGATGACCTGTCAGCCTGTAAAACCCACCCACCAAATGTGCCCCCCATAATCCTCCCCCCAGCCCCTTTCTCCCTAGCCATTTTTTTTTTTAATTTATGTCCAGTAAATTCATTTAAACTGATCCAACCTCTTACTAAATAAGAGGTTGGATCGTGTATTGGGTGCGCTGGAAGTCGGCGGTATTCATTAGGGGGCGTGCTTGGGGGTGTGTAGAAGAAGCCGGCAGCATTGATCGCATCGCTGCTGGCTCTCCGGATTGCATAGCTGCCGCTGTAAATAAGCCGGCGCGGCCACAGTGACAGTGCGGCGGGCCTTTAATGTAAGTCCAGGCTGCGGCCGCGTTAGCACTGTAAAATAAGAGGGTTACAGATTCCAGTGCATGGCGGCAATAGATATTTAATCTTTGTGCATTGAAGTTTATTAAATGTAATGTACTGCCTGCCGCAATCACTATTAATATTTGTCACCCACACTAGCGGAGCGTACATTCACGCCGTGTAACTCATCTGTTTATTATATGCCGACGTTGGTTTGTGCAGTACTTAGGTAGTTCGGGTCTTATTCAGACTTTCTGCCTAGAGATTGCAGCGTTTCAGTGTCTATCATACCAGGCAAAGTGCGTCCTGCCTGGTAGCTATTCTGTCTCGTTCGCTCTACAAAACTTTCACAAAGCGTCCAAGCTATGGACAAACGTGGAACGCCAAATTCCGTGGTGAGTGTTCTAACTATCTGTTTCTCTATTTACTCTATAGGCACCTTGCCCTAAAGCTACCCAACGACCGTTTCACCGCCATGATGCGGCTTCATCTGAGGGTGTTTGCGCACTTTTCTTGGCGGGTTATATTGCAACTGGAGTGATTGACAGCTGTCACCTCCAATCCTAGGTGTGGATTGCTCACCAAGGATTATGTTAATGATTTGTCGAAGTCATTTAAAATAGATTATAGTAGTAGGCAAGCTCACAATGTGGCAGACAGTAACAGTAGTTATAGATATTAATATCTCAAGGTAATACCTAGGTAATTGTTGCCAATTGTCCAGCATTATATCTTCAGTTAGAGATTTGGAAATTACCCCTAAGTAACAGTTTCAGAGTGCATTGTTACTGAACATTGAGATGATTCTAAAAATTTTGTTTTGGATACTGGTGTGGGTTGAAATAGTATTTTCTCTTTCTTGCATTTTTCTTCGTCCTTTTTGTAGTTTTTAATTTTATTGAGATGTTCTCTGATCCTTACTTTTAGTTCTCTCTTTGTTTTCCAACATAGTACAGACCGCATGTGCATTGGAGTGCATACACGATTCCCTTGGATGCACATGTAATGTGTTCCTGTATTCGAATCAAATTGCCAGTGCCATCCGTAAAGCTTTTTTCTTAATTAATATGTCCCTCATAGACGCCTGATGGGTAAAATTAGGGCTGTTGGTTTGGCAGAAATCATTTGCAATTGGATTGAAAACTGGCTGAAGGATCGTATCCAGAGAGTTGTGGTCAATGATTCCTACTCTGAATGGTCACCAGTTATGAGTGGTGTACCTCAGGGTTCTGTGCTTGGCCCTCTACTATTTAATATATTTATTAATGATATAGAGGTAGGAATTAATAGCACTGTGTCTATTTTTGCAGATGACACCAAACTGTGTAGTGTAATACAGTCTATGGAGGATGTTCATAGGCTGCAGGGTGACTTGGACAAACTGAATGTTTGGTCATCCACTTGGCAAATGAGGTTTAATGTGGATAAATGTAATGTTATGCACCTGGGGGCCAATAATCCAAGGGCAATATATGTCCTTGGGGGAGTAAATCTGGGAGAGTCCCTTGTTGAGAAGGACCTGGGGGTACTAGTAGATCATAAATTGAATAACAGCATGCAATGTCAATCAGCTGCCTCTAAAGCTACAAGTCATGTATCAAAAGTGGAATGGACTCTCGTGATAGGGATGTAATATTACCACTATACAAGGCACTGGTTCGGCCACACCTGGAATATGCTGTCCAGTTCTGGGCACCGGTCCATAAAAAGGATGCCCTGGAGCTGGAGAGGGTTCAACGTAGAGCCACAAAACTGATAAGGGGTATGGAGGGTCTTTGAGGAAAGATTAAAACAACTAGATTTATTTAGTCTGGAAAAGAGACGACTACGAGGGGACATGATTAATTTATATAAATATATGAATGGTCCATACAAAAAATATGGTGGTAAATTGTTCCAGATTAAATCAAATCAAAAGACGAGGGGGCACTGTCTCCGTTTGGAGAAACCAAGGTTTAATCACCGGAGGCGACAGGGCTTTTTTACTATGAGAACTGTCAATCTGTGGAATAGCTTGCCTCAGGAGCTGGTCACAGCAGGGACAGCGGAGAGCTTTAAGAAGGGTCTAGATGCCTTTTTACACCTAAATAACATTGATTGTTATGCTAAATAGCATTGTTTCCCCTAAATCCCTTCCTCATCCAATCCCTACCCTTCCTTGGTTGAACTTGATGGACAAGTGTCTTTTTTCAACCGTATAAACTATGAAACTATGAATATTTGGCACCCTGTGCACATTCCACAGGGAAAAAATCTGGGTATTTAGTTTTTACTTGGACTTTTTGGTGTACATAGTGGCTACCTGTAATTAGGTCCCCTATTGTGGTGCTTTTTCTGTACCCACAGCTACCTTTCTTACTGATACAAAGGTCTGGATATGACTGTAAGATATTCCAGTGTTTATCTAGGATAGTTCACATTCTGCCCATTGAGTATGATAGGGATTGATAAACCTAACTTCCTCATCTTTTTTCTTTTCCTTTACTTTCAGTAGGGTTTTCCGTTCTGTTCTTAACGCTATATTGTACGCTGTTTTAATGGATCTGTTGCTATAATGGCATTGTTTCAGTCGCTGTTTCAGGTCCTTAACCCTTTTTTTAAATTTACAATTTCTCTGTATCCTTAGAAACTCCCCTTTGGGGATACCTTGGATGGTTCAAGGTAAATGAGCGCTCCGTGCATCCAAAATACTGTTTGTGGCAATCTTCTTTCTATATAGGTGAGTTTCTACCTTCTGATCATCAACCTGGTAAATATTCAGATCTAAAAAGGGAACTTGTCTCCTACTATGTTCCACCGTGAGTTTTATGTTCAAGTCATTGTCATTAAGAGCCTGAAAGTACTCTATTAATTCTTTTTCTCCTCCTTTCCAGATACATATCACATCATCTATGTAACTGCGCCATAGAACTATATGTTCCTTCCATCCTAGGTGGTTTTCTTTAAAGACAATTTCTTCTTCCCACCACCCTAGAAATAGATTGGCAAAAGTGGGTGCGCATGCTGCCCTCATGGCCGTTCCGTGAGTTTGCAGATAGAAACGGCCATTGAAAGTAAATTAATTCCTCGTAAGGACAAAAAGTAGCAATTTCAGTAAGAAATCTCTATGTAGTGGGCTATATCCTGAATCCTTAAATAAAAAGAATTCCACAGCCTTACAGCCTAAATTGTGTCCTATGCTTGTGTAAAGACTCAACATCACAAGTTACTAGAATCTCATAATCTCCTAAAATAACACCATCCAGATGTTGTAGTATCTGCATGGTGTCTCTAGTATAGGATGGTAATTGGTATACATATTTTCGTAACTCGTTGTCTAGCCATTGACTGGCCTTTTCTGTGAGGCAGCCCATACCAGACACGATGGGTCTCCCAGGAGGGCACTCAATATTCTTATGCACTTTAGGCAACATACAAAAGGTTGCCGTTTTCGGGTATTTATTTTCCAAGAATTTACTTTCTTGTCTGCTGATTGCCCGATTTTTGGTTCCTTCAGCAATTAAAGCTTCATATTCTTTCAAGAAGTCCGTAGTGTGGTCAGCCCAAAGGGCCTTGTAACACCTTTTATTGTGTAATTGTTTGTTGCTTCTGCCAAATAAAGGTCTTTTGGCCAAATGACCACATTCCCCCCCTTTATCTGACTTCTTTTTTTAAAAGTATTTATTTTTGCAGTTTTTTGAAATTTTATACAATTATAATAAACAAAACCGAAGAACAAGATAGTCTGTCACATATTTCCTTCCCCCCCATTACAGGATTATTATACAACAGCCATGGTAACAGTCAGGTTCTTGCTGCGTTTCAAAACTAACTGAGGGATATTACACAGTAAATGACAGCAGGATACTGTAGCCAGACATCTTGATACAACACAAATAACTATTGACACATAGACAATCAGTCACACACACATACACACATACCAGCACGCTCAGTCTCCTTCATCATGGAGAGGAGTATATATCACATGTGATTATAAGGCTGTATGGGGAGTCGCGCACCATCTGGACCAGATGCGATCAAACTTCTGGGGACACTTCCTGTTGGCATACAGGGACCGGTAGTGAGGAATGACACTGTTAATAAGTAGTATCCATCTTTTTAATGGAGGGGGCTCCTGGTCCTTCCAGGTCATCACCACCACTTTTCGGACGTAGTATAAGACAAGCCTAAAGAAAATTTTGTCATAGTGGCCATTGACAACTTCATTTACGATGCCGAGGAGACACACAGAGGGAGACAGTAAGCGTGGGAAGTCAAAGTGTAGATTTAGGAACTCCAGCACTTCGGACCAGAAGACATGAACCCTAGGGCAGGACCAGACACAGTGCAGGAAGGATCCGACTTCAGCCTGACAGCGAAAGCAAAGGTCATTAGGCACTGCTCCCATGCGGAATAATCTAGCAGGGGTGAAGTATACTCGATGGAGGAATTTAGATTGGATCAGGAAGTCCCTCGCACTCACTACAGATGTGAAGTAGGACAGTTCGACTTCCCTCCAGTCATCATCTGACAGGTCAGGGATATCCTGTCTCCAGCGTTCACAGGCTCTATCAAACGGTCTGGACTTTTGCTCTTGTAGGAGAGCATAGCACTGAGTGAGTGGCTTAGGGAGGTCCGGGGTACTCATCAGAGTCTCTAGTTTGGAGAATTTCACTGTCAGGCTAAAGTAGCCAAATTGGGCTTTGAATGCGTGTCGCAGTTGCGTGTAATGGAAGCTGGCCGTGTTGGGAACAGTATGTCTCTCCCTTATCTCGTTGAAGATGAGTAATTCTGCTTCCGGAGATAATAGCTGGCCTACAAATTTCACCCCCGCCGCCCCCCACATTGTCCAGCCCGGGAGGGAGAGGAAGTGAGAGAGCCACGGATTGAGCCACAATGGAGTCCTGGGCGAGAGAGGGGGAGGGAAGCCTGTTTCTACCAGGGATTGCGCACTACGCCAGCACACCGCTACCGTACGTAGGGGAAGTGGGGTATCAGATGGGGACTTATACCTGTACAGCAGGTTTGCAAGGGCCTCGTAGGAACCCACCAGGGCACCAGCCAGTGCAGTAGCTGCATTACCCATGTCTATTTCTATCCACCACTGAGCATATACTAGCTGGGAAGCCAGGTAATAAAGATACAGATCCGGGGCAGCCAGTCCACCCCTAGACTTGGGAGCTTGAAGCAGCGCTAAACTGAATCGTGGGGCACTACTCTGCCAGTAGAAGGACCTGAGAATGCCATCTATGCGTTTAAACAGACTCTTAGGAAGTAGTATAGGACAAGCATGAAAAAGGTATAGAAATTTTGGGAGAAAAATCATTTTAAATATGTTAATACGCCCGTACAAAGACAAGGGGAGAGTGGACCAGGCTTTTAGGCGCGATTCCGTTGCATTTATCAGGGGTGTAATGTTTAACTCTGTAAATGCCTGGACCTTGCTTGACACCTGGACTCCCAGATATTTAAAGGTGGACACCACCCGGACTGGGACGGGGAGGGAGTGTACCCCTACATCAGATAAGGGAAAGAGGACCGATTTGTCCCAGTTAACCCGAAGGCCTGAGAACCCCCCATAACGTTCTATCAGGGACAGAAGGGATTCCAGAGAGGGGCCCACATCTCCAAGGTATAGAAGTGTATCATCAGCATAGAGAGATACCTTTTCAATAATAGCACCTCTAGTAATGCCCCTAATGCCCTCAGAGTGGCGGATCGCCACAGCAAGGGGTTCAATGGCGAGTGCAAAGAGAAGGGGAGATAGCGGGCAACCCTGCCTAGTGCCCCTGGCCATAGGGAGAGTAGGTGAGATATTAAGATTAGTCCGTACCCTAGCCTTAGGCTCGTTATACAGTAGCTTAACCAATGCTGTAAATCGAGGGCCAAAACCCATTCTAGGCAATAGGGTCCACAGATATGTCCATACCACAGAGTCAAACGCCTTACAATTGTCTAAGGATAATATTACTTTGTTAAGCCTTGTTGCCAGAATTTTTGCTAGTATTTTAACATCTGAGTTTAGGAGGGAAATTGGGCGGTACGAGTCAGGAAGCAGAGGGTCCTTGCCAGGCTTAGGAAGAACTACAATAAGGGCCTCTCGCATAGAATCAGGGAGGGAACCGCTGTCAAGCGCATCAGAGTACAGGCTAAGGAGATGGGGGACCAGAATCTCACAGTTATCCCTATACCACTCACCTCCCAGCCCATCAAGTCCAGGTGTCTTACCGGGGGGCAACGATTGGATGGCCAGTTCCACCTCCTCCGCCGAGAGCGGAGCATCAAGCTCCGATGACTGTGCCTGTGTGAGCCTCCAAAGTGGAAGACTGTCAAGGAATCCGGAGATCTCGACGGAAGAGGCGGACAATCTGGAGCTGTAAAGAGAAGAGTAGTATTCAAGAAATACCATGTTAATGGCCCGGGGTTCTGTGATCAATGCTCCGTTACCATTGATAATAGAGGGAACGGAAGCACAGGGGCGTTCAGCCCGCGATAGATACGCAAGCAGCTTCCCGTTTTTATCTCCGATGGTTCCTCTGCGTCTGAGCCCAAGTCTTTTTATTCCCCGGAGTAGGTTTCTCTAGATATTCCTTTTCTGCAGTCACCAGTGCAGCCGTCAGCCTCTCCTCCTGCGCATTTAGTGACTTCCTATGGCCAGCTACCCCCGACATGAATGCCCCCCGCACCGAGGACTTGTACGAGTCCCAGACTAGAAGAGGATCAGGATGGGTTGAGTGTACATCCCAGAACTCGCTGTGCGCTGCCCTAACAGTACTCTGGACCGCTGGGGATAGGAGCCAGGCCGGGTGCAGGCGCCATAAGCGGGAGTCGCTGGGGGGGCCTATAAGGAGACTGATGAGCAAGGCGGAGTGGTCTGACGCACTGCGCGGGCAATAGGATACCTGATCAACGTGCTGCATCATATCAGGGGAGACAAAGGCCAGGTCAATCCGAGAGAAGCTCTTATGAACAGAGGAATAGAATGAATATTCTCTCTCCTGAGGGTGCTTACAACGCCAAACATCGGCGAGGTCCAGAGAAGTGAGCCACTCATTCAGACGGACCGAGCCTGTGTCCAGGCCGCTTGTGCGATCTAGGGAGGGATTAGGGACTGCATTAAAGTCACCAATACAGAGAATCGGACTTGGAGGCATAGCAGCCAGCTTACTGGATATTAGGTGCAATACAGCTGGATCAAAGGGAGGAGGGACATAAATAGACGCTATAGTAAAGGCAAAGCCCCACAAGGCGCAATGTACGATCACATAACGGCCAAAGTGATCCGGCGCTACCTGTATGACCTCTATGGGAAGCGCTTTGGATATGAGTACGGATACTCCCCTGGCGTAAACAGAGTAGGAGGAATGATAACCTCTAGCCACCCAGGCCCGCTTCAGAGACAGGACCTTCTGACCCGTAAGGTGTGTCTCTTGGATACATACAATATGGGGGGCCTGACGCTTAATGACATCTAACATCAGAGCCCTCTTGAATTTGGAATTAAGTCCCCTCACATTCCAGCTCATTACCTTAAGTGAAGACATATTAGCGGAAGGGAAAGGGGTGTGGGGAAGGAGACGTGAGCAACCAATCATTCATCCTTTCATACCACAGAGACATAGACAGACAGACAACAGTGAGCATAACAAATATAACAGAACTGAACTAACAATCCCAAGAATACAAACCCCCTGTCTAGCACCCTAACAGCAGTAGTGTAGACCTATACCCACTAACAGTCAAATAGTAGAACAGTGGTCCCTAACTCAAGACAAACCTACACCATTTGTCCCGGGACCTTCAACCCTTAATGAATAGATGATCAGGAGGTTATTAGGCAGCCATATTTAGAGAGAACCAAAGAGAAGATAGGGGAGGGGGGGGGAAAGGAGGGAGACGCAGGGAGGTAGTGGTAACAGGGAGGGGGGAGGGGGGGGGGAGGGAGAAGGAGGGGAGGAGGGAGAGAATGGAGTGCCATATATGGCGCACTGGTCAAGCTGACCAAAAAGAGAACGCAAATCAGTCACAGGGTACATTTGTGAGGCACGTAATGTGTAAACAAATATTAGAAAACTGTAACAGTGATTTGGGACCCCTAGATAACTATTCAGGACTAAGTCCAGCATTGTCATAGCATATCAGATAAAAGGATATATGAGTCCAGTCACTCAGGAGGTGGGGGCCTTCCAGCGGGAGCCCGAGGGGCTGCATCAGCCCAGTGAAGTGCTTCGGTTGGGCAGGTGAAGAATCGAGTCTTCTGACCGTCCACAATTCGGAGCTTGGAAGGGTACATCATGGAGTATTTATACCCCTTGTCACGGAGACGGGCACGGACTTCGGTGAATTGTGCTCGCTGTTTCCTGACCGATGCAGAGAAATCAGGGTAGAAGGACACTCTGCTGTTAGCATAGAGAATTTCTCCCTTGGTACGGACAGCCCTGAGGATAGAGTCCCTGTCCCTAAAGTGCAGCAGCCGGGCCAGGAAGGGTCTTGGATTGCCCCCTGGAGGGCCAGGGCGGGATGGCACTCGATGGGCCCTTTCCACTGTGAAGAACGGGGAGTAGGTATCTGCAGGAAGCATATTTTTGAGCCAATTTTCAAAAAAGGATACAGGGTCAGACCCCTCCACTTTTTTGGGGAGGCCAACCACTCTGACGTTGTTCCGTCGCAGGCGGTTTTCGAGGTCATCAGCTCTGTCGATGGATGCAGACATTTGGCGCTGAAGCTCTCTGATCTGTGTCGGCATAGGCCTCTGGACATCCTCCACCTCAGATATTCTGCGTTCAGTTTCAGTAATTCGCTCTTTAGCTTTGTGGACATCGTGTCTTAAAAGAACAAAGTCCTGTCGCAGCTCATCCACCTTGGTGACCAGTTTGGATTGGCATCCGTTTATGGCCGCCAGCACCTCTGCAAATTTCCGATCCAACTCCGTGGCCGCGTCAGACGGATCAGCACCCTCTTCATAGCTTACAAGCTGTGGCGGTCTCTGGGAGCCTTCAAAGAGGGAGGGAGAGGAGTTTGGGGACCCCTGAGGAGAGCAGGGCTGTGTGCGGGAGAATCTCCCCAACTTTTTGGCAGCGTTCGACTGTATCTGTGCAAGAACGGCTTGGGATGTGGAGCATTCCTGCGCATCCAGGGGTTCCAGGGACTGCAATGGAGGATCTTCATGGACGGATTCATCATCCGATGGAGGCGCAGACACCCCGGACGCTGCTTTGAGCATTTTAGCCGTCCTCCTCCGGTTACCCATGGCGTCTGGGCAGGGGGGCCAGTGATAAACAATCAAGGAGCCTAGCGTCCAGTAGTTAGCAGAGATACAGTCCAAACCCACGTGGAGTATTGCAGCGGCACTGCAAGGGTTAATATAAAACAGAACCCAGGAGCAGGGGATCACTGGGAGTATGGAGGACTCAGTGCTGGGCTGCACAACTTGGGGTCCCCAGGGCAGAGGTGGGCAGCAGCAGGGGAATTACTTCCCTACCTGGTCCTGGATCAGTCCAGCAGTGTCAGGGTTAACCCTGCGCGCCTAGGCCTCAGGCAGCGCAGGGGAGTCCCACAGGATGGCGCCTCCAGCAGGATGAAGGGCTGGCTGGAGCGCTGTCACGGTGCCTCCGGTGGTGGGAACGGCGTCTCAGGCTACAGGAGAGAGGAGGATCTCCCCGGCGATCGTTACAGCTGCACCGGGCGGCTAGGAGCGGGCCGCCGCGCGGGTCACGTGGCTGGCCGCGGCGGAGTACGGAGGAGCGGCGCGGAGTCCACAGCCGCCTCCAAATCGGGACCGGAGGACAGCGGCAAGCGTGTGGGGCACCCCGGAGCTGAAGGGAACGGGCACAGGTGAGGGATGGCTGCCTTAGGAGGGAGATGGGGTGTCGGGTCCCGGGAGCTCCGCGGCGCACGTCTCCTCAGTCCGGCATCAGGCCACGCCCCCCCTTTATCTGACTTCTTAAACACCACATCATCTAAATTCTGTAATTCTTTGAGTGCAGTTTTTTCATTCTCTGAAAAATTGCTCTTAAACTTATCCTCTGGAAGTGCCATTTTGTCTGCTACTACGAGATCCAAGAAGACCTTCACGTGAGGACTTTTTTCTAGAGGGGACATGTTTTTCGATTTAGGTCTTAATTTTTTGGGATCATGTTCTCTCATGGTATCCCCAGCTATATCTTCTTCGTTTGCTATCAGATTAATTAAGATATCAAGATCTTCTTCTGTATTGTAACTGGAAAGGCTATCCAAACATAAGGATTTGAGGCTTCATTTTCTAGGTCAATTGATGTATTGGTAGTCTGTGGATTTTCTCTGTTTTGTTGTGAAAAATTTTTTGAAAATAAGCTTCCTGCCAAATAGATGTAAATCTTTGATAATTTCAAATTTATTAAGACGTCTCGGTAGGCAGAAGTTTAAGCCCTTTTTAAGTACCATTGATTGTGCCCCTGTCAGGACATGTCTAGATAAATTAAGGATCTGCATGTTGTTATTAGCCTTTGCCAATTTGTAGCCTATTGTTTCCCTCTTCCTCTCCCTCTCATCCTTCTTCTGTGGTAATTTTATCCTCTCCTTTGTTCTCTCTGAAACCCCATTTCAGATGATCTCTTAAAAAATGCAGTGGACCCTCTGGAATTGGTGATGGTGTTGTTGAATTTGAATGAATTGTTTGAGATATATGACTGTTGGGGTGGACTCTCCTGTTTTCATCAGTTTCTGATTCAGTCTCAGTCCCTGAAGGGTCACTGGTTTCTGTCTCGCTGATCACTCTCTCTCCCGTGGTATTGTTATGTTGTATCCGCTATGATTTTTTCCCCCACTTATAGATGTGTCCAGTTCTAAAGTCTTTTAGGTCTCGTTTAGAGATGAGCGAACACACTCGTCCGAGCTTGATGCTCGTTCGAGCATTAGCGTACTCGAAACTTCTCGTTGCTCGGACGAATATTTCGCCAGCATCTCAAAACTTAAAGTGACAGGCACACCACAAAATCAAGTTGTGTGCTGTCAGTCTAGGTTAAAAACTAGCCATACAAGAACCCAACTGGCTTTCTTAGGGCTACAATAGCGTTATATATATATATATTTTTTTTTTTTATTTGCTTGTGGCTGGCCTTGCTGGCACTAGTAGTGCAGCTAGTACCATATTGTGACGAATTTGCTGGGAGACTTGCGAACGTTCTATTTAGCTCTTAGTGACACACATATCCATCTCAAACACGTAAGTGGGACAATTTATTAGGTGTTCGATTGAATTAAGCACAGTTTGCCGCTTTTCTTTAATTTTTTATTTTTTTTTCAAAACTGAAAGTCATCACAGGCACAGCACAAAATCCTGTTGTGTGCTATCAGTGTAGGATAGAAACTAGCCATAGCAATCATCATCATCTTCTGTGGTTGCTGTGTGATTTCTTCTGATCGTTTTGTTAAAAAAAAAAAAAAACACACAAAAAAACAAAAAAAAAAATTGACAGTTTACACTTTAATTTTGAAAATTATGAACCCGAGGGCTAGGGGTAGAGGACGAGGGCGTGGGCGTCCAACTACTGCAGGGGTCAGAGGCCGTGGTCCTTGGCGGGGTGAGACACCACCTGCTGATGAGGGAGCAGGGGAACGCCGCAGAGCTACACTCCCTAGGTTCATGTCTCAAGTTACTGGGACTCGTGGTAGAGCACTGTTGAGGCCAGAACAGGTGATGTCGTGGATTGCGGACAATGCTTCTAGCCATTTGTCCACCAGCCAGTCTTCCACACAGTCCACCCATGTCAGCACTCCTCCAGCTCCTCCACCTCAGCCTCCTTCCCCCCAGTCTGCCCCCTCCCAGGAAAATTTGGCATTTGAACCGGCATACTCTGAGGAACTGTTTTCTGGACCCTTCCCAGAGTCACAAACCACTTGTCCGGTTGCTGCTGAGCTCTTTCCCGATGCCCAGGTTTTCCACCGGTCGCAGTCTGTGGGTGATGATGACATTGTTGACGTAGTGGTAAAAGTGTGTAAAGAGGTGTCGGACGATGAGGAGACACGGTTGTCAGACAGTGGTGAAGTTGTTGTCAGGGCAGGAAGTCCGAGGGGGGAGCAGACTGAGGGATCAGAGGATGATGAGGTGACAGACCCAAGCTGGGTTGATAGGCCGGGTGAACACAGTGCTTCTGAGACGGAGGTAAGTCCTCGACGAGAACAGGTTGGAAGAGGCAGTGGTGGGGCCAGACGGAGAGGCAGGGCCAGAGCTGGTGCATCAGCGCCAAATGTTTCACGTAGTGAAGCTCCCGTGGCGAGGGCTAGATTTTCAGAAGTCTGGAAGTTCTTTAAAGAAACACCGGATGACCGACGGACTGTGGTGTGCAACCTGTGCCACACCAGGATCAGCAGGGGTTCCACCACTACCAGCTTAACCACTACCAGTATGCGCAGGCATATGAATGCTAAACACCCCACTCAATGGAACCAAGGCCGTTCACCTCCGGCCGGGCACACCACTGCTCCTTCCCCTGTGTCATCTGCTGCCTCTGCTAGTCAGCCCCCTGCCCAGGACCCCGGCCCAAACACCTCCCGTGCGAAAACCCCATCTTCGCCTCCACGATCCTCCACAGCATCCACCAATGTCTCCATGCCAGCGTCCAGCTCTCTATACCCCAGATGCTGGAGCGCAAGAGGAAATACAGTGCAACTCACCCACACGCCCAAGCCCTCAACGTCCACATCTCCAAATGACTCAGCCTGGAGATGCTGCCCTATAGGCTGGTAGAGACCGAGGCCTTTCTCAACCTCATGGGAGCGGCCGCCCCTCGTTATTCTGTCCCCAGCCGCCACTACTTTTCCCGATGTGCCGTCCCAGCCCTGCACCAGCACGTGTCAGACAACATCATCCGTGCCCTAACCAACGCCGTTTCTGACAAGGTCCACCTGACCACGGACACGTGGACGAGTGCTGCCGGGCAGGGCCACTATATATCACTGATGGCACATTGGGTTAACTTGGTGGAGGCTGGGACCGAGACTGACCCTGGGGCTGGTCATATACTGCCGACGCCGAGGATTGCGGGGCCTACCTCGGTCCTGGTCTCTCAGGCCTCCTATGCCTCCTCCTCCTCCCACCCCTCCTCCACCTCCTCCTCCGAATTACCATCCGTGGGCATGGCGCCATCAGTCGGTAGCTCTAGGCACAGCAGCAGTGCCGTCGCTAAGCGACAGCAGGTGGTGCTCAAACTGCTGAGCCTAGGCGAAAAAAGGCACACTGCCAAAGAGCTATTACAGGGCATCGCGGCGCAGACTGATCTGTGGCTGGCACCGCTGAACCTGCAGCCAGGCATGGTTGTGTGTGACAACGGCTGTAATCTGGTGGCGGCTCTGCAACTCGGCAGACTGACACATGTGCCATACCTGGCCCCTGTGTTAAATCTCATAGTTCAGCGGTTCCTCAAGACATACCCCAATCTGTCTCATTTGCTCGCGAAGGTGCGCCGCATCTGTGCACATTTCAGAAAGTCGACCACAGATGCTGCCACTCTCAGGGCAGTGCAGCGCCGCCTCCAACTGTCCGCTCACCAACTGTTGTGCGACGTGCCCACGAGGTGAAATTCAACATTAACCATGTTATCAAGAGTTTACCAGCAGAGCAGAGCGATTGTAGACTCCCAGATGTCAACTTCCACCAGAACTGGTAGTCAGGTCAGTCAGCTTCCTCAAGTCTACAATGAGGAGTGGACGTGGATGTCTGATATCTGTCAGGTGCTGAGTAACTTTTAGGAGTCAACACAGATGGTCAGTAGAGATGCCGCCATCATCAGCCTCACCATCCCGCTGCTTGGCCTGTTGAAAAACTCTCTGGTCAGCATGAAGTCAGAAGCTTTGCGCTCGTCACAAGAGACGGGGGAAGAAGATTCCCTTGTTGATAGCCAAAGCACCCTCGGGTCTGTTTCTCAGCGCATATCGGAGGAGGTGGAGGAGGAAGAGGAGGAGAATGTTGGTGAGACAGAAGAGGGGAGCATTGCTCAGTCCTTCACTGTTCAGCGTGTATGGGCAGAAAAGAGTCCAAGTGGTGGTGATCTATGATCACACATTTACAGACCTGCTCTACTTCCAGTGCATGAGCCTCCAGGAACGCCTTTCTTCTCTCTCAGGTGCAATGGATTGGTAAAGGATGAGGTTCGCACTCTTGTTTGTTTGTATCAAAAAACTTGAACTTTATTCATACATGGATACAGCGATTACAAAGTAGAATAAGATCTGACGCGTTTCTGACCACCTCGGTCCTTAGTCATAGATAAAAGTGAATGTGGTGCTGGAGACACTTGTACTCTAGATACCGGAAATGGTAAGGTAATTGACCAGGTGTGTGTGTCTCTATCACTTTTATCTATGACTAAGGACCGAGAAGGTCAGAAACGCGTCAGATCTTATTCTACTTTGTAATCGCTGTATCAATGTATGAATAAAGTTTTTTGATACAAGCAAGCCAGAGTGCGTACTTCATCCTTTACCAATCCATTGTATGGGCAGAAGAAGAGGAGTTGCAGGAGTTGGAGGAGGAGGAAATGGACAGTCAGGCCAGTGAGGGAAGTGAATTTTTGCGAGTTGGCACATATGGCAGATTTCATGCTAGGCTGCCTATCCCGTGACCCTCGCTTTCAAAGAATTTATTCTGGGTATTCACTCTCCTGGACCCACGGTACAAGCAAAATCTTTCCACTCTCATCCCTGGAGAGGAAAGGAGTGTGAGAATGCATGAATACCAGCAGGGCCTGGTACACAAGCTGAAACAGTATTTCCCTTCTGACAGCGCTAGCGGCAGAGGGCGTACTTCTGTGGGACAAGTAGCGAGGGAGAGTAGACGAGCAGACAGCTTGTCCAGCACTGGCAGGGGTACACTTTACAAGGCCTTTGCCAGTTTTATGTCACCCCAGCAAGACACTGTCACCTGTCCCCAGTCTCGGCAGAGTAGGGCTGATCTTTACAGAAAGATGGTGAGGGAGTACGTAGCTGACCATACCATCGTCCTAAATGATCACACAGCTCCCTACAACTACTGGGTTTCAAAGCTGGACATGTGGCACGAACTGGCGCTGTACGCCTTGGAGGTTCTTGCCTGCCCTGTCGCTAGCGTGTTGTCTGAGCGGGTTTTCAGTGCAGCTGGTGGCATCATCACCGATAAGCGTACACGTCTGTCGACTGACAGCGCTGACAGGCTGAAGCTTATCAAGATGAATAAAGCCTGGATTTCTCAGGATTTCCATTCTCCACCAGGTGAAAGAAGCTCAACCTGAATAATGTATGCACCCCTCCTCCTCATTTTCCTCCTTCTCCTCCTCTTTGTACACTAAAGCAGAGAAAACTGGCTTTTTTTTCCCAGGGCCAACTGGCTCTAGCTATAGTACTCTATGTATTTAATTTTTCTGGAGGGCCACCTACCCGGTCCTCTGTTTTAAACAATTTTTGGGAGTGCCACATACAGGTACTCTATGTATTTAATTTTTCTGGAGGGCCACCCACCCGGTCCTCTGGTTTGAAAACTTTTTTGGACTGCCACATACAGGCACTCAATTTATTTAATTTTTCTGGAGGACCACCTACCTGCTCCTCTGGTTTGAAAACTTTTTTGGACTGCCACATACAGGCACTATCCAAATTTAAAAAAGTTTTTTGTGTATGTGGGCACGCTCAAAAACGGTCTCGGAAGTGAATCACAATATTTCAATATTTAATACCACATTCAAAGTATAGATAAAAAGTATAGATAAAAACATTCACAATGGTCTTGATATAATAACAGATGGTTGAATTACTACATGTACTGGAATTTGATTGTTACTCGATAGCTCTGACAAATTTGAAGTGTGTATACACTTATGTGTTTACTGTAAACTTATGTGTTTACTGTGGACTGGTGTGTTCACTGTGAACTGTAAACTTTTGTGTCCACTGTAAACTTATGTGTTTTACTGTAAACTTATATGTTCACTGTAAACTTGTGTGTCCCCCGTAAACCTGTGTGTTTACTGCAAACTTATGTGCCCACTGTAAACCTATTTGTTTACTGTAAACTTTTGTGTCCACTGTAAACTTTTGTGTTTACTGTAAACTTTTGTGTTTACTGTAAACTTATATGTTTACTGTGGATATCAGATAAAACAACGTTACACAAAAATCAATTGAACTTGCATGTATGAAGAAATATTAAAATGTCCAAAAAGTAAAAGACAAAAAACAATAATCAATAATGAATGTCCAAAGTTGTGAGTCCTAAAAAATAAAAATAAAAAATAAAAAATAAAAAGTAAAAGTCCAAAATCAAAAAGCGAAATTCAGCTTTGTATAGTAAATTGATATCCAGGAGGTTTTGCTATTTAAACAGGATGCAGGGCCCTACACCTGTAAAGACTCTTATATATTTTCGCCTTTTTACGAGATTTAAAATAGAGGTATAGACACTCACGGTTGGTTGGCAACAATGGTTCTGATTGTCCTTAAAATTATGTTGCTGCTCTCGATGTGCCGGGGTGGAGAAAAAAAAAAAAAAAAAAAACAATCCAGATATCCACATATATTGTGGTTAGCGGCCTTCCACATGTAATGGAGTCTGTGGACGCCGTTTGAAAGCGTGATCTCAAGGCGTTGCGGGATGTTAGTCCACACGCATCCGCTAGACTGAATGGATCCTCCTCCTCCTAATCCAGATCGAGCGACTGAACTGTGTCGCAAATAGTGTGACTGTACTGTGTCACAGATGGTGCCGTGCTACTCACTGGGTGCGGTCGTGCTCGTCAATGGATGTAGTCTTTCAAATTGAGGCTCCAAGTGGTGCACTTTAGTTTGTAAACTTTCTCAAGTGAGTGTCTTTTCTTTTCTTTTATAGGTGATATTGTTATTGCAAATGAGTCATAAAATCAGTAGCTAGACGCGTTTCGAAGCGTGATGCTTCTTCCTCAGTAGCTCAAAATATAGAGCTACTGAGGAAGAAGCATCACGCTTCGAAACGCGTCTAGCTACTGATTTTATGACTCATTTGCAATAACAATATCACCTATAAAAGAAAAGAAAAGACACTCACTTGAGAAAGTTTACAAACTAAAGTGCACCACTTGGAGCCTCAATTTGAAAGACTACATCCATTGACGAGCACGACCGCACCCAGTGAGTAGCACGGCACCATCTGTGACACAGTACAGTCACACTATTTGCGACACAGTTCAGTCGCTCGATCTGGATTAGGAGGAGGAGGATCCATTCAGTCTAGCGGATGCGTGTGGACTAACATCCCGCAACGCCTTGAGATCACGCTTTCAAACGGCGTCCACAGACTCCATTACATGTGGAAGGCCGCTAACCACAATATATGTGGATATCTGGATTGTTTTTTTTTTTTTTTTTTCTCCACCCCGGCACATCGAGAGCAGCAACATAATTTTAAGGACAATCAGAACCATTGTTGCCAACCAACCGTGAGTGTCTATACCTCTATTTTAAATCTCGTAAAAAGGCGAAAATATATATGAGTCTTTACAGGTGTAGGGCCCTGCATCCTGTTTAAATAGCAAAACCTCCTGGATATCAATTTACTATACAAAGCTGAATTTCGCTTTTTGATTTTGGACTTTTACTTTTTATTTTTTATTTTTTATTTTTATTTTTTAGGACTCACAACTTTGGACATTCATTATTGATTATTGTTTTTTGTCTTTTACTTTTTGGACATTTTAATATTTCTTCATACATGCAAGTTCAATTGATTTTTGTGTAACGTTGTTTTATCTGATATCCACAGTAAACATATAAGTTTACAGTAAACACAAAAGTTTACAGTAAACACAAAAGTTTACAGTGGACACAAAAGTTTACAGTAAACAAATAGGTTTACAGTGGGCACATAAGTTTGCAGTAAACACACAGGTTTACGGGGGACACACAAGTTTACAGTGAACATATAAGTTTACAGTAAAACACATAAGTTTACAGTGGACACAAAAGTTTACAGTTCACAGTGAACACACCAGTCCACAGTAAACACATAAGTTTACAGTAAACACATAAGTGTATACACACTTCAAATTTGTCAGAGCTATCGAGTAACAATCAAATTCCAGTACATGTAGTAATTCAACCATCTGTTATTATATCAAGACCATTGTGAATGTTTTTATCTATACTTTTTATCTATACTTTGAATGTGGTATTAAATATTGAAATATTGTGATTCACTTCCGAGACCGTTTTTGAGCGTGCCCACATACACAAAAAACTTTTTTCAAATTTTCTCATTGGGGCCCTTTTTGGTGTTAAGACCCTTTGTGGCTGCACCCAAGGCGGTGTGACAGAGATCAATAAGTGCCACTAAACCCACTGTACTATCCAAATTTAATTGTCTCCATAGTAGCCTCCACATGTCGTCTTTATATTTGCCTCCACACGTTGTCTCCATTGCTACCTCCACACATCATCTCCATAGCTGCCTCCCAAAGTCGTCCAGAGGCAGGGGCTTGGACAGGAGAAAGTTCGCCTGGCAGCGGACCGCCAGCTCCATCCCAAGATCCAACTAACATAGTTTTAACTGCAGCACCTTTAATCTACTACTACTTTACTGCCTCCATACATCGTCCCCTTATCAAACGAGCTGTGTCAGCAGATACATAATGGAACTCTGTCCATCTGTCGCTGCCATGCTGGAGACCTGAAGTTTTAATCATAGCAGTCCAATATGCATGCCCCATACTGTCGCTCTTAATCATGGAACCATTTCAGAAAAAACTATTAAAAATAGAACCGCTATGCTATTCCATTATTCCTAGATAAAATATTCAAACGACCCCGCCTGCTTTGAAAATTATTTTCAAAGTAAACGCTTCTGGCCCCCAGGCCCATTTTGGGTGGGGAGGAGCCGAGAGCCAGGGGCTTGGACAGGCGAAATCTCACCTGGTAGCGGACCGCCAGCTCCATCCCAAGATTAGGCAGCCTCAGTGGCATCCATGCATACTGCCCCTGCTGTTTCCTGTCCATTTCGCCTCCACGATCCTCCACAGCGTCCACCAATGTCTCCATGCGCAACTTTCAACTGTCTATACCCCAGACGCTGGAGCGCGAGAGGAAATACAGCACATCATCCCCTTATGAAACGAGCTGTGTCAGGCAGAATTTTCAGGTGTTTCACCAGATACATAATGGAACTCGGCGCATCTGTCGCCGCCATGCTGGAGACCTGAAGTTTCAATCATAGCAGCGCAATATGGATGCCCCATACTGTCGCTCTTAATCATGGAAGTCGTCTCCATGGCTGCCTCCACATGTCGTCCCCTTATCAAACGAGCTGTCAGGCTCATTTTTCGGGTGTTTCACCAGATACATTATGGAACTTGGTCACTATGTCGCCACCATGCTGTGTTATCGACTAAATATACCGTCAACCTTTTGTTTACATAGGAAATCATTTCAGCGCTTCTTGCTCACCTCCTTTGGTTCCTCTTTGCCGCCTTAACCAGGCAAAATACTGATGCATACAGTGCTACACGTTATCCTTGCAAAAAGGAATTTTTTTAATTGGTTTGAATCCTGAGTCCATTTGGGGTATGTCGCCATGCCTCTAGCCTGCCGCTGCTGCCACTGCCTCTGCATGCCGTCTTCTATAGTGTCAGGGTCAATTATTGGATGTTTTAGATGCTATCTAGCCTCATTTGGTCACTCTGTCATCGCCATAATTTTGGTGCGATTAAGCAGCCTCCGAGGCATCCATGCATGCTGCCCCTGCTGTTTCCTGTCCATTTTCCCCTTGAAAAATGCTCGAGTCTCCCATCGACTTCAATGGGGTTCGTTATTCGAGACGAGCACTCGAGCATCGGGAAAAGTTCGTCTCGAATAACGAGCACCCGAGCATTTTAGTGCTCACCCATCTCTAGTCTCGTTGATACTTTATCTTCTTTTTTTTCTTTGATTTTGTTCTCTGCTCTATCAATTTAAAGTTCTTTGGAATTTATCTTCGAAGGTCTCTGAGGTTTATCTTTCTAATTTTTCTTTTGTGCTGTTAATTTGAGGCTCTAGTTGTTCCAAGATATATTAGTGTTCTAGAGCAGTCCACCAAACTGGTTTCCCATCTATTTCTTAGTTCAGGTTTGCTGATCTCATAGGTTGAAAAGATGGGGATTCTCAAACCCCTAGTTATGAGATTCTCAGCCAGATATTGCTCTAATGTCCTTTTTGTCCACCAAGCTCTAGATAGCTTGATGGACAAGTCTTTGAAGTTATTTAGTAAATCATTTAGTACTTTCTCTGTATTATTATCAGTTTTAGTGTCCCCTTCTTTTAGGAATACATTGGATGCTTCAGTTATTTGATTATTAAATCTCTGTTTTACTCTGTTGGCTAGACTGTGGCTCGCCATTGATTGTAATGATATTAATGAAAAACTTCTGATATAGGAAAATGTGTCCAAGTGTCACGGGTGCTCCCGCGATCCCTCTCTCGGATCGCGGGCGCATCCGTGCTCCCCCGTTTGCCCCCGCTGCAGGCCGGTCTCTTCACTCACCTCTCCCGGCTCCTGCTCTTCCCCGGACTGCCGTGCGCGCGCGTCCCCGCCTCCTAGGGCGCGCGCGCGGCTCCTGCCGAAAATTTAAAGGGCCAGCGCACCGCTAATTGGAGCACTGGCTGAACCTCACCTTTAAGAATCCTGCCTCTTCCTGTGTCCCCTGCCGGATCTTTGTGCCTCATATCCTTAGAGAAAGCTTCCAAGCGAGTATTCCTGCGTTCCTGTGTATTCCTGTATTCCTGCGTATTCCTGTATTCCTGCGTTCCTGTGTATTCCTGTCTACGAGATTGTCATCCGCTAAGGTACCTCAACCTCGGCTGCCACCGTGGGCTAGTCACACCTGGGAACGACCTAGTGATATCCTGCCGCAGCAAGTCCAACCCGCTTTGTGGCGGGCTCTGGTGAATACCAGGTGCCGCTGGGCTCCGGTTCCGGGTGTTGGCTAGTTCCATCTCCCGCGGTGGTCTGGAGGATCCACTGATCCTAACAGTAAGATCCGCCATGGATCCCGCCGAGGCTCCTTCTCCCAGTCAGCCTGATCTCGCCACCATCGTGATCCACCAGTCCCGGCAGATTGCAGCACAGCGGAATCAGCTAGAGCAAGTCAACGCCATGCTACAACAACTACTAGCTACCCAACAGTCTCAGCAACTCAGCAACAGTCTCCTGAAGCGGCCGCTGCTACCCCTGCAACCCCAGCTTATCTTCCTGCTGCTGAACCCAGGCTACGCCTCTCTTTGCCCGGCAAGTATGATGGAGATCCCAAGATGTGCAGGGGCTTCATAACCCAGTGCTCCTTGCACATAGAACTCATGCTGTCGCAATTTGCCACAGAGCGGTCCAAGGTGGCATTTGTCCTCAGCCTTCTTTCCGGGAAAGCCCTGGCCTGGGCTACTCCGCTTTGGGACAGAGATGACCCGGTTGTGTCTAGCCTCACTGCGTTTCTGTCAGAGTTCCGGTCAGTCTTCGAGGAACCAATACGAGCCTCCTCTGCGGAGTCTGCTTTGTTGAACCTGCGTCAGGGCAACTCATCGGTGGGAGAGTACGCAGTTCAATTCCGCACCCTGGCTGCTGAACTTGCTTGGAACGATGCAGCCCTCATCGCTACATTTAAGAAAGGGCTCTCTGCGCAGGTCAAGGACGCACTGGCAGCTCGGGACCTTCCATCTACTCTGAGTGACCTCATCACCTTGGCCACTCGAATTGATGTTCGGTTTAAGGAGCGAGCTGAGGAACTACGCTCCGAGTATCCCCAAGGCCGTGTTAGACGCATTCCTTGCCTGACGCCAGTCTTCCAAAGGCCGCTCCAGGTCCCGCCTGAATCTTCTGCTGAGGAACCCATGCAGGTTGACCAAACCCGGCTCACTCTACAAGAACGTTCCAGACGACGACAGGAGAACTTGTGCATGTATTGTGCCAGCCCACAGCACTTCGTCGGGACTTGCCCTGTCGTCCCCAACGCCCGGGAAACGCCAGCACCTAGGCTTCTCAAGGAGAAGCGTCCCTAGGTGTGAATAAAGCTTCTCCACGCTTGATTCTCCCTGTGCTCCTCAGCATTGGCACCGGTACTCCGGTCCAGGTTTCCGCTTTCCTGGATTCGGGCTCCACAGCGAACTTTGTAGATGCTGCACTGGTCGCCCTGCATCACTTCCCGGTGGTTCGTCTTGAGAAGCCCTTGTCTTTTGCCTCAGTCAGTGGCCAGATTCTCTCCCCTGCTCCTTCAAGTTGGTGCATTACATAAAGAGAGACTCTCCTTTTTTGTGCTGCCACAGTGCACTTCCACTCTCCTGCTGGGTCTCCCCTTGTTGCAGCATCATGCCCCTGTTCTGGACTGGTCTTCTGGGGAGATTCTCCGTTGGGGTCCGGATTGCTCCTCACGCTGCATGAAGGTTCCACATCCGCTCCCTGTCAGGACTGCTACCTTGTCTCCCAAGCCTCTGGAGGGACTTCCAGCTCCGTACCGGGACTTTGCAGACGTGTTTTCTGAAAAACAAGCCGAGATCCTTCCTCCACATCGTCCCTATGATTGCCCCATTGACCTGCTGCCTGGATCTTCTCCACCACGGGGTCGGGTGTACCCGCTCTCGGTTCCTGAGACTGCCGCTATGTCGGAATGTGTTAAGGAAAATTTGCAAAGAGGTTTCATCTGCAAATCCTCCTCGCCAGCTGGCGCTGGTTTCTTTTTTGTCACAAAAAAGGATGGCTCTCTCCGCCCCTGTATAGACTATCGCGGTCTTAACAAGGTCACCGCTAAGAACCGCTATCCTCTGACGTTTATCACGGAGCTATTTGATCGTCTACGGGGTGCAAGAATTTTTTCCAAATTGGATCTTCGTGCGGCCTACAACCTCATCCGCATCAGGAAGGGTGACGAGTGGAAGACCGCCTTTAACACCCGTGATGGGCATTTTGAATATCTAGTTATGCCCTTCGGACTTTGTAATGTGCCAGCCGTTTTCCAGGAATTTGTAAATGATATTTTCCGGGACTTATTGTACAATTGTGTTGTGGTTTACCTGGATGACATCCTTGTGTATTCTTCCAATCTGGAGTCCCACCAGTTTCATGTACGGCAAGTTCTCAGCCGCCTCAGGACAAGCCACCTCTATGCCAAGCTGGAGAAGTGCCACTTTCATCAGAGGAGCCTTCCATTTCTCGGCTACATAATTTCTGATAAAGGTTTGCAGATGGATCCTGCCAAGTTGTCTGCGGTTCTTCAGTGGCCACGCCCAGTGGGACTGCGAGCTATACAAAGATTTCTGGGCTTTGCTAATTATTATAGACAATTTATCCCACATTTCTCATCTTTGGTCGCGCCGATGGTGGCGCTTACGAAAAAGGGTGTTAATCCCCGTGTCTGGCCACCAGCAGCAGAAGAAGCCTTCACGAAATTAAAATCTGCTTTTTCCTCCGCTTCAGTCCTTACCCGACCGGATACTAAAAAGCCGTTCCTGGTGGAGGTTGATGCCTCCTCCGTGGGTGCTGGGGCAGTCCTTACCCAGAAGGGTCCCAGGGGACTAACACTCACTTGTGGTTTCTTCTCCAAAACCTTCTCCTCCGCGGAGAGAAATTATTCCGTTGGAGATCGGGAGCTTCTAGCCATCAAGCTGGCTTTGGAAGAGTGGCGTCGTCTGCTAGAGGGAGCCCGATTTCCAGTCAGCATTTTCACGGACCACAAAAACCTTCAGTACCTTCAGACGGCTCAGCGTTTGAATCCACGTCAAGCCCGGTGGTCCCTCTTCTTTTCTCGCTTTGACTTCCGAATCCATTTTCGCCCTGCAGAGAAAAACATCAAGGCTGACGCCTTGTCCCGTGCTTCTGATGTTATGGGGGAGGACTCTGCTCCAAGGCATATTGTTCCTCCAGAGAGACTTGTGCTTGCCGCGCCGGTGGACCTCCGGCAGCTGCCTCCCGGCAAGACTTATGTGCGACCTGGTCTCCGAAAGAGGATTCTGACCTGGGGACATTCTTCTCGTGTGGCTGGGCACCCTGGGGTGCAGCGCTCTGTGGCCTTAATTTCCCGATTCTACTGGTGGCCTGATTTGGTCAAGGACGTTCAGGATTTTGTGGGTTCCTGTGCCTCTTGTGCCCGCAACAAGCCCTCACGACTAAAACCTGCTGGTCGTTACCCGTGCCTACCAGCCCATGGTCTCATGTGGCTATGGACTTTGTTACGGATCTACCGCCATCTGCTGGCAACACCGTTATCTGGGTGGTGACTGACCGCTTTTCGAAGATGTCTCACTTTGTCCCTCTACCAGGTTTGCCTTCTGCTCCACGTCTCCCTCAGCACATCATCTCGGATCGAGGAGTTCAGTTTGTGTCCAAATTCTGGAGATCTCTGTGCAACCAGTTGCAGGTGAACTTGGACTTCTCTTCTGCCTATCATCCTCAGTCTAACGGCCAAGTACAGAAGATGAATCAGACTTTGGGGTGCTATCTCCGCCACTTTGTGTCCGCTCGTCAGGATGACTGGGCTTCTCTTTTACCATGGGCGGAGTTTTCCTACAATTCCCTGGACTCCACTTCTGCTGGTTTTGCTCCCTTCTTTATCAATTACGGACTGCACCCACGGCCTCCTCTTCCGTTACCTGTGTTCCTGCTGTGGCGGACTTGGTACAGGATATAAAAGCCATCTGGGAACAAGTCCGTACCTCATTGCTCCAAACCTCTGCCAAGACCAAGCATCAAGCGGACAAGAAACATCGGCCTTTTCCTGTCTTAGCTCCTGGTGACAGGGTCTGGTTATCCTCAAGGTACATCCGACTGAAGATCCCTGGCTACAAATTGGGACCCCGGTTCTTGGGTCCATTTGAAATCCTCAGTCGCATCAACCCGGTGGCCTACAAATTGCGTCTGCCTCCTAGCATGCGCATACCCAACTCCTTCCACGTTTCCCTCCTCAAGCCAGTCATCTTAAACCGCTTCACCCGACAAGTTCCTCTCCCTCCGGCCCCACAAGCGGACTCTACTGATGTCTTCGAGGTGAAGGAGATCCTGGATACTAAGACAGTGAGAGGTAGGCGGTTGTTTCTGGTAGACTGGAAGGGATTTGGTCCTGAGGAGAGATCTTGGGAGCCAGAGGATAACATCTTGGACAAGAGCCTGCTCCAACGTTTTCTCAGGCCCAAGAAGAGAGGGAGGCCGAAGGGGGGGGGGGTACTGTCACGGGTGCTCCCGCGATCCCTCTCACGGATCGCGGGCGCATCCGTGCTCCCCCATTTGCCCCCGCTGCAGGCCGGTCTCTTCACTCACCTCTCCCGGCTCCTGCTCTTCCCCGGACTGCCGTGCGCGCGTCCCCGCCTCCTAGGGCGCGCGCGCGGCTCCTGCCGAAAATTTAAAGGGCCAGCGCACCGCTAATTGGTGCACTGGCTGAACCTCACTTTTAAGAATCCTGCCTCTTCCTGTGTCCCCTGCCGGATCTTTGTGCCTCATATCCTTAGAGAAAGCTTCCAAGCGAGTATTCCTGCGTTCCTGTGTATTCCTGCGTATTCCTGTATTCCTGCGTTCCTGTGTATTCCTGTATTCCTGCGTATTCCTGTATTCCTGCGTTCCTGTGTATTCCTGTGTGTTCCCGCTCCTGAGTCCTGTGTTGCCGTGTTACCTGAGTTCCTCCGTGTTGCTGTGTGCCTGTGTTCTTGTTCCCACCTGCCTGGACCTCCTGTTGCTGACCCCGGACTTGGACCTGACGTTACATCTCTGCCGCCTGCCCTGACCCTGTGCCTGGACCTGTCTACGAGATTGTCATCCGCTAAGGTACCTCAACCTCGGCTGCCACCGTGGGCTAGTCACACCTGGGAACGACCTAGTGGTATCCTGCCGCAGCAAGTCCAACCCGCTTTGCGGCGGGCTCTGGTGAATACCAGGTGACGCTGGGCTCCGGTTCCAGGTGTTGGCTAGTTCCATCTCCCGCGGTGGTCCGGAGGATCCACTGATCCTAACACCAAGCAGGACACCACTAAACTAAAGTTAAATTTTACTGCCATCTTCTCCTTCTTCCAGTCCCCTTTCCCTTTAAATTAAATTAGAAATATTCTGACTTTCAGACTGCTTGATAAATCTACCCCAATCTGAAGCCCTTAATATTCTCAAGATGACTCTATTACCCCGACTACTCTACCTCATACAAACTATCACAATATATAAGCCTCTCTCCTACTGCAAAAAAAAAATTGTGTTTTGGTGCCTTCATCTGGTTCCCTGGTCAGTCCAGAATCTGGAAGGATATCCTATTCTGCCCTAAAAACATGGGGGGAATTGGGCCCCCTGACTGTGCCTCTTTTATCTGTCTGCAGCTTCCCTGATCGATCAAAGAGGACCATTACACGTGATTGTGGATAATCCTGCATTTCCACCACAGCCAATGGGAGGCTCCTTTCTGGCTTGCCCCCACAATAACCCACTCAGATTTCCTCAGGTGTTAGCGGAATTTAAACTCCAACCCTTGCAGTAATTCATCCAAAACCAGACTCCTACACTCACACATCACCTCCAATAACATCAACTTAAACATTTCTATGAGGCAATTAAAGACCACAACAACCTATCACGCACACCTTCTGCCTTTGAACAGGCATGCCTAGCACCTCATGCTATCTCTTTCATCTACAAACTATTAGTTTCCACATAGTCTACCTCCCTCCCCTCATACTGCGCGGCTTGGGAGACTGAACTGGGCAAGGCCTTCTCCCAAACACAATGGACAAAATGTTTTTCCCTCTCTGAGGTCCACGATTGCTACGAGACATCAATAGACAAGCTACAAAACCCTCTCCAGATGGTACAGAGTGCCCACATTATTACACAAATGGTACCCTGAGGTCCCTGGTGACTGCTGGCGTTCTGGAGTGGTGCGTGGCACTATGTCCCATATCTGGTTTTCCTGCCCCCAACTGAAACATTTCTGGTCCACAGTTATTTCCTGCATCAAAAACGTCACTGGCGCCTCCATCCCGAACACCCGGAAACGACCCTCCTATTTATGTTCGACATACCGGCCCATAAATATAAGAAATCCCTCACTCAACACCTACAAGCTGCCAAGACAGTTATCACCAGGAAATGGCGCTCAGGCTCCCCTCCCTCCATCTCTGAATGGTTGGTGGATATTGCCTACACCCACAGGATGGAAGAGCTTATCACACAGTCCCCGGCAGATCGTACTCATTTCTCCAACACATGGTTACACTGGCAATCATTTCTATCCGCTCCTGAATACCAATCACTACAAGACTGAAGTGTCTGTGACAAGGTCAAACCTCCACGAGACCCCTGGGCTTACCTCCAGCTGCCTCATTCTCTCACCTATCCTTTTTTTTTCCCTCCTCATCCCCCCCCCCTCCACCCATCTTCCTTTGGGTTAGCCCAATAGAATGCTTCCACCCTCTCCCTCTTCTCTCTCTTTCATTTTCCTTTTCTAACCAGTTGGGGTAGTAATAATGACTATGCAACACTATGTCATACAATGTATTGCACTATGGTGTCAGGGTTCGAAGTTGTGGATCCTATGGACCACTGCGGACAAAAACACAAGCCACAACCTGGGACTGGAGTCTAAGTGGTACGCGATTTTCACCAGAGCCCGTCTCAAAGCAGGATGGTCTTGCTGCAGTGTGGTACCACCAGGTATTACCACAGGCATGACTTGTCCGCAATGGCAGCCAAGGTCGAGCTACAGAAAAGGCAGGCAATCTCGTAGTCGAGGACAGGCAGGCGGTCAGGACGGGCAGCACAGGATCGGAGTCAGAGACATAGAAATAGGTCAAGGCAGGCGGCAAAGGAGCGAAGTCAAAGGCAGAACCAGGGTCACAACGGGAATACACAAAAACAGCACACGGCATAAAAAAGCTTTCTCTAGGGCTCCCAGGCACAAAGATCCGGAAGGGATCACAGGAAGAGGCAGGATTAAATAGATTTACCTGGAATGGCCAGTGTCAATTAGTGGCACGCTGGCCCTTTAAATCTGCAGAAGGAGTCGGGGGCCCCGCGCGCACCACCGAAGATGATGGAGCAGCCGCGGCAGGTAGCGCAGAAGCCAGAGCAGGAGCCGGGACCCGTGAGTCATGCTTGCGGCGCGCTGGCAAGGGGCGAGAGGCGAGAGGCACGCGTGACCCGCCATATGGTAATACCCTTATATGGCTGTTTGAACTTATTGCCCTAAAAGGCACCCTACTGTCTCTTTGCACTGTCATGCCATTGTTATGTATTTAAATCTGTTGCTTAATAAAACTCTTTGAATGGAAAATAGTAACAGGAATATAAAAGAATTGACTAAGAAATAATAAAAAAATGTATTTAAAAAAACAAATAAAATGATGTCAATGTCAGTGCGCCAGAAGACGGTATGGGTGGACCCAACATGCACTGTTGGTGGGAAAGGAGGCAGTAGAATTACATTGAGTGGTAGCAAGTAATTTTAAATAATTGGACTTTACAAGGTAGTGTGCAGTACTGCATGTGTATTCCCATAATGAAGAGGTTGACAAAGTTAAGGCATTGGTCAATTATGTCACATACAGTGCCTAAGCTTCCATCGGATTGTCTTCAACTCACTTCCCCTCTTTTGTGAAAAGCCCTCAACTACACTCACCGGCCACTTTATTAGGTACACCATGCTAGTAACGGGTTGGACCCCCTTTTGACTTCAGAACTGCCTCAATTCTTCGTGGCATAGATTCAACAAGGTGCTGGAAGCATTCCTCAGAGATTTTGGTCCATATTGACATGATGGCATCACACAGTTGCCGCAGATTTGTCGGCTGCACATCCATGATGCGAATCTCCCGTTCCACCACATCCCAAAGATGCTCTATTGGATTGAGATCTGGTGACTGTGGAGGCCATTTGAGTACAGTGAACTCATTGTCATGTTCAAGAAACCAGTCTGAGATGATTCCAGCTTTATGACATGGCGCATTATCCTGCTGAAAGTAGCCATCAGATGTTGGGTACATTGTGGTCATAAAGGGATGGACATGGTCAGCAACAATACTCAGGTAGGCTGTGGCGTTGCAACGATGCTCAATTGGTACCAAGGGGCCCAAAGAGTGCCAAGAAAATATTCCCCACACCATGACACCACCACCACCAGCCTGAACCGTTGATACAAGGCAGGATGGATCCATGCTTTCATGTTGTTGACGCCAAATTCTGACCCTACCATCCGAATGTCGCAGCAGAAATCGAGACTCATCAGACCAGGCAACGTTTTTCCAATCTTCTACTGTCCAATTTCGATGAGCTTGTGGAAATTGTAGCCTCATTTTCCTGTTCTTAGCTGAAAGGTGTGGCACCCGGTGTGGTCTTCTGCTGCTGTAGCCCATCTGCCTCAAAGTTTGACGTACTGTGCATTCAGAGATGCTCTTCTGCCTACCTTGGTTGTAACGGGTGGCGATTTGAATCACTGTTGCCTTTCTATCAGCTCAAACCAGTCTGCCCATTCTCCTCTGACCTCTGGCATCAACAAGGCATTTCCGCCCACAGACCTGCTGCTCACTGGATGTTTTTTCTTTTTCGGACCATTCTCTGTAAACCCTAGAGATGGTTGTGCGTGAAAATCCCAGTAGATCAACAGTTTCTGAAATACTGAAAGACCAGCCCTTCTGGCACTCAAATCACCTTTCTTCCCCATACTGATGCTCGGTTTGAACTGCAGGAGATTGTCTTGACCATGTCTACATGTCTAAATGTACTGAGTTGCCGCCATGTGATTGGCTGATTAGAAATTAAGTGTTAACGAGCAGTTGGACAGGTGTACCTAATAAAGTGTCCAGTGAGTGTATATCCCTAATGAAAACAGCAAGGACGTCTCTGTTGAAGAATATACAACAGCTTTAGCTAATGTTAGGTCATACAGACAGTAGGTGGTGCTGTGTTACTTATTAATGTGTTTCCTTATAAACTGTTTTGCTAGTGTTTTTCTACTCTGCATTTTAGATCTCTCTTGTATCTGCAACATCCCCTACCGGGCCTAACCTTTTTCTTGGGACCTAGAGACAGCCGGGGCCCGGAATACCTGAGTGGCTGGCGGTTGTGGCCTAGGCACGCTAGTGTCACGGTGCTTGGTATGGGGACCAGAGGGCTGTCCTACAGCCTGGCAGGTCTCCAGCAGGTGGTGTTGGCAAGAAATGATGAGGGAGAGGCTGTTATGGTAGTTCTCCCTGGGACAACCCTTAGGGGTAGTGGATGGGATGCCCGTGATGGCCGTGATGGTGACAGCCATAGTAGCAGGGATCATATGGAGGCAATGTTGTGCAAAAATAACTTACAGTTCTTTATTCGAACCAACAGCAGGCAACGTGCCTAACTATTCCTTACAGATGGTGGTCTTACTGAGAGTGATCTTGGAGAGTGAACCTCAGGAGTTGGGTCACCAGCCTGGATGCAGGGGCAAGCTTGATGTAGCTGTGTCCAACGCTGGAAGCTACAGCTTTGTCCTGGATTGGTTGAGTGTCAGCCCTGATGGTGGACTGACACAGTAACTCTCACTGTGTGCTCTGTAGAGGCTCTGGCCTTCTCTCTCAGAGCTAGGCCTAAAGAGCTTGTTGGTAAGAGCTGCTTCTTAGTCAGGAGCTGGGACTAAAGAGCTGCTGATGAGGTGAGAGCTCAGTACTAACTCCCTGTCAGCACTCACTCCTCTAACTGACTGAACTGACTGTTGGCAACCTGAGTGAAGTTGCCCCCCCCCCCCCACCCTACCTTGTTTAAATCAAGCAAAATTGGTGTCAAACATTTGTGCTACGTTTGTGCTGGTTTGTGCAGCAGAAAATTTTGTTTGTGCCACTATTGGTTTTAAGATTTTAATGAAAGTTTCCAGAGGTCATCAGAGGTCAACCAGCCCCCCACCACATTGCCCAAATCAAACAAAACTGGGACCAAACAATTCTGCTACATTTGTGCTGGTTTGCCTTGAATATATGAACAAAAAATTTAAGTTCAAAAGTTCAACCAGCCCCCCTCCCCCCACATTAACCAAATCAAACAAAACTGGTGTCAAACATTAGTGCTACGTTTGTGCTGGTTGGTGCAGCAAAAATTTTTATTTTTCATTTAATCTTAAAAACAATAGCGGCACAAACAAAAATTTCTTCTGCACAAACCAGCACACACGTAGCACAAATGTTTGACACCAATTTTGCTTGATTCGAACAAGGTGGGGGGGGGGGCCAACTTCACTCAGGTCTGTTGGCACTCTCCAACTCACTTCTCCTCAGCTCCTGGTCATGTGGTCTCACTCTCCAATCACACTCCAGTTCAAATGCTTTAACTCCAGATAGCTGCAATCTGTAACAGGTTATGGGCCCAGGACACAGAACACAAATCCAAGTATCCAGGCACAGACAAGAGAGCAGCAGATCCTGGTGAAAGATCCTGATCCCTGGAATACAAGTAAGAAAAAGGGGTCTAATATATAAAGGAGAGGATAAGCAGAATGGCCGGCAGCTCAGAGCTCAGACTGACCAAGCTGAACAATGAGAATTATCAGCTATGGAAGTTTAACCCCTTAACGCTCTGCACGTAGCTCTATGGTGCAGAGGTGCAGGGAATGTATGAAGAGGGCTCACGGGCTGAGTCCTCTTCATACAAGGGTGGGGGTTGTGGCATATTGCAGCAAACCCCCACCGCTAATAACCGCAGTCGGTGCTTGCACCGATCGCAGCTATTAACCCCTTCCGTTGCCGCCGGCGGCATTTAAAAGACGGCGCCGCGTGGGCGCGATCGGTTGACATGGTAGCCTCGGGTCTTCGTTCCAGTGGCTCATTGTAATGAATAACATGCAAAAAAAATGCCACATATTGCAATACAGAAGTATTGCGGTATATGGTAGTAATGATCTGACCATCTAGGGTTAATGTACCCTAGATCATGGAGCGATGTGCGCCGGGGTTGTATTCCGGCCACATCGCTCCAGTAACAGTGCTCGAGCGTCCGATTCCGGCCGCATCGAGCACTATACAGTGACGGGCAGGAGCTTCCTGTCCGGACGGACGGAGGCTCCTGCCCGACTGTTGCAGGCCGCTTTACATCACATAAATAATGATCAAAATGTCGCATAGTCCTCAAAATGGTAGCAATGAAAACGTCGGCTCCTTTTGCAAAAAATGACATATCTCACAGCTCCGTACCCCAAAGTATGAAAAAGTTATTTGCGTCAGAAGATGGCAAAAAAAATTTTTCTTTTTTGTACACATTCGTTTAATTTTTGAAAATGTATTAAAACACAATAAAACCTATATAAATTTGGAATCACCTCAATCGTACCGAACCAAAGAATGATATATAGCCCCGGCACCCCTGAGGACGCCATCATTTTGGCGAAACATGTCGGGGGGGGGGGCTATTATCCATCTTTTTTAGGCAGCAATGAAATGGTGTTAGGGATCAGTACTAATGTCCGTTAACAGTTAGAAAATGAGGAGGAAATTTGCAGACAGACAGGGAGAGCTCTAGTGGATCTACATACCAGCAAATAGTGACTTGGAAGTCAGCCAACAATAGTACACTGTAGCATCAGTGAATACAATTGTAGCAATAAAGTTGCAGAGGTAATAAAAACACTATTGATTTAACACACAGGCTAATTAGAACCACATCTCTGGCGACCTCTAGTGGTTCTCCCGGCATTGGATTGATACAATAGATAACTCCGCTCTACTTGGACCTGTTTATAGACAATAATATATCCCACGCCATGGATTTGTAGAAATTTTAATTGTGTGTCTTCAATAGGTTTCAGCAATCCAATCAATAGTTTTTAATGCTCAAACATATTAAAAGTTAAGTTTTAGACCTATGGGTCTCAGTGAGGTCCCTAGGGACCTTTTTTGTAAATAAATAATCTGTGCGTATGAACCCAGTCACATAGCACATCCACGTTTAGTACTTGAACCAAATAATAAAGCTGAGGTGTTATTTGGAGCGCACAGTCAAAGTCGTTAAAAACTGAGCCCACAAGAACGTGACGTGGCGTTTTTTTTTTTTAAATTTTTCCACATTTGGGATTTTTTTTCCAATTTTGCAGTACACGGCATGTTAAAATAAATAACATTGCGGGGAAGTAAAATTTGTTATGCACAAAATAAGCCCTCACACAGCTCTGTACACGTAAAAATGAAGAGAGCGAGAGCGAGAAATGAGCGAAAAAACCCTGCGTCCTTAAAGGGTTAAAGTGGAAATGTTGTTATCAAAGGACGACTTGTGGGAGGTTATTACCACAGAAAGACCACAGATCAATTACCAGGAATGGGACAAGAAGAACTGACAGGCAAGGGCCACCATAAGTCTGTTAGTGGAGGATGACCAACTGATTCATATAAGACATGAGAATACAGCAAAGCAGGGGCGTAGGGTTGTAAAAGATCCGGGGCACAGGCCCCAATGCATATGTAGCGCTCTTTCAGTAATGCCCGCTCCTGTACATAACCCCCTCACATTGGGTTGTGCCAATAACAACTTTACAAACGGTGTATACAGCTACAGAAACCACAGGAGAAATCCCTACTTGTTACATCCAGTGACTGCAGATGACGTGTCCTCCATCTTCTCCATTAGGCATCACCCCATCTTATGTTCCTCATTGTCCCTACATCTTGGTTGCCTGGCAGTGTTATCTTGCTGCTGCCCCTAACAATTTCCCCCAAATACTGTAAGTTTGTGTTCACACGTTTATCTTGCATTTAAACAACACCAGGTGCTTGTTACCCATCACATGTGTTTTACTGGAAAACATATGAGATCAAACCGAGGCCTGTCCTAGTGCCACGTGTGAACACGCCCCAAGAAATGTACCCCACACCGTTACCCTCAGTAATGTCTCCCACACAGTTGCCCCCAGTAATGTGCCCTACAGAGCCCCCCAGTAACATCCCCCACACAGCCCCCCAGTAATGTCCCCCACACATCCCCCCAGTAATGTGGCCCACACAGCCCCCCCCAGTAATGTCACACATAGGCCCCCAGTAATGTGCCTACACAGGCTCCCAGTAATATCCCACACATAGCACCTCAATAAGTAATGTCCTCCACACAGCCCCAGTAATGTCCCCCACACAGCCCCAAGTAAGTAATATGCCCACACAGCCCGCCAGTAAGTAATGTGCCCACATAGCCCCCCAGTGAATAATGTGCCCACACAGCCCCCAGTAAGTAATGTCCTCACACAGCCCCCGAGTAAGTAATGTCCTCACACAGCCCCCCAGTAAGTAATGTGCCCACATAGACCCCCCCAATAAGCAGGGGCAGACTGGGAATTTAAAGTGGCCCTGGAAAAAAATGTAAAAGTGGCCCCATTCTGTGGGCGGGGTCAAAACAAGTAGGTGTGATCATGTGATGTTTGTGGAGCTACAAACTGTTGAAAGATGGTCTAAATCAATTTGTACAGCGGAGAGAAAGAGACTGATACTGCCTCCCTTATACAGGAATATCGCTTCTTTTTTAAAAAGAACACAGCTTAATACTGCCTTATATATACAAAAAAACTACTACAAAACCTTCTCCGTTAAACAATAATAAAAAATACTATAATACTGCCCCGTATGTACAAGAATATAACTACTATAATACTGCCCCTATGTACAAGAATATAATTACTATAATACTGCCCCCTATGTACTGGAATATAACTACTATAATACTGCCCCCTATGTACAAGAATATAGCTGCTATAATATTTCCCCCTATGTACAAGAATATAGCTACTATAATACTGGCCCCTATGTACAAGAATATAACTGTTATAATACTGCCCCCTATGTATTGCAATATAACTACTATAATACTGCCCCCTATGTACAAAAATATAGCTACTATAATATTGCCCCCTATGTACCAGAATATACCTACTATAATTCTGGCCCCTATGTACAAGAATATAACTGTTATAATACTGCCCCCTATGTATTGCAATATAACTACTATAATACTGCCCCCTATGTACAGTAATATAACTACTATAATACTACCCCCTATGTACAAGAATATAGCTACTATAATACAGCCCCCTATGTACAGGAATATAACTACTATAATACTGCCCACTATGTACAAGAATATAGCTACTATAATACTGCCCCCTATGTATAGGAATACTGTAGAAAAAAGAGAAAAACACAGGTGCTTCCTGGTGCAGGTAAACTTAAGAAAGCAGGTGTCCTTTAGGAAATACAGTAATGCGCTCACCTTGGTGGGTTGTGCGTGCAGGCACAACGCTGTCTCAAAGTACAAAGGGTGCTGCCTAGTCCTCACTGGCAGTAGGAATCTCCGGTTTTTGAAGAATATAAATGATCCAAGAGGAAAAAGGATTGTGACTCCACTCTCTCCAGACAGTTGGATGCAAAGAAAAAAAACGGACTTTCTTCTGGGGCAGCCCAATTAAAGTTTAAAGCATCTGTGATGCCATTTTTATTAACATAAAGTCGATGTTAAAACAAGGTAATAGGGTATAAAAAAGATAACGCGTTTCGCGTCCTCACTGGACGCTTCTTCAGGTCTATATGATGTTGTAGGGGCTATGAGTTCTTATAAAGATGTCTTAAAGGAAGTGATGTCATAAGACTTAATGACATAACCAATCAATTGATGCGTCTCTCAGTAGTAAACATATCAATAAATGCATATATAAAAACAATAGTTCATCATAAAATACAAATAAATAAATAAATAACACACTGCATGCATACAACCGCAATACTATGTATCTTATATTTATCGAATTACTGAGTGTATAGAGTGGAGACAGAGATAAGGATGGGACCGGAAATGCAGGATCGTGATGGAAGAAGATGAGTGGAACGCAAAATACCGGAAGAGAGTGAACACAATGACACGCAAGATAGCGATCATTGGTTTGTGCTCTCAAATTCTGAAGGCTACGGTGGCCGTCATAGGATAAGAAGATTCAGTCAAATGAGACGTCATGTGGATGGTGAGAAATCTCATTATAGATCGGTCAGCCTAATGTGAGACTGTTTATATAACAGTCTCATTCATTTCGTTAAGGTGTGCATTTTATATATCCAATAAACTTCTCTTCTACAGAGAGCCTGATATCGATTATGGATATTATCTGGCCTCGATGACCAGTAATACGATCATGGAGTTTCTGTGTTGTCCTGCCTATGTATTGCAGACCTCATGGGCATTCAATCATATAAATTACTAAACTTGTCTGACATGTCATATTTGTTTTGATCTGAAACCTCTCTTGGGTGGTGTTGGATATAAAATGAGTAGCACAATGATTAATATTTGGGCAACACAGACATAGTTTGTGACCTCATCTTTTTATCATCGGCATAATGTTTGCGGTATTTATTGCCCCTTTTGGCTTTGTGTTCTTATGTTGTTTGATCTGGCTGGGAGCCAAAATGTTCTTTAAAGTGGAGGCTCGTCGGTATGTCATTATGGGCTGGGTGGGAATAATGGTTCTGAGGATCTGATCTTTTTGTAGGATGTGCCAGTGCTTCCTCAATATATAAGATATTTCTCTAAAATTATCGTTGTATCTAGTTATGAAATTTAGTGGGTATTCATTTTTCTTAGTGTCCTTTTTGGCATTAGGGATAGGATCTGTCACAGCTGAGGGATTTTTAGATAAGCACTCCTGCTGGGTTAGCTCACTTGTTTTCTGGTAAGCTTGTTTTAGAATTCTTAGTGGGTAACCCTTCTCTATAAATCGTTTTTTCAAGACAGAGGCTTGTTCTCTAAAAACGTGGGGATCTGTACAATTCTTTCTGATTCTCTTATATTGACTATAGGGAATGTTATTTTTCCACTTCTTATAATGAGCGCTCTCATAGATACAAATAGCTATCTGAACTAAGAGAGCGCTCATTATAAGATCCTGCATTTCCGGTCCCATCCTTATCTCTGTCTCCACTCTATACACTCGGTAATTCGATAAATATAAGATACATAGTATTGCGGTTGTATGCATGCAGTGTGTTATTTATTTATTTATTTGTATTTTATGATGAACTATTGTTTTTATATATGCATTTATTGATATGTTTACTACTGAGAGACGCATCAATTGATTGGTTATGTCATTAAGTCGTATGACATCACTTCCTTTAAAACATACTTATAAGAACTCATAGCCCCTACAACATCATATAGACCTGAAGAAGCGTCCAATGAGGACGCGAAACGCGTTGTCTTTTTTATACCCTATTACCTTGTTTTAACATCGACTTTATGTTAATAAAAATGGCATCACAGATGCTTTAAACTTTAATTGGGCTGCGCCGGAAGAAAGTCCGTTTTTTTCTTTGCATCCAACTGTCTGGAGAGAGTGGAGTCACAATCCTTTTTCCTCTTGGATCATCTATATTCTACATACAGGAATATAACTACTATAATAATGCCCCCTATGTACAAGAATATAACTACTATAACACTGCCCCCTATGTACAGGAATACAACTACTATAACTACTATAAGAGTAATTATAAGTTATTATAAGAGTAATTATATTAAGAGTTATTATAAGAGTAATTATATTATATTAAGAGTTATTATAAGAGTAATTATATTCTTGTACATAGGGGGCAGTATTATAGTAGTTATATTCTTGTACAAATGGGGCACCCTTTGTACAAGAATATAACTACTATAATACTGCCCCCTATGTACAAGAATATAATTACTATAATACTGCCCCCTATGTACAAGAATATAACTACTATAACTACTATAATACTGCCCCCTTGCTGAGAGGTTGTGTGCGGTGTGAGCTCCTGAGGTCTCTGGAGCTAGCCCAGGGTGGGGCCACCGTGGGTGGGGAAGTTCCCCATGCAAGGACCAGGCTTCCAGGCCTTCTCTGGGAACTAATTCCCAGTTACCAAGAACCATGGATGTAAATCCTAAAGTGACCAGTAAAGTGAGTTCTGTGCAGGGTGTAGGCAGTTCCGCTGCAAACAAAGTTTGTGAAGGGAAGGACATGAATGTGGTAAAGAAAGAAGCAGCAGTAGCAGCAGTAAGTACCTGTGTGGTGAAACCACCTGCCAGTGGACATCTCTGGAGGACATCTCTGGAGCGGGAAACAATCCTGGAGAACCTGCAGAAGCCTGTGCTGATCCGGCCAGAGAGAACCAGGTCTGGGAGTGGAGGAAACAAGACTGAGGTCTGTGGAGTCTGAGGTGAGACCAGCAGGGAGGCCCCAAGCTGCCACCAGCGCTGTCACTGGCAGGAAAGTGGGACCCAGTCCCCAACATGGGCAATGTCATCCTCCAGCAGTGACAGCAGCAGCGTTCCAGAGCCCTCCAGTGGCACAGAGGCCTGGACCCAGCAGTGTACAGCATGCAGTCCTGCGGATGAGCGTGCACCTGAGCTCCTCCAGGCTGACCAGATCCCAGCACTGGTACAGAGACTGGGAAAGTTGAAGAAGAAGCTCACCACCCTGGCCAAACAGCTTGCTGACAATGTCGCCCATACTGAGGCTGTCCTGAAGCAGATGGGTCCCCTGGCAGAGACCTATCGGAACCAGGAGCGCTTCCAGGCCCCGAGACATCATGGAGGAGCATCTAATCCTGCAACTGAGACCTGTGCTGGTGGTGTCCAGCAGACCCAGGGGAAGCCTATACTTCAGCCAGCGACTTTCCCAAACCAGCAAGGGGATCTCTACAAGAAAGATGAAGCCACGAAACAGCAACCACCCACAGCAGAGGCACCACAAGTCCCAGCAACCTGCAATCTGCAGAAGGATCACAGCCTTCCCTCTGTTATTAGAGCAGAGCAAACACCACATGTCCCAGCATTCAGCATGGAACGTGGATATCTGCCTGATGGTAACGGTGGAGAACAAGCACCACTAGTCCCAGATGATGGCACAGAAGGACTGTGCACCTGATCCTGAAGGTAACACTGTGGCATCTGAGCAGGATAATCAGGACTCTGCTGTGACTGACTGGACTGACATTGATGAGACATCAGGGCCTGATACTGCAGATACATCAGTGCCTATTGCTGTTTAAAATATCTGTGATGCTGCTGCCCCTACTGTCTGTGATACTGCTGCCCCCAATGTTAGTGATAATGCTGATGCATCTGTATCTATTCCTGATAATAATGTTGATACCATTGTGTGTGATAATGTTCCAACAGCGGAAGGGCAGTCTGTGTGGGATGTTGCCATAGAGCAGGCAGAGCAGTGTATGGTGGCTGAGGACAGAGAGGCTGAAGATGTGGAGAGGGTAGTACAGTCTGATGCTCAGGACTTCCCCCCTTTAGTTACTGAGGTAGCAGACCCTTAGAGTGCAAGAGCCCAGCAGTGCCCCCAGACACAGCAGGGTTCTAGCCCTCACCAGTCTTTTTCTAGTGACGCCTGGAGCCGGGCTGCACCATCTTTTTTGTCCGGCTCACATTATACCGGTCAGGCATTTAAGAGGAGGAATGTGGTGAGATTTAGGCACAGAGGGGCCAAGGAGGACCTACCTGACAGGCGGTTTGTGGTCAGATTGCTATTGTGTGACCAGATCACACATTCTGACAGTAATTAACCTCCCCGATCGCCAGGGATATGACGTGAACTTTAAGTTAATGTGCAACCTGGACCGGTTTTGAGCCAACTTCCCCAGGTTTAGAGATGCAGAGGGGTGGAAAAATGTAAGCTTCATCCCCATTTCTAAACTTGATACTGTCACTGTCACAGTTATCTTCTAGAATGAGTCTGTTCCCCAGCAGGATATTGTCATCTGGCTCAGGAGGCACTGTGACCTCATGTCGGAGCTCACCAAGACCAGGGATGAAGATGGGATCTGGACAGGAGGGTGGAAGGTCCTGGTGAGGTTACGACAATATCACAACATAACCCAGGCATCTGTCAAACTCCTTCTTCATTGGCCGAGAGAAGGGAGTGTGCTTCTATCCAGGTCAGCCCCGTAGATGCTTCAAATGGGGTAGAGTCGGTCACATCACCACATTGGTCATGTGGGTGCGTACTTCCAGAACATCAGATGTAACTTGTGCGGTGAGATTGAGCATGCCCACAGGAATTGTCCTAATGCCTGGCACAACATCTGTAAGACTTTCCCTGCTGAAGACCTATTGGCATGGGTAGGAGAAGGCATCGTTATTAGGGTCAGATCAGGCTATGCCAGAACCTCAGCGGGTCCAAGAGTCAAGTGATGCGATACCAACACCAGACCAGCCTCAGACCCAAACCACAGAGGGAAATATGGAAGTTGTCCAGCAGGTTACACCCTCGGTGCTCATTCCCTTTCCAGCCACAACATCTGCTAATAAGAGGAGGAAAAAAGATAAGTCCACCCGTAAGCCTGAGGGGACCTCAGTTCGCAAGTCGTCAAAGATCAGAGTTAATAGTGGAACAGACATGTCCATGACAGTGAATAGATTCAGTGACCTATCAGAGTCAGACGCAGGGGAGGAACTAGAGAAGGAACGGCAGAGGATGGTGGCAGAATATGATGGTGACCCCTCCTCAAAACGGAGACCCCATAGGGTGGGGCCAGAGTCTGAATCAGACATGGAGACGGGTGGTCAAGAGGAGGGATCTGATCCAGTTTTATGATGATGGGGACATTCTCTGCTTCGGGTTATAGCTCAAATGGTGAACTTTTACATTATCTGGATGCTGATGTCTTTTTCCTACAGGAGACTCATCTCAATAGTCTTGGTTTGTTAAAAGAAGCAGATAGAGAATGGCGCTCCGGGCCGTCCATCTGGTCACTGTCTGTGGAGCCATGTGCCGGGGTCTCAATACTGTTTAATACTCACGATGTGACCATTTACAGATTAAGAGGTGTCGATGGGAAGATGGTTGGTGCTGGATGTTACTGCACGAGGTAGAAGGCCCGGCTTATGGTGCATCTATGGTGCACACAGAGACTGACAGAGTCAATCTATTTAATGACGTGAAGCCCTATTTATTTACATCTCTCCCAGTCATCATTGCGGGTGATTTTAACGCCACTAGGACATTGAGTGACAGACCCACCGGTAGACCTCTTGCTAGGGACTCTGAGGTCTTAAATGATATAATCACACAATCAGGTTTATCTGATGTCTTTGTGCAGGGTGGTGCTGGGAGGTATAGCAGAATAGACTTGGCGCTGGTGAGTCCCTTGGAGGTAATTGGGGATAGAAGTGAGAAGTCTGTCCCATACTCGGATCACCTGGCCCTATACTTTTACTTAGGTAATACGGAATGGCCAGATATAGGAAGAGGCTTGTGGAGACTAAATTCTACCCTATAAGAAGAAGTTTTTGTCCAGGAGCAAGTCCACCCTCTTATACAGGGTGAATTGGAAAGAGTGTATTTCTATAATCATACATCTGACTGGTGGGAGGATGTCAAGGAGGAGATCCGGTCAAAAAAAAGAGACTGTCACAAAAAAGGGTAAGAGTAAGTATAGCCAGTATCTCAAGCTGCGGAAAGAATTGGAGTCACTCTATTCGGCGTGTGGGGATGAAAAACAAAAGATAAACCGACTGAAATCTGAGATAAAGCAGTATCAGCCGCTACACGTCCCTGGTTGTGGAGCGCGACTATGGGAACTTAGTCACGCCGGATTCATATGAGAGTTGCCGGGAACGTGTGGCTAAGAAATCAATCATAGGTCTCACTGACTCTCAGGGAGTTTTACAGGAATCTCGGGAGGGTATCCTGGGGGTTGTGAGATCCTACTATGCTGAATTATTTCAGAATAAGGTTTTGGATAAAGACAAATGACTCAATTCTTGGAGGCCACTTCAGGACCTGACACTAAAAATTTGGATTTCTCTCCTTTGACAGCAGGAATAACAGAGGAGGTGGTTAAGGAGGCTATTAATAAGTTACATCTGAAGAAGGCACCAGGTCCTGATGGTATAGCAGCTGAATTCTATAAGAAGTTCAGAGACCTCCTGGCTCCAATCCTTGTGGGTGTGTGTACCAATTGTCTAGAAAATCACCTGATGCCTCCATCCATGAGAGTGTCCTCCCTTAAATTCTGCTGTCCAAAGGTAAAGAGCCTAGTGACATCAATAACTGGAGGCCGATCACCCTCTTGAATGTTGATAGGAAAATTCTGGCAAAAATCCTCTTTTCTAGATTAGTCTGTTTGTCCCCGGCACTGTTGGCAGAGCACGGCAATACGGCACGGTAAAAGGGCGGAACATTTCTGGAGCAGTTTCTCTCGATAAGGGAGATGTTTGAGAGATGTAAAGCTCTGAGGTGTGGGAGATATGTTGTAGGTCTGGACCAGGCTAAAGCCTTTGACAGGGTTGATCATGATTATCTATGGGCCACTTTGTCAAAGTACGGTATTCCGGGACAATTTATAGATTGGCTAAGAACTTTATATAGAGAGACGAAGAGCTTTCCTCTGATAAATGGTTGGCAGGGGGACACTTTTGAAGTAGAGGCAGGAGTGAGACAGGGCTGCCCCCTGAGTCCACTACTGTATGTGTTTGCCATAGACTTGTTTCTGCAATCACTGCAGCGGTGTGATTTTCGGGGGGAGCCGGTCCCCCATTGCTTGCCTTTGAAGGCAGTCACCTACGCGGATGATGTAACTGTGGTGATATCTGAACCTTGTGAGGTGGAGATGTTGTCTGCAGCCATCAGAAGCTACTTAGAGGCCTCTGGGTCTCTGGTCAACCTTGACTGGACTGGATATTTTAAATCCTAGGGTTTTCTTTGACTCCATGTTTCTAAAAGTTAATTTTGGAAGCCTGGACTCAAATAATGGTCTCCTGTGGGTAAGTAGTGTCAGGGACTGGATATTGCCTTTTGCAGAGTCTTGGGTGCGAGGCGTCAGTCTCAAGATGTGGAAGCTGGAAAAATCATATATAGCGAATACCATCAGGAGAGACATCTACCATCGGATATGTAAGGCTTTCTACCACTCCCCACTGGCACTTAGAGACTCTACAACGACCATCGTACAGAAGCGCCTGATGTTCCTCAATGGAAAACGACTTCCCCCAAAATTGCATGACATCGCTTGGTTATCATTACTTGGAAAATGATTTGTGAGAGGAAGCCTGAAATTCTTCAGTGTGGCAGGGAGGGCAGGAAATATGGAGGGAAGTAGCTGACAGCTTGAATATAACAAGGCTGCAATCCCTTCAATAAGCAGATATAATCTATGGTGTCCCCTCTCCGGATGGTAGTATAGATCTGGGAACCATGTACCTGATAGTAAGTGTGATCAAATACTACCACTGGCATGCCAGAACCCGGGTGTCCCTACACAGAGAGGCCTTTCAGCACATGAGCGTAGTTACCCAAGCCATGTCAGAACTAAGGTGGTTAAAATCACTAGAAATCAGGAGAAATCCGGGAAATTGGAAACTGTGGAGACATATTTCAGGTGTGTAAGGGTTATAAATTGATTAGCAATTTTTTTCCAGCATCTATGGACTTTATAAGTTACATTTATTTTAAGTTTATTTTTTTGTTCGGAAAATTATTGTATTTACAGAAGAATGTAAATTTTTGCTTTTGTATTTTGTTTAATTGTATTTTGTTGGTTTTTTACAATAAAAATTGTCCCCTATGTACTGGAATATAACTATTATAATACTGCCCCCTATGTACTGGAATATAACTACTATAATACTGCCCCCTATGTACTGGAATTTGTTCTGTTTGTTTTGTATTATATTCTTCTCATAGCAATCAATTAACCAATATCAAAGAGCATTGAGACAGTCCTCTTTCCCAATTGGTTTTTTCTTCTGGGTCGACCTCCCAAGACGGAAAAATTTGTACTCGAAGCCCCCTAGGGAAGACCTTTAACCTCAAGTATTCTTCCAGGCAGGTGGGACAGTTCTTCAGTGAACACTATGGTATCCTCCCACCAACCAAGAAAGAGGTTTGCATATGAGGGCGCACAAGTCGCCCCCATTGTGGTTCCTCTGACTTGGTGGTAGAAAATAAGTATAAAATAATTCCTGGCAAGTATGAAGCGTAGCAATTTCAATATGAATTTATTGTGATCTCTGGACTGTATTCCCTTCATATTCAGGAAATATTCAACAGCTTCAAGACCTAAATCATGATCGATGTTGCTATAGAAAGACTCAACGTCTAGGCTAGCAATCATAGTCTGTGGTATGAGTGTTAACTCCTGTATTTTCATGATTGTATCCTTAGTGTCTTGTAAGTAGGAGGGAAGGGCGGAGACAAAGGGCTGCAGCATCTTATCGATGTACACACTACACGATTGTGTAAGACAATCACAGCCAGACACGATTGTTCTGCCAGGAATAGGTAAACGTCCCTTATGCACCTTGGGTAGTGCGTAAAATGTCGCAATCGTGGGGTGTGCATTGAAGAGTACCTTGTCCAGTTCTTTCACATATTCTTGCGTGGGGTCAGTACGGAGGACTTCATAGGTCTGCCTATCCGATAGGAGTCTATAGACTATGTCACTTTACAAAACAAATGGACCTTCTGTCACGGCAGGGGTTAAATTCAACCAGAAACTTAAACAAAACTGCTTAGGGGCAGTCAAAATGGGCCCATATCCGGACAGGTGAAAGTGTAAAACATCACTTTTATTAGGGATATTTAAAAGTATTGTCACTCAATTACAGACTGATGTGGTTACTCGGTGCACGGGACAAAAAGTGAATATAAAAACACAATGGGGGTCATTTACTAAGGGCCCGATTCGCGTTTTCCCGACGTGTTACCCGAATATTTCCGATTTGCGCCGCTTGTACATGAATTGCCCCGGGTTTTTGGCGCACGCGATCGGATTGTGGCGCATCGGGGCCGGCATGCGCGCGACAGAAATCGGGGGGCGTGGCCGAACGAAAACCCGACGTATTCGGAAAAACCGCCGCATTTAAAAACCGAAAATGTGTCGCTTGGGGAGCGCTCACCTTCACCTTCTATGGGATGGTGCATTCCGGGGCGTTAAGATTATTTTCGGCGCTGCAGCGCCACCTGGTGGACGGCGGAGGAACTACCATCTTAAATCCCAGCCGGACCCGAATCCTGTGCAGAGAACGCGCCGCTGGATCGCGAATGGGCCGGGTAAGTAAATGTGCCCCAATGTGTACTAGGTCACAGGCTGTCGCAGATAGTCAATGATGAGACGTATGAGATAACGGACATAGTATTGGGTCTAAGCCCATATAGATGAACTGCTCTAGGTCCACTAATGGCCAAATGTTGTGGACTAATGCTATGCAGGGCTGCGGGCTAGGATAATACAGTTTTATTATGGGCTCATATCCTGTATCAGATACTAGACCAGTTGGACTGGAGTAATGCCTCTACTGCCCCAGCAGGGGCCGCTGTATCAGCTGGGCTAAGTAATTTTATTTACTGCATGAATGTCCTGGCCCTATAGTTAGCGATATGTCGATAAAGATGTCTATCTGTCCCTAACTCAGTATATATAGAGGTGGTTATTGCCACTGCTTTCTATTGACAGAGCCACATTGCAGATTAAAATAGAGCAGACATTAGCCCCCCGACATGTTTCGCCAGTACTACTGGGCTAATTGCTAATCGCGGCGCTGTGACGCCGGGTATATAACAATAAAGCCCCTCCCAGCAGGACCAAGGTGGGCCAATGAAAGTGAGTAATCACAAATAAAATACCGCATCCCTGTAGAATCATAGATGACAGGCATCGCAAGTGGCCAATGAAGTGTGTGGAGAGGGGGATGATAACTCCTCCCTATAGAAGGAGGAGGATGTGCTATGCATGCCGTTCTCCAATGGCGGCTGACGTTGCCATCGTGCCCACCAGTCAGCTGACTGTGTGAATCAGCTGACCGCCGGCCCAGGAGAGCACCACGCATGCTCCTGGACTTAGTGCAGTAGATGACATTGTATTCCTACATGTGCGCATGACGGTGGACTTAGTACAGAATTTCATTACTGCATCCTTAAAAGGTAAAGATAGAACGATATGAGGTAAGTATCTCACTATAACTCGATATAAAAATGAATCAGTAGATCAGTATTTCAAGATCTATGGGTCAGAATTAGGTAGAAAAGAGTTGTATACAACTATTTAAATTCAAAATCTAAAATATATTGAGATGTTATATGTAGTTGTATTGTATTGGACACTGAATGTGAACCATGAGTATATAGTGATGTGCATCATGGGGATAGAGTAGTTGCAGAGAACTGCGGATGTATGCTGGGCCAAAGTGCCTTCTATGGGCAAAAGATGAAAGGAATTTGAGAACGGCATAGCAAGTCACGAGGGCTACTTTTTGCAATATGCTGACAAATTCATAGAGTCATGCTTTTTTTGGGCTAGATAGATTATGCGTGTATGCCATGGTATATAGGGCTATGGATCATATCAACTCAAGGGCACATAGCCTGCATGACCCTGTATGGGTCCATGGGGCTATGGATCATATCATCTCAAAGGCACATAGCCTGCATCAGCCTGTATGACCATCACTTAAGGTGCCATTGGTATCTATAAAAGGAATTGCCAGTCAAAATTGGCCAGAGGATGCGGGATGTGTGTCATGATCAGTTTTTTCTAGAGGTGGCCTCTAAAGGGGACCTGTGAAGGAGGTTATGCTATCCACGAGCACCATAGTAACATAACAGATAACTATAGAAATCAATCATAGAAATAATGGTCATAGAACTAGTATTTACAATTATTTACATAAAGGAGTACATGACATCAAGGCTCATAAAAATGCTGTGAAGGTAAACCCTTCAATAAGGCCCAAGGGACTTAACGATTTAAGGCGATGGATCCACCTCGATTCCAATTGTAATAATTTACGATCGATGTTACCTTTGTGAGGTCCAGTTTTAACTTGATCGATCGCCCAGAATCTAAGGGCACTTGCATTCCCCCCATGTTGGAGTCTCACGTGCCTAGAGATAGGGGTGTCTTTATTCGTCATTATTGAACTGACATGACTGGAGATTCTTCTCCGTAATTGTTGTATGGTTTTACCCACATATAACCGTGGACACGGACACTGTGCCACGTAAACCACTGCAGTGCTTTTACAGTTCAGGAAGTGTCTTATGGTGATATCTACTCCATTTGCTGGGTTAGTAAAGGTTTTTATTCTGGACATAAGGGGGCAAAAAGAGCACAAGCCACAAGGATAAGACACTAGAATGGAGCCTCTCATACTCCGGATAGATGTTACAGTCTCCATGAAATGGCTATGTACCAAGTGATTTTTCAAATTGGGACCTCTGCGATAGGTGATAGTGGGTCTATGGGTCAATTTCTCTTTCAAATCCGGATCTGCTGTGAGAATTGGTCAGTATCTGGAGAGGATCTTTTTAATAGTGTCAGCGTAAGCGTCATAGGTGCCGATGCATCTAATGACTTGCTGAGCTGGCTGTTGGTTTTTCTGTTGAAAAAGGGTTCTCCTATCCGTGTTTTTTGCTCTGGAGTAGGCCCTGTATAGGCACTTTTTCGGGAATCCCCGATTCCTGAATCTCCTGAGTCACACTCCCTTTTGAAGGTGACCTCATCAGAGCAATTCCTACGGGCCCGGAGGTATTGCCCGAAGGGTATGCCCGATCTTAATGGCTGTGGGTGCCAGCTTGGATGGTCAGGTCTAAAAAGTTAATTTGTGTCTCATGAATCTCGGATGTAAATTTCATTCCAATGTTATTGTTGTTAAAGGACACCTGTCATCAGGTCTGTGTCACTAGTCCTGTCACTACTACCTGTTGGAGCAGCTCACAATGATCCCATCCCTTCCTTTATCTAGTCAATTCATACAGTAATCATTGTAAAATCATCTTTTCTTTATTATGTAAATGAGGCTGGTCGCATGGTCAGAGGCAGTGATGTCACCCCTGTTACCCCTCCCCTCTCCTCCCCCTGCTCATGTCTGTGTGTAATGTATAGTAAAGCATGGCTAGTGTGTGTGCTGCATCTGCTGACATGCTGCATCCTCCTAATATACAGGTGAGAGACACAGACATCAGCTACACATGAATCTGACATGGCTGCCTGGAGCTGCTGTATCTCTCTTAAACACACACACATGCACACACAGGCTGCAGGGGGCGCGGCCACCAGCACCAGGAAGCACATCATTATACAGCCTCACATCATTATACAGGCTGTCAGTCAAGCACTGGGGGTGTGGCTGTGCCTCCCACTCATGAATAGAGTGGACAGCTTGAATATGCTAATGCTTCATTGGACATTTCACAGGTCATTTGTATACAGCTTTAGGACCTCATTGCTTAGGTTTACAGGCATGTAGAGGGACAATGAAGGGATAGAGGCAATGCTCTCTAATGGCAGTTTATGAAAATATATTTAGTTTAGGGGGGTTATTTTGCATGACGGGTTCTCTTTAAGCTTCTCAACAAATTCCTGGACCTGACTATCCAAATAGACCCCCAGGGACATTTGAAAACAGACATCTTCCGCAAACCTACTTCTACTAACAACTTGCTAGACTGGTAAAGCTGGCACCCACAGCCATTAAGATCGGGCATACCCATCGGGCAATACCTCAGAGCCCGTAGGAATTGCACTGATGAGGTCACCTTCAAAAGGGAGTGTGATAACCTGTACAGGAGATTCAGGAATCAGGGATACCCGAAAAATTGCCTATACAGGGACTACTCCAGAGCAAAAAACACGGATAGGAGAACCCTTTTTCAACAGAAAAGCCAACAGCCAGCTCAGCAAGTCATTAGATGCATCGGCACCTATGACGCTTACGCTGACACTATTAAAAAGATCCTCTCCAGATACTGGCCAATTCTCACAGCAGATCCGGATTTGAAAGAGAAATTGACCCATAGACCCACTATCACCTATCGCAGAGGTCCCAATTTGAAAAATCACTTGGTATGTAGCCATTTCATGGAGACTGTAACATCTATCCGGAGTATGAGAGGCTCCATTCTAGGGTCCTATCCTTGTGGCTCGTGCTCTTTTTGCCCCCTTATGTCCAGAATAAAAACCTTTACTAAGCCAGCAAATGGAGTAGATATCACCATAAGACACATCCTGAACTGTAAAAGCACTGCAGTGGTTTACGTGGCACAATGTCCGTGTCCACGGTTATATGTGGGTAAAACCATACAACAATTACGGAGAAGAAACTCCAGCCATGTCAGTTCAATAACGACGAATAAAGACACCCCTATCTCTAGGCACGTGAGACTCCAACATGGGGGGAATGCAAGTGCCCTTAGATTATGGGCGATCGATCAAGTTAAAACTGGACCTCGCAAAGGTAACATCGATCGTAAATTATTACAATTGGAATCGAGGTGGATCCATTGCCTTAAATCGTTAAGTCCCTTGGGCCTTATTGAAGGGTTTACCTTCACCGCATTTTTATGAGCCTTGATGTCATGTACTCCTTTATGTAAATAATTGTAAATACTAGTTCTATGACCATTATTTCTATGATTGATTTCTATAGTTATCTGTTATGTTACTATGGTGCTCGTGGATAGCATAACCTCCTTCACAGGTCCCCTTTAGAGGCCACCTCTAGAAAAAACTGATCATGACACACATCCCGCATCCTCTGGCCAATTTTGACTGGCAATTCCTTTTATAGATACCAATGGCACCTTAAGTGATGTTCATACAGGCTGATGCAGGCTATGTGCCTTTGAGATGATATGATCCATAGCCCCATGGACCCATACAGGGTCATGCAGGCTATGTGCCCTTGAGTTGATATGATCCATAGCCCTATATACCAAGGCATACACGCATAATTTATCTAGCCCAAAAAAAGCATGACTCTATGAATTTGTCAGCATATTGCAAAAAGTAGCCCTCGTGACTTGCTATGCCTTTCTCAAATTCTTTTCATCTTTTCCCCATAGAAGGCACTTTGGCCCAGCATACATCCGCAGTTCTCTGCAACTACTCTATCCACATGATGCACATCACTATATACTCATGGTACACATTCAGTGTCCAATACAATACAACTACATATAACATCTCAATATACTTTAGATTTTGAATTTAAATAGTTGTATACAACTCTTTTCTACCTAATTCTGACCCATAGATCTTGAAATACTGATCTACTGATTCATTTTTATATCGAGTTATAGTGAGATACTTACCTCATATCGTTCTATCTTTACCTTTTAAGGATGCAGTAATGAAATTCTGTACTAAGTCCACCGTCATGCGCACATGTAGGAATACAATGTCATCTACTGCACTAAGTCCAGGAGCATGCGTGGTGCACTCCTGGGCCGGCGGTCAGCTGATTCACACAGTCAGCTGACTGGTGGGCACGATGGCAACGTCAGCCGCCATTGGAGAACGGCATGCATAGCACATCCTCCTCCTTCTATAGGGAGGAGTTATCATCCCCCTCTCCACACACTTCATTGGCCACTTGCGATGCCTGTCATCTATGATTCTACAGGGATGCGGTATTTTATTTGTGATTACTCACTTTCATTGGCCGACCTCGGTCCTGCTGGGAGTGGCTTTATTGTTATATACCCGGCGTCACTGCGCCGCGATTAGCAATTAGCCCAGTAGTACTGGCGAAACATGTCGGGGGGCTAATGTCTGCTCTATTTTAATCTGCAATGTGGCTCTGTCAATAGAAAGCAGTGGCAATAACCACCTCTATATATACTGAGTTAGGGACAGATAAACATCTTTATCGACATATCGCTAACTATAGGGCCAGGACATTCATGCAGTAAATAAAATTACTTAGCCCAGCTGATACAGCGGCCCCTGCTGGGGCAGTAGAGGCATTACTCCAGTCCAACTGGTCTAGTATCTGATACAGGATATGAGCCCATAATAAAACTGTATTATCCTAGCCCGCAGCGCTGCATAGCATTAGTCCACAACATTTGGCCATTAGTGGACCTAGAGCAGTTCATCTATATGGGCTTAGACCCAATACTATGTCCGTTATCTCATACGTCTCATCATTGACTATCTGCGACAGCCTGTGACCTAGTACACATTGTGTTTTTATATTCACTTTTTGTCCCGTGCACCCAGTGGTTATACCACATCAGTCTGTAATTGAGTGACAATACTTTTAAATATCCCTAATAAAAGTGATGTTTTACACTTTCACCTGTCCGGATATGGGCCCATTTTGACTGCCCCTAAGCAGTTTTGTTTAAGTTTCTTATAGACTATGTCAACATAATCTTTTTTATCCATGATCACAGTGTTACCCCCCCTTATCGGAGGGTTTAACCGTAAGATCAGGATCGGCTCGTAACTCCTTCATAGCTCTGATTTCCTCAACAGTAAGATTTTAATATTGTTGTTTTTTGTCCATTTTTAATTTTTCAATGTCATTGGTAACCAACTGCATAAACGTCTCAATGTTACGGTATTTGTCGAAAGGAGGGGTATGCTTGGATTGTGGTCTCATATCCGTAAGTGGTGCCCTCACAGGGAGGGGGCCAGAGATATTTTCTTCCTCCAAAGAAAAGAGGGCTTCTAGTGCCTGTGTCTCTCTTTGTTTGAGTATCTTCTTGTCAGTCTCTTCTTCCTTGTGCATTTTGTGAAGTGCTAATTTGCATTCAAATAAATTAATATCTTTGATCCATAGAAATCTATCACTCAAAGGAGTGGATGTGAAAGTGAAACCTTTTTGTAATAGTGAAATAGCGTGAGGAGATAAAGTTTTAGAGGAAAGATTGATAATTAAGTTGTTAGGGGAATTTGATACAGCGGGACTCATTGTTTCCCATTGTATTCCCATTTTTCTCGGTCCCTGAGCTGTATGTTCGGGACCTGTGATCCTAAAAAAGGAGAAGGGAAGGATGCAGTGGTTAAGTGTGGTAGGATAGAGGTCTGTGTGTTGGAAGGGAGAGGTTGGGCTGGAGGTGCAATTGTGCTTTGTGGCTCCATTATTCTCCTGGTATCCAAGTTTTTGGATAGTGTATTCGTTGTGTTGGAAGAGTGTTGTTGACTGACTATTGATGATGGTAAAGATGATGTGAATGACTGAGTACCAGTAGCCACTGGAAAGATGCTTGTGCCTGTGCATTGTGTTGTGGGATTCCTTTCAGTTTTTTGTAGTTCTCTTATTGCGAGGAGACTTGCAATTCCTAAAATATTTTTGTTTAGTCTCTCCTACACGGGGAGACTGAGTTGTAGTTGGATCTTCCGTGCTTGAATAGTCAGACTCAGAGACGTCCGTGTAGAGTGGTCTGGGAGTGTAGCTGTTATTTCATTTCTGATTTGTTCCCTGACGATAGACTTGCCCTGTTTCGAAGTCTTTCCTGTCCCTTAGATATGTCTGATGTTTTTTCTCTTTAATATCTTTAACAAGAGTATCTATGTATTTCTGAAGCTTGCTTTCCAAACTCGCAAACTCCGGATGCTGATTGAATAGTTGTATCTCCTGAATCTCTTCTACCAACAACCTTCTAGACTGGCAAAGTTGGCATCCCCAACCCCTGAAATCAGGAATACCTAAAGGTCAATATTTGAGAGCCCTTAGGAATTGTTCAGAGAAAACATCATTCAAAAAAAGAATGTGACAATCTGTATAGGAGATTTCCAGTTGCCCATGGCAACCAATCACAGCTCAGCTTTCATTTCACCAGTGCTCATGAATATTTTAAAGGGGAGCTGTGATTGGTTGCCATGGGCAATTGGAAATATTCTGACTTTCAGACTGCTTGATAAATCTGCCCCATTGTTTCAAAACAAGAAAGTGCAATCTACTCTACTCTAGATGCATAGGTACATTTGACGCCTTTGCGGACACCATTAATAAAATCCTTCACATATACTGGCTGATACTTACTGCCGATCCAGATCTAAGAGAGAGGCTAGCGGAGAGACCCACCATCACATACCATAACGCAGGGGCCCCAATTTATGCAACTTCCTGGCACATAGTCACTTCACAGAAGCTACAACATCCACTCAGGGATACAGGAAATCAATCACAGGATCTTATCCATGTGGCTTTTGTTCCTTCTGTCACCGCATGCCAAGAACTAAGACCTTTGTCAATCCAGCTAACAATGAAGTGTTACATATTAAACACTTCTTTAACTGTAAAAGTACAGCGGTAGTGTATGTGGCTCAATGTAACAGCCCACACCTGTATGTCGGTAAAACCATACAACAATTGGGAAGAAGAATTTCCAGTCACATAAGTTCAATCATGAGCAAAGACACCCCAATCTCGAGGCATATAAGACTTCATCACGGAGAGAAAGCCAATACCCTCAGATTCTGGGCCATTGATCGGGTTCAATCGGGACCACGACAGGGCAACATCGATCGGAAACTTCTACAATTAGAAGCTAGGTGGATACACCACCTCAAATCGATGAGCTCGATGGGCCAAAATGAAGGGTTCACCTTTTCGGCTTACCTATATGAACAATATGCATACATTTAACCTATACTGTTATTTTACTGACAAATTTTCTATACCTCTAAGTATGCCCGGGCTCAAACCGAGGACTAGGCTTCTTTTTGTCTATAATGTTTTCGACAGGTCCCCCCCTTGCTAGCACCCCACCTAGCAAGGGTTGCTACATGTTCCTTGGAACCAAGGGACTTTACGGTTAACCAGAGGCCTTCCTATTTTAGAATATATTAATCCATTATGCATGATACAAGCAAATTTCTCCAAAATTGTTTACTTCTTTTTATTTACCTAGGACTTCCACCCTTAATCGGATCCACCGTAGCTAGCCATATATATACTTACCGTCAAAGAACCACAGCCGCCATCGATCTAATATAAATATACACAAATATGGACATACGCCAACTACACACTAATACAGTTGATCGCTAGGGTGGCTGAAGTGATATCCACTTTCAATATTGAACGTACCGAGTAACATTGGCTCCTCGGGCTAGCAATGCATAAGTCGGATGACATGCGCAAGTATTACCATATGACATGGCCAGCCGATGGTCACGTGACATAGTCAGCTGATGGTCACGTGACATGGCCAGCTGACGATCAGCTTACCGCACACGGGGCGTATGATCTGTTGGAGCCTGCCTACATGGTGGGCGTATTGATGTCCTAGTGCCGCTACACTATAGCTGCGAGTGTAGGACGGCACCCGCCCACCATATAGTCTTTTAAGCCTATCACAATCTAACAACTGGGGGGGCGGCCTCTACCTTCTTATCCCCATTGGCCAGTGCCAGAACAGATGGGAGGAGTCTAGTCTTTATATCTCCGGTGGTTTCACGCCGCAATCACTATTAGCCCAGACCCCTGATGAAGCCAGTTTACCTGGCGAAACATGTTGGGGGGCTAATTCAGTATTTTAATTAGCAGTGTATCGCTCTCTGGTCAGCCAGTGATCTTACCAATTCTAGTGATCTACAGTATATTCATGTGTGAATGTGTGCAATAGAGTGAGAGAAATTCAATAATGTGAGCTGCAATAGGGTCTGCAAAGTGAGCTATACCCTACACATGGGATTAGATAGTGCTACTCTGATCTGCCAAATCCAGTACCACGGTGTGAATACTGTGATTGCTGGGGACAGTTTACAGTTGCAACATCAATCATCAGTATAGCACTATGAGTAGCCTAGAATGAGTACATAGTTGATGATACCAGAGCCAGTGAAGTGACTATCTGCGGTAGCAGACTTGCGGCTATTGACAATTGCAAGATACATACTGGGGGTCACTTACTAAGGGTCCGATTTGCGCATTTTCGTCAGGTTTCCTGCATTTTTCCGATTTGCACCATTTTCCCCTGAATTGCCCCGGATTTTTGGCGCACGCAATTGGTTCGTGGCGCATTGGCGCTGGCTTTAATGCGACGGAAATAAGGGGCGTGGCCGACGGATTCGGCAAAACCGCAGAATTTTTTTTTAAAATGTGTCGCTTGACACACATTTACCTGCACCAGGAATAGAATCATGAACTTCAGTGAACTCCGATGGACTTCAGCGCAGCAGCGACACCTGGTGGACATCGGGCGCACTACCTTAGTGAATCCCGGCAGAACCCGAATCCTCCTCTGAGAACGCGCCGCTGGATCGCGATAGGACCAGGTAAGTAAATCTGCACACAATCTTTTCATATAAACAGATACAACACTAGTAAATCTAGCCTGGCTACATACGACTAGGGGAGCGTATAACACTGTGTTTTTACAATACCAGTTTGAGCACCTAGTAATGTGAAGCGCTATAAGAATTGTAATTAAAACGTAACTTTTTTATATTATCAGACATCAATTTAAAGTTACGTTTTAATTATACTTTCCTGTGTCTGAATATGGGTAATCTAGTTTGCCAGTGGCAAATATGTTAAGAAATATTGAGTAAAGAATCCCTGCCGACACATAAGGTCCTCCTTTTTTGAGTTTTATGGATATATATACAGCACCTCCTTTCTCAAGCTAGATATGGCTCCCCCATTTATGAATGAACAGTACCCCTTCTATAGAATTCATTTATATATTTATTTATATATTTATTCATTTATATAAAGCTGCCCCTGCTATACAGCAACCCCCACTATACAACGCTCCACTCCAAATAATGGCCCATTTCATCTATACAGGGACCTCCCCTATCCAAAGCCGCCCCTCTATACAGCACCCCTCTTGCCCCCTAAATACAGCTCCCACATCCAATAAACAGTGGCTCTATACATAAATATTACCCCCCCCCCACCGTCCTCTATAAGTAAATAATGACCCCTGTCCTCTATATACTGTCTGTATACATGAATTAAACTCTTCCTTCCTCTTTACATGAACTAAACCCCCCTGTCCTCGGGAGGGAGAGATCCCCGGAGAAGGAGCAGAGCGGCAGGACATGACGGCTGTCGGACGGACGAGCCGTGCAATCCCCACACCTAACCCCGAGTCATGCTGCCTGTTGGTGCCCCCTCTGACGCTCGGGTTCCCCGCTACTAACTCGGACGGCTACCGGGATATGTGCCTAGCATCAGCAAGACAGAGGATAGAGGCCCCGGAAGCACCCGGAAGTACGCACAGCGAGGCGGGGGTGAGCGTCTCCTGAAGCGGTCATGTCGCCGACACCCAGGTACAACCCGGCAGGATCGTGTTCGACCGAGGGGTGGCGGCTGAACAGCGTGGAGCGGCCCTGAGATGACTGCGAGGTAGAACGACAGGGGTCTGGCAGCGGCTGGCGCCACGTGTGGTGAGCCTAAACAAGGGCTGGGATTTCAACTCCAGCTGAATACACAGTACAAGGAGGCACGCCTGCCAAGTGTCGCAGGCAGGAAGGAGCCGACTCTGAGGAGTGATCGAGGGATGAGGATCGCCTTGGGTGAGACCGCTCCATGAATTCTTTTTTTCTTTTTCTTTGTGGTGCTATCTTTTAAAACCTGAATTGACTCTGCGTAGACTGTGTTATGATTATACAGTGGCATAGTGAGATCTGAAACGTTGAACTTATTTTGTTGCTCTCATTAAATTTATTAACTATCTATTGGAAGGACACTCACTGATCCGCTCCAACTGGAGACTTCCTCAGGGTTAAAGACGTAACGCGTGGAGACGTAACGCGTGGGGAGCCCTCCACCTCCTGATCATTCCACCACCCTGCCTGCATGCTGCTATTTCTCTGGTTTGTTTGCCAGGTCACTTGTTATATGTACTAGGGTTTACCTCCATTACCTTTATCGACTTTTTACCATGTTTACATTGTAGGCATTAATTCACTTATCCCTTACTTCCATGGCAGCTTGACAGATGCACTTGCACTTTATATGTGTCTTTTCATTGTTTAGGGGTGGTTTTGGGTGGATACCACCCATTCAGGAGATGTCTTGTTTTTGCACCGACCATAGTGCATAACATGGTAGACAATTGTATGTACTTTGGTACAGTTTTAATTAATTTTATATGCATGTTTGTGTTCAGTGTTGAATATTAATAAAATTTGTTATGTTTTTTGAATCAAATCATGTCAGTGACACACTACTTTTTTCTCAGATTCTTGATTTGCTCGTTTTGAGTGTGTCGACTATTACCTCTACTTGGTGCAGTATTCTGCTGTGCAAGGTTCCATTTTCTATTGACTGTGCAAGATCTTATAACCATAACTGATTTGTCGTTTATTTGATCCCACTAGCTTGTGTATTCGGACATTTTTGGACACTGCAGCTGCGGACCTAAGCTTGAGGACAGGCGTGTATGCCCAAACAAGCCCTTTTATAGCTTAAAATTTGCTCGCAAAATACGTTACTCGATTAGGGGCCTTGTATTATACGTCTGTGTGTTTACGATTGTGATGGGGCCCAAAACAGGCACTAGGAAATCCCTGGGGACATCCCCCCAAAAAGAAACTAGAATCTCAAAGTAAAATTGAGAAACTATGGAAATCCCCCCCCTCCCCCAGGAAAGACCAGAGGGGTGGGAAGAGGTCCCGGTCAGGAGAGTCAACAGGAAAATAAATTAAAGGGTTCAAGATTTTCCCCTTTACATTTAGAAGAGGACGAGGAGCAAGGGGGGAGGGTCAGAAATGAAAACGACGATGTGTTATTCTATCGTCAGTAAAGCTGTGTAATCACTCAATAGAAGGGTGCCAGAACACAATTGAGGACCTGTCTAAGCAAATAGGGGCAGTTAGAAATGATATATCACTTTTGAGGGAGGACGTCCACAAGGTTAAAGAATTGCAAAGAGTCTCTGAGGAAAAAATTAGAAAAGTGGAGAAAGATTTTTCATCTATGAAAAAAACTCAGGATAAAATGAGGTCGGAAAATAAAGAGTTAAAAGACAAAATAGCAGATCTAGAGGACTGCTCGAGGCGCAACAATTTAAGATTCATAGGGATCCCGGAAAAGGCGGAAGGCGATGATATGATCAAATTCATTCATGATTGGATTATCGATAAAGTGGGTCAAGACAACCTATCCTCCACATCTAGGGACAGAGATTTAATTTTGAAAAGATTGCAAGATCATCCAGACCCCACAGTTAATGGGACAAAAGTGTCAGTTTAGCACGATTTTTCCAAGGAGACACTGCTCAAACGAGAATCGTTTGATGAGGTTAAAAAACGAATGAGGGAAGCCAATATTATATATGCTCTGATGTTCCCGGTGCAACTAAGGGTCATTTATCAAGGGCACACACATTTTTTTGGGGACCCTGAGTCAGCAGCAGAGTGGCTGGATGCCAAAGGCATTTAAGACAAATAGGAATGTGCCAGAGGAAAGGGGGTATAGGCGTTGGGGATTATAGGCAGCTCCTTAGTTGAGGGCTCCAGAGAGGCTGGAGCAATCTGGGGGTAGGTGGCCATGGTTTTTTTTTTGTTTTTTTTTTATATATGGGGATCAGCGTGATATCATGGAATATCAGAGGATTAAACGACCATAAAAAAGGTGCATTATCTTTGATTTAATCAAAAGACAGTTGCCAGCAATTGTGGTTCTTCTGGAAACACATTTGACCAGAGATACCGTGATTTGTCTTAAAAAAAATGGTGTATTCAAGAGTTCCATTCGGTATATTCGAACTACGCCAGAGGGGTGTCGGTTCTCATCCATAATGCCATTGATTTTAAAGTTATTGAAAGTGTAATAGATAAAGAGGGGCGATTTCTCTTTCTCCACGGAGTGTTAATGGGTATTAAGTGTTCTATAGGATTTGTATATATACCTCCCCCCTTTAAACTAGAGGTCTTTAAAAGACATATGCTATTCCTGGACAAGCATGAGAACTGTCTGGCCTTAATTATGGGGGATTTCAACTCAGTTGTGGACCCCAGTACGGACAAATGGAGCCCCAAGGGCGAGACAGGTCATCTAGGCCACTTCACTCAATTATCCCGACTGTGTGGGGAAATGGGGATGCTGGATGTCTGGAGGGAACTGAGAAATGGGACTCCAATGTTCTTGTGTTTTAGTGCAACGTATAAGACAAGGTCTCGCATTGATCTTGCACTAGCAAATGGTCAGTTTTTTAATTATATTGCAAAGATGAAATGTGGGAATAGGGCAGTGTCAGACCACTCCCCAATAGTTATTCAACTGTGTCTAGGACAAAGAAGAGAAAGAATTATCCACTGGAAACTGAACCCCCATTGGTTATCCTTGCTAGGGGATTTGGAAGAAATAAGAGTGGGGCTTGAATTTTTTATTAAAACCAATGTGGGCTCAGTTCCAATTGCCATAGTTTGGGAGTCCCTGAAATTACATCTCAAGGATTTCCTGCGCAGGAAAATCTCAGGCCTAAAAAGAAAATTCTATGAGAAAGAGGAGGCACTTAGACAAGAATTAAACCCCCCTGTCCTCTGCATAGAGGATGGGGTATAATTCACCACCTGTTCCCTCTACACTTCATCTATATATAAATTACACCCCCCTATACAGTGCCTCCTCTATATTTAAATTACACCCACTGCCCCCTATATAGTTCCTCCTCTATATATGAATTAAACGCACCCTGTCCCCATACAGTGCCTCCTATATATGTAAATGACACCTTTCCCTGTCCCCTATACATTGGCTTCCCTATATATATATAAATTAAACACACCCTGTCCCCTATACAGTGCCTCCTCTATATGTAAATAACCCCCCACCACTATATTATGGCTCCTCTCTATATAAATTATACCGCTCCCCTATACAGTGCCTCCAATATATACTGTAAATTACACCCCACTCCCCTATTCAGTGGCTCCTCTATATATAAATTACCCCTTCCCTATACAGTGCCATATATATATATATATATATATATATATATATATATATATATATATATAAACATATATATATAACCCCCCTCCACTATACATTTGCTCCTTAACATAAATTATATTCTGTCTTCTTTGCTGGGCCCTTTTATAACAATAACATACCGTATATACTCAAGTATAAGCCGACCAGAGTATAAGCTGAGACCCCTAATTTTACCACCAAAAACTGGGAAAACCTATCGACTCGAGTATAAGCCGAGGGTGGGAAATGCATTGGTCACAGACCCAGCCAAGTATATAGCCAGCCAGCCCCCTATAATATACAGCTTGCCCCCAGTAGTATACAGCCTGCCCCAGCCTGCCCCCAGTAGTATACAGCCTGCCCCCAGTAGTATACAGCCTGCCCCCAGTAGTATACAGCCTGCCCCCAGTAGTATACAGCCTGCCCCCAGTAGTATACAGCCACCCCAGCCTGCCCCCAGTAGTACACAGCCACCCCAGCCTGCCCCCAGTAGTATACAGCCACCCCAGCCTGCCCCCCAGTAGTATACAGCATGCCCCCAGTAGTATACAGAGTGCCCCGAGTAGTATACAGCCTGCCCCCAGTAGCATACAGTCAGCCCAGAATAAAAAAAAATATATATATATATTTACTCACCCTCCGGTGGCCCCGATGCACAGCGCTGCTCCCCCGATGTCATTGCGGCTCCTCTTCTGGCTTCCCGGCTCCTCTTCTTGCAAGAAGAGGAGCCGGGAAACCAGAAGAGGAGCCGCAATGACATCGGGGGAGCAGCGCTGCGCATCGGGGCCACCGGAGGGTTAGTATATAAGTTTTTTTTTTTTTAGTCCATTTTTAATTATTTTTTACAAATATCGACTCGTGTATAAGCCGAGGGGACGTTTTCAGCACATTTTTTGTGATGAAAAACTCGGCTTATACACGAGTATATACGGTAATAAAAGTTAATAATAAAATATTAAAATTTCCACTCACCTTTCCAGGCAATCCCCCATAGAGCTGTAGACTGTTCTTGTGTGCAGAGCCGCATCTACAGCGCCAGACGCTGGGGCTCCTTTAGATACATTTTACATCAAAGAACCCTCCATTCAAGTTTTCTTGAAATAGTACCCTGTTTCCCCGAAAATAAGACAGTGGGGGTCATTTACTAAGGGGCCGATTCGCATTTTCCCGACGCGTTACCCGAATATTTCCGATTTGCACCGATTTTCCCTGAATTGCCCCGGGATTTTGGCGCATGTGATCGGATTGTGGCGCATCGGCGCCGGCATGCACGCGACGGAAATCGGGGGGCGTGGCCGAACGAAAACCCGACGGATTCGGAAAAAACGCTGCATTAAAAAAAAAAAATGTGTTGCGAAAATTGCACTTACCTTCACTTTGAGGGAGAACAAAAAATTATGTTGGGGTGGAAGAGCTAGTTTGCTGAGAAATAGGGATTACACAGGAAGAATGTATTTAATTGTATTTTTAATTAATATCATTTTTACATAAGATTACAAAATATTTTACAAATTTGGGGAAAAGACAACCCCAACAATGTGTTAGAGACAACAATAGAAAGTGTAGTGGAATGATCTTCAATATAAGGCTGACCCTGTCATTATTGTATTATGTATGTAAGTCATGTAGAGCTTACATAGATATTCTGTTTGTACTCATTGTCGTGATAAATTCCTCCACAGGGTGTCACCAACCTCTTGGTTTATCGAGTAGAAAAATCAAAGACTCTCAGATTTCTGCATCAGGACACTTTGGTAAGAGACTTTGATATTACTGTAAGTTATTTCACATTACCATAATATATTTCTAAAATATTAAAGAAATTGATTTGACTTATAAAGGATGCCAGAAATAATATGATTTTTTTTTTTTGAAAAGAGCTTTATTCAAAATATTCACACAAAACTTAGTGTGCTATGACACAACATGGGATTTCTACAATAGCATATGATAAGTCAAGATTCACGAATAGCACTGCAGACATAAAGTACACATTAAGACCCTAACACTATGTCAGAGTGCAATGCTACTCTAGCAAACAAGTTCAGGCTACATTCACACGATGTGTGCCCGCCGTACTGTAGTCGGAACCGGGAAGAGGAGGAGGGGGTGAGCGTGAGCTCTCCACAGTAATTTATGGCGCACTGCACCCTATTCCAGAGAAAGATAGAACATGTCCTATCTTTCTCCTGGTTACGGAACAGTACGGTGGTGCATGTGTGCTGCACCATACGGCGATGGCGCAAATAATGGTGATGGCGGGTGTAGTCACAGGTCTGAAGCTTTATTGAAAATACACAGAGAGAGAATTGTGGGTCTCTTCTTCCGGGTTGTCTCAATCTACATACCGTATATACTCGAGTATAAGCCGACCCGAGTATAAGCCGAGGCCCCTTTATTTTACCACAAAATACTGGGAAAACCTATTGACTCGAGTATAAGCCGAGGGTGGGAAATGCATTGGTCACAGCTTCCCCAGTATATAGCCTGCCAGCCCCTGCCCCAGTGTATATAGCCAGCCAGCCCCTGCCCCAGTGTATATAGCCTGCCAGACCCTGCCCCAGTGTATATAGCCTGCCAGACCCTGCCCCAGTGTATATAGCCTGCCAGACCCTGCCCCAGTGTATATAGCCTGCCAAACCCTGCCCCAGTGTATATAGCCTGCCAGACCCTGCCCCAGTGTATATAGCCTGCCAGACCCTGCCCCAGTGTATATAGCCTGCCAGACCCTGCCCCAGTGTATATAGCCTGCCAGACCCTGCCCCAGTGTATATAGCCTGCCGCCGCTGCCGGACAGATTGCACAGAAGATATACATGGGTCGCCGGAAAAGTGAGTTTAGATATATTTATTTTTTTGACTCGAGTATAAGCCGAGTTTGGGTTTTTCAGCACATTTTTTGTGCTGAAAAACTAGGCTTATACTCGAGTATATAAGGTAATACATGCACATGAAGCAAAGTCCCATAGCTCCCAGATATGCTCAAAAGAGTCCAATTTCACTGTGAATTAGATGACTTTCTCCCCAGTGCTCCATCCACCAGTAGCGAGGCATTTTCAAGTTGACTTCTGTCTGACCAGTACCTTTCTGCCATTCCTAGCTAAGATATAGATATAAAAAAATAGGAAAGCGCCGATATGGTGTAGTCGATTTGTTAATAAAATAATAATAGGTGTATTCGCACCTTGTTTGGTTGTGTATTAGTTTCAATTTGTTACTATATTATATTTGGTTACATCTAAAAACTCACTCATTGCTATCTCTAGGGTGGATACATGTTTCAATGCCCGGACCCTGCTTTTCTTCAGTCAATGGAGTTGGGCGTGTCTGACAGTTTATTACAAAACCTTTTGGTGCGAGAGGAAAATTATGATCACATCTGTAATAACATATATAAAACTTGACTAATAGACTTTAGACATTTCCGTTTGATCTCACCCAGATCGTATTGTTGGGAGTGAAAATGGGTGCTTACAGCTAAATTATGGAAATCCAGGTGGTTCTCATAGGGAGATAACAGACTAGAGATAATATTGATTTTGAGTGTGGCTTCCTTCTGAAGGTCAGTTCTTTTTAGTATAATCAGATCAATGAGGTCACGAGTGAAGGTCCCTAATTGGTTGTTCCATTTGTTGTTGAAGAGTTCGTCGTTTGGGAATGGGGATTTGATATCTATTGTAAGGCTTTTGGGGTAGAGGTGTTCTTTGAGATAAAGTCTTAAAAATTGAGTGTGGATGCTGTTAGATGATTCTTTCTTTAGCACCTCTTCTAGGTCGAGGAAAAGATTAGTCATTGACTTGGTGTCTTCTCGGGAGAAGTGGTTTGGGGTTCGGAGGTAGTTCTTTGGTCCATCCATTGGTCAATGAGATGGTCCCTTTGTGCTTCTCGTGCAGCCAGAAACGAGAGCATTCTGTATATTAGAGTGGTTGAGTGATGCGGTTGTTGTGCACTGGCAGCCACCACCTGAGAGTTGTGCTCGGTCCCTCAGAGCCGGTTGGTCCAAAAGAGGGCCAAGAACCGGTAAAGAGTGAGTCTGGGGTAAAAACTAGGGGATTTCTTGAGCCAGGCGCCAAAAAGTAGGTGCACAACCAGGGGTTTCTTAGAGGGTGATGTTGTGGAGTTGCAGCGTCGGGCCCCGGGGATGGACTCTGGTCCAGATAGATTAAGAAGGTCAAAGCGGAAAAAATGGGGTCAACTGGATAGACGCACTACATCCAAATAAGAGTAATGGTGTTTTGATAAAGGTTTTTATTGATAGTGTGACAACGCGTTTTGACACTGTAATGGCGTCTTCATCAGGTCTAAAAACTATGTGAGTTACATGGCAAGAGACAAAGACAAAAGCAACATAAAATGACATAATTAGTATAACATGACATAATTAGTATGACATAATTAGTAGGATTAGGGTACAGTACGAACAAATATGAACAAGTATGAAGTATGAACAAGATAGGACATATGGGCATGATTAGTACAGGCTAAAAATAAGTCTATATACACTCTCCGGCCACTTTATTAGGTACACCTGTCCAACTGCTCGTTAACACTTAATTTTTAATCAGCCAATCACATGGTGGCAACTCAGTGCATTTAGGCATGTAGCATGGTCAAGACAATCTCCTGCAGTTCAAACCGAGCATCAGTATGGGGAAGAAAGTTGATTTGAGTGCCTTTGAACGTGGCATGGTTGTTAGTGCTAGAAGGGCTGGTCTGAGTATTTCAGAAACTGCTGATTTACTGGGATTTTCACGCACAACCATCTCTAGGGTTTACAGAGAATGGTCCGAAAAAGAAAAAACATCCAGTGAGCGGCAGTTCTGTGGGCGGAAATGCCTTGTTGATGCCAGAGGTCAGAGGAGAATGGGCAGACTGTTTCGAGCTGATAGAAAGGCAACAGTGACTCAAATCGCCACCCGTTACAACCAAGGTAGGCAGAAGAGCATCTCTGAACGCACAGTACGTCGAACTTTGAGGCAGATGGGCTACAGCAGCAGAAGACCACACCGGGTGCCACTCCTTTCAGCTAAGAACAGGAAACTGAGGCTACAATTTGCACAAGCTCATCGAAATTGGACAGTAGAAGATTGGAAAAACGTTGCCTGGTCTCGATTTTTGCTGCGACATTCGGATGGTAGGGTCAGAATTTGGCGTCAACAACATGAAAGCATGGATCCATCCTGTCTTGTTTCAACGGTTCAGGCTGGTGGTGGTGTCATGGTGTGGGGAATATTTTCTTGCAGAACAAGAGGACAGCAAAAAAACTCTACAGGGTTAACTATAGCCCATTACCCCTGAGGAAGCCAGGTTAACTGGCGAAACATGTTGGGGGGCTGATAGTTTTTGGTTTTATTATCAATGTAGTGTGGAACGTAGCTAAACAATAGCAAAAAGTCAGGCAGCTCAGAGCTGCAGATCTGAGTTGGCCACTAGTAGGCACACAGTGCCAAAAAATATTTATTGGCCATTATAAACCAGGCTGCTATGTAAAAAGTTAATTTAGGAATACACAGGCTTAGTCAGAAACATAACAACACTGACATCTAGTGTCAGCAATAGACACACAAGCTACAATGTATCCAACAACTTAATTAGCGTTACACAGCAGCAGATGAAGAAATATGTTACAGCATATTGAATGTAAAACAACTACTAGTTACTATTTCTTCTGAAAGGCCATAATACAGTCCACGCATCATTGGGTTTTTAAAAGAGTTTATTCACTTCAAACAATTTAAAAAAACTTTTTACTTTGATTAAAATAAAATTTACATTTTAATGACACTCGAATATGAATATTTTCTTGGCACTCTTTTGGCCCCTTGGTACCAATTGAGCATCGTTGCAACGCCACAGCCTACTTGAGTATTGTTGCTGACCATGTCCATCCCTTTATAACCACAATGTACCCAACATCTGATGGCTACTTTCAGCAGGTTAATGCGCCATGTCATAAAGCTGGAATCATCTCAGACTGGTTTCTTGAACATGACAATGAGTTCACTGTACTCAAATGGCCTCCACAGTCACCAGATCTCAATCCAATAGAGCATCTTTGGGATGTGGTGGAACGGGAGATTGGCATCATGGATGTTCAGCCGACAAATCTGCGGCAACTGTGTGATGCCATCATGTCAATATGGACCAAAATCTCTGAGGAATGCTTCCAGCACCTTGTTGAATCTGTGCCACGAAGAATTGAGGCAGTTCTGAAGGCAAAAGAGGGTCCAACCCAGTACTAGCATGGTATACCTAATAAAGTGGCTGGTGAGTGTATAACCCCCATTTAAGTCAAGAAACCCTTCCAATTCCCCAACCACAAAGTGAAGGACAAAGTGTCCACTGCAGAGTTTCTTTTGAGTTCCATGGACAGTCATTCAATCTTTTTAAGGGCATGGGTAATGGATCCATAGGGAGCAATGACATTCGGGATGCACATGTAACAAGCCTCTACAATCTTACAGACGCTTCCCTTCTCAGCAAGTCCAAAGCCATGTGGTTCTGGAAATAACGCTCAAATCTCTGTTGATTACAATAAAAACAGTTAAACCAATAAACATATTTGTTTTTAGCTATCTGGGGAATAATGGACTCTAGACCTGCCCATATCTGATTGTGGGCCTTGAACTCATCTGAGACCCACCCCCTCCTTGGTACTCCTACTGCAACTATTTAAATGTTGTCATCTACGTGCTTCTCTCTTTGACCTCCAGAATTAATTGGGATTCTCTACCTTTACTTTGTGTTTCCAATCAAACTTATCGTTGGGGATGACGAGGAAGGAATGCACAAATTATGCTACAGCAAACTTGCCTTCCCAGCTTCTAGGCAGGCTTGACCTGACTCTTCTATCCCCACAAATCCAGTACACATCATACACTGATAATTAGAGATAAGCAAATCGATTCGAACAAAGTGGAATTCGATACAAATTTCACAGAAAATTCGATTCGTCACAAACCAGCAGTTTATGATGATTCGTGGGAGCACAAATTTTTTTTTATCCTTTTTTTTTTTTAGCTAAATGGGCACGAGCACAACATGTTGCATTGGGCTGAGAACTCTGGGAAGGAGAAAGGAACACCCTCGATGACATCTGCAGACCTGTAAACCAATCAGAGACCAGCAGGCTTATGTGATGTCACATAGCCCTATGAAGACCAGCCATTTTCAATCTCGGCACTTCACACTGCATCTGTAGTAGCTGCTGTTACTGTACTGTGGTGTACCGATTTCTGCACCAATCCCAGGGTGTGCGTTTGGGAGATCTGTATACTCCAAATAGCAGTTCTTTTTAGTTACTGAATCCAAAAGGAAGAAATCTGTTTTATATCTATGAAGCAGCTGTAGTGATTCGTGGACCATTCTCGGGGTGTGCATTTTGGGACATCTGTATAACGCAAACTACAATATTTTTTTGTTACTAAAGTTGAGAGCAAAAAATGTGTGTCACATTACCTAGTTTATAGAGTGATTTCTGCTCCTCTTCCACGGTGTGCCTTGTGGGGTATCTGTATAATGCAAATTCCAATACTTTTTGTTGCTAAAGTTCAGAGCAAGATTTACGTGTCAAATCCACGTAGTTTATAGAGTGATTTTCGCTCCAATTACAGGGTGTCCGTTGTGGGGTATCTGTATAACTCAAATTCCAATACTTTTTGTTGCTAAAGTTCAGAGCAACAAATAAGTGTCTAATTCACATACTTTATAGAGTGAATTTTTCTCCAAACACAGGGTGTATGTCGCTGGGCATCTGTATAACGCAAATTCCAATTATTTTTTGTTGCTAAAGTACAGATTTATGCAAGATTTACGTGTCAAATCCACATAGTTAATAGAGTGATTTCTGCATCAATTACAGGGTATCCATTGTGGGGTATCTGTATTACGAATTCCAATACTTTTTGTTGCTAAAGTTCAGAGCAACACATAAGGCCCCTTCCACACTAGCGAGTGTGATGCGATGAACTCGCATCACACTCGCAACGCAAGCTGCCGGGAATGCACGGCCCGAACGCTGCACCGCGGGAGTGAACTGACATGCTGAGTTCACTCCCGCGGTGCAGCGTTCGGGCCGTGCGTTCCCGGCAGCTTGCGTTGCGAGTGTGATGCGAGTTCATCGCATCACACTCGCTAGTGTGGAAGGGGCCTTAGTGTCAAATCCATGTACTTTATAGCGTGATTTTCGCTCCAATTACAGGGTGTCCCTTATGGGGTATCTGTATAAAGCAAATTACAATACTTTTTGTTACTAAAGTTCAGAGCAAGATTTATGTGTCAAATCCACATAGTTTATAGAGTGATATTCACTCCAATTACAGGGTGTCCGTTGTGGGGTATCTGTAAAATGCAAATTCCAATACTTTATTTGGCTAAAATTCATAGCAAGATTTACGTGTCAAATCCACGTAGTTTATGGAGTGATTTTCACTTCAGTTGCATGGGTTCCATTCTGGGGTATCTGTGTAACGTAAATTCCAATACTTTTTGTTGCTGAAATTCAGAGCAAGATTTACGTGTCAAATCCACGTAGTTTTTAGAGTGATTTTCACTCCAATTACAGGGTGTCCATTGTGGGGTATCTGTATAACGCAAATTTCCTTCCTTTTTGAAAGCAACAAATAAGTGTCAAATCCATGTAGTTGATTAACCACTATGTCATACAGAAAGGTGGCAGGTGGAGCAGGCAGAGGTCGCAGCACAGTAAGGGGACGTCGCAGAAGGGGTGACTCTGTGAGGCCAGAACTGCCGTTGTCATCTAGCGGCAGTTTGTTGAGCAACAACCCAAATATAACATCTGACAAGCCCAGCTACAAGGTGGACTAGGCTCAGCACCACTATTCAGTGAGGACGAAGTGTTTGAGGACAGTCAGCAGCTGCTTGGCAGTGAAGAGATGGGGCAGACATCCTCTGCTTCGTGCAGTAGGCAGGCTGTGCATACTGACACCATTGAGGAGAGTAGCAGTGACAGGGAAATGCAAATTGATGATGATGTAGCTGATCACATTTGGGACCCGGTTGTAGCAATGGATTCGTCATCGTCGGGGGAAGAGAGTGTCAGGTTACGCATGAGTCAAGCAGGGTGGCAGGCCATCATTACCCCAAGTAGAACCCGCTTCTCCACCCGTAATGTGGAAAGACTGACCTTTGTAAAGATGAATCAGGCTTGGATCAGCCAGGATTTCAACTCGGCAATCCCTTCTGCATCAGATTACATCATCATAGTATCATAGTATATAAGGCTGGAAAAAGACTCAAGTCCATCAAGTCCAACCTTTAAGAATTAAATAAATGTTTTATCCCCATAACCAAAAATTTTTTCTCTCCAGAAAGGCATCCAGGCCTCTCTTGAACATGTACATAGAGTCCGTCATAACAACCTCCTGCGGCAGAGAGTTCCATAGTCTCACTGCTCTTACAGGAAAGAACCTTTGTCTATGGCTATGGTAGAATCGCCTCTCCTGTAGCCGTAGAGGATGCCCCCTTGTCCTGGTCACAGGCCTAGGTATAAAAAGATCTTTGGAGAAATCCTTGTACTGTCCCTTCAGGTATTTGTACATTGTAATGAGGTCTACCCTCAGTTGTCTTTTTTCTAAACTGAATAATCCCAAATTTTGTAATCTGTCAGTGTATTCTAATCCCTCCATTCCCCTAATAATCCTGGTTGCTCTCTTCTGCACCCGTTCCAGCTCTACTATATCCTTTTTATACACTGGTGCCCAAAACTGTACACAATATTCCATGTGTGGTCTGACCAGGGATTTGTATAAGGGCAAAACTATGTCTTTATCATGAGAATCTATTCCTCTCTTGATACATCCCATAATTTTATCTGCTTTAGCAGCAGCCGCCTGGCTCTGGTCACTAAAATTAAGTTTACCATTCACCAATACCCCCAAGTCCTTTTCAGCTCCAGTTTTACCAAGTAATTGACCGTTTAGAACATAATTATACTTTTTGTTTCCCTGGCCCAAGTGCATAACTTTACATTTATCTACATTAAACCTCATCAACCATTTCTCTGCCCACTCCTCAAGCTTCCACAAATCCCTCTGTAATGCTAAACTATCGACCTCAGTATTTATTGCTTTACACAGCTTAGTATCATCTGCAAATATTGAAACTTGACTGTGTAAACCCACTACAAGGTCATTAATAAAAATATTAAAAAGAAGTGGCCCCAATACTGACCCCTGTGGCACTCCACTGGTAACGTCAACCCAATCTGAGAATATGCCATTAATGATGACCCTCTGTTTTCTATCACTAAGCCAATTACTTACCCAAATACACAGATTTTCTCCTATTCCCAGCAGTCTCATTTTATATACCAACCTTTTATATGGCACGGTGTCAAATGCCTTTGAAAAGTCCAGATATACAACATCTACACCGTCCCCCAGATACAGTCTTGAACTTACCTCCTCGTAGAAACCAATCAGATTAGTCTGACAGGACCGATCTCTCATAAACCCATGCTGACGTTGGGTTATAAGGTTGTGCACAGTGAGATACTTGAGGACAGCATCTCTAACAAACCCCTCAAATATTTTCCACACCACAGAAGTTAGACTCACGGGTCTGTAGTTTCCAGGATCACTATTTGATCCTTTTTTCCTTTTTTGTATATTGGTACCACATTTGCTATGCGCCAGTCCTGTGGAACATAAGTCCTCAGTGATTCTTCAAATATTAAAAATACTGGTCTGTCTATCACGGTACATAATTCATGCAGAACCCGGGGGTGTATGCCATCTGGCCCCGGTGACTTATCTATCTTAGTGGTTGTGAAGCGGCACCGTACCTCTTCCTGGGTTAAACTGTTGACATTCCAAAAAGAATTTACATTATTCCTCATTGTGTCTTCCACCAGGGGATTTTCCTGGGTAAAGACAGTTGAGAAGGTGACATTCAGTAGATTGGCCCTTTCCTCATCTCCTTCCACCATGATCCCCATGTTATTTCTAAGGGGACCCACATTCTCTGTTTTTAGTTTCTTATCATTTATATACTTGAAAAGTAATTTGGGATTATTTTTGCTCTCCCTGGCAATATTTCTCTCAGTCTCAATTTTTGCAGCCTTTATCTGCTTTTTACAGAATTTATTTTTCTCTCTATAATCCTGTAATGCCTTATCGCTACCTTCACGTTTTAGCACCTTAAACGCCTTATCTCTCTCGCTTATTGCTTTCCTTACAAGACTAGTTAGCCACATTGGCTGTTTCTTGTCCCTCTTATGCTTTTTCCCATAAGGTATGTGTTTCTCATAGGACTTTTTCAGAATATATGAGAAAAAGTCCCATTTTTTGGGGGGGCTTTTGTCTTTGAGAACATTATCCCAGTCAATGCCTTTAAGGTCTTCCCTTAGTTGCTGAAAATTTGCCCTCCTGGAGTTTAGAGTGTTGGTTGCCCCTTCCCTAACGTTCCCCAGGTTCCCCCCAACCTGTAGTTTTGATACCCTATCAGGTCTGTTGGTAAGGATAAGGTCCAGCAGTGCCCCCCCCTCTTGTTGGCTCCAGGACTATTTGCGACAGGTAATTGTCTTTTGTTGTTGACAAGAACCTGCTGCCTTTGAAGGAAATGCATGTTTCTGCCCCCCAGTCAATATCTGGGTAATTGAAGTCCTCTATGATAAGTACTTCACCATACTTCTCCATTTCACTTATCAGCATTTCCTCAGCTGCCTCCATTATATTTGGAGCCTTATAACAAACCCCTAGTAATATTTTATTATTCTTTTTCCCTCCCCTTATCTCCACCCATAGGGACTCCACATTTGCATTTGCGTTACTGATTTCATCTCGCAAGACAGGCTTGAGGCAAGAATTCACATATAAACAACCCCCTCCCCCTTTTTTATTAATACGATCCTTTCTAAAAAGACTATAACCATCTATAGTAACCACCCAGTCATAGCTACTGTCCAGCCATGTCTCGCTGATTCCCACTTTATCATATTTCCGCTCCAACATCAAGAGTTCCAGTTCCTCCATTCTGTTTGTGAGGCTTCTGGCATTTGTGCACATGCACTTTATATGGTTTTAACTGTCCGTATTCCTTTTGTTCTTATTCCCCAATCTTTTTCCAGCCCCCCTTCCTCCCCCATGGACTATGACTCTTCCCAGCTCTCTATCTACACTGTCTATTTGCCCTGCACAAGTGTAGTTGCCCTCCCCCCAGATCTCTAGTTTAAACACTCCTCCAACCTTTTAGCCATTTTTTCCCCCAAAACAGCTGCACCCTCCCCATTGAGATGCAGCCCATCCCTACTGTAGAGCCTGTAGCCGACAGAAAAGTCAGCCCAGTTCTCCATGAACCCAAAACCCTCCTTCCAACTTTTGAGCCACTTATTTACCTCCCTGATCTCCCGCTGTGTGGCACGTGGTACAGGTAGTAATTCGTAGAAAACTACCTTTGAGGTCCTTGCCCTGAGCTTATGGCCTAAATCCCTGAAATAATTTTTAAGGACCTTCCACCTACCTCTTACTTTGTCATTAGTGCCAATGTGGATCATGACCACTGGTTCCTCACCAGCCTCTCCCAGTAATCTGTCAACCCGACAGCAGCCCCTGTCAACCCTCACCAGCCCCTCCCAGTAATCTGTCAACCCGCTGCGCAACATGCCGAACCCGAGCACCCGGCAAACAACACACTGTTCGGTATGCACAGTCTTTGTGACAGATTGCCCTGTGTGTTGCCCTAATAATCGAATCTCCCACTACCAGCACCTGTCTGACCTTGCCTGTGCTCCCATTACCCTTCTTACTGGAGCAGACAGTCCGCTGGTTGCTAGAGGCCACGTCTTGCTGCAGCATTGCTACCACAGAGCTGATATCCCCCTCATCCGCCAGCCTGGCAAACTTATTGGGGTGCACCAGATCAGGACTAGACTCCCCACAACTCTTCCCTCTACCCTGCCTTCTACATGTTACCCAACAAGCTGCCCCCTCACTCTGCACCTCAATACTTCTCTCCCCATACCCATCTTCCCCAGAGAGTTTGGCTCCAGGAGCAGCAAACTTCGCTCCATATTGTCAATTGCCCGCAGCCTTGAAACTTGCTCATTTAGATCCAGAATCTGGGCTTCCAGATGAGCAATTTTTACACAGCCCACACAGCAGTATTCCCCCTCGAACGGCTGTTCAAGGAAAGCATACATGGCACAGGATGAACACTGTGTAGCAATGCCACTCATGGAGTCCATTGTTCTAATGGGGATTACAATAGAAATATGCACAGAAAGAAGAATTTACAGTCAAATTAACACAAAATACAGCAGTTACCTGCTAAAGTCCCTCAAACTTAAGTTCCTTAAACGTAAGTCACACTTAGGACACTGCACACACTTCGGATCAATGCACACTCGATCAATGCACCCAAGCTCACACACTCGCTTTTCTGATGCTTTTTTAAAGGTTATATGCCACAAAACTCTGTTGAGCTCACTGCAACAAGATCTGGCTGCAAAACCCATCAGCCATGACACCTCCCCCATACAATGAGAAATGAGTCTGGGTTCTAACTACCAGCCACTGTTCTGATGCTGCCACCCGCCTGATGCCACACATCTGCTGGCAGTTGCTCCATCTGCCTCCAACCATCTTTAGCAAGGACTGGAATTGTCTGCCACCTCCAGACTATATCATTGTGCCACTGTGTGGGCTCCTGCTGCTCCTGCTGACGCCACCTCCACACTATATCATTGTGCCACTCTGTGGGCTCCTGCTGCTGACGCCACCTCCACACTATATCATTGTGCCACTCTGTGGGCTCCTGCTGCTGCTGTTGACGCCACCTCCACACTATATTATTGTGCCACTCTGTGGGCTCCTGCAGTGGCTGCTGCTGACGCCACCTCCACAATCTGACTCTGTCATTGTGACACTCGGTGGCCTCCTGCTGCTGACACCACCTCCACACTATATCATTGTGCCACTCTGTGGGCTTCTGCTGCCGCTGACGCCACCTCCACTCTATATCATTGTGCCACTCTGTGGGCTCCTGCTGATGCCACCTCCACACTATATTATTGTGCCACTCTGTGGGCTCCTGCCGCTGCTGACTCCTACTTCACACTTTATCATTGTGCGACTATGTGGGCTCTTTCTGCTGCTACTGACGCCACCTCCACACTATGTCAATGTGCCACTCTGTGGGCTCCTGCTGCTGCTAACGCCACCTCCACACTATATCATTGTGCCACTCTGTGGGCTCCTGCTGTGGCTGCTGCTGACGCCACCTCCGCACTCTATCATTGTGCCACTCTGTGGCTTTCCATGTTGCTGCCACCTGTGGGCTCCTGCTGCTGCTTATGCTGACACCACCTCCACACCTCTGACCTCATGCTGGTGCCACCTTTGCAGTTTTTT